>NC_133130.1:52829711-53448461 GCF_048418815.1 Hemitrygon akajei
ATTGCAGAAACCTCTCCACTTACTCTTTGGCTTTTTCTGCCTGTCAGTTTGTTAGAGGATGAACTCACTGAGGTGTGGAGGAGGGAGCAGAAGACTTGCCAGAAATGGGCAATGAATTGTGAGCACTGGTCCAGGGCAAGCCCTGGAAGTGAACTACATGTTGGAGAACCAGATCCACCATCTCAGTGGTTGACAGATGAAATGGGCTGCCTTGGAAAACTAGTCCACCACTGTCACAATCACTGTGACCACATTGGAAGGTGACAAACCATGATGAAATCCATGGCAACGTGGGACCATGGTTGACAAGAGACTATCAGGGGCCACAGAAAGTCATAGGGCTGCTGGTTGCAGGAATTGGACCGGGCACATTGTGGCAGGCAACAATGAACTGATGTACAACCGCAACCACAAGAACTGGTGTTGCAGAATTTCCAGAGTCCGTCGTGCACGTGGATGGCCAAAGAGGAGGAAGGAGTGGACACACTGGAGTGCCTCAGAGCACACAGCTGCCAGCACATACATATGGTTGTCAAATATGGTGGCCGGAGCAGGTTCGTGCTATAGGGCCTGCCAGATTTGGTTCTCAAGATCTTGGATGATCAGGGTGTGAATCTATGAGGATAAAATGGTGGGCTGAGGGTCAATTTCTGTTTCAGCTGGGTCGAACTATGGTGACAGAATGCCTTAGTGCTCTGGAAAAAGAAAACTGTTAGGGATGATGGAAGAGAAGTAATGACTGCAACGTTGAAATTTCATAAAGCACTGGTGCATCCTCACTTGGAGTATTGTGAACAGTTTTGGGTCCCTTATCTTAGAAAGGATGTGCTGAAACTGGAGAGGGTTCAAAGGAGGTTCAGGAAATTTATTCCAGGATTGGATGACTTGTCATATGAAGAGCATTTGATGGCTCTGGGCCTGTATTCTCTAGAATTCAGAAGAATAAAGGGTGACTTCATTGAAACCTATCGAACTGTAAAAGGCCCCGATAGAGTAATGTGGAGAGGATGTTTCCTGGGGTGGGACTGTCTAAGACCAAGAGGACACAGCCTCAGAATAGAGGGTGTCCTTTTAGAATGGAGTAGAGGAGGAATTTCTTTAGCCGGAATGTGGTGAATCTGTAGAATTCTTTGCCACAGGCAGCAAAGATGGCCAAGTCTTTATGTATATTTAGGGCAGAGGTTGATAGATACTTGATTAGTCAGGGCATGAAGGGATACGGGGAGAAGGCAGGAGATGGGGCTGAGAGGAGAATTGGATCAGTCATGATGAACTGACAGAGCAGGCTTGATGGGTCAAATGTCCTAATAGCTCCTATAGCTTTTGGTCTTATGAGGATGTCGTCGAGGTAGACCAACACATACCTGTGTAGCCTGCCCCAGAGGATCTCATTGTTGAAGGCTTGGAAAATGGCTGGACTGTTGGAAAGTCCAAAAGACATCACCAGGTTTTGGTAGTGGCCAGTGAGTGTTATGAAAGTCGCCTTCCACTTATCCCCCTGGCGGATGCAGATCAAGTTGTATGCACGCTGTAAATCCAGTTTGGTTAAGATCTGGGCCCCGCAGAGTGCTTTAAATGCACTATCCATAAGGGGGAGAGGATAGAAGTTCTTAATAGTCATTTTGTGAGTCCAAGGTAATCAAAGCAAGGATGAAGACCACAGCCCCCCCCCCCAACTTTCTTTTCAACAAAGAAGAATCCTGCACCAGCCGGATACTGGGATGGTCAAATGAAGCCATGCTGTAGCACTTCAGTGATGTAGTCATTCATGGCCTGAGTCTCAGGATGGGAGAGGGAGAACAGACAATCTCGGGGAAGAGAGGTTCCCATGAGGAGGTTGATTGTGCAGTCACTTGGTCTGTGAGGTGGCAGGGAGCTGGCTTCCCTTTTACTGAAGCTGATGGCTAAGTCGTGGTACTCTTGTGGGAGTTTGGTGAGGTTGAGACTTTCCTCTGTCTCCAATGATTTACAGAGTGAAGTCAGTTGACTTTGCAGGCAGGTGGGCCTTCAAATCAGCAGGGAACCGGAGGACCAGCTGAACTGAGGGTTTTGAGGGAGAGCCGGGGGTAACCCACAAGGAAAGATGTATTGGGTAAGTCGATAAGGTGGAACTGGATGGACTCACAGTGCTCTCTGATGCTCATGTGCACTTTGACCATCCCAGCCCCCAAGGAACATCTATCAATGGCCGTGATGCAGAGGGGGTGAGAGTAGGCTCAGTGGGGAGACCACGCTGCACACACAGAGTCTGGCCCAGATCATTGCTGGCCTTGCTGGAATCCACTGGAGCCTCCTGTGTGCATAGAGCTGTGAGAGTGTGGAGGAGGACAGAGAGAAGGAGTCAGGCTATGGTGCTGGGATTCGAGGCCAAAAGGAGCTTATCAGATAGAAGACCCCTCGTCTCCCCCTGATGATTCTGTTTTCCCAGATGAGGTGGGCATTTGATGCATGGGTGATCAACGGCTCAGAGGTAGAGTTCAAGGTAGGGGCATACTGGTGACGAGAGATACTGGGCCATGACTGGTGTGTAGGCGGAGAGTCATAAGTCGTTCTGATCCATTTTCTGATGGCTCCACCATTTGTAACAAGGAGTTCCTAACGGTAAAACCCACTCCATGCTCGCAGGGCTCGTCTTGGTTCTTTCCCTGCCAGAAAAATGTGTAGTCCCTTTCCTTCAGTGTACCTGAATCTGCCAAACGTGTTTCTTGTAGGGCAGCTATATCTACCTTGAGCCTTAGTAGCTCATTGTTAATGGCCGCCATTTTTCGTGCATCTTCACAATCCTTGAGGTTTCGGTCAAGTCCAGTCATCATTGTGTGGACATTCCAACATCCCAACTTGAGGGGAGTTCACTTATTCGATTTGTTTTCTTTCTTGTCTGGTGCAGTAGTTACAGTCAGCTCTTTGTAGAATAATCCATTATCCCCATGCACCCAATGAGGAAGACTGACTGTGGTGGGACAGCACCTCATTGGCTGGGGGCTGCCCAGCTTGAGGCGGGCAGTAGCCATCCAGTGAAACGTGATGGTCTCTCCCACCGTTGGAAGCAACCCCTGGCGACATGCTCTATGCCAATCAAGCATTATGACTTATAATCGGTAACTGCTGCTTCCCATGTTTGTCCGGTGCTATAAAGCAAAGCTGGAGTGGCCTCTCCAGGGCACAAGCCAGGGCAGAGCTGATATGGAGATCCGTCTGTTTCCCATGCAGTGGGACCCCCCCCCCCCCTCCACGCTGATGACAGGTCCAAAGGAACGATGAAAGTCGATACAGTTTGGTGTCAGCAGCATCGCAGGAGTTACCGTGCCGGTGCTGGGTACAGCAGTCAGCTGCCTTCGGGACTCCGACTCCGGATTTTTCCTTGGGGTTTACTCCCAAAGCCTTTCCTGTGAGCGGGTATAGCCACAAGGCAGCGGAGGTTTGAAATCGAATTTTCCCTTTCCTAGATGAGCTACCATCCGTGGTTAATGAGCCCCATCTGCCCGGAGCAACTGGTTTTATGGCGCCAGTGGCCCGGTTTTGCCCCTTCTCCTGTCAGTGAGAACAGCTCCGACGGGCATAAGAACTATGCCACACGTGAAGGCCAGGAGTTGGACTTGGTTGTCAGAGGCTGTTTGAGATGCACGCCATAAAGAGCACTTGTTTAGCAGTGGGAGCTCGTCCCCACTACCACCCTTCGGCTATGACTACCTTAGGAATTAGAAGCTGTTATCAGGAATATTCCCAGTGATGAGCAGCTCGTACTCCTTGGTGACTTCAACACCAGAGTGGGAGCTGATAACGATTCCTGGCCGTCTTGTCTTGGCCACTTTGGAATTGGCAAAATAAATGACAATGGACAACGTCTCCTGGAGTTCTGCTCATATCATGGCCTGTGTGTAACTAACTCCTACTTTCAGGTGAAATCGCAGTACAAGGTCTCATGGCGACATCCACGGTCTGAACACTGGCACCAACTAGACATGATCATCACCAGGCGCTCTTTCATCAACTCTGTACTAATCACTTGCTCATACCACAGTGCAGACTGTGATATGGATCATGCTTTAGTATGCTGCAAGATCAAACTACATCCAAAGAAAATCCACCACTCCAAACAAACTGGAAAACTTCACATCAACACAACAGAGATGAAACAGTCAGAAAAGGTTGACCAGTTTGCCAAGTCAGTACAGGGTGCCATGACTACCTCCTCATGAGGAGATACTGCAACAGGACAATGGTCATACCTTCGTGACACCATCCACGAATCAGCACTCTCCATCTTTGGAAGAAAGACCACAAAGAGCGGTGATTGATTTGAGGCAAAGTCCAACATCATGACTCCTGTCATCGAAGCCAAGCGTGCAGCTCTCACAGAGTACAAGCGCTCACCACCTGACCAAACACACCAGGTATTTCAAGCTGCTAGCAGCAAAGCGCAACGTACTGCAAGGCAGTGCGCAAATGAGTACTGGCTCCAGTTCAGTGAGGACGTTCAGACAGCAGCTGTGACAGGCAACATCAGATTGATGTATGATGGTATCAACAAGGCCCTTGGCCCATCGCAGAGCAAGACAGCACCCCTGATGTCATCCAGCGGTGAAATAATCACCGATAAAAGCGAGCAGATAAAACGCTGGGTAGAACACTACTCTGAGCTCCACTCAAGGGAAAATGTTGTTGTTAGCTCAGCCATTGGTGCCATCGATTGTCTACCAGTCATGGATGAACTCGACTCCGAACCAACCATTGAGGACCTCAGCAAGGCAATTGACAGTCTAGCCCCAGGGAAAGCTCCTGGCAGTGATGGGATTCCTCCAGACCTGATCAAACACTGCAAGAGCGCACTCCTCTAACCTTTACACAAGGTCCTCTGTCAGTGCTGGAAGGAAGGAGCCGTACCACAGGATATGCATGACTCCAAAATCATCACTTTGTACAAGAACAAGGGTGATAGGAGTGACTGCAACAACTGCAGGGGTATCTCCATCCTGAGCATTGTCGGTAAAGTCTTTGCTCATGTATCTCTGAAACGTCTACAAACTCTGGCAGAACAAATCTTCCCTGAGTCCCAATGTGGTTTTCGCGCAAGAGGTCAACTGTGGACATGATTTTTTTCACTCTGTCAACTCTAGGAGAAGTGCAGGGAACAGCAGAAACCCCTCTATGTCGCTTTCATCGATTTGACCAAGGCATTCGACCTTGTCAGCAGGGGTGGGCTCTTTCAAGTTCTCCTCAAGATCGGCTGTCCCCCAAAACTCCAAAGTATCATCAAGTCATTCCATGATGACATGAGGGCTACTGTTCAGTACGATGGCAGCTCATCAGAACCCTTCGCTATTCGTAGTGGAGTCAAACAAGGATGCGTGTTGGCCCCAACATTATTCGGCATCTTCTTCTCTATGCTATTGAAGCATGCGTTGGAGACGTCAACAGAAGGCATCTACATGCACACCAGGTCTGACGGGCGGCTGTTCAAACCTGCGTGCCTGAGAGCAAGAACAAAGGTGCGAAAGATCTTAATACGTGACATGCTCTTTGCCGATGACACTGTTATAACCTCGCACACCAAACAGCAACTACAAACTCTCATGGACCACTTCTCTAAGGCGTGCAAGGACTTCAGGCTTAACATCAGCCTAAAGAAAACAAATGTCTTTATCCAGAACGTAGTGGAGACACCAGTCATTACCATCGACGATTATGATCTAGAAGTGGTCCACGAGTTCACATACTTGGGGTCGACCATTAGCGACACTCTCTCCCTCGATGCTGAAATCAATAGGCGTATCACAAGCAACATCGATCCTTGTTCGACTCTCCTCGCAGGTCTGGGAGAATCCAAAACTCGCTACAAAGACCAAGACTGCCTTGTACAATGCACACGTTATCAGCACCCTCCTGTATGGTAGCGAGACTTGGACCATCTACTCCAAACAGGAGAGGAAACTCAGTAGTTTTCACCTGCGCAACCTTCGCCGCATCCTCGGCATCACCTGGAGAGACAAAGTCCCAAACTCTGAGATCTTCTCCTGTGCTGGACTTCCCACGATGTTCACGCTTTTAAGACAATGCAGACTGCGTTGGCTGGGCCACGTCTGTCATATGAAGGACAGTAGACTGCCAAAGGACATCCTCTATGGAGAACTAGCAACAGGCAAGAGGAATGTTGGTAGACCCCAGCTTCGCTTCAAGGACCTCTGCAAGCATGATATGAAAGCCTTAAAAATCAACACAGAGTGCTGGGAGGATACAGCAGATGACCGCAACAAATGGTGAGGTACTCTTCAGCAACAGCAAGGTGAAAGAGTGATCCTGAGTCAGTTTGAGGAGCGGAGAGCTAAACGGAGAGCACAGTGGACAACAATCACAGATGCCTTGTGCAGGAAGGCACAGAGTCGACTGTACTTCCTTAGAAGGTTGGCGTCATTCAATGTTTGTAGTGAGATGCTGAAGATGTTCTATAGGTCAGTTGTGGAGAGCGCCCTCTTCTTTGTGGTGGCGTGTTGGGGAGGCAGCATTAAGAAGAGGGACGCCTCACGTCTTAATAAGCTGGTAAGGAAGGCGGGCTCTGTCGTGGGCAAAGTACTGGAGAGTATAACATCGGTAGCAGAGCGAAGGGCGCTGAGTAGGCTACGGTCAATTATGGAAAACCCTGAACATCCTCTACATAGCACCATCCAGAGACAGAGAAGCAGTTTCAGCGACAGGTTGCTATCGATGCAATGCTCCTCAGACAGGATGAAGAGATCAATACTCCCCAATGCCATTCGGCTTTACAATTCAACCGCCAGGAGTAAGATATGTTAAATTGCCGGGGTTAGGACTCAATGTATTTAAGTAAACTACTTAAAAACTTTTTAAAAGCTATTATTAATGCTTTTTGAGAGGGTGATTTTAGATGCATATCATATTTTTACTGAGTTAAGTATTGTATGTAATTAGTTTTGCTACAATAAGTGTATGGGACATTGGAAAAAATGTTGAATTTCCCCATGGGGATGAATAAAGTATCTATCTATCTATCTATCTATCCAGGATCAATCTCAATAGCCACAGTCGACGCTACTCGACAAACCAGTGACTACCAGAGGCGCAGTACCCATGGTCTACCATGGCCGACAGAGGCCACACAAAGATCAACGGCTCCACAGTAATCGCATTTCTGCACAGATGCTCATGCTCTTGTGGAGTTAATGAAGTTCTCCCTAACTGCAAAGGTCCTGACGGCATTGATGATGAGGGACCTCTAGCCTGAAATGGTTGTGGGACAGATCTGGGATTCTGGCTGATGGTCCGGAGGGTCATTTGATAAGACAGCAAATCAGAGGGCCAGAGTGATGAGGCATCTGAGGTTGGTGGGCATCACCCGGGTAGACAACCCATCTTTCAAGCACTCCAAAAGGCCGCGATGCTAAGGAGCCAGCAGTGTTTTGACATTCCAACCATACTCAGCCACAAGGGTCCCATAATCCAGCAGCGAGCGTGAGCCTTGATCCAGGCAAAGTATCTGGTCCACATGTCCCCACTCCACTTTCCAAATTGCCAGAACCCACCGCATCTCAGCAGTGAATTCCTCATATTTCTAGTGCCTTTGTTGTCCCAGTTAGTAACCCAGTCAAGAGAGAGGCAATGAAGGCAAACCTGTCTCACTCAGTAGCATACGGGGATGGATGGGCACACTGGGACAGGAAGTTGAGGCGTTGGTTTGGGGATCTATTGAAGCATTCAGGCACCAGAATGCAGGGCTTAGAGGGAGGAAGCTGATTGTCACAGTGTTGCTCTATTAAGACAAAGATTTGGAAGAGAAGGGTGAGCAGATGGTCCATGGTTTCCTGCTGCTCCTGGATCATGTGCTCATGTCAATGGGCGACTTCCTTGAGGCAAGAAAACTCGACCAGCCGATCGTTGTTTCACTCATCCTATCAGGAAATGCAGAGGAAGATTGATCCAAATCCAGAGCAGCAGAAATGATTCAACAATGAGCCATAGCTTTAATAATAAGCTGCAAAATAACAAGACACAAGAAGCCACAAAACCAAAGAGGACAGATATTTAACACAACAAGCAACAAGGTATCTGAAGGCGAGGAGCAACTGGTTGAGGCTGTCTGGGTCGTATCAGTGAACAAAGATTGTGCATGAGGTCTGGGTTTAAATTGGCTGCAGGTGATAAACTGGAAACAAGGAACAGGTGGGTGGAGATTAGGAGGAGCCTGTATGTGCAGGCCTGACAAGCATGTACTTTGTTTCAACAATTATCTAAGTGTTGTCAAATTCCATTTACATGTTTATGGATTATCTTTCAATTTTAATTTTAAGCAGACAATTTTGTATTCAATCAACATAGTTGATCTTAATTGAACCTGCAACCTGATCAAGACTATCTAAACATTCAGGTAGTAAGGAATGGCTAGTTAGTATTAATATTACAGGGATATAGCTGTGCCCAACTTAAGTCTTTTATCTTATTGATAATACAGTCTTCCTCAACATCACAATGTTACAACCCCCTTTAAAATACTACCAGCTCCTGGAAGTCTTTTGACTCCAGGTGTTGACAGTTTAAGGATGAATATGGAGATGGTGACCTTGGAATGTACGTGGCTGTGGATTTGCACAAGGACAGTACTGGGCTCAGCTGTGAAGCCCTGCACAGTTAACTAGCCTGCCAACATACTGTCTAAGCTCATTCATGAAGAATGACCACTTGGCTGAGGTACTCAGAGTGTACCCCAGCACGAGTCACTAGGAAGAACAAGAAAGTTTACCACTGGCAAGAACGGAGGAAATACCTTAAATGGAAAACCAAAGTCAAATCTTCTTGGTTTTCGTTTCCTTTTCAACCAATCATATAGATTCTTTAATCAAGTTTAAATTGGCCACAGTATAATCACTAAATGGGGTGAGCCTACTGAGAGATAGCAGGGGTAGTGGTGGGGGGGCGAGCACGGTTGGAGATTAGTGCCTTGGAAATGGATGCAGGATTGCTTGTGTAATTAATCTGTGCTCAGTGATTGCATCCTACCTTTATATTGCTGCTCATTAAAATGATTTCTGTATCCAGCCAGCACTAACCACACTACTGGTTGGCAGGACACGTCAGCAGGAGGCCAATATTCTGAGTAGCCAGCTCCAGTTAAAGCTAAGCCTGATCTTCTGAAAGCTCATGGGCACTTAGTCACTTCAACACATTTTGTCATAGGAGTTTTGCTCAGAACTTGGTAATCATTCTTTACAACTTGATAGTGGTGACCTACTCTGTTTGCATAATCATGGGTAGTCATTGGCTCATCCCAGTGCAAGCAGCACCCACCCACCCTACATCTGATTGCCATATTGACATGTAAGGACTGACTGCAGCCACAATACCTGATTTTCTCAGCAGTCTGACAACCAGACTTTCAGCAGATTACAAGACTTACAGTGGCACTAGAAAGTTTGTGAACTCTGTACAATTTGCTCTATTTCTGCATAAATATGACCTAAAATGTGACCAGATCTTCACGTAAGTCCTAAAACTAAAGAGAATTCAATTAAATAAATAACTCAAAAAATATTATACTTGTTCATTTATCTATTGAGAAAAATGATCCAATATTAGATGTATCTGTTGGTAAAAGTATGTGAACATTTGCCTTCAGTAACTGGTGTGACCCATTCATACAGCGATAACTTCAACCAGACATTTCTGGTAACTGTTAATAAGTCCTGCACTTCGGCTTGGAGGAATCTTAGCCCATACCTCCTGACAAAACTGCTTCAAATCTGTAATGTTAGTGTGCTTTCTTGCATGAACTGCTTGCTTCAGGTCCTTCCAAAACACCTCTATAGGATTAAGGTTAGGACTTTGACTCAGCCACTCCAAACCACAAATTTTCTTTTTTTAAACAATTCTGATGTTCATTTACACTTGCCTTTCAGATTACTGTTTTGCTGCATTATCCCACTTCTATTAAACTTCAGGTGACGGACTGCTACCCTGACATTCCTCTGTAAAATGTTTTGATACAATTTTGAATTCATTGTTCCCTCAATGATTGCAGGCTGTCCAGGCTCTGAGGCAGAAAAGCAGCCCTAACCCACGATGCTGCAGCCACCATATTTCACAGTTGGGATGAGTTTTTGTGTTGACGTTCCTCCAACACCTCAATGGGCATTTCTGCAAAAAAGTCCAACATTTGTCTCATTTGATCTCCGGAGGTGGAGTGAAGTTAAAATGGTGCTAAACGGTGTCTCCTTTGCTTGCATCTTCAGAAACAGCTCTATTTCCATCTTTAATATCTTTATTTTTCCCTTTCAGGGTTCTTTTGAAGACCCTGACCTGGAGTTACACATTGACTTCGGTTCATTGTGGAAATGGGACCTGTACTCAGAGTTTTAGGACTGGCCAAGGGTTCGGCCTGAGAACCTGGCTCGAATTTGGATCTCGGGGCTCTGGAGATGGGCGGATTGAGGGTGGGTGTCATGGCAGGAGACCCGTGTGTCATCAGGGGAGTCAGGAAATCTATTGCTATGTGTCCAAAGACCCGGGATCATTGCGATCTTTGGGAACAGAGCTCAAAAAAGTGACGTAATGGACTTTTAACATCATAAACCAGCGAGTTGTTTGTTATGTCTCCCTGCTCACTGGTGAAAAACAGAGACACCTCCTTCTCCCTTACTAGGGAGAGAGAGAACCTGTGGTATGTCGAATACCGGGTGAAACGCGGTCTTTGGGGTAACTGCAAGTCTGTGTCTTTGCTGTTGCTTTGCTCACGCTGAGTGCTTGGTGGCGGTGTCGATGCTTGCCTTTTTTTGCTGGTGGGGGGAGAGGGGATTGTTGCTCACTGCCGCTTTGCGAGGGAAGGAGGTGAGCTGGGGGGGGACTTTGGGGTTCTCACGTTTAACTGTTGTTCATTCTTTGGAGCACTACTCTGTTTTTGTGGGTGTTTGTGAAGAAAAAGCATTTCAGGATGTATATAGTATACATTTCTCCGACATTAAATTGGACCTTTGAACCTGTCCACAGAACGTTGTCCCAGAACTGTTGTAGATCACCCAGGTAGTCTTTTGCAAACTTGAGATGTGCAGCAATGTATTTTTTTGGAGAACAGTTGTTTCCTCCATGGTGTCTTTCCATGAACATCATTCTTGTTCGGTGTTTTTTTAAAAGTGGACACATGAACAGAAACTTTAGCAAGTTCTAGAGATTTCTGCAAGTCTTTTGCTGTTACCCCAGGGTTCTTTTTCACCTCCTCCAGCATTGCACATTGAGCTCTTGATGTGATCCTTGCAGGACGCCCACTCTGAGTGACAGTAGCAACAGTACTGAATTTCCTCCGTTTGTTGACAATTTCTCTTACTGTGAACTGATGAACACTCAGGTCTTTAGAGCTGCTTTTGTAGCCTTTTGCAATTTCTGGACATCTCTACAATTCTTCTTCTAATGTCCTCTGAAAGTTGTTTTGATTGAGGTATGGTGCACATAAACAGATCTCTCTTGAGAAAAGCAGGCTTTGTTAGTAACCTGATTTTGTGTGACTTTTGGATAGGACAGGGCATCACTACAAACCACACCTCCAATCCCATCTGACTCCAAATAACTTTTGTAGAAGGTGTTACCCTAGAGGGTCACATATTTTTTCCAACAAATACATGAAATATTGGATCATTTTTCTCAATAAATAAATGAACAGGTCAATGTTTTTGTGCTATTTATTTAATTGAGTTCATTTTATCTAGTTTTAGATAGATAGATAGATAGATAGATAGATAGATAGATAGATAGATAGATAGATAGATAGATAGATAGATAGATAGATAGATAGATAGATAGATAGATAGATAGATACTTTATTCATCCCCATGGGGAAATTCAACTTTTTTCCAATGTCCCATACACTTGTTGTAGCAAAACTGATTACATACAATACTTAACTCAGTAAAAAAAATATGATATGCATCTAAATCACTATCTCAAAAAGCATTAATAATAGCTTTTAAAAAGTTCTTAAGTCCTGGCGGTAGAATTGTAAAGCCTAATGGCATTGGGGAGTATTGACCTCTTCATCCTGTCTGAGGAGCATTGCATCGATAGTAACCTGTCGCTGAAACTGCTTCTCTGTCTCTGGATGGTGCTATGTAGAGGATGTTCAGAGTTATCCATAATTGACCGTAGCCTACTCAGCGCCCTTCGCTCAGCTACCGATGTTAAACTCTCGAGTACTTTGCCCACGACAGAGCCCGCCTTCCTTACCAGCTTATTAAGACGTGAGGCGTCCCTCTTCTTAATGCTTTATGTGAAATAAGGATTTATGTGAAGATCTGGTCACACTTTAGATCATATTTATGCAGAAATAGAGAAAATTCTACAGGGTTCACAAACTTTCCAGCTCCATTGTATCAATGTGACTACATGGTTGTGGCTGCAAGCAACACCAACTTTGTCCTTAAAACACTGCCGCTGTGCTTCAAGGGCTCCAATGCTTTTGCCATTCTCTGTTAAACAGAAGGCCGGGGTTTCTGTCATGTTGAGATGATGTTGCAGACAGTTAGAACATTTAGGCCCAGACCTGTTTGAGGCCATCTACTGTTTCCTACTCTGAAAGCCGGAACCCTTCCAGATATAATGGAAATTCAAGGGACTGCAGATGCTGGAATTTGGAGAAATAATCTGCCATCTGAACTCAGGGCGTCCGGCAGCATCTGTGGGAGGAAAGGAATTACTAATGTTTTGGATCTTAACCCACATCAGATGCTGCATAACCCACTGAGTTCCTCAGGCAGGTTATTTGTTGACTGGGATACAAGTCCTGCAAACTCCTGGAATTGAGACATTGACTGTGAGATGAGTTGGGAGTTCAGGGAGTGATATTCCTTCTGATCTACTCCTGGATTCTCACTGAATCTTCACAAAGGTACAGTCCTCGCAAATCCAAGTGGTTTCTCTCATCAATAGAGTCTACTTCAGATAAAACTTTTCCTTGTGTAGTGAGTGTCAGTGATCTTCCTGGGCAGTGACTTGCTACAGATTGGGAAATAACACTTGGATCAACCATCAATGCCTGGAGGACTCTGGAGACTGGGAATTTCTTCATGAATGTAACCTTCATCCCTAAACATAGAATAAGACAGGCACAATGGATGGTTCAAGCTCTGCCTGCAAAAAATTACAGACTCCAACACTTCCAACTGAGAAAACTTTAGCTTCCAGATAGAATACTTTGCAAATTAGAGTGCAAGAAAATAGGTATGTGTCTCTTGTACATTCTTGTGAGAAAATGTTTCTGATCTTGAACTATCCGGCTCTGATACTCGGAGACTGGTAAGTTCATTTGTCTGTATAAAATTGACGAGGTGGGAGGTGTTGATGGGATGTGGCGAGAATAAAATGAGATAGGATAGGATTAATGTAAAAATGGATGTTTGTTGTTCCGTATGGACTCGGTGGACCAAACAGCCAACTTCTATACTTTAATCTCTTGATGACTCACTGGCTCTATTTGCTCTTTGACTTCAGGATCATCACTCAGAAACTCACAAAAAGGGACAGTAACTGGAGAAATGATGCAACCTCATCCAATGTTACAGGAGCACCATAGACCTCACTTTCTTGTTCCCTGACTACATCCAAACTGCAGTTCAATGGTCAGTATAACTGCATGTGAAGAGGCTGATTGGTCTCTTGGGTAATGCTGCTGCTGTGTACAGGGTGATTTTCAACCTCTCACTGCTACGGGCAGAAGTTCCCACTTGCTTCAAAAAGGCAACAATTATACCAGTGCCTAAGAAGAATAATGTGGGGTGACTTAATGACTATTGTCCAGTAGCACTCACATCTACAGTGATGAAATGCTTTGAGAGGTTGGTCATGACTAGACTGAACTCCTGCCTCAGCAAGGACCTGGACCCACTGCAATTTGCCTATCGCCACAATAGGTCAACGGCAGATACAATCTCAATGGCTCTCCACACGGCTTTAGATCACCTGCACAACACAAACACCTACGTCAGGATGCTGTTCATCAACTATAGCTCAGCTTTTAATACCATCATTCCCACAATCCTGATTGAGAAGTTTCAGAACCTGGGTTTCTCTACCTCCCTCTGCAATTGGATCCTCAGCTTCCTAACCGGAAGACAACGATCTGTGCGAATTCGTAATAACACATCCTCCTCGCTGACAATCAACACTGGCGCACCTCAGGGGTGTGTGCTTAGCCCACTGCTCTACTCTCTATATGCACATGTCTGTGTGGCTAGGCATAGCTCAAATACCATCTACAAATTTGCTGACGATACAACCATTGTTGGTAGAATCTCAGGTGGTGACAGGAGGGCTTACAGGAGTGAGATATGTCAACTACTGGAGTGGTGCCGCAGCAACAACCTGGCACTCAATGTCAGTAAGATGAAAGAACTGATTGTGGACTTCAGGAGGGATGAGATGAAGGAACACATACCAGTCCTTATAGAGGGATCAGCCTGCGTGGGATGACGAGTCAATCGGGACCCTGAGGACTTGTGGAAACTGTGTGGTGGTTTCTTTTGAACTTATAGTCTTTTAACATCTTTGGACTATTTTTACTGTGCCCATCGGTTTTTATCAAATTATGGTATTGTTTGCACTGTTGTAACTATATGTTGTAACTATGTGGTTTTGTGCAGGTCTTGTAGCTTTAGTTTTTGGTTTTGTTTGTCTGGTGGGATTGGAGCTCCTTTCCGGGGAACACGATAAGATGGTAGCGCAATATTAATACGCAGCAGCCTCTCCAGACTCTGGATTGGGGATTGCCAAACGTTATGTGGATTTTCTGGTGTAGTCTGTTTTGTCATGTGTTTCTGTGATATCATTCTGGAGGAATGTTGTCTCATTTTTTAACTGCATTGCATTTGTGGTTTCTAAATGACAATAAACTGAATCTGATCTGATCTGAAGTAGAGAGAGTGAGCACCTTCATGTTCCTGGGTGTCATTATCTCTGAGGATCTAACCTGGTCCTAACACATTGATGTCGTTATAAACAAGGCAAGACAGTGGTTATACTTTATTAGGAGTTTGAAGAGATTTGGCATGACAACAAATACACTCAAAAACTTCTATAGTTGTACCATGGAGAGCATTCTGACAGGCTGCATCACTGTCTGGTATGGAGGGGCTACTGCTCAGGACCAAAAGAAGCTGCAGAAGGTTGTAAATCTAGTCAGCTCCATCTTGGGTACTAGCCTACGAAGTACCCAGGACATCTTCAGGGAGTGGTGCCTCAGAAAGGCAGTGTCCTTTACTAAGGACCTCCAGCACCCAGGGCATGCCTTTTTCTCACTGTTACTGTCAGGTAGGAGGTACAGAAGCCTGAAGACACACACTCAGCGATTCAGGAACAGCTTCTTCCCCTCTGCCATCCAATTCCTAAATGGACATTGAATCTTTCTTAATATACAGATTTCTGTTTTTGCACGTTTTTTATCTATTCAATATACGTAATGGATTTACTTGTTTATTTATTATTATTATTGTTTTATTTATTATTTTTTCTCTCTGCTAGATTATGTATTGCATTGAAGGGCTGCTGCTAAGTTAACAAATTTCCCATCACATGCCAGTGATAATAAAGCTGATTCTGATTGATTAGCTGACGTCCTAGGAGTTCTCCACAATAATGCGACTACCTTAGATGAACACTTTGCTCGGCATCGACCAGTTGGGCTGAATGGCCATTTTCTCTTCTGTATGATATTACAACTTTAATAAACAGAAAAGGGTGACCCTGTTTCAGATGGGAATGGTTTATATACACATTGATAGCATCAGAGAGGAACCTAGAAATCACCATTAACTACTTAGTTTTACCATGTTTGCACATACAAAATACATCCCAATTCACCTGCATAGCACACAAAAATCAATGCAGTATGTAAATGAATCTCTACACCTGTAGCTGAGTAAGATTAAGAGAAATCTTAGCTGGAGTATTGAATTATTACTGGCAGCATGCCACATCACTGAAACTTTCAAACATGCATCATAACCTTGCCTGTCTGATAGTTCTCTCACAGCCAGAGTTTCTGCACCAGCATTTACTATCCCTAAGGCAGCTGTGCTGGAGAAGGGACCATCATTCACCTCCTTCTGGAATGCACATTTTCCACGAAGCCCTGGAAAGAAATTCTGCCACCTTTGCCAGAGTTCATCGCATCCAACCGAGTAACACAGGCCTCTGTGCTCTACGGACTGTTCGCACAGATGCAAGCCGAGACAAATGTCAACTGCTGCTGGAAGATTATCAACACAGTGAAAGGTACCCTTTGTTTTGCCCAAGATTTGCTGGCCTTCCAGACCAAGGAACAGTTCATGAATGCTGCAGATTGGTACATTCCGAGATGTAGGAGCATAGGCTGGGTGACATGCTGAGGCTTCATGCAACTACTATAAACTCCTGATATGGGTAACCAATGTTTAGGGTCCATCCTTCGTGTGGGGCTGGAACTGTGTAAAAATCTCTGGGCTTATCATTCAGTTGAGAGAGAAAGTACACTTCAGGAAATTAACTAATGATGTACTGATTGATGTCATCAGCTCTCTACTCTCCATACTTTCAGTACACAGTGTGCACATTAACAGACTCAAGAAATGGCTTAAAATTGGATTGTTACCAAATTTAATTTCTCACTGGTGGTCTCTATCATCAAACACCACAACCGAAGATTAAAACAAATGGAGGTGTTAATAAACAGAGAGGCGGTGCCCTATAGTACGTTAAAAGAAGTAAATGGCTTATGTAGATTAGAGGAATTATATCCCACAAAAATGCTGTGGTAGCCACATGGCATAACTTCTAAAATATTACACCAGCATTTTCAAAGTATTCTGGTGGGCACAATTAGCCAATGCTTTCATTTCATTGTGGGAGGGGGAGTACTCATTTTTTAACAGATCCTCTGGAAGAAAAAAGCCTTATTCACTTCCCTGAGCCCAAGAGACTTATTGCTGAACAGCTTTCTAGCACAGTGGCATGACTTTTCCAAAGAGTCAGAGTTGTTGGTGATAGTTAAACTTGTAACGTAATATTCTTTGCTCAGCTTTGTATTTTGAACAAGAAGCAGTCTTCGGTTTTTAATGTAATTACAAGTAGCAATCTGCTTGAAGTTGGAGGCACAGCTTTGAAAAGTGAAGCGATGAGGAGTTTCCTTGTCTGCATTAGCCAAATACAAGACGATGGGGTTATGTCACTTAGCACATGGTAGCAAGATGGGAGGTTTATGTACTCAGAGAGTCAGCCCTCACAGCATTAGTTGTGGATGTTTGAGATCTCTGTCACCAGAAGCTTTTAAGAATATCTGTGCGAGTTACTTTGTCCCAGCAAAGCTATCTGGAAAACATTACATGCAGATGTTGTCATCTAGTAGAAAATAGTATCAATAGGAAAAGCATTGGGGATTGTTAGGAATGATAAGCTGAATGACAGAAAGTTGGAGTTTCAGAAAGAAGAACTAGAATTCATTCCTTAACCTTCAATCTCTGTGATGGACAACTCATTCATCTGCAACTTGTAGGTATGTTCTTTTAGTTTGTAAAAATTGTATCTGTGTTTGGAAATCCTTTGTAGTTCATTAATTATTTTTAATTCAGAAATCTTTTATAAATTAGAAATTATCTGTGAGTGTTAAATGTGTGTTAAGAACTATAAAACGTGCATTATTAAAAATAAAATAAACTGTGTTTAAACTACTTCATTAGCTGGAAGTATCCCCTCCTTCGAAGGGAGGGGGGCTCACCACGCAAGCAATTGCTGTTAGCTGCTAAACCTCACCATAGAAACTAGACAGGGAAGTAAATTAGTTCTTGAAGAGTAGGTGGATTGAGTACAACCTCACTTTACTGAAGGTACCCTTAGATCTCTATATTGGATAGGGCTCAAAATCTTCTTTTGAGGTTAGGGCTTTGAGAACAAGAAATCCAATACCTTCACAAGATTTTATCTCCACCAGCCCTCCAAACAGACAGGATACCTTTGAATCTGTAATGATTATAATGAATTCAACACCAGAGGTGCCTTTTGATGAAAATTCTGAAGAGATCAGTATAGGTCCATCATTCCAATTTCAAACTAGTATAAAATAATGTGAAAGAGCAACAGAAAATGTGAATGATCTTTCCTATTGTCCTGAGCTCTGCCACCTGGGAAATGTAGTTTAGTCATTTCCTGCAAAACCATCAACCTGCAACAACAAGAATCTAGAACTTCCTAATATACAACCTTTCAATTAACTAGTGTTTTTACATTATCAATAATGTTTGCAATCTTCAATAATGATTAATTCAGTTAATAGTTAATTGCTGGGACTGCAAGTGGTGGATCCAAGTATCAAACTCAGAAAATATGTACAAAGTACTATTACAGTTGTATTTGTCATGCTTTCTGGTTGGCTTCTGTCGATTATTTATGAATTATGATAGTCTGTGCTAGTTACTTGTCAGGTTCACTTATTTTAAGATTACCTTCTTAAGGCTGACAAGAAAAGCTGGCTATGTAGACATTTATCCAATTTGTTCACCAATAGCAAGAATGCTTGTGTGCCTACAGCTTTCATTGGTGCTGCCTGTCCAATGTCCAAAAACAGTGGGTTTTCTAAACCATCACCTACTTTTGTGTTTTTTCTAAACCATCACCTACCCTGTCTCTTTGCTGCTTTCTTCAAAAATACTTAAAATGCTTACCATGAGGACTAAAATCTTCTGAAGTTTGCTAACGTTAACGTGCACTTATATTTGAACGATGTTGATTGCCTTGAATTGAACAGGATGGTAACTTTGCTCTAAATCAAATGAGGCCCAGCAGTGAGCCTAGGCTTTTTGCATAATTGTTTTAATCTTGATGACACCACACCTGTTAATGACCATTTTATTACTGGGTCCTTGTAATCACCAAATGTACGTCCACTGCTAGCTATACTTAATATCTCAAAGAGACTTTCTGCTACACCAGATCAACAAAAATGGAACTTCACAGCCAATGTCTGGCTGAGGCATAATTCTGGGTGTTATACTTTAAGACATCTTTTATATAAATTTACATTACCTCAGGACTTCTGTGCACTCCTATTTGCATTGCCTAAACATATGCTTTCAGCAAATAATACAATTAGATGGTGCAGTACAATTGTTCTGATTAGAGAACCCTTGAATGATCAATAAATTTGTTGGTGTCACATGAAACGCTACTAAATACCGTAAGTCTGATCTGTCCTATGAGTTGATATCCATTTAGCAATGCAGATTTGTTTACTGATGTATATTTCTAGTTATAAGTTAATAATATCCATTCATATTTCAAGAAATATAATTGGTGGTGGGTCTGAGGAAATGGGGAGGGGAGTGGAAATGGGGAGGGGAGTGGAACTGGTTCCCTAATAGGATGCTAGAGTCTTCAGTATTCCCCATTCTCATCTGTGTTAAAGTCCAGGCCAAATCACAGAGGCATAGGTCCTCTATCTGCAGTTGCCACCCCTCGTCACCCCACACCTGTAGTTATTTGATTTGGAGTCAGTGGGCCCAATGTGCCAGTTTAAAATCATCTCGACTCTTAGCACACTGGCCTGAGCTGCAGCTGGTACTCCATTGCAATCTGAAAAGGTCTCACCCTTTGCTGTGGTGGTATTGAATGACTCTAAGATTTGATAGAGCTGAAAATGAAGTAAATAATAGTTGAAAGTCTGCACTATTAAAGACAATAACATGTAAAAATATCATTAGCTAAAATATAAAAACATAAAGAATTCAAAATATTAAACAAAACTGTAAAGGCAGAACTTACCTTCCTCTTTAATTTCTTGTTTGCAAGCATATAATCCCCATTCATATCAATGAGGTCACAGGCCTGTCCTGATACTCCAAAGAGAGCTTAACAGTGGATCATCTTCATACCCAATTTTATTCAGTAGGCTTGGGATTTCCGTGTTTAACCATGCACATGCAGAAGTCCCTGATTTGCTTCAATTTAAAAAGGGTGATGATTTCATTTAGAGATGCCAAGCTTTACCAGCATAATCCAGGCCAGTCAGTTGCTATGGAAATGCTTTCACATTTTATTCCAGAATATTCCTGTCCAGATAAAATAGCCAGTAAGAACAGTAGAATCTGGAGATTAAAAAATACTGTTCAATTGTTACCTCTAATGATCAAGAAACAATACTCACGTGCAATGAATATCAATGTGGATGAACTGAAATGTAGATAATATTTTCCTTTATAGACATATGAATAATAATAGATTTTTACAACAATGCTGGAATCATGCAGGAAATCTTCCAATTTCAATGTGGTAAATTTGCCCTTGCTGTAAACTATGTAAATTAAAAAATATTAATAATCCCATTTGCCTCCACAAGAACATTCAAATGCGGAGGAATAATTGACCATTCTTCATTGTCCTCTTAATCGATACTCAGCATATCATCCTTCCAACCATCTGATTGAGGAACAAAACACGAGGAAATCTTTGTGGAACATTTTAGTAAATCAAGTGTAGCAAGCAAATATTTAACACATTATCTACATACCACCCTTATAATAAATACAACAGCATTTGGAACATACTGAGGACTCTAATTGGAATGCTAACTATCCTCTTGAATTTTAGATTCCTGCTAGAAACTATAGGACTAACACAGGAAATACAGGAAAAATCACAGGCTAATGTTGGAGTGATAAATGTAGCCATATAATAAAGATGTCCACAAGAAGTAAAGTTGCCAAGAAAACCTAAAACTTCCCTGTTTGAGATCTGAAATACTGGAAAAATCTTTCAAATAATGGCACTTCCGAGTATTTTAGTCAGATATTCCCTTTGTATTTGCATCGCCTTGCTCTAGTTCTTACAAACAATTTACTCATTGAGCCATTGACTCAAGAGTTGCACAGAAAAGTTACAGATTATGGATTACTGTTCAAAAAACAACACACACACCAGGAAAGGTCTTGTAAGATCCTTTAACTCGGTATAGTAAATGGAATTTAACTTTTCAGTTGCACTAATTGCTAAAATCAGCAGTGAAAGCCAATCCCAAATACAAAATGAATACATGCAGTACTTGTTTAAATGGTCCTAATCAATTCTGTTACATCTTTTTAAACATTTTCTTTAAGGTATAATAAATTACTTTGTACTAAACCTTAAAAGCTAATAGTTCTAGCAATTCTAGCTAATGAAAATGAATTATATTATCAGTTACTTTTGGCATTTCTATGTCCACAATAGTAATGTTATCCTATGATGTTTTTTAATTCAAAAGCAGTGGTGTTAAACCTCTGTAATAAGATGAAGTAAAATACATAAATTAGACTTTCAGAACAACACACTAGCTTGTGGGAAAACTAAATTATCTCTCCTAATTTCATGTTGCTTTGTACTCATTCCAGCCGATACAAAAATCAAAGAAACTGTATTTTCTGTACTATCAACCCTGATGGAAAGCCATCAAAAGCATGATTAAAATTTTAGATCATAAAATGTTGCAGGAAAGCAATGATAGGGTCCCTGTGTGGAAGTAACAAAAGCAAACATCAAACACAAGAATGAATGAACAGAACAGTTGACAAGGAGAAGAATGGGCGTTATATAAAGCCATCTGTTTTGGAGAACACCCAAAACTTATGCTGTAGAGGCATACTTCAGCTATCCTAACATCCTCCATTCCATGACTGACCAAATGCACATATGCACAATCAGCTTTGCATCAAATGGCTTCGGCCACAGTTTCTTTGCAATTATGTAATTTATTCCTTTCTTTCTCCTCCTTACTAATGAATCCAAGCCACAAACAAGCACCAATTGCTTCTATTCAAGGCATCTGATTGCATCTGCCAGTAATTGCTCCAAATGATGAAGAGGGAATGGGGAGGGGAGCACATTGTTGTGGGGTAATAGGTGAAGACCTGCCTCTGTTGACCTGTAATACATTAGTGTCAGGGAACATTTGGCAGCCTTCAGATGATTAGCAGTGAAGACGAGTCTACCAGAAGAGGTAGAAATCTGCCTCATCTGAATGGCCCCAACTGCATAAATTTGCATATTAAAGGACTGTCTTTTGTCTGAAGCCCAGCTCTTGTCCTAATTATTATGACACATTATGTCTTCATCATAGAAGATTCAGCTCTCCCTTTTCAAAAATGCATACAAGAAAGCAGTTTATTGATTTAGTTTATAACTGAGTTTTGTTGCAGCAAGATTTATAAGCTTTTCTTTAATTGTACATAAATTTGAATCTTAATTGCCTTTTTGGTAGCAGTTCTTAGAATCATATTTTGTTTTAACACTGTTAATAATCAAACAGGTATGTTCAGTGTAGTGAAATGTGTAAAAAGCAGCTTTGAGCTGCATGCATCATCAAACATTTTGTTTGTTTGCTTCTTTTCACAAATTGAAAACAAGGCCAACATTTATTAATATTCTGTTTTACCACGAGTCTTAAAAGTGGTGTATTGAATTTAATTACAAAAACTGTGTCCTAACAATGCACAGAGCTTGAAATGATACCATTAATTGAATGTGTGATAAGTGTTTTTGTAAGTGCAATTTGCAATCAACGCTGTGTATAAATTATCCATATTCCTCATCATGATAAATATACCTGAGTGATAAACATTATTAATTTACTGAGTATCAGGATTGTCTGCAGCAGTGGAATTAAAGGTTTGATGAAGGGACACTGTTGAGAGGCCAATAGCCCTTATGTGCAAGAAGTGTAGAGTAATTTGGTGATAATATAGAAGCAGGTGAACAGTATGTTTGATTAGGAACAAGACGTAACAGTACCCTGACCCCTCAGTTTTATATGCAGTGATGAGCATATTGCTTCAATATGTCAGTCTTTTTTTTTAAATTTTGCTACTCTGTGAACATCTTTATCCAAAATAGGAAGAAATACAAATCCTCATTACAAGTTTGTGCTGAAGACGGCACGGCTTTTGTTAGTGTTCATTCTGTGTGACAATGCCAGTTGTTTCCTCTCCCAAAGGTCAGGCTTATGCTTCACACAGAAACAAATCCGTACAGAATTTTTTTTAGATTTTATTATTTTGTATTTTATAAAATATAACTGGTTTGATATAACCATCCAATTCCTTTCAGCTACCCCACTGAAAAGGAGGATGTAGTTTGATTGGTATCTCACGTTGCACAGAACATTTTGTTAGCTGTATTACACTGTACATTAAGATCAGTAAAAAGAATCAAAATTCAGTGTTTTCTGTGTCAGGACTCATTTTGCTAACATCAAATACACAACCAATTAAACATTTTTTGCATGCGATCTTTATTTGTGATATACTTCTGCTATTCAGAATTAAACTTTAGGAGTTACATTTGTTGTTAAGTGTTGAAAAAAGTGCATGAAACTACTAAATATCAAAACAACAGCATGATTTTTATTATCTAAAAAGTAATTTTCAACATATTTTAAATCAAATGGGTCTTGAAATTAGCAGCGTTTGAAAGTTTATTGAACAACTTTCTCTCTTTGCTATTAGAAGCCATTGACATTTTCAAATGTGTAGGAGCCTAAATTAAATAACCCCAGAAGTGGATGGTAGATTACAATGTATGATTAGCCTGTACTTGTTGAGTGGAATGAGTGGTAGACAAGCAGCTAAACTTTAGTTGCCTCTGCATTTCCATTATAGCATCCAGTCTGCATCAATAACAACATTCATTGACTGGACTCATCTGCAGCCAGGAAATATATCTTCAGCTGTTAGCCCCAGTGAAAAACAAGGTGCTGGAGGAACTCATTGGGTGTGGCAGCATCTGAGGAGGGAAGTGGACAGTCGACACTTCAGGCTGAGATCCTTCATATGGAGGCAGTGAGTAGGAGGATTGCTGGCTTTGCATAAACAGTTCTATCTGTGAAATCAATAACAAACTCAATACCCAATCCACCAAACACTTACCTTCCAGCAATCTCTATCAATCAGGGCTCATTGCTATCATACAAACACTGCACATCATCCTATTTCACCAGACTAGAATGCCCACACCGATATTTCGCAGACAGTGTGGAATACTAACAACTCCACCATGACAGCCAATCACCCAAATATTTTTCACAATACTCATTAACAGACTCTCCCTTAAAGGACAGAAAAACACAGAAGGCAGCTTTAATTTTCCAATCCACTTTGAGGAAGCATTTCTTGAAATGCTTGTTGCTAAGGCCCTGCCCAGTGATGTTTCTGACACATTGAGGATAATGCTAACCTTGCAGGTAATCCTCTCTCTCACGTCCCACTGAACTTCTAGCCACAATAGTTTTGATTTCATTAGCTCCAGATGATATAAGCGTGCACCTCTCACTTCCCCGCACGACTGGGTCCCTTTATTAAATCAGATAACCAAACTTGGCAGTCTAGTGCAGTAAGAACATGTGGTGGCAACAATGAGAATGCGCCGTCACTCAGTGACACACTCTCAGACACAAAGGATGGCGCGGGACTGAAAATTACACATGATGAAACTCAAATGGCCTGTCCATGGACAGCATCACAAAATAGCAGCATGGTCAGCTTTACAGAAGGTAAGGACACAGACAAATTCAGCGGCAGGATCAGATGAGGATTTCAATGGAGTAGGCTTAAGAAGGAGCAAGCAGGAGAAGCTCAACAAAATGTCAGGAGCATTGGCAAGCCTGTGCTCAATTTAATGAGTACAGTGGAGTTGAGTATGAATACTGCTGGAACTTTTGTGTAGATCTTGGAACTCCCTTCAACATATGGCACAGATGTGATGCAACGTTGGATGGCTGATGTGGCAGTTTCTGTCTGTCCACTGCAGCATGAGTATCAGCTGCCCTATACCTCAGCACGGCCTGAATGTATACTTCTTTGTGTGCGGCTATATGTCTCTTTGCTACCTTATGTGTGCTAAATGTGCCTTGTGCGGTGCGTGACTGTTGGTACTGTGTTTTGCACCTTAGCTCCAGAGGAGCGCTATTTCATGCTTGGCTCAATGACAATTAAAGTTGAACATGAACTTGAAAGCTTTGGCTGAAGATGCGCAACTCAAACTTCCCTTGTCCTGGCTATAGATTATAGTCTAACATCCAGGAGGGTGCTCGGAGCCTAAAGCAAAATACCACAAATTCCGAAGAGCTGAAGTTAAAATGGAAACACTCAGCAGGCCAGGCAGTGTCCATGGGGGAGAGAACAGCACGAATATTTCAGACTAATGAGATTACCAGGGTTTCTGTAGCTTCCCCCAGGTGGAGCACAATGTGCTGCCCTCTCTTCTGATGACAACAGCCTGAGTTCCATTCCTATCAACCCGCATTTTCACAAATGATGTTCAATCAAGCTGACACACAGCACTTGGTTACTGGATCTCATAGAGCCAGGGTGGCCCAGTTGGTAGATTCCTACACTGAAAGCCATCAACTTTGCAGAAGTACTGTGAGAGCACCGCTCAGTACCACAGTAGGACAGGTTGGCTTCTACAGCAGCTTTTAAAATCAGCAACAAAAATATTGTTTTATCTGTAACTAATAGAAATAAATCAGGAATAAGCCTGTTGGTGGGTGAAAAGCTTAAGCAGATCTGTGAGCTTGTTCTTTCTGCTGCTTAATGAATGTTTAGCCTTGTAAAGTTAAGGGAGTTAATTTTGTTGCACATATCAAGTCAGCTCAGTATGTCATTACCACCATCATCTGTCCATTCTGCATACCATTAGCGTTGTTCTTGCTAACGGCCTTCCAGGAGTGGTATTTGGTGGTACAATTTACATTAAAACTTTACCCCCATGCTGCAGACATTGTTTTGGCAGTGAAAGAGTTTAAGGAAGATTACTCAGATCCAAATTTCTACCATTTTGATCACTCTAAATTGGGGTGATGCAGAACAACACCCTGGGAACAGGTCAAGTCTGCCAGCCACTGCCTGGGTTGCATTATCATTTGGTAATGTAAGGGAACATGCTATTTACCTTTCCATATAGGAGCCAAACGCTGTCTTTGTCAAAATGATCTTATATTGTTTATTTACCCTCATGTTAATAATTGTTCGACTTTACAAGTGGTCAGTAATGATTATGAATTTCTTATTTTTGAATTAAACTGAAGCACATTTCTTAAAACTTGTCTCATTATGTAAAGGAGTGAATTAAAACTAATTGGTGCATTCTGTTTACCAACCATACCGCAGGTTTCCCTTTTACAACCTAGAAATCATACTAAGTTTAATTGTCATCATTATACTCTATAAGAGAATCACAAATCAACAGCTGTCTTATTAAAATCACATCCTATTATCAGATAGTAGTTAATAAGCACAATATCATGAAATGAATAGAACAGAATTCAACTGACTGGAACCATTAAGTTTATTTTTCACATTAACGACATTGTTACTCTTCAGCAATGAACACCAACACCATTAAGCTCTATTAGGCTTTTTCAATAATGCGGCTGTTCTATTAATAGATCAGGCACAGGAACACACTGCAGTGGGTAAATCATTCCTTATAACTGTTGATTTTTACCACTAAATCTCCATTAAATGCTGTTGTCCTGCCCTAGACCAGCAGGAATTTAACCAGCAAACACCTGGAAACTGGTTTGGTCAAGGTTTGTATTATAGACAACAACAAAATTACTCTTTGACTCCATTATATTTAAGTCATTTGAATAGCAAGAGCAGAAGAACAACTTTGAAATATCTTTCTTGATAAAAGTGAAAATGAAACTTTGACTCTTTTTTTTATATAAATTATCGAAGCTGCAGACGGTTGTAAATTTAATTGGCTCCATCCTGGATACTAGCCTACAAAGTACCCAGGACTTCTTCAAGGAGCGGTGCCTCAGAAAGGCAGCGTCCATTATTAAGGGCCTCCAGCACCCAGGGCATGCCCTTTTCTCACTGTTACCATCAGGTAGGAGGTACAGAAGCCTGAAGACACACACTCAGCAATTCAGAAACAGTTTCTTCCCCTCTGCCATCTGATTCCTAAATGGACATTGAACCCTTAAACACTACCACACCTTTTTAATACATATTATTTCTGTTTTTGCACAGTTTTTAATCTATTCAAGATAAGTAAGCTGTAATTTATTTACTTATTTATTATTATTATTTTATTTTGTTTCTTCTAAATTATGAATTGCATTGAACTGATGCTGCTAAGTTAACAAATTTCATGACACATGCTGGTGATAATAAACCTGATTCTGGATCTGATTCTAATTCTGATTAAGAAATCATCATCAGAACATACTTTTGTCCAGAGATCATGCATTAAGAAAATCCATATTTTAACTGTAAACTAGCAATCACTCTTAGAATCTCTGAGAATATATCAGTCCCTAAATATATCTTCCCACCAACTATGTGGTTATTAATAACAACAATGAAATGGACTTCACCATTTGAAAAACTATAACTGAAGAATTAATTTCACTATCAGTAGTCGTGCTATGGTACTCTAAAATTTATTTTGGGTAATGTTTATTCCCAAGGGTTAAACCTGCAATGGACTTAAATGCTTAGATTGCAATATTGAAAAAGGTGTGATGAACTGTCAAAAGTTTTAGAGACACATGTATAGAATGAACATAAAGGACAGACAGAAACTAATTTAGGATCCAGAAGTCCAGATATATTTCTTAATTAAAAATAGAAAATACTATACAAAGACCCCACTTCAGAACCGAGAAAAAGAGAAATCAAGTTTGACTGGAGAAGAGGTAGAACAAAGGTCATTTCTGTGATACTGTGGAATAGTGCAGTCTCTCAGGAACAGTTATGCTTTTCTGTCTGTGTAATGTGCCTCTAATGTAAAGTCTCTGTAAAGTTGTGCAGTCCGTACTACAGGGACATGCCCAGAACTGCAGAATATACAAATGAAAGAGAAAGAGGAGATTGGTAGGAAATAATGGCAAGTGGCAATACAAATAGAAGGATAGAGTGATTTGTTGATTTGATATTCTGAAATATTTCTTGATATTTGAATGCAGCAGAGGAAGTCGTATGAGATGAGTGGCTTTTGGTGTAATAAAGAAGGATATTTTCATGAAGGTTATCTCAGATTTCTACCAATATAATCAGGAAAACAAAAACAAATTTAGTTTGTTAAATTAGGACTACATATATGCGACATAACATTGTTAAAATAATGTAAGTAAAAAAACAGACAATACAGTGTTTCATATATCTGTTATTTTTATAACTCACCTAAATACTGTGCATCTGAAAATAATTTTTATAACATACTACTTTTATAAATAAGCAAATACTTTCATCTATTGATGAAGCATTTCCTCCGTTTTGTCAAGAAATGTGACCACCTCTCACCATTTTCTTAAGTGCTATAGCTTCTATGCTAAAGACCCTTGGTTAGTCCAAACTGCAGTGTGCATACTTATAATCTATATTAGTACCTATAAGACAAATTAATGTGTACAGATGAAAACAAAGCTGTATTATTGAAATGATAGCATTGTTGCTGAGCATCATCCTATTTAACATGTCATAGGGTGTAGGGAAAATTTGACTGAGGATTAAACTTTCTTTGCAAAGAATCACAGACCCTCAGAATAGTATAGTTGATTGATTCTCAAAACAATCTAAAGATCCTCCCTAGTTTATAGCTGGTTACTGTTTATAGCTTAAGATGGAAAAATGAATTTTGGTATAACTGGAGCCAAAAAAAAAGCTGCAGATGTTAGAAGTCTAATACAAAAGCAGAAATTTCCAGAAGCAGAAAGCATGTTAGGTAGCATCTGTGGGGAGGGAAATAATTCAAGAACAACCCCCGCTGTGGTGAAATGTAGCCATGGACATCATGTCTGACTGTCTACAAAAAAAAGGAGTAAGTGATTTTTAAAAATCCTACTGATTTAGAGAGGGAGGAAATAGATTCATTTTCTGAAAGACGTTAGACTTCCAATGCAGTCTATTCTGTTTTTGAATTATATTTGTAAATATTAAACATGATTCATTTCTTCCCAGAAAAAACTTCCAATTTTGTTTGTTAATTTAAACATTTTCCAATAATTTCTCTTTTTACATTGCTAGACTACCCAATTTATGGTCTTGTTTAACCCTCTAGTCTCATTTTCTTTTGACCAATTCTGTTTATTTTAAATTATCCACTAGATCTATTTACAACTCAACATATTTGGTCTTTGATCAATGAGCATTATAACATAAATTATCAAGGCTATGCCTTTCAATAATTCTCCAAAATCTTACAGAATTATATTTGAAGGATATTAAAGCGTGAAAGAAGCAGTACTTTAAATTATTGCCCAAATCATTATCAGTAAAATAAGAGATATGTGTAATTAGCTACACACGGATTATTTAGCTTCTTTAATGTCAGTCAACGCTGGGTTCTATAGGCCCTGACACTAATAGGGTTAAATAATTTATTAATAATCAATTAGGCCCTGTTGCTATTCACAGTTTTTGGCAGTGCATTAAATATTTGGCAACCATTTAGATTACTGAATAAAAAAATTGCTTCATTAATAATGAAAATCCCCTGAGAGTAGACTCGAGCTATTTACATTTTATAGTAAGTTAATCTCTCAGCGGTAACCAATTTTCTTTTATTAAAGGGGGAAACTAAATAAATAAAAACAATGTCCATCGGTTGTTTTTCTGTGGTCTGTGATTAATAGCTATTTGCATATCTTAAGTATTCCCTGTATGTACTTTGCATAATAAGATATATTAATGCATTCTTTCTGTATGTGTGAGAAAGGACTATTGTGAAATATAGAAGTCAAAACTGAGGAAAGTTACAATACTTAAAAAATCAGAATTGCAATGTGAGTAGTCACTGAGCCTGAAAAAGACTTAAACATTGGATAAATGTATTATCACTATAATTACCTCTTATAAAAAGACTGTCATATTAAAACTATTGAAAATACAAGAGAAAAGAAGTAATTATGACTAATGGATGTGAAGTGTGTCAAAATTGGGAGTTATTAACCTGTCAGTACATACTCAAAACTGGTAAAGTGTCAGAATGAGTTGTAGAAAGGCAAATTATTCCAAAAACTCAAAGCTGTTCAGGAAAAAGGGACCCACTTCTGTGGAAATTGGTGTCGCTCTGTGTCAGATTAAGAAACTTGGTGTCAAAATGAACTGGACACTCCAAGCTTTCGTTTTATTCATCATCAGCATCATATCCGTCTTTCACTCTTCAGGTTTTTGTTTACAAAAGGGCACAAATGGCTATAATGTAGCAAAAGCATCACGCTGGATGGTATAATAGCTGTTAATGGCTAAATGGTGTCCATTACTACTAATAATAAATGAGCACTTAGGGACAATCATGACTGAGGTACCCAAGAAATTCACATCACTGCCAGTTACTTCCTTTAAATGATGTGCAACAGTATGAAAAGCAATTTTAGGAAATCTATTTCTTTATAGTAAAAGGTAAGTAGCATTTCGCATTGAACAGTGTATAATCATCGTTTTGTCCCAGTGGTTAGAAAAAAAATCAATAACCAATGTAAAATTAAAGTTTTTGTGTTATGGAGTAAGTTCTAAATGGAGAATCAGTGGACAAAATAGGCATAAGCTGAAATATAATTTCAGATCTTCACAACATCTCCAAAGTGCTAAATCTTTGACAACAATGTTTCAGAAGTTTGCATTAAGATGGAAATGCAATAAGTAATTGCAATGTCTGGTCTGGCAATAGGAAAAAACAACTTACATTAATATAACATCTTTAGTATGGTAACATGAAGCAGCCATGGAAAAAAATTTAACACCAAATCAAACAAGGTATTAGAGGTGGTTTATAGAAATTCTTAACAAAGGAAAGAATGATAAAAAGATGGAAAGATTAATAGAGCTTAATGCATTGGCAATCAAGAAGACAGCAGAATAATTCAGCATAAAGAGGCCAGAGTTGAAGAGCATTGACATCACAAAGGGTTTCAGGGCCAAAGGAAAGTACAGAAAGAGGGAATTGGAGGATATTGCCAAAGGTTAGAATTTAAAATTTTAAGCCAGCTTGCATATGAGCATTAGGAGAATGCAACTTAGAACAAGATAGATAATAGACATCTTTGGGACTTGACCAAGTTTACAGAAATTAAAGTAAGGGAGGCTGCTCTGGAGAGCAATGGATGGGTCAAGTCAAAAGGCATGAATGAGAGAGCTGAGGCAGGGGCAATGGGTAGGAGCATAGAATATACAGTATAACATTGACCAGTACAGCAATATACAGGCCCTTTGGCCCACAGATCAATCTAGCTCTCCTCTCCCACATAGCCCTCCATTTTTATTTTATCCATGTGTCTAGCTAACAGCTCTTAAATGTCCCTAATATATCTGGCTCTATCATCACCCCCAGCAGTGTTCCATGCACTTGTCACTCTCTGTGTTATAAAGCTACCTCTGATATTCCCTTCCACTTTCTGCCATTCACCTTAAAATTATGCCACTGCTGCCCTGGAAAGATGGTGCTGGCAGTCCACTCTGTCCTGATGAAGAGTCTCAGCTCAAAACATCAACTCCTTATTCCTTCCCATAGATACTGTCTGACCTGCTGAGTTCCTCCAGCACTTCATGCATGTTACTCTGAATTTCCAGCATCTGCAGAATCTTTCGTGTTTATGATTTGGCACCCTATCTATGCCTCTTATCATCTTATACACTTCTATCAAGTCACCTCTCATCGTCCTTCACTCTAAAGAGAAAAGCCCTAGCTTGCTCAAACTTGCCTCATAAAAGATGCTCTCTAATCAAGACAGCACCTTCATAAATTTCCTTAGCGCCGTCTCTAAAATTACCACATCCTCACTGGTCAAGAAATTTATTCGGAAGTGTTGCTTCCTTAGAAGATTTTTTTCTAGTTTATGATAGACTGCTTGAAGCTGAACACAAATATAATTTCAGACTACTTGTATAACATAGGAAATTGGAGAAACAAGAAATTAATTTTTATTGACTATGATGCATTTAATTACATAACAGTGCTGACATTTTGCAGTAGTTCAATAAAGCTAAAAATGTTCTGTAGATGATTTCCATCTGTACTCAGTGTCTGAGGCTTCTCGCTTAAGTGTCCAACAATAATCAGCTAGGATTTGTGGATTCCAGTTGTCCTGATACCATTTCCCCATCACTGCAATGACTTGGTGAAACCTTTCACCATGCTCATCACTGATAGCACCAAGGTTTGCAGGGAAGAAGTCTAAATGGAAATGCAGATAAATGAGTCTTTAGTGACACTTTGCACTTCATGGTTTTGTATGCTCGAAGCATGTTGTCAGCCAGATGCACATAGTCTAGTGCTCTGTAATTGTCAAGAAAATTTTCAACAATATCCTTGAATGTCTTCCATGCACTTTTCTCCATCCCACTAGATGTTTTTCAAATTGCCTGTCATTGATGAACTGCTTAATTTGTGGACCAATAAAAATGCCTTCTTTAATCTTGGCATCAGTTATTTTGAGAAACATTTGTCTCAAATATTGAAATCCTTCTTGGAAATGTATAACCTTTCTAAAACCTGTTCTGCTGTGCAGCATCCACCTTGCCTGAGTATGCCTGGTCAAGCCAGAAAACTTTTCAGTTTACATCGTGGGCAACATCTTAATTGACTTGAATTATGTATTGAAATAACAGATATAAAATGTATATGATAGGGAAATTTCATGATGATTTTCATGATCAAAAATCCAAAAGATACACCCAGAAGTATTCATGAAGTAAAATCTTTGTTGTCCAGTATGATCAGGCAACCAGAATTGGACACAATACTCCAAGTGTGGTCCAATCAAAGTTTAATAGAACTGCACCATGGCCTCATGTTTCTTGAACTTGCTTCCCCAACAAATGAAGGCCAACACACCTTATGCTTTCTTAACTACCCTATCAACTTGAATCAGAATCAGGTTTAATATCACTGGCATATGCTGTGAAATTTGTTGTTGTGCAGCAACTGTACATTGTAATACAAAATAATTTTTAAAATAAGAAATAAATATAAAAAATAAACTAAATAAGTCATGCAAAAAGAGAGCAACAAAGGGAAAGAAATAGTGTGGTGGTGTACAGAAGTATATAATCCATTCAGAAATCAGACGGTGGAAAGGAAAAAGCTGTTTATGAAATGTTGAGTACCTTTAGGCTCCAATAGCTCCTCTTTGATGATAGCAATGAAAGGAGCATATCCTGGATGATGGAGGTCCTTAACGATGGATGCCATCTTTTTGATGCATTGCCTTTTGAGGGTGTCCTTGATGCAAGGGAGGCTAGTGCCCATAACGGAGCTGGCTGAGTTTAGAATTTACTTCAGCTTTTTCCGATCCTGTGCAGTACCCCCCAATACCAGATGATAATGCAACTGATTAGAATGATCTCCATGGTACATCTGTAAAAATTTGAGAGAGTCATTGGTGTCATACTAAGTCTTGTCCAACTCAAGTAATTGCATCAATATATTGAGCCAAGGACAGATCTTCAGAGATGTTGACACCCAAGAACTTGAAACTGTTCACCCTTGCCACTGCTGATATCTCAATGAGGACTGGTGTGCATTTCCTTGACTTCCCCTTCCTGAAATCCAGCAACTTTGGTGGATCTATGGAAGAGGGACTCAAGATTCCTCCATTCCTCCATACTGCTCAGAATCCTACCTACAAGTTCAACATTCCAAAGTTCACACTTCTCCAAATTGAACTCCAGCAGCCACCTCACAGCACAACTCTGAATCTCTCTGTATCCCATTGTAATCTATGACAACCTTCTACACAATCCAGAACATCACCAATCATCTGAAAACTTAATAATGCACCACTTCTACTTCCTCAACTAAGTCATTTATAAAAATCATGAAGAGCAGGGGTTCCAGAATAAAATCTTACAGAAACACCACTAACCACAGACCTCCAGGCAGAATACAACCCATCTACTGTCACTCTCTGCCTTCTGAGGGCAAGTCAGTTCCAAATCCATGCAGGTAGACTTCCCATTTCTCTTGATTTTCTGAATAAGCCTACCATGGAGAGTCTTACTAAAATCCATAAAAACCATATCCACCTTCCAACCTTTATCATTTTGTTTTGTCTCAACCTGATCTGGTTCATTGCCTAGTACTACTTTGTAGATCCAATATGGCCTCCCCTCTTGATGGTCTGTCTTCAAATTGTGTCAGGAGGCCTTTCTAGTCACACATAATAAATACTGCCCCATATAAACCTCTTGCACTAAGAAAGTGCCAATCAATATTAGGGAAGTTCAAGTCACCCATGACAATGACCCTCCTATCTTCGCACCTTTACAAAATCTGCCAACCAATCTGTTCCTCAGTGACCCTGTTGCTATTGGAGGCCTATAAAATACTCACAATAGAGTGATTTCTCTCTTCATGTTTCTGATTTCTGCCCACACTTACTAAATTGACTATCCTTCCATGGTGTGCTCCCTTTCTGCAGCTGTGATACTATCCATGATTAGCAATGTCTCTCCCCCACCTGTTTTACCTCACACTGTGTCCTTTTTAAAACATTTAAACCATGGAACATCCATAGCCATCCCTAATCTTGTAATAACCAATATTAAAGAAGAGGATACAGGTGGTCTTATTGATACCACAAATAGATGGATCAACGCTCATCTGAAAGCCACGAGGTTATGAACAATCGGGTTTCATTGACACAAGGGCCAGGGATACACCCTTCTCTGTGAGGAGTTTCTATGTTCTCCCTGTATCTGTGTGGATTTCCTCTGGGTGCTCTGGTTTCAGTCCAAAGACATATGGGTTGGTAGGTTAATTGGTCAGTGTAAATTGTCCTATGATTAAAGCTATGGTTAAATCAAGGGTTGCTGGGCAGCCCGGCTCCAAACTCCAGATGAGCCTACTCTGCACTGTAGATCAGTAAATAAATAAATAATATTCAACCAGAAGAAATTTCTGCTTCCCTTATGTCAAACAGGTAGTCTATCAATATATAAGCAGATGGAGTGGTAAAGATCATTGGTTATGAGATGGTATTAGATCTCATTACATGCTTTTAATGTCTGGAATTGTCAATGGATGGCATATAGCAGTATAGAACAGTGGTACAGCAACAAGAGCTGCTGTCTGATACCTCCAGTGTTCTGACATTGGTTGCAGTCCATGTGAAGTTTTCATGTTCACCCTATGAGCATCAAGGACTGGTACACCTGGATTAAATATAGAACATAGAATAGTACAGCACAGTACAGGCCCTTCGGCCCACAATGTTGTGCCGACCCTTAAACCCTGCCTCCATATATCCCCCCACTTTAAATTCCTCCATATACCTGTCTAGTAGTCTCTTAAATTTCACTAGTGTATCTGCCTCTGCCACTGACTCAGGCAGTGCATTCCACGCACCAACCACTCTGAGTAAAAAACCTTCCTCTAATATCCCCCTTGAACTTCCCTCCCCTTACCTTAAAGCCATGTCCTCTTGTACTGAGCAGTGGTTCCCTGGGGAAGAGGCGCTGGCTGTCCACTCTATCTTAATATCTTAATGTCTTGTACACCTCAATCATGTCTCTTCTCATCCTCCTTCTCTCCAAAGAGTAAAGCCCTAGATCCCTTAATCTCTGAATAATCAGGTTAAGTGAACAAACAAAGTTTTCTATTTCTCTTGTTGGGCCCTCAGCAGCAACAGCTGATTTTCTTACTTTTTACCTCAGAGAACTTCAGCATCCTCTAAGCAGCCATCCACTTTTCCAAAGCCATTGTAAGGGAAATATTGTAGCGCACTGACCCCTACCAGCCTGAAGCAACAAAGCTTAAACAGTATCTCCTTCAACAAGGTGCCATGCTCACAACATGCTACAGTTCCAGTAGACCTCACTTGGACCTGAACAGTGGTTTGAAATTTATGGTCAGGCCAAAGAGCCTTCATCGTTAATGAAATTTAAAATTAGAATCAAGAGTACAGATCTTGATAGAGTAAATAAGGCCTAGTAGAATACAGCCTCTCGACTACTACAAATAGCAATATTTTTAGTCCACTTGTGACAGGATAAGACCAGATCAGATGTTTTCTCCAACCAAACAATTACATTCAGTTCTAACTGGGCCTGGCCCAGCACCCTATTTAGATCAGCATGCACTGCCCAGCATCACCATGTGTCACTAGCAAGCCTCAAGACAATCAGAATTAGGAGCAGGTTTATCATCACCGACTTAGAAGTCAAGAAATTTATTGCAGCAGCACAGTTCAAAGACACATAAATTAAGATAAGCTACAAACTAAATAACTAGAGGTAAGGTCAGATTGGATTGATCCAATAAAAAAAACACCAAAAGCACATGGAAGGCTCAGAGCCAAATTTTAATCAAATTATGCCAATTTATTATACCAAGAAAAGGGACATTTACAAAGACAGGTTTGTAAAAAGGGCCCAAAGGATCATTGGGAACCCAAGCCATCCCAACCACAATCTAATCCAGCTGCTACCATCTGGGAAATGGTACCGCAGCATAAAAGCCAGGACCAGGACAGCTTCTTCCACCAGGCCATCAGACTGATTAACTCACACTGATTTGAGAGTATTTCTATGTTACATTGACTGTTCTATTTATTATAAATTATTATGATTGCACATTGCACATTTAGACCGATATGTAACGTAAAGATTTTTACTCCTCATGTATGTGAAGGATGTAAGAAATAAAGTCAATTCAATTCAAACATTTAAGAATACGCGGGGTGATTGATAAATTTGTGGCCTAAGGTAGAAGGAGATGAGTTATTAACTTCAAACTTTCTGCATAATCACTCAAAGAGTTGAACTGCACATGAAAGTAACGAGGGCTGTATAACTCATCTCTTTCTACCTTAGGCCATGAACTTATTGATCACCTCTGCTATGGACCACTTCTGGAGGTCCAAGACACCAACTTCTACAAAGAAGGGATCCGTATGCTCCACGATCACTGGACTAAGTGTGTACATGTAGGAGGGGACTATGTTGAAAAATAAATGTGCTAGTTTTCTAAAATTGACTCCTTCTACCTTAGGCCACGAACTTATGAATCACCCCTCGTATTCCCTAAATCATGTTTTATAAGCAACTTACACAGATAATGTGGCCTTATATTTAGGAAACAATATATTGTATATATCCTCCTATTACTGGCTTGAGAATGGATTTCACCACTACTCTTCGCATTATATCTGGAACCATTAGCTCAATACATCAGACAAAATGAAGATATCAGGGGAATTACTATTAAAGGGACAGAGCATAAACTGGCTTGTTATGCGGATGACATTTTGATCTATCTAGGGCAACCAACATACTCTTTACCTAAATTGATGCAATTATTTGAACAATATGGTCAATTATCAGGATACAAGATCAACATAGATAAAACCCAATTACTTTCATATTACTATAGCCCACCAAGACAAACTGAAAGTCGACACCCCTGGGCATGGCACACAGAGTCTTTCAAATATTTGGGCATCATTATGCCAAAAGATTTGGCAAAATTATCAGAATGTAATTATCAGCCTTTATATAAAAAAATTAAGGAAGATGTGGCAAGATGGAACCTGATTCCTTTTTTCAGTCTCAGTTCAAGGATTGAGTCTATTAAAATGAATATACTGGCCAGACTGTTATATCTCTTTCAGACCCTACCAATAGAGATTAATCAAAATCAATTCAATGAATGGAACAAGATGCTATCAAGGTATATTTGGCAGGGGAAAAGGCCTAGAGTTTGTCTCAAAACTTTGCAATTAGCAAAGGAAAAGGGGGGATGGGGCCTACCTTCTCTTAGAGATTATTATTTTGCAGCACAGTTGAGAGCTGTGATATGTTGGTGCAACCCATCGTATGACGCTCAATGGAAAAACATTGAGGAGTGGGTACTTCCCATCCCCATACAAGCAATTTTGGCTGATAACAACCTGCAAAGGTACATAAATACTATTGATAACCCATGGGTGAAATTGACTCTTAAAATATGGAAAACTACTATAAAAGAATATAATCTAGAGGGAGATATTGCAATTCTTAAATGGTGTGCATATGACTCGGATTTTACACCAAATAAGTTGGATGCCAGATTTAAGGACTGGACAACTAAAGGAATAACAGTTCTTTGCAACATAATGAAAGAAGGAACACTGTTCAGTTTTGAAATGCTTAAGGAGAAACACTTATTAGAAAAACAATATTTTTATCGGTATTTACAGATGCGACAATATGTTAATAAGATGTTTAAAAATGTAACCAAGGCAAATACATGCTTGATAGAGCTCTTTAGAAAGGCATATAATTCAGATAATGGTAGTAGAATCATTTCAAGCATGTATAAGGGGTTGTCAAATCTTAAAACACATTCGACTTCATACATTAAAACAAAATGGGAGAAGGAAGGAGGGATAATTATATCTGAGGAAGAATGGACAACAATATGGAGATATCAATGGAAGTGCACCAGTTCACAGAAATGGAGGGAGTCTGGATGGAAAAACTTGATAAGATATTTTATTACACCCTCTCAGAAATCCCATTATGATAGTAACCTCCCTGTTTGCTGGAGAAATTGTGGAAATCAAAATGCAAATCATTTGGGACTGCCCTGTTATCAAAAACTATTGGAGGGGGATACACAATGCCCTACAAGACATCTTTAAATGTGAAATACCCTTAGAGAGTAAGACCATATATTTTGGATATATATCTCAAGAATGGTTGAAAAGAGATAAATATTTAATGAATATACTGTTGGTGGCTGGTAAAAAGACTCTTACTAGGAAATGGTTATCACAGAGCCCAACTTTAAATACATGGATGGAAATTACAATGGACATTTACAAAATGGAGAAGATAACAGCATCTGTTAATCATAAGCTGGAACAATTTGATTCATACTGGGGAAAATGGTTTAACTACATAGTGCCTCATAGGCCTGATTTTATTCTCACAAATCAATGAATCTGTTGTAAAAAAAAAAGATCACTGCCTACTTGTACATAGTTCTTTCCTTTTGCTTGTTTGTTCTTTCCACTCTTTTCTATAAGTGTATACCTCAGATAAATACTTTGTGGAGATTTGTGATGTATATGATATATATGTACAATGTCTGAAATACATCTTATGGAAATGTTTGTTTGATAATGAACCAATAAAAAAATAAATTACAAAAAAAAAGAGAATGGATTTCTGTGTACATTTCAAGTATTCATGCTGCGCTCAGAGGAACAGACAAATTGACAACTAACGGTATAACTTAAGCTTGCCAACTGGACTTTGTGTTTCACAGATGGTCATCTCATACATTTTGAAAGGACATACAGTAAAATCTCATTAATCTGCCATGCTTCAGACTTTGGTGAGTTCAGATTGGTAGATATCCAGATAATTAGACATTATTTTTATTTTGGTCTTCTTTAAAAATATTACACAACAACATTTCCACCTTGCTCGTAAGTCTGAAGGGAGTATGGGCAAGAAATCAAGTTTATGGGAACCAATGCACCAGTGAATGGAATGTAGCCCAGAAAATAGATGCCCAATAAGTGGATGGGAAGCATGGGAACTGGAACCCCAGCAAGTGGACAGAGAGTGCAGGAAGTGGAATCCCAGAAAGTTAATGGACAGTGTTAGTATAATTAATATTTCAGTAATATTTGAGTAACATTGTAAACATATTGTTTGATTAAGCATTATTTGTTGTTCATATAATTCATCATGGGTTATATGTAAGAAGTAAGTGAATGGCATACGTCATTACAAAACAATGTCATATTTGAGCACCTCACTAAAAAGAAATTAAGTACACGAGTGTTCCAGGCTCCCATGTTTTTCTTTCAATTACTTTCTGGAGTTACAAAACATAACAATGGCAATGAAGAAGTTTTGAAATGAACTTGAAACAACTACCTACATGTTGAAGTGCAGCATGTTTTTCTTTGGAAGGGGAGAGAGAGAGACATTCAAGTTTTAAAAAAAAAGGCAGCAAACAAACAAAATTCAATGAGTTCAGCCACGGGTTCATAAACAGTGAACACTGGATGATAATAATAGATAGATAAATAGCTGGCTGGCTGCATCAGAAAGATAGACACATTTGATTGCACAACAGATAACTAAATGATGTATACTGAATAAACAGCAGTATTTGGAAGCAAATGAATTGAATTGAATTGAATTGACTTTATTACTTACATCCTTCACAGATATGAGGAGTAAAAATATTTATGCCTCTTTCAAATGTGCAATTTATAACAATTTAAAATAAACAGTATGTACAACAGGACAGTCAATATAACTTAGAAATGTAATTGTATCAGCATGAATTTATCAGTCTGATGGCCTGGCGGAAGAAGTTGTCCCGTAGCCTGTTTGTCCTGGCTTTTATGCTGAGGTACCAATTCCTAGATGGTAGCAGCCGGAACAGTTTGTGGTTGGGGTGACTCAGGTCCCCAATGATCCTTTGGACCCTTTTTAAACACCTGTCTTTGTAAATGCCCTAAATAGTGGGAAGTTCAAAGATGCACTGGGCTGTCTGCACCACTCTCTGTGGATTCCTGTGATTAAGGGAAGTACAGCTCCCATACCAGGCAGTGATGCAGCCAGTCAGGATGTTCAATTGTGCCCCTGTAAAAAGTTCCTAGGATTTTGGGTCCCATACCAAACCTTCAACCATCTGAGGTGAAAGAGGCACTTTTGTGCCTTTTTCACCACACAGCCAGTATGTACAGACCACGTGAGATCCTCAGTGACATGTATGCCAAGGAACTTAAAGCTGTTCACCCTCTCAACCCCAGATCTATTGATGTCAATAGGGGTTTGCCAGTCTCCATTCCTCCTGTAGTCCACAATCAGCTCCTTTGTTTTTGCGACATTGAGGGGGAGATTGTTTTCTTGACACCACTGTGTCAGGGCGATAGCTTTTTCTCTGTAGTCTGCCTCATTATTATTTGAGATTAGGCCAATTAATGTAGTATTGTCAGCTAATTTAATTTATTGACTGGAGCCGTGGGTGGCAACACATTCAGGGGTACAGAGAGTAAAGGAGGGGGCTTAATACACAGCCCTGAGGGGCACCTGTGTTGAGGGTCAGAGGTGCAGAGGTGAGGGAACCCATACTTACCATCTGCTGGTGATCTGACAGGAAGTCCAGGATCCAGCTGCATGAGGCAGGGTAAAGGCCAAGGTCTCTGAGCTTCTTGTCAATCCTGGAGGGAATTATGGTGTTGAATGTTGAAATGTAGTCCAGGAACAGCATTCTCACATAAGCAACTTTCTTCTCCAGATGTGTAAGGACGGTGTGTAGAGCTGTGACTATTGTGTCATCTGTCGATCTGTTGTGTCTGTAGGCAAATTGGAGGGCTGCAGTTTGGGTGGTAGTATGTTGCTGATGTAGTCCTTGACCAGCCTCTCGAAGCATTTGCTTATTATTGAGGTGAGTGCGACAGGATGCCGATTGTTTGGGCATGTTACCAAGCTCTTTTTAGGTACCGGAACAATGATGGATGTTTTGAAGCAGGAGGGCACTTGACACAGGGAGAGGGAGAGATTAAAAATGTCAGTAAACAGACCTGCCAGTTGTGCAGCACATACTTTGAGTACCTGCCCTGGGACGCCGTGCGGTCCTGCGGCCTGTCCACTCGCTGGAAACACCTGCGTACTTCAGCCTCAGAGATGACCAAGGTGCAGGTCTCTTCAGCGGCTCTCCTCGGGGGCTCAGTGTTGGCGACATCGAACCAAAACTAAAAAAGATTTAACTCATCTGGGAGAGAGGCAGCAACATTGACAACACCATTGCACTTAGCTTTGAAGTCTGCGATGGTGTGCAGACCTTGCCATAAGCTGCATGTGTTGTTGGTGGAGAGTTGCGTCTGGATCTTGTATCTATATTGCTGTTTTGCTGCATTGATGACTTTGCACAGATCGTAGCTGCATTTCTTGAGTTCCTGTTGGTCACCAGCAATGTAAGCGCTGTGTTTCATGTTAGGTGCTACTTGCACGTGTTACGTACCCCGTAACTGGGTCACTTACCAGCAAAGATAGAGAGGTCAGTTGAAGTCTGATGGTACAATTTTAACAGTACTTATTGATAAAAATACACAAAAATAATATCAATGTAAACATACAGATAATATACGTCATCAATACTAAATCTAAAAGCGCGGGTATAATAATAATCAATAAGAAATAGCTCTATCGTTGTCTAGGGGATAATGTATTGTCCGATGGAAATATAAAAGTCACTTTAGTTCATTCAAGCTGCAGCTTTTTGGTTGGAGAGAAAGACGGGTTAAAACTTGCTCATTCCTTTTATGATGTCAATCCTTCAAGAGTCGTTGGGAGTTGATTTCCCCGTTGTTAGCTAAAAACCGTTCTTCCATGGTAAAGGCCCACCGATTCCGGGGCAAATGGAAATGGATGCACGTGGCCTTTCCACCGGCTTTTGCTATTATGGGATCGCTAGCGTTTCTTCTGGTGCGTCTGAAGGGGCTGTTCCCCAGACCCTCTTTTATCCTGACTCACAGGGTCTCAGATGTCAATCAGGTTGGGATGATGCAATCCCTTCACCAACCCCTCCCTCGGTTCATTGCCTGGGGGCTTCGATGCATCGTACAGTATTCAACACACAATCCCGTCTCCAAGAGACAATAGCCGTTATCCATGGTTCCGCCTTTTGGAGGCCAGGACACATTCCAAACTCTTTGTGGATTCTGCATGTCTTTCTCTCATTTCCTGGGTCTCCTGAACTGACTTAATAGTGATCTTGCGATTCTCAAAAAGGAGGGGGCCACGGACGTAACACACGAAACTGTTAATCCAGGGTTTCTGGTTTAAATAGGCCCTGACTGATTTCTGGGGGACAACATCCTCAATGCACTTCCGGATGAAACTCATGACCCTTTCTGTGAACTCAGACACATCCTCATCAAGGAAGACATTCCAGTTGATGTCATCAAAGCAGTCCTGTAACATGGAGACCGATTGGTCAGACCAACAGTGGATGGCTTTAACAATGGCCAATGAAAAGCAAGTGCCAGTATTCCTGAGTGCAGAGAGTGGAAGAGAATACAATTTGCTTAGAAGTTTAATTGCACCAACAAAAACAGCCAAAATGATCTTTGCTAATATTATGAACGTAATGCAGGAACATTTAGAACCTTTAAAGAGAGTGAACCCTCACAAGGCAGAAGATCCCGATGGATTACCTGGTAAGGCTCTGAAAACCTATGCTAACCAACTGGCGGGAGTATTCAAGGACATTTTCAACCTCTCACTGATACGGGCAGAAGTTCCCACTTGCTTCAAAAAGGCAACAATTATACCAGTGCCAAAGAAGAATAATGTGAGCTGCCTTAATGACTATGGCCCAGTAGCACTCAAGTGGACAGTGGTGAGATGCTTTGAGAGGCTGTTTATAAGACTGAACTCCTGCCTCAGCAAGGACCTGGACCAGTGCAATTTGCCTATTATCACATAGGTCAACGGCAGATGCAATCTCAATGGCTCTTCACATGGCTTTAGACCACCTAGACAACACAAACACCTATGTTACGATGCTGTTCATCAACTATAGCTCAGCATTTAATACCATCATTCCCACAATCCTGATTGAGAAGTTGCAGAACCTGGGCCTCTGCACTTCCCTCTATAATTGGATCCTTGACTTCCTAACCAGAAGAACACAGTCTGTGTGGATTGGTGATACCATATCCTCTTCACTGACGATCAACGCAGGTGTACCTCAGGGGTGTGAGCTTAGCCCACTGTTCTACTCTCTATATACACATGACTGTGTGGCTAGGCATAGCTCAGATACCATCTACAAGTTTGCTGATGATACAACCATTGTTGGTAGAATCTCAGGTGGTGACAAGAGGACGTACAGGAGTAAAATACGCCAACTAGTGGAGTGGTGCTGAAGCAACAACCTGATGCTCAACGTCAGTAAGACGAAAGAGCTGATTGTGGACTCCAGGAAGGGTAAGACAAAGGAACACATACCAATCCTCATTGAGGGATCAGAAGTGGAGAGAGTGAGCAGCTTCAAGTTCCTGGTTGTCAAGATCTCTGAGGATCTAACCTGGTCCCAACATATTGATGTAGTTATTAAAAAGGCAAGACAGCAGCTATACTTTATTAGGAGTTTGAAACGATTTGGCAGGTCAACAAATACACTCAAAAACTTCTATAGTTGTACCGTGGACAGCATTCTGACAGGCTGCATCACTGTCTGGTATGGAGGGGCTACTGCACGGGACCGAAAGAAGCTGCAGAAGGTTGTAAAACTAGTCAGCTCCATCTTGGGCACTAGCCTACAAAGTACCCAGGACATCTTTAGGGAGCAGTGTCTCAGAAAGGCAGCATCCATAATTACAGACCTCCAGCACCCAGGGCATGCCCTTTTCTCACTGTTACCATCAGGTAGGAGGTACAGAAGCCTGAAGACACACACTCAATGATTCAGGAACAGCTTCTTCTCCTCTGCCATCTGATTTCTGAATGGACTTTGAAGCTTTGGACACTACCTCACTTGTTTTAATATACAGTATTTCTGTTTTTTGCACATTTTGTAATAATCTATTCAACATACATAATTGATTTACTTGTTTATTTATTATGTTTTATTTCATTTATTTTTTTCTCTCTCTCTGCTAGGTTATGTATTGCATTGAACTGCTGTTGCTAAGTTAACAAATTTCACGTCACATGCCGGTGATAATAAACCTGATTCCGATTCTGAATCAAAACCCATTGCTGATTGCAGAACGCTTTACATTTCATAAGCGAAATCAAAATGAAAGGGAGTCCATTTCAGGTTATGTGGCTGAATTGAAGAAATTGTCTGAATATTGTCAGTTTAGTGATGGGCTTAATGATTCACTGAGAGATGGCTTAGTTCGTGGAATCTTATAGAAAGCATTCAAAAACGGCTCTTGAGCAGAAAGCAACTCAAATTTAAAAGAGCAGTTGAGATTGCTGTATGAATGAAAACAACAGCCAGAGAAATAATTGAGTTGCAGTCAGGAATGTAAGTGAGTGTGAACAAAATTGTAACATCTCATCAGCAACCTACCTGGCTGAACAAATTATGTTACCATTGTGGCAGGGGTTTACATACACCAAACCAATGTAGGTTTAAAGATGAAACTGAAAGAAAGTGCAACAAAGTAAGACAAAGAGTACAATCAAAGAATATGTCAGGCAGACAAAAATAAATGGACTGCAGAGGGAAGAGAAAAAGATAAAATGTCAAGTTGCAGTTTCAAAAAGAGCACTAATCTGAAGGCTGTTAATGGAAAATCCAGTAATAATAAGAGTGACACAGGACTTGAGATTTACCATGTGAAAACTGAAGAGAGACAAGCTCCCTACATGACTCCCTTGTCCACTCATCCCCCCCCCCCCCCACCCCCATCCCTTCCCACCGATCTCCCTCCTGGCACTTATCCTTGTAAGCGGAACAAGTGCTACACCTGCCCTTACACTTCCTCCCTCACCACCATTCAGGGCCCCAGACAGTCCTTCCAGGTGAGGCGACACCTCAGCTGTGAATCGGCTGGTGTGGTATACTGCGTCCGGTGCTCCAGGTGTGGCCTTCTATATATTGGTGAGACCCGACGCAGACTAGGAGACCGTTTCACTGAACACCTACGTTCGGTCCGCCAAAGAAAGCAGGATCTCGCAGTGGCCACACATTTTAATTCCACGTCCCATTCCCATTCTGATATGCCTATCCATGGCCTCCTCTACCGTCAAAATGAATCCAAACTCAGGTTGGAGGATTAACACCTTATATACCGGCTGGGTAGCTTCCAACCTGATGGCATGAACATTGACTTCTCTAACTTCCGTTAATGCCCCTCCTCCCCTTCTTACCCCATCCCTGACATATTTAGTTGTTTGCCTGTTCTCCATCTCCCTCTGGTGCTTCCCCCCCCCCTTTCTTTCTCCCGAGGCCTCCCGTCCCATGATCCTTTCCCTTCTCCAGCTCTGTATCACTTTCGCCAATCACCTTTCCAGCTCTTAGCTTCATCCCACCCCCTCCGGTCTTCTCCTATCATTTCGCATTTCCCCCTCCCCCCACTACTTTCAAATCTCTTACTATCTTTCCTTTCAGTTAGTCCTGACCAAGGGTCTCGGCCTGAAATGTCAACGGTGCTTCTCCTTATAGATGCTGCCTGGCCTCCTGTGTTCTACCAGCATTTTGTGTGTGCTGTTTGAATTTCCAGCATCTGCAGATTTCCTCGTGAGAGGCAAGCAATATAGCTTACACCAGAAGTGAATAGCAAATTGATTAAAATGAAATTGGATACTGGCTCACCTGTTTCAGTTATTCCACAAAATGAGCTTAAACAGAATTTCAAAGATACTGAACGGAAGCCTGCAGAGATCCAGCTAAGAATTTATACTGGAGAAAAGATAATTCCTGTAGGAATGACACTCATCACAGTGAAATATAGCAACCAGCAAGCCACAATGGGCTTGTATGTGGCAAAAACAGCAGGGTCAGCTTCCTCGGGCTATGATTGGCTGAGACAACTGCATCTTGATTGGAGATCTATTCACCATTAGCATGCCACACCCCCTGCAATAGAATCAACTGAAAGTGAATTAAAAAATGTACTGAATGATGCCACAGCAGTGTTCAAGAACGGCATTGGAAAATTCAACCATATCAAGGATAAAATAGTTAAAATACCAACCCCAAGTTTTACAAGAAGAGTGCCTGGTTCCTTATATCACCTGTGATAAAATAGCCAGTGAGTTAGATCACATGGAGGCCGAAGGAATTCTTTCCAAGGCTGAATAGAGTCCATGGGCAATACCAATGTTCCCAGTAGCCAAGAAAGATGGATCTGTGAGGATCTGTGGTGATTTTAATGTCACAGTAAACCCAGTATTGAAAATAGATCAGTATCTTCTGCCCAGGATAGAGAATATCTCTGCCAGCTTTCTGGGGGGGGGGGGGGGGTCGGAAACTCTTCAGCAAAGTGGTCTTTGCCAAGGCCTACCTACAGATGGTGATAGAAGAGTCCAAAGAGTTTATTGCTATAATAGACTTATTTTGGGGGTAGCATCTGCACCTGCAACCTGGCAGAAAGCTATGGACCAGCTGCTGCAAGGATGCCCAGGCGCTCATTGTTACCTGGATGACATCATTGTTACTGGTAAGGGTGACAAGGAACATCTCCAAAATCTCAAAACAATGTTTAAAAGAGTTGAAGATTATGGGCTCAGAGCACAATGCAACAAGTGTGAATTCTTTAAACTAAGCATCACTTACTGTGGCCACACCATTGATGCACAAGCATTACACAAGTGTGTTGAGAAAACTCAAGTTGTGTTAGATGCCCCAAGACTAAAGGACACGTCACAGTGATGGACCGTTTTAGTATTTGTCAATTACTATAAAAGGTTCCTGCCAAACCTGGCTTCTGTGCTCCACCCTTTGAACTCCTTACTGCAGTTCAGGAAGAAATGGCAATGGACAAAGCAGTGTGAGGTAGCTTTCCAAAAGACAAAGGAAATGGTGGCATCAGACCCTGACTCACACATTATGATCCACATCATCCAGTGAAGCTTGGCTGGGATGCCTCGCCTGTTGGTATAAGAACGGTCATGTCACTTGTTATGAGTGATGGAAATGAAAACTCCATAGCCTTTGCATCACGTTTCATCATTCTACAGATTGACAGAGTGGCCTTGAGCCTGGTTTGGGGTGTTAAAGGTTTAAACCAGTACCTGTATGGGAGAGAGTTTACCCTCGTTACTGATTATCAGCCACTGGTGTCGATTTTCAGTTCACAGAAGGGTGTTCCACTAACAGCACTAGCATGAATGCAGAGACAGGTTCTGTTTATTGGAGGACACAGTTACAAGAACAAATTCAAGAGGACAACTAATCATAGAAATGCTGATGGATTGTCTTGTTTGTCTTGGAAAAGGAAATAAAGTATATAGTACACATACTGTGTATAGAGTTAGGGTCCCTAAGACTTTTACACAGTCCTGTAGTAATTTTTTGTATTTCACTGTACTGCTGCCACAGAAGAAAACAAAATTCACAACATATGTGTGGTGAACTACATATACCTGTCTGGACATGCCCCCCCCCCCCCCCGCTAACTGCCCCTGTGGCTCCTCCCACAGACCCCTGTATAAAGGCGATTGGAGGCACTGCTCCTCCCTCAGTCTCCAGGATGCCGTATGGGGATCTCTTGCTGCTGACTGCTCTCTTCCAGCGAATAAAAGCCTATATCTCGCCTCACCTCTCCGAGAGTTATTGATGGTGCATCAATTTTATTCGCTGGAAGTTTTAAAACATGGAGAGTATTTTACATCCGGAAAAATTGGACTTGGACCCTCAAGCTCCAGAAGCAGCTCTTGCCTTTGAACTCTGGCTTGCATGCTTCCAATCAAACTTGGAAGAGATTTGCGTGACTGAGCCCGCTATCATGCACAAAATCCTCCTTTCCAGGGTCAGCCCAAAAGTATTCTCCCTTATCAGGGACCTGCCGACCTACCAAGGGGCACTGGACGCCCTCAAAAGACAGTACCTGCAGCCGGTGAACACCGTCTACGCAAGACATCGCTTAGCGACGCAGTGGCAGCGGGCCGGAGAGTCGAGCGCTGAGTTTGTCCGGGCCCTACAGACACTCGTGCGGGCCTGCGACTGCAGGGGACTGATGGCGGAACAGCATGCGGAGCTCCTGGTACGAGACGCCTTCGTTACGGGGATCAAGTCAGTGTACGTGCGTCAGCGGCTGCTGGAAAACGCCGATCTTACCTTAAGCTCGGTGATCGAGATGGCCGACACGCTGGAGGCTGCTCTGCACAACACTGATGCTGTCCAGCCGCGCGATCCCCCGCCGGTTCCGTGGACGCTGCAGACCCTGCCACCCACAAGTGAATCGACCACCGCTGCTGCTACTCGAGAGTCCACGAACTCCCCGAAACTGACCACAGCTGCTGCCAGTCGCAAGTCCGCGCAGTGTTACTTCTGCGGACTCGAAAAGCACCCCCGAAAACGCTGCCCGGCCCGAGAAGCTACCTGCTCCAGCTGCGGAAAGAAGGGCCATTTCGCCAAGGTCTGTAAGTCTAAACCACAAGCTGGGTCGAGCAGCACTGTGTGCGAGGCATGGGGGTCGCCATCTTGGTCGCCGCCATCTTGCCTGCCTGCCTCATGTGAGGCATGGGGGCGGCCATCTTTGTTGGCGCCACCTTGCCCCGCCTCCGACCCACGGATGCTTACCGGGCACCAAGACGGCGATTCAACTCTGACCTCCGTAACCTTCGACCAAAGCGCCCCACACCAGCTTGCAAGGTCAATGATGGACATCCTGGTGGAGGGGCACAGGACTAGATGCCTGTTTGACACGGGCAGCACTGAGAGTTTTATTCACCCGGACACGAGGGTCACTATGGTTTCTGGGTCGCATTCCACAGACATCCGGGGGGGTTGTGTAGCGACATTGGTGGTGCAGGGCACAGAATATCAGGACTTTGCGCTACTGGTCATGCCTCAACTGTGCGTGCCTGTGCTATTGGGGCTGGACGAGCCACCTAAAAAGTGTGACTATGGCATATGATGGGCCCCTCCCACCACTCACTGTCAGGAATCCTCAGTTTTGTGGGACTTCGTCATATACCCCGCACATCCCACCCAGCACCATGCCGACAGCTGCACTACTGACACCACTTGCAGCCTCTCCACCCTCAAGATCCCTCCCCCACCGCTGTTCGTCAACCTGACCCCCGACTGTAAACCTGTGGCAACTAAAAACAGGAGGTACAGCGCGGGGGACAGGGCCTTCATTCAGTCGGAGGTGCAGCGGCTGCTCAGGGAGGGGATCATTGAGCCAAGCACAAGTCCTTGGAAGGCCCAGGTGGTTGTTGTTCGGACTGGGCAGAAAAATAGGATGGTCATGGACTATAGCCAGACCATCAATAGGTTCACACAGCTTGACGCGTACCCCCTACCCTGCATCGCGGATATGGTCAACCAGATAGCTCAGTACAAGGTGTACTCGACCATAGATCTGAAATCCGCTTACCATCAGCTCCCCATCCGCCCAGAGGACCGCCCCTACACCGCCTTCGAGGCCGGCGGCAGGCTCTATCACTTCCTGCACGTCCCCTATGGTGTCACGAATGGTGTCTCTGTCTTCCAGAGGGAAATGGACCGGATGGTGGTCGCTATCCTTGGGTATGTCGTGGAGAACAGGGTCATTGGCCCTGATCCCAACCGTATGCGCCCCCTGTTAGAACTCCCTCTTCCTACCACCCTCAGAGCCCTCAAACGGTGCCTGGGCTTCTTTTCCTATTACGCCCAATGGGTCCCTCATTACGCAGACAAGGCCCGCCCCCTGGTCAAGTCCACCACATTTCCCCTCTCTGCCGAGGCCCACGCGGCCTTCAGCCGCATTAAAGGGGACATTGCCAAAGCAACGATGCATGCAGTGGACGAGACCATTCCCTTCCAAGTAGAGAGTGACGCCTCCGATTTCACGCTTGCTGCTACCATCAATCAGGCAGGAAGGCCGGTAGCATTCTTCTCTCATACCCTTCAAGGCCCTGAAATTCGGCACTCCGCGGTGGAGAAAGAAGCCCAGGCCATAGTGGAAGCTATTAGGCACTGGAGGCACTATCTCACCGGCAAAAGGTTCACCTTGCTGACCGACCAGCGCTCAGTTGCGTTCATGTTCAGCAACCAACAGCGGGGCAAAATCAAAAATGATAAAATTTTGCGGTGGAGAATAGAACTCTCCACCTACAACTATGATATCCTGTACCGGCCTGGAAGGCTCAATGAGCCCCCTGATGCCCTATCCCGGGGAGCGTGTGCTAGCGCACAGCTCGACCAGCTATACGCCCTCCATGCACATCTTTGCCACCCGGGGGTCACCCGATTTTACCATTTCGTGAAAGCCCGGAACCTGCCATACTCCCTTGAGGACATCAGGATGATGACCAGGGACTGCCAAGTCTGCGCTGAGTGCAAACCGCACTTCTACCGACCTGAAAAAGCGCCCCTTTGAGCGACTAAGTGTTGACATTAAGGGCCCCCTTCCCTCTACCGACCGCAATGTCTACTTTCTCAACATTATCAACAAGTTCTCGCGGTTCCCCTTTGCCATCCCCTGCCCCGACACCACTGCCACGTTCGTCATAAAAGCCCTGCGCCAGCCCTTCACTCTGTTCGGATATCCCTGCTATATCCACAGTGATAGAGGGTCCTCCTTTATGAGTGATGAGCTGGGCCAGTACCTGCTGGCTAAGGGCATTGCTACTAGTCGGACCACGAGCTATAATCCCCGGGGAAATGGACAGGTGGAGAGGGAGAATGCCAAAGTGTGGAAGGCCACACTTTTAGCCCTTAAGTCAAAAGGGTTGCCGGTCTCTCGATGGCAGGAGGTCCTCCCCGAGGCACTCCACTCCATCCGCTCCCTGTTATGTACGTCCACCAATGCCACCCCTCATGAGCGACGCTTTTCTTTTCCCAGGAAGTCTGCCACTGGGACCACCCTACCGGCTTGGCTGACGTCCCCAGGGCCAGTGCTGCTCCGGAAACATGCGAGGAGCAATAAATACTCCCCGCTGGTAGAGAGGGTTCACCTACTACATGTGAACCCCCAGTATGCCTACATGGTCTTACCTGATGGGCGGGAGGACACGGTCTCCATGCGCGACCTGGTGCCCGCGGGAGCAGCAGACCACTACCCCAAACACTCCACAGTAACTATGAACCCTGTACCCACCGAGGTGTATACCCACCTGACACCGCGCACACCAAGCCCTACACAGACTCCTCACGACACTCCCATACCGGGCGCCTCGCTCACACATGAGGGATCACTGACGCCTAACGGGCCGACACCTCAAGTCAGGCTGGAACCAGCACAACCACCGTCACCAGTGCCATCACCACTGGCACCTGTGCAATCACCACCGGTGCTATTTAGATCGCAGCGACAGATTCGACCACCTGATAGACTTAACCTGTAAATATACTTTTAACCTGTAAATATACTTGTAAGAAACTTTGCCCCATGTGGACCCTCTTTTAAAACAAAAGGGGGGGGGGGTGAATGTGGTGAACTACATATACCTGTCTGGACACGCTCCCCCTGCTGACTGCTCCTGTGGCTCCTCCCACAGACCCCTGTATAAAGGCAATTGGAGGCACGGCTCCTCCCTCAGTCTCCAGAATGTCGTATGGGGATCTCTTGCTGCTGACTGCTCTCTTCCAGCGAATAAAAGCCTATATCTCGCCTCACCTCTCCGAGAGTTATTGATGGTGCATCAATATGTGAATGATGATAAACCTGATTCTCATATGTGTCTCTATTGTGGACTGAGAATGGAAAATGGCAAGGGGAGGGGATTCACCTTTGGGAAAAGGGGAAGGAAGAGGGGATGGATCAGAATGCACCAGAGAGACATTCTATAATGATCAATAAACCAATTGTTTGAAATCAAATTACTTTGTCTGCACTCGTGCCACCCCTAACCTCTGGCTACATATATATACACACACACATATATATATATATATATATATATATATATATATACACATACACACACACACACACACACACACACACACACACACACACACACACACACACACACACACACACACACACACACACACACACACATATATATATATACACAGACGCACACACATGTGTGTGTGTGTGTAAGACTTTTGCACATTATTGTACCTGAAAAATTTACAAAAAGGATACTCCTCTCAACATATTCTCCCTAATGCAAATCAAAATTCTATCTATTAGGGCACAAATAATCTGAAGGGAATTCAGAAACAACCCCATGCAGTCTCTTGTCTACATGGCAACCCAAAATGGCTGGAATGTGCAGCAGAAATTCTCGTTCCACCAACACCAAGATGAACTTGCCCTGCACAGGTGATGCCTTATGTGAGGATTGAGAGTTGTTGTATTATCTAAACTGAGAGCTAAAGTGTTGGATGAGCTACATGTAGGTCATCTAGGCATGGTCAAAATGAAAACGTTGGCTTGAAAGTTTGTTTGGTGGCCTGGGATAGATCAACAGATTGAGCAGCTCGCCATGCACTGTTCAGGTTACCAAAACGTCCAGAAGATGTCAAGAGCAGCACCTCCTCCCTGAGAATGGTCTGCATTGACCTGGCAGAGGATTCAAGTGGATTTTTGCTGGTCCATTCATGGTTCAAATTTCTCTTTCATAGTGGACACAGCTACAAAGTAGCCACCACACATTATGGATAGCCTCCACTTCAGCCTCGCACGCAGTTAACATGTTGAAAAGCCTCTGCTTAATCAGTGACAATGGACCACATTTTGCTTTGGAAAATTCATGAAAATGAATGGAATAAAACTTATTACATCTGCTCTATACTGCCCAAAAACAATTGGCAAAAAGGTTTGTTCTGAGTTTAAAGAATGCACTACAAGCAATGTCAGCAGTACACACTACATTGACATTGAATCATCATTGCTTGGATTTCCAGCATCTGCAGATGGTCTCTTGCTTCTGACACTGAATTAGAAGCTCACCAATATCCTCCTTGCATATCACAATGCAGCACACTCCACAACCAAGCTGTTCCTAGCTTGTCCCTTGAGCTTACCTTTGGATCTCCTCAAACCCAGTCTCAGAAGGAGTATGCGGGAGAAACTGCAGAGACAAATTTGGAGCTCCTCAATCAAGAAGGTTCAATGTTTAACTAGGTCAAGCAGTCCTTGCGAGGGACTGCAAAGGTGATCAAAAGTGGATTCTTGGAAATTTTAAGGACAGAACTGGACCACTCTCCTACACATGTCACAAGTCTCATCTGCCAAGCAGAATGATCACCACCCCCCCCACTTGTCAGGAAAGACATTATCCCACAAGATTAAGGAGTCTTCCACAACAATTAAATTGCTCAGCCTGAATTGTACAATTTAAAATTTACTATGCAGTGAATATCTGTATAGTAATTGTCTTCTGTAGTATGCTGTGATATATGAAGTCTGGAGAGAAATACGTTACATATTTGAGTTAAGGTGCATTCTATATTGAGATGGAATTTATAGCTGAGTAGGAAGGAGTGTTGTGTATTTAATATTTCAGTAATATTTGAGTAATCTTGTTAATATGTTGTTTCCGTAAGCATTCTTCGTTTACATAATTCGTCATGGGTTATATGTAAGAAGTACATGAATGGCATACGTCATTGCAACACCACGTCATATTCCAGCGCCTCACTAAAAAAAAAATAATTACACAAGTATTCCAGGCTCCCGTGTTGTTCTTTCTGGAGTTACAAAACATAACAGACAGCACAGCAAACTTTACATTGTGAGCAAGCTGCAGAATCATTTAATGGTCAGATAACAGATTATTTGAATCTGCCGTACAGCACAGAAACAATCCTTCAGCTCCTCCCATCTTTCCATATTTAATTCCATCAGCATAATCTTTTCCCACATATGCTTGTTCAGCCCAACCTTAAATGCTTCGGATCATGTCCTTAGTAGCAAATTCCACGTTCTCCTTACTTTATAGGCAAATAAGCTTCTTCTAAATATACTTTCGGACTTCATGGTGAACATCTTAAAATATTGGCAAATCGTTAAGATTTATCACACACTGAAAATACTGTTTATGAGATCTCTCAAAACATTTTTCCATTTAAAAGAATAGTATTAGGTCATCCCACAGCCTTTATCCTCAAGTGAAAAGCTATTCAATCTGTTCATCCTTTCAAACTGATCTGCTGTACAGCATTAATTTTACGTACGAAGGAATGTTTCATTATTCTCAGGTTTTTCCTTTGAGAAGATGGCTAGAAAAGTAAATAGAAGAAATACAGATAAACTGATCATATTGGATGCATGGAACAGTAAACAGCTGAGCAAAATTCATCCTGGAGTAAGCATGAACAATAATATTATTCAAAAGTTATCGGGTGCAGCTGTATCAAGCAGATGTACAAATTTAAATAAGGAATCTGATACTGAAGCATAGGAGGCAGAAAATTTGCATCTCTAGTGTGTAAAATCATGGCTGGGCTCTGAGTGGCTGTGCACATCGATAAATTGTTTCTCTCCTTCCCCCGTCTGCACATACAATATTAAAATGAGCACGACACACAATAGCACTGATTGTACCTATTTTGGGAAAATGGCTGCATAAGGCAAGTGACAAAAGACAAGCTGACAAGATGAACATTCTTCTTTTATGTTTATTCACAATTTTAAAATAAACCTCATGGTGATTGGCTGAGAGCAGAACTTTGGGGGTAGAGTTCACAGCTGAACTTATTTTCTCTGGAAGGAAAGAAACAAGATCCTGAGGTTTAAAATACTAACAGTTATAAACAATGTAAATATAAGCAAAGACATTTAGCTTTGATTGTGATTAGAGACATAACAGAGCTAGGCTCAAAGTGAGCAGGCTTCAAAAAAAGTCTGGTCAGCCAAGTCTTTGCTGTAACCATTGGGGAGTTTCTTGCTATCTACAGAGAGCAATCAGCCAGGGTTAAATCATATAGATGCAGTAGGAAGATTGATGGACAGCTTTACTTGATTATATTCAAAATCAAAGAGCATTTACTTCGGGAGATTAAATGAGTAACTGGAGCCCCTGATAGAATAGATTGTACATTGTCTTGAGAAGGCATTAGATTGATGAGTTGAACTTTTTAATCATTCCATTTTTTTCTGTGTCATTTGATTCTTCTGCTGGCAGGATACATATTAATTTAGAAATTTAAATGCTGCCAAGTCATTCTTTCAACATGTAATTATGCAGAAAAAATAAGTCTGTGCGCTAGCTTTTACAGGCCGGCATAGTAGAGTGGAAGTTATTAACATTGCACATGTACAAATTTGTCCTAGGATTCCCAACTCCCCAAGAATATAAAACCACTTTGGTTATGTTAATTTGGATCTACACTGACCAGTTAAATACCCATTCAAATAGCATCATTTACCCTGAGAGTGGGGAGAAGCCGATTTGATTAGTTTGGACACATTTATGGGGAAACTTGATAAGCTATGCGGAGAAAGATTAGTGAGTTATACTGATATAGAAAAGGATGAAAAGAGACTTAAATGGAGTATAAATGCCAACATGGACTGAAAGGCCTTTATCTGTACTATGATATGTACAAATTGGATCCTTAGAATGTCATAGTTTTAAAATTACAGCCAGAATGTCTCAAACTCGTAGCAGATTCACTTCAGGAAAACTCATCAGCTGACTGAAATGTTTGTTTAATATCCCCAGAAAGAAGCTGACTCCACTGGGAACCTGAACTGCTCTGATAGATGTTTTCCCAATGTATTGTATATAGAACTAAATTTGCACACCTCAGTTTTAGCATGAATGGATCTACACCTTCATGAATACTCAATAAGTAGTTGAGAAAGTGCTGATAGCAATTGTGAAAATACTGATTTTTTTTCATCTTCATTTAGAGCAAATAAATGTATAAATTCTACAAGTCTGTCAAAATTTCCCCTGACTGCATCCACAAAGACATTAAGTATATTGTTTCTCTCTCCAGGTGACGTGTTCTGTCCTGATGACCGCCTAAGTCTCAGAATAATCTTGGTTTCCAAAATCCCACAGTTCCGCTTCCTTCCCCTTCCTCTAACACTGGAAACAAAAACCATAAAAGTGGAGGATGTCTTACGTAATTCTATGCCTTAGGTTCCGATCATCTGCATTTAAATGCTCACTTTTGTGCCTGGAACTTGGCAAATATTCCTGAAGGAACAAGTAGCATTAAAGTTCATAGCAGTCTTGTCTCAGGAGCTGATTGGACACTCCAGGAGATGACACCTCTCCTTCAGTGTCCTGTTCAAAATTCAGGGTCTCGTAAGACATATCGCCCATAATGAATTTGGTTAGGTTTCTATATGTTTATTGAGGATGGCTGGTATCTAGTTACTCCATGCCCTGTGGAACTGAGACTGCATTCATAAATCATGGCCCAGATTATACACTCTGGCCCAAATCACAACCTTTGTGATTTTAACAAACAGCAACCTGAACACAGGATATTTCACTCCCACAATCGTTAAGCACCCAGCCTCAGAGGTAATCTTGAGTAGGAACTAGCAGGTTGTACTTTGAATAAGTGGATGCCACTAAAAACTGCATGATAAACCATGACACTCTAAAATGCCACTCTGCCAACAGGCCTGGTAAACAAATCATACCAAATGCGACGTTACCAAGTCCCTGACCATCACTCCAGTGGTACAGCACGAGAATCACATTATTGAGCTCATTGTCAAAAAGAGTTAATCATTGTCATTGTTAGTGAAAGGTTTCCATGTGCACTTTGGTTCCTTTATTTTCACTCTAACCTAATTGACTGCAAATTGACTGTAGAGGGATTTGGAATGTGCTAAGATTGTGATAAGTGCAATAAAAATTAAACATACTTTCATATTTTTAGCCCGTGGTGATCCCAGACTGAGTGTGTGCTCATGGTCTTTTGTTGCTATAGCTCAACAACTTCAAGGTTCAAAGTCTTAAACATTCAGAGAAGCTCTTCTGCACACTGCCATTGTAATGTGCAGTTATTTGAGTTACTTTCTCCTTCCTGTCAGCTTGAACCAGTCAGGCCACTCTCCTCTGACCTCTCTCATTAACAAGGTACTACAGAACAACCACTTAATGGATTTTTTTTTGGTTTTTCCACACTGTTCTCTGTAAACACTAGGCACTGTTGTGTGTGAAAATCCTGGGAGATCAGCTGTTTCTAAGATACTCAAACCACCCCATCTGGCACCAACAATTATTCCACATTCAGTCACTTAGATCACATTTGTTCCCCATTCTAATGTTTAGTCAGAACTACAAATGAACATCTTGACCATGTCTGCATGCTTTTATGCATTGAGTTGCTGCCACATGATTGGCTGATTAGATATCAGTGTTAACGAGCAGATGTACCTAATAAAGAGACCATTGAGGGTACTATCACATGAGTGCACGATAAAGGTTTCTGGTCAGATATTACTCAAGCACTGACAAAGGGCTAACCTCACTGGAACCTCTAAATGATATGAAATTTTTATAGTGATTATGTGAAAATTAGCTGGATCTGTCCCATTGTTAGTGGACAGGATATACCAGAGCAATTTCAAACATTGCCAGATAATGGTCAGCATTATAACTGTACTGAAATAGCTCTACCAGAGGTGGAATGGGTCTGGTGCACTTCTTCAGTGCATTGATTATATTGTCTTTGCAGTACCCAGTGCTCTCAGATACAAGGGACGATTGATAAGTTTGTGGCCTAGGGTAGAAGGAGATGAGTTATACAGTTCTCGTTACATGTACATGCAGTGAAATTCTTTGAGCGAAAATGCAGAACGTTTGAAGTTAATAACTCTTCTCCTTCTACCTTAGGCCACGAACTTATCAATCACCCTGTGCTGTGGACCACTCCTGGAGGTCCAAGACGCCGACTTCTCCGAAGTGAGGGATCCGTATGCTCCACAGCCGCTGGACTGTGTGTAAGTGTTAGAAAAATAAATGTGCTAGGTTTTCTAAAATTGACTCCTTCTACTTTAGACCACGAACTTATCAATCACCCCTCATATATTTTTCATATCATATAAACTAAATATAACTGCTTGAAGACTAGGTTTGTGATAGTGGGACCTCAAAAGCAGGCCATGATGGATCTTCTACTCACAACTTTTATCCAAATTTGGTTGCAAAATGTTCACCCTGTCTCTGGCTCCAGCTTTGCTGAGGCTGAGTTTGCAGGAGTCTCTCTTGTTGTTTAACTTCTTCTTAAGCAGCTACTTAGAATTGACAAACACGAGGAAATCTGCAGATGCTGGAATTTCAAGCAACACACACAAAATGTTGGTGGAACACAGCAGGTCAGGCAGCATCTACAGTGAGAAGTGCTGTCGACGTTTCAGGCCAAGACCCTTTGTCAGGACTGACGAATTAGAATTACTTAGAATTGATGCTAGCTTCCTTTCACTACAGTTTTGTGAGTTCTCAGTTTCAGGCTCTTCCACATGGGGCAGGTGGTGGCCAGTAGAAAAGTGAGTGGGTGGTTTGCATGGTGGTGTACTTCTTCCAGCACTTAACGTGACTACTGTGTACTCCAAAAGCATGGATTTCAGGTTCTTAATACCATCTGAAGTACCATGGCCATAGGACAGACATTCACAAGAATCAAAGGGAACATGGTACTTCTTCAGGACTGACAAAGGGTCTCGGACTGAAATGTCGACCGTACTTCTTCCTATAGATGCTGCCTGGCCTGCTGCATTCCACCAGCATTTTGTGTGTGTTGATTGGTCTTGCCAAAACTGAAGTTAAAGCCTGTCCACTCCTATGCTTCAGTGAAGGAGTTGGCATTGGCTTGGAGTCTTACCTCAAACAGCAGCGTTATTCTCTGTGTATTGCAGTTTGTCACCTATGGTTCAGGTGACCTTGGTTATGGGACATGTCATCATAAGTGAATAGTTTTCCATAAATTCTGAGTATTAGCTCCATTCCTACAGAATGTCTGTTGAAGGTATGACGGAAGATTGTGGTGAGAAAAGTGTTGGAGCATTGACGCAGCTTGTGTTTGATACCAGTCTTCACTCAATGATTCTTTGCACATTGGGTAAGATTATAGCTGTGGTGGAGTAAATGGCAGGTAGCGATGAATTTCTATGAACAGTTGAACCTGAAGAGAGTGTACCACAATCCTTCCAGATTGATAAAGTCAAAGGATTAGTAGGGCCTACAAAAGTCATCTCTTGTTGTTGGTGCCATTCCCTACAGTTCTCATGAATTTGTCACTCAGTTAAGATCATTTCCACAGTGCCTTTGGATGGACTAATTCCACAGAGTTAATTGGTGAGCAGATCTTCACCAATGAGAAAAAAACTGGCTCCAGCTCCTTATCCATAAACCTCTGTTCAGATCTATAGATTAACAGAATTATGACTTGATTGGTCATGGGATCAGCGGACTGTTAACTTTTAAAGACTTATACAGCTATACAGAGCCTATAAAAATTATTCACCCATTGCCCCCAAAAGTTTTCGTGTTTTATTGTTTTACAACATTGAATCACAATAGATTTAATTTGGTTTTTCCCAACACAGATCAATAGAAAAAGACTCTTTAGTGACAAAATGAAAAAAGATCTCTACAAAGTGATCCAAATAATTAAAAAATATAAAACACAAAATAATTGATTGCTTAAGTATTCAACCCCTTTAATGTGACACACCAAATCATCACTGGTGCAGCCAATTGGTTTTAGAAGTCACGTCATTAGTTAAATGGAGATCACCGTGTGGAATAAAGGTGTATCAATTGATTGTAGTAAAAATACACCTATATCTGGAAAGTCCAACTGCTGGTGAGTCAGTATCCTGGTAAAAACTACACAATGAAGACAAAAGAACACTCCAAGCAACTCCACAAAAATGTTATTGAAAGGCACAAGTCAGGAGATGGATACAAGAAAGTTTCCAAGTCACTGAATATCCCCTGGAGTACAGTTAAGTCAAAGATCAAGAAATGGAAAGAATATGACACAACTGTAAATCTGCCTAGAGCAGGCCATCCTCAAAAACTGAGCAGCCATGCAAGAAGGGGACTAGTGAGGGAGGCCACCAAGAGACCTGTGACAACTCTGGAGGAGTTACAAGCTTTTGTGGCTGAGATGGAAAAGACCTCACTTACAACTGTTGTCCAGGTTCATCGCCAGTCACAACTTTAAAGGAGAGTGGCAAAGAGAAAACCACTGTTGAAAAAAACTCACATGAAATCTTGGCTAGAGTTTGCCAGAAGGCATGTGGGAGACTCTGAAGTCAGCTGGAAGAAGGTTCTGTAGTCTGATGAAACTAAAGTTGTGCTCTACATAGCACCATCCAGAGACAGAGAAGCAGTTTCAGCGACAGGTTACTATCGATGCAATGCTCCTCAGACAGGATGAAGAGATCAATACTCCCCAATGCCATTAGGCTTTACAATTCAACCGCCAGGACTTAAGAACTTTTTAAAAGCTATTATTAATGCTTTTTGAGATAGTGATTTAGATGCATATCATATTTTTTTTACTGAGTTAAGTATTGTATGTAATTAGTTTTGCTACAACAAGTGTATGGGACATTGGAAAAAAAAGTTGAATTTCCCCATGGGGATGAATAAAGTATCTATCTATCTATCTATCTATCTATCTTTTTTGCTATCAGACTAAATGCCATGTTTGGCATAAGCCAAACGCCACAGATCATCAAAGACACACCATCCCTACCGTGAAGCATGGTGGTGGCTGCATCATGCTGTGGGGGTGCTTCACTGCTACAGGCCCTGGAAGGCTTGTGAAGGTAGAGGGTAAAATGAATGCAGAAAAATACAAGGAAAGCCTGGAGGAAAGCTTGCAATAGAACTGTGACATGGGAGAAGATCTGTTTTCTAGTAAGACAATAAACACAAGCATAAAGCCAGAGCTACACAGGAATGGCTTAGAAACAAGGAATTTAATGTCCTAGAGTGCCCAAGACAGAGTTCAGACCTCAATCCAATTGGGAATTTGTTGCTGGACTTGAACTGGGCTGTTCACTCACAACCCCTATGCAATCTGACAGAGCTTGAGCAGTTTTGTAAAGAAGAATGGGGAAAAACTGCAGTGTCCAGATATGCAAAGCTGATAGAGACCTATCCACAAAGACTCTAGACTTTTAATGTCCCAAAGGCGCATCTACTAAATACTGACTTGAAGGCAGTGAATACTTATGCAATCAATTATTTTGTGTTTTGTATTTGTAATTAATTTAGATCACTTTGTAGAGATCTGTTCTCACTCTAATACAAAAGAGTATTTTTCTGCTGATCAGTGTCAAAAAAGCCAAATTAAATCTATTGTGATTCAATGTTGTAAAACAATATAAGAAAACTTTCAAGAGGGGGTGAATACTTTTTATAGACACTGTAGTTATGTGTTAAAACTTTATTAGACTGACATTTCATTTGTTTTTACTCACAGAGCCACTCTGGGATGCCTGTCCATTTCTCTCATTGAACCATTACATTGTTGATAATGACAGAGTGAGGGATGTTTGGAATCATAATGTTATGAATTGTAATGGAATATAACTCTGCTGTTGTGGATAATCCATGAGGTCTCATGGTTGCAAAGATCTGCTCTTCGGGATCTGTTTCTTTGTCATGCCCCAGTACACAATGGAGGTGTCCTCATTCTGAAGATGAGCGTCCGTTAACTGAACTCACAAGCTCACTTCACCTCAGGCAGGAGAAACAAAGTCTGCAAAAAGGAATAAAAAAGAACAGTTTTACTTTCACCTTAAATATGGGAAGTACTAATGGAGAATTAGCTAAAGAAATAAGGAACTAGTCTGAAAGCTTATCATAATGAGTTAGGTTATGAGCAGAGCTTCCTTAAAGACAAAAGAGAAACAGGCTTTTAAATGATAACAATCTCGGCAGTGTAGCCTCATAATGTTCCAAAGAAGGACCTGAAGCATTAACCATATTTCCCTTTCCCGTGATGCTGCCTGACCTACTGAGTGTTTCCAACATTTTCTTTCTTTTTTTTTTAAATTTTACCTTCATTATGTTACACACACTAGCTCATGTTGTCTCATAGCTTCCATTGAAACATTACAAACTTAGTATGTAGGCTCTCTGCCGACAACGCAGGACACAGAACAAATTAACTTGTGAATACACTGAAAATGTTGCTACAGCTCTAAATCAAAGAAAGATCATTGAGAACATGCTGTAGACACAAGAGGTACTGCAGATGCTGGAAATATAGAGCAACATAAAACATTGCAGGAACTCAGCAACAATGGAGGTGAAGGAACAGTCAAGGTAAGAAGTGTTGTTCTCCATCAGCTTTCCATGATGAAAGGTTAGTGTAAATTATGTTCTGGAAAGGAATTAACTGAGTGGCTCATTTAGCTTCTAAAGTTGAACTCAATTTTAACCTCAAGGAGCTGCCATACAGTTTTCTTGATAATACATCTCCTTCTTCTAACACAGAAATTTAGTGGCTTTGTAATCACATTAAATTAAATCGCCCTCCCTGCTGTGCCCCAGAATACCTGTCCAAACACAGTTTAAGTGGTGTAAGAGTATCTGACTCCACCAGCTCCTCTGACAGATCATTCCAGATATTCGCCATTCTTTGTGGAAAATCTTATCCTCAGATCTCTTTAAAATTTTTCTCTGATCATATTAAACCTGTACCCTCTAGCTTTAGATGTCCTTGCCCAGGGATCAATATTCTGATATCTATCTATGTCCCTCATAATTTTAGAAACCTCTATAAAATTTTCCATCACTTCCGGTGAGAATAAACTTAGCTTATCCAATCTTTCCTTATTAGGTAGCCCTCCATTCCAAGCAACACACTGTTTAATCACTTCTGCGCCCTTTCTATTGCTCCTACTTTTTTCCTGTAGTGTGGTGACAGAAATGTACACAATACTCTGTGGTCTAACCAATGGTTTCATAAAGCTACCCGCCTTACTTCATTTCTGAGAACTACTTCCACTAATGTTTCTTTCCTTATGGGACTGACAATATTTTGATCTTGAAAGTAATGCACAAAGCACCATTTCAAAGTTCATCCAACTGGGTAAAGCCTATTACCAATGTTCAGGTCAAACCTAGGACCTTCAGCTCTCCCTTTCAATCTCAATCACACTCCTCACTCGCATGGAATACCTAAGAATTGTAATAATTCATTTCCAATTTTTTGTCCAGATCCAAGCCACATCTATATTCTAGCCAAATGCCTAGAAATTAAAACTTGTCCCTTTTTTGCTGGATAAACCAGTACTGTGTATAACACACAAACACAAGAAAATCTGCAGCTGCTGGAAATCCAAAGCAACACACACAAAATGCTGGAGGAACTCAGCCGGTCAGACAGCACCTAGTCTTGAAATGTCAATTGTTTACTCTTTTACATAGATCCAGCATTTTGAGTGTATAGTGCATATATCATTGATTCCTTTAAATTTTATGAAATTAGCCAAAAATACTTTGGAAATAGAATAACTAGAGGTTTATACCAGAAGTAAACAATAAAATGGGACCATTTGCAGTTCTAATGGGACAACATTTATTTGGATGCAACTTCCAACAATTTAAATCCGCAAGTAGCAATGTCCCCTGTAGTTTGTAATGGCCAGAATGTGCAAAAATCTTATGCTGTGCAATTTTTTTGCCCAGTGACAACAACATGTGTACACTGAATTTTATATATGGAGGTATTCCTTCTGACAGCTAGTAAAACACTGTCAATAAGAACTTCAATCTCCTCTGGGTTTGATTATTTCATTTTGTTCATCTTCACTTTCACAAAACATATGTAACAGGCTTCCATCAGGTAATGAAGGTTTATTTCACCAGAGCTTCTGCACACCATCCACATGTGATTTGCTTGCTAAATGATGCTTTAAAAAGTCAAGTTTCTAAATATTCCTCCACTTCTTCCCACTTGCTAATTCTCCAGCAACTTTTGTATCGTGTCAATGCATGCAGGTAACAGCAGTTTCTGTAATGTACATAAATATTTCTCACGGCTGCACGTTGCTGACCTCATGAGCTTTCAGTGTAGCAGTTTCTACAGTTTCATTAAACCATTCCACTTTAAATGAACTAGTAGTTCTTTTGCGCTTCACGCTCTTTGCTTCTTTGAAATTCGACACAGTGAATCAATAATTTCTCAATAAAAACAGTATAAATAAGCCAGTTCTAAAAACAGCAGACAAATCATCTCAAACTCCATATTGTCAACACCATCCACATCAGAAACTGGAAAAGGATGTATGATTGTGAAATATACTTAACATGCTAACAAGGTAGAGGGTGACAACCTTTTGTGCACCATTTAAGTTCCTCCGTTCACTAGTAGCAAAAGATGTGTGTGTGTGCCCAAGTGTACACCTTAGAGAGAGCATTGGGGAATAGCATCAACTTTTAAAGTGTCTTCATGGAAGCTAGACACCAGCAAAAGATATGCACAGTGTTTGGAATGGATGAGACAGATGTTCATTGGAAAATAGAGAGAGCCCCTAGATTTAGTGTAAGTTCTGACATTCTCCTCCGTGAGTGCATGCCAGGAAGGAGACTGCCTGCTCAGACCATCAGAGGAAAAGTTTGGCAGGAAGTGGCTCCAACCATACAGTACCTTCCAAATGTGAGTATCACCTTTTAGTGAAGCAATAAAAATAAATGTCCTCACAAGTCTTGTCAGGATGAGCTGAACACCAGTGAAAACAGTTGTAGCAAGTTATTTCAGTAAAAAGATCATGGATTCATTCATCAGCACGTTATGAATGAATCAGTACAATCTGTCCTGCAAAGGTTAATGTGAGGGAAAGTTATGCATCATCCGAGTCTCTCAGCTGATAACTGGTGAATGATGCTGGTTCTTTGTCCGCATTGTAGCCTATGATTTAGCAGGGTTGTATTGAAAAGCAAAAGCCACAGACTGTAGTTGCTGAAATTTGAAATAAAAAAATATTGGAGAAACTCATCGAAACCGATAGCTTATGAAAGGGCCTCCATCTGATATGTTAATTCCTTGATTCCCTCTGCAACTGCAGATTGACCTGCTGAATATTTCTAGTATTTTCTGTTTTTATTCCATCTAAAAACATTTTTCTAATCGGGACTTCCTTATTTCCCCTGGAAGTGATAGCTCCCTCCTCTACTCTGCTGGGAGATAAGGCTGGTGGTGTTCTCCGGGAGCTCCCCCCATACTGTCCTCTGCATCCTTCTGCTCCTCATCTTCCTGCCGCCCTTTACACTGTGCTTCGTGTCTCTCAGGCACCAGTGCTATGATTTGCAGCATGCAGCACACAGAGTCTGCATGCCTGACAGACACATATTTCAAGCACCACCTCTTTTCCTCCTCCCTTGCACCTCACCCCTTCCTCCCTGAGGCTTTCATGGAACCAGAATTAAATTTTCTGAAACTCAATGGCTCCCAATGCTACAGCACTCAGCTGCCGTGCTCGGATGGCACACTAGTGTCAGGTGCAAGGGAAGCAGGGGATAGTCCTCATCTCCCAGATCTATTCCTATGGGCAATGGCAAACACAATAAATATCTGGTGTCTTGTTCTGAATGAGACTGAATAAATAGTAATAGCCTTAAATAAATAGGAAAATCCATGCTATAATCACAAAGCCCATGAGGTAACAGTGGAAGAATACATCACGTGTATTTCCCTGAACATGATGTTTACCATCGGGGATTTCTTGTAATCATGTATAACCCTCATCTGCATATTCAAGAAGTAGTAACCCTTTCTGTTGAAGAAAATATCCTGGCATTTAATATGCCTTATAGGCATGTCAGTACAGCCACTGGTCGCCTGCACTAATAGGAAGACAGCATTACTTCCAAGCTCCAGTTGTCTGAGAAGTCTCCTCTTCCTCACTGAAGCAGATGAAATTATCGGCCTTGCTGAGGCCATTGTGACCAGCAAGGTGTAATCCATGTAAGAGCTCTGTCACTGACACTTGGGATGATCCTGTTGTGAGGAAGTTGATAGTTATAATGACATTAACCAACATAGAGGGTGCAGCTGAATGTTTCCCCATAGAATATCACATATAAAGGCCTTGTAAGACCCAAACCCATAAATGCACTACTCATCAAAGATATCCAGGTAGGGTATTGCTTCTTCGCAGACAGACATCTCTCTGTTTAATGCTCTAAGTGTCTGAGCCCATCCTGAATGACAAGTCATTGACATCTTGATGGCTTCATTTATGGATTTCTGCCGACATTGTCACTACTGAGGGAGCCATCAAATAGCCATCTCCATTACTAAATGCTGGAGATAAGCATTCACTGTTAGTGCCTGCATTCAGTTTTTCAGGTGATCTGTCAGCAAATTTCATTAACAATGAAAGCATCAAAGTAATGTGATGTGCTCCTAGTTCCAGATAGTCAAGTTTCAAGCCACACCAACATGGGCAAATTTGGAAGTTCTCCAAGTAGATTTCTGATTAGGTCTACCTAGGACAATGGAAACATGTCACAGACTCTCACGTACATGGCATACTCCCGATTAGCTCATTGCCACAGTATAATCAGGTGCTATGCAATTCAATTTCTGAAGAGTTGAATTTGTGCAAGGCTTTCATTAAGGTACTGTCGAATCGCTTGGATTTTAGATCCCTAGAAGGAAAGGCATTAAGCCCATAAATTCAAAGTGCAAAATAAATGAACACCTCCTTCCTTTGGCTTAAGTGTTTCACAAAGAATTTACCACATCTTTATCATCTCACAACAACAACCACTTGCTCATTAACTTTGTTATTTTTAAGCTATTCCTTTGTAGCTTTGGCTTTATGCTTGGGGTCATTGTCATGCTGGAAAACAATTATTCTCCAAAGTCGCAGTTCTCTTGTAAATTGCATCAGGTTTTTCTCCAGGATTTCTCTGTATTTTGCAGCATTCATTTTACCTCTACCTCACAGCCTTCCAGGGTCTGCTTCAGTGAAGCATCCCCGCAGCATGATGCAGCCACCACCATGATTCACAGTGGGGATGGGGTGTTTTGATGATGTGCAGTGTTCGGCTTATGCCAAACGTAGTGTCTAGTCTGATGGGCGAAATGCTCAATTTTGGTTTCATCAGACCATAGAACCTTCTTCCAGCCGAGTTCAGAGTCTCCCACGTGCTTTCTGGCAAGCTCTAGCCAAGATTTCATGTAAGTGTTTTTCAACAGTGGCTTTCTCCTTGCCACTCTCCCATAAAGCTGTGATTGGTGAAGAACCTGGGCAACAGTTGTTGTCTGTACAGTCTCTCTCATCTCAGCCGCTGAAGCTTGTAACTCCTCCAGAGCTGTCATAGGTCTCTTGGTGGCCTGCTTCTCTAGTCCCCTTCTTGCACGTCACTCAGTTTTTGAAGATGGCCTGCACTAAGCAGATTTACAGCTGTGCCATATTCTTTCTATTTCTTGATGATTGACTTAACTGTACTCCAAGGGATATTCAGTGACTTGGAAATTTTCTTGTATCCATCTCCTGATTTCTGCTTTTGTATAACCTTTTCACTGATTTGCTAGGAGTGTTCTTTTGTCTTCATGGTGTAGTTTTTACCAGGACACTGACTCACCAGCAGTTGGACCTTCCAGATACAGGAGTATCTTTACTATAATCAATTGAAACACCTTGACTGCACACAGGTCTCCATTTAACTAATTATGTGGCTTCTTCAACCAATTGACTGCACCAGTGATGAGTTAGTATGTCATATTAAAGGGGTATTGAATACTAATGCAATCAATTCTTTTCTGTTTTATATTTATAATTAGATAACTTTGTAGAAATCTGCTTTCACGGACACAAAAGAGTCATTTTCTGTTAATCAGTGTAAAACAAGCCAAATTTAATCACCGTTAATCAATGTTGTAAAACAATAAAACATGAAAACTTCTGGGGGTGGGGGTGAATACTTTATAGGCACTGTATGTACCGTTGAAGGCATCTTGACTGGTTGCATCTTTGTGAGGTAGCAGTTCAAATGTCCCAAGAATGTAAAAAGCTACAGCAACCAGTGGACTCTGCTCAATACATCAAGAGTACATTCTTCTCCACCATTAGTATCTGCATAAGGCACAGCATCTAGAAGGCCAGCTTCTCTATCATCAAAGATCCTCACTATCTGAGCCATATTATCTTCTCTCAATTACCATCAGGCAGGAAGTACAGAAGCCTGTAATCCCACATCACCATGTGCAAAAACATCTATTTTCCTTTGACCACTCAGTTCCTGAGCAAACCTGCACAACCCTAATTGCTACCCCAGTAGAGCAACACGTTGACCACTTTGATTACTTTGTTTTACAATGGACTCTTTGTTGTTCTTTCTTGTACAGTATTGTTTATGTTTCTCCTGTGAATATTGTGTCTCTGATGTTATGTGACTGTTAGGCTGTACATATACGTACTTGAGTATATGACAGTAAACTCATCTTAGATTACAAAAGCTCTCCTGTATACCTGACCTAGCCAAATGCAGGGAATATAATTTTTTCTCTATCTCTATGTAACAGACTGTTCCTTAAAATTTAAGGTAGGAGAACTCCTAAAGCTATTTTATAAGAATTATTTCATCACAGCAAATATTTTCTTAACTTCAACTTCAGAGAATAGTGGTTCTTTTCCTATTTTTATTTTCTTTTGATGACTGTTCAATGCCAAAATGAAGTTCATGCCGTTTACAAAGAAAATAGTTACCTTTTTATTCGTCTAAACGTATATAGAAATGTTCCTAGAGATAAGGAAACTGGAGCAATACAAAGTCTCTCATGTCTTTCTCCTTCCCAGCTCAAGATTATTGCTCTTTCCTGTTCTGTTCTCAATGCCGTTAACAAATAATGAGAAAGCTGTTGTTTTGGATCTGGATCCAAAATCCCAACTCCAGCATGACTTTGGCTTTGTTGCTTCAATGGCTTTGTTCTTTTATTGTGTGTCTCCTTATTTATTCAAAACTATCATTGTTTATTCAGCCCCCAAAAAGCAGAATGAGCAAGTATTTAGCTCATTTTACTGTGTCATGTGTCTTAAAAGGTTTCCAATTTCACCTGAAAACAAGTGAACACCGTAAGTGCAGTTAATAACTTCAATACCACACAGCCTGCGACTTCAACCCGAAATTGACTGGTCCACGTCTCTTCACTGAAATGACTTGCAAATGGTTTTTCAAATGTTATTTTGTGCTAAGAAGAGTTAAGTGATTATGTCTTATTAAATGCAATAATTTCCAACAAATACTTTCTGGAATGCATCCAACACTAACAAAGGCAGAACAAAAAGTATAGTTTAAAAAAAACATATGGCTTTCTTTCAGTGAATTCTAATGAATGCAAGATAAATATGTAGGTATCAATTGCCAGATAACTGCTTTCAAATTAAGCACTAATTATTGTCAGGATTCACAAGGAAGTTATACCTTGTCATAAAAAGGCCAGTCTAGGTTGTGCCCAGTTCTGTATCAATTAATATTCAAGCAGTAATTATCACAAACCCTATATTTTTCATAGTAATTACAATTTAATGTTACATTTATTATGCAAAAAATGGCTGGAATGAGCTAAAAGAAACATTTTAAGTTATAAAAACTAGTTAACTCTTCCAGTTTTATCATTACCAGTGATATTTGACTCTTCTCAAGCACTGAGATCAGATAGAGGAATTCTTTTTTTCTCTCTTTTTTTTGTGATAATAAGAATTTAGGCCAGCTTCTCTGGTCAACCTATGTGTTACCACTCAATGTTTGGACCTGTCAGCACGCATTGCTTAAGTTTTCAAATGTGCAATTACAAATTTAAATAAAGAGATGTTCAACACCAGATTTGCCTCCTATTTAGGTACAACCACCTATTTTTATTTTGTCTTCCCTCATGCTCAATCACTTCCAGACATTTCTTCCACCTGGCCAACTCCACAAACCAGGTGAGGATACAACCTACTGTACACCATCTGTTTACAGCTGTATCCATGTAGCTTGATCCCAAACCAATTTCTTCATCCTTATTGAAGCCAAGTAGTTATCTTCTAGCTGTGTTGCTGTAAATATTGATGTCCCATCTTTCTATGGGATAAGGAGGATTATTCGCCAGATTGCCCAGAATGGTGTATCTAGCACTGATAAATTATTTGAGAAAAAAAAACTATTTCATAGCCACCTGTGATTTAGTCATAATTGTAAATGTAAATTGTCATATTAGTAGATTGAAATTAATTGTAATCACTTTCAATTAGTTTCTATATTTCAAAGAAAACATTGACTTGTAAACAAATTAAATTAATATTCAGGTCAAATTAGCTTTGAATATGGGTTCCTTCCTTTATGTCTTACATTTAGGTTTTATCTTATACTGAGATTTTCTATTTTTGCAGATGATGATCTTGCCAAATGAATGTTACTTCTCCAGGTGCTGCAAAATTTTCTTTGGATAATCTGCTTAAGTAGTGTCAGATTAAGTTGTTTATTGCAGCACTGCCCGCTGGAAAAGTACTTTTCCCAAACTGGAATGCAATAATAAAAGTTTCCAGGTTATTTTTCACCAGGAAAGAAAATTCAAAGTTCAAAGTGAATTTATTATCAAAGTACATATATGTCACCATAGACAACCATGAGATTCACTTCCTTGCAGACATGCTGAATAAATCCATAATAGAGTAATAGCCATCACAGAATCAATGAAATGCCGCACCAACTTGGGCAACACACACAAAATGCTGGAGGAACTCAGCGGACCAGGTAGCATCTATGAAAAGGAGTAAACTGTTGACATTTTGGGCCGAGACCCTTCTTCAGGACCAACTTGGGCATTCAACCTTGTGTAAGTGACAACTAACATGAAAATAAACAAATAATAATAAATAATAACTAATGAGAGCATGAGATGAAGAGTTCTTGAAAGTGAGTCCATAGGCTGTGGGAACATTTCAATCATGGGGCAATTGAAGGTGAGTGAAATTATCCCTTTTGGTTCATGATCCTGTTGGTTCACGTGGCGGAGAATCTCTCCTGGTCCCTCAACACCAGCTCCATAGCAAAGAAAGCCCAGCAGCGTCTCTACTTTCTGTGAAGGCTGAGGGAAGTCCATCTCCCACACCCCATCCTCATCACATTCTACAGGGGTTGTATTAAGAGCATCCTGAGCAGCTGCATCACTGCCTGGTTCAGAAATTGCACCATCTCGGACCTCAAGACCCTGCAGCAGATAGTGAGGTCAGATGAGAAGATCATCGAGGTCTCTCTTCCTGCCATTATGGATATTTACACTACACACTGCATCCACAAAGCAAACAGCATTATGAAGGACCCCACGCACCCCTCATACAAACTCTTCTCCCTCCTGCCATTTGGGAAAAGGCACCGAAGCATTCGGGGTCTCACGACCAGACTATGTAACAGTTTCTTCCCCCAAGCTATCAGATTCCTCAATACCCAGAGCCTGGACTGACACCTTACTGCCCTATTGTCCTGTTTATTATTTATTGTAATGCCTGCACTGTTTTGTGCACTTTATGCAGTCCTGGGTAGGTCTGTAGTCTAGTGTAGTTTTTTTTTCTCTGTGTTGTTTTTTTACTTAGTTCAGTCTAGTTTTTGTACTGTGTCATGTAACACCATGGTCCTGAAAAAACGGTGTCTCATTTTTATTGTGTAGTGTACCAGCAGTTACGGTCAAAATGACAATAAAAAGTGACTCGACTTGACTTGACTTGACTTGAGAGGTAATTTCTGTTCCTGAACCTGGTGGTGTGAGTCCTAAGGCTCCTCTCCTTTTTTTCTGATGACAGCAGTGAGAAGAGAGCATGACCTCGGTTATGAGGGTCCTTGATGATGGATACTACTTTCCTGCAACAACACTTCACGTAGATGTGCTCAATGGTGGGGAGGGCTTTACCCATGATGGACTGGGTTGTATGAAATACTTTTTGTAAGATTTTCCATTCAAGAGCATTGGTGTATCCATACCAGGCTGTGATGCAGCCAATCAGTTTTAAATGTCATTTAAAATCTTCGCAATGTCCTAAGCAAGTAGAGGTGCTGCCATACTTTCTTCATTATTGCACTTATGTGCTGAGCCCAGGACAGATCCTCCAAAATGATAACACCAAGGAACTTAAAGTTGTTGTCTCGCAACAGCTCTGATCCTCCGACGAAGACTGGCATATGGACTTCTCGTTTCCTCCTCCTGATGTCAATAACCTGCTCATGGTCTTGCTGACATTCAGTAAGAGGTTGTTGCTGTGGCACCACTCAGCCGGAATTTCAATCCCTCTCCTATATGCTGGCTTGGCAACACTTTTGATTCAGCCTATGAGCGTGGGGTCATCGGGAAATTTGAATATGATCTTGGAGCTGTGCTTAGCCACACAGTCAGAAGTGTAAATTGAGCAGAGAAGGGGACTAAACACACAGCCTTGTGGTGCACCTGGGCTGATGGAGATTGTGCAGGAGACGTTGTTGCTAATCCAAACTGACTGGGGTCTGCAAGTGAGGAAATCGAGGATCCAATTGCTCAAGGAGGTATTGAGGTAAAGGTCTTAGAGCTTATTGATTAGTTTTGAGGGAATGCTGGTATTGAATGCTGAGTTGGAGTCAATTAAGAGCATCTTGATGTAAGCACCTTTGCAGTCTAGAAGTTTTAGGGCTGAGTGAAGAGCCAATGAGATGTCACCTGCTGTGGACCTGTTGCTCCGGTAGGCAAACTGGAACAGATCCAAGTCACTTCTCAGGCAGGAGTTGATATGTGTCATCACCATTCTGTCAAAACAGTTCATCATTGTGGATGTAAGTGCTACAGGGTGAGAGTCAATGAGGCAGGTTATCACCTTCTTCTTAATCACCAGTTTAAGTGAAGCAGGTGGGTACCTCCGACTGCCAAAGAGGTTAAAGATCTCAGTGAACCCTCCAGCCAATCTTTAGTACTTGGCCAGATACCCCGTCTGGGCCAGATGCTTTTCATGGGTTCATCCTCCTGAAGGCTGCAAGCACATCGGCCTCAGAGACTGAAATCACATGATCATTGGGGCTGTGGGAGCTTCCTCCATGATTTGACGGTCAAAACAAACATGGAAGGCATTGAGCTCATCTATGCTTGACATTACTTTATAAGAATTGAAATTATTCAAGCCCTGAAAAGGATCTAGTGCTGCCATTCAAGAAGACAGCAGAGTTTGCCATTGAAGCATCAGTTATAATCAATACCTGTACGTGGCTGCAAGCATGAGCAGAGTTTGTTCATTCAAGCCCTGCAACAACTGTCAAGCATCTTTCATTGATTCAAGTTTAGTCTGGAATCCCCTCTTTGCCAGTGGGATGGCTTTCCGGAGATCATACCTGGACCTCTTGTAACTTTCTTGGTCAGCGGACTTGAATGCCTCCAAGCTGGCCCTCAGCAGATTCCAGATCTCGTGGTTCATCCGTGGCTTCTGACTTGAATTGCTCTTGAGCTTTTGGGGGTAACTTGTAGATCACATGACACTATTGATATAGCTGGGAATATTAGTCTGTGTTGTTCAATAAGTGTCCCTCGTCAGCCAATATCAGGACAACCAGGTTATATTGCTTCTATATCCATTGTATCAACACTATGTTAAATATTATTATTTGTCTTTTACCTTTTGGACACTCAGCTAATGCAGAGTCCTCCATCTGTTAATCTTACAATTAGCTCAAGCCTAGATCTTGACTTTCCCTCTAACCTGATAAACAGCCTAGTCCACACTTTCCATAAACTGAACTCTACCATCTGCATCACTATTCATCTCCAACATGGTTCAATGGTTCAAAGGTTCATTTATTATCGAAGTATACAACTCTGAATTTCTTCAGTTCTCTGGGTAGCCATAAAACCAAGAAAAATAAGAAAGGCACCATGGTCATCAACCCCTAATTCCCACTCCCCCACAAAAAAAACAAGCAAAATAGATCAGGCACATCGACACCCAAATCCCTTCACCTGCCCAATAAAATCAAACAAAACAGATCAGGCATATTGACAACCAAATCTCCCTCCCCACAAAAAAAGAAGACTGGGTGAAAAAAACATACAATATAAAAATTATAAGACTGAAAAAAGGGTCTATACTCTAAGTCCACATACAAAAAGCAGAAAAGGCCTGGGCGACACTCTCTGGATGCAGCAGCAGGCTCTCCCCTCTCCGGTACAGAGCAACTGATCAAAAGGGCAAGCAGCCTGGGCTCACCTTCTACACTTGCTTTGATGCTTCAGTCTCCCTTATCACTTTAATCAGCAAACAATGGAAGCATTGCACCCCGTCCTGCAGGCTGCCCGCTGCGCAGTTCACACACGCTGCCTCTGCCTCCTGGAATCCTCTCAGAGACTGTAGAACGCTGGACCATCCAGTCTCCAACAGTTCCATAATCACACCCAAGATGAGAAACAAATGTAAAAGACATTTACATTTTCATGATGGTTTCATGATCTGTTCAGAAAATGTCGTCTAAAGGAGCGTTGTATGCAGGTGCTATCTTGACTGGAATCTTGGCATCCTGTTCTCGGTCCTGCCTCCAATGTCTTTCCTCAACCTACTTCCATAGCAACTATTAGGCCTCCAGAGTCCTTACTCAACCTCCTTCCACAGTCTCCACAGCCTCCAAAGTCTGCATCCCACCCCAAATGCACCAATCAGATCTTCGATATTAACATCCTATGCAACTTGGTACAATTATGCTTCCAATGTTCACAGTCACCCCCAACCTCACTTCTGGCCCCAATTGTTCCTGGAAAGTGGTAATACAGATAGACAGGATGGTGAAGAAGGTGAATGGCATACTTGCCTTCATCAAGCTGGACCTTGACCTCAGGAGTTGCAATGTCATCATCCAGTTGTACAAAACAGTGACTAGGCCTCACTTGGAGAATTGTGTACAGATCTGGACAGCACACTGCAGGATAGATGTGATTAAGCTTGAGAGGGTGCAGAAAAGATTCACGAGGATGTTGCCCAGATTGTTGCTAGAGTTATAATGGAGAGTTTCAATAGGCCATCTCTGTTTTGCTCAAGAAAGGAGGCTAAGCAGTGACATGATTGTGGTATGGGCATAGGTGCAAAAAGCTACAGAGCATGTATTTAAAGTAAGAGGGAGAAGATTTGAAGGGGATCCAAAGAGTAAAGTTTTCACACAAAGAATAGCTGGTATCTGGAATGAGCCGCCAAAAGAGGTGGTAGAGGCAGGAACTGTAGCAACATTTAACAGTCATCAAAACAGGCATTTAAATGAGCAAGGGATAGGGGATATGGAACTAATGCAGCTGCTGGGATTAGAATAGATAGGCATGATGGGTGGCATAAATGCAGTGGGCCGAAAGGCCTGCTTTGTGCTGTACAATTCCATGACTCTCATTGGACCCTTGATGTCTTTTGAGGATTGGGCCTTGAACAGAGTTAAATTTGCCACATAGACCTGTGACGAAAATAGCTGTTGGCAGATGGTACAATGATCGTTCATTATACTTCCCAATTTTGGGACTAAAGCTGAGTTTGGACTGCTTGTACCTTTGTTGACTGGATAGCAAACTACAACATCAGTGGCTGTTTCACAACTTTATTTTTCCGACTGCTGAAAATACCTTTCTTTTTACCATGTACATGATGGATTTTCTATGACTAATTATAAATTTCAGCAATTCCAGCTCAGCATGTTCTGGATCACTTCATTTACGGACATTCACCTTTCAGTTTAAATGGTAAGCTCTCATTTGGGGGTTGGAGGGACCATGTTCATGTGAAAAGTATGTAATTTTTCACTGCAAATATATTGTGCTGAATTTCTGAACAGATTGAAAACTAAGATGCAGGTGCCAAAGGTTACTCTGACATTAATACTAAAGTCCAGCTTAAATGTTTGCTCTTTCCATTATACTGTTGCATAAGGCTGACAGTATTGCCAGATCAATGCAATATTGTAACTCAATCTTGTAACTATCATCATTATGTCCACTAACCTGCATGGATTTATAATTCCTCCACAGAATTCAGAATCTCCCGGCAGCTACCCATTACAATTTGACATCCCATTCCCATCCTGACAATTCTGTCCATGGCTGCCTCTACTGCCATGATGAACCAAATTCAGGTTGGAGGAGCAACACTTCATATTCCATCTGTGGAGTCTCCAACCTTATGGCATCAACATTGATTTCTCTAACATCCAGTAATTTCTGCCACCTCCCTCCTTCTATCTTTTTCCATTACTCATTCCAATTACCCTTCTCTCCCCTTCTCCTCTCCTCACCTGCCCATCAACTCTCTCTGGTGCCCTTCCTCCTTCCCTTTCCCAATGGTTCACTGTCCTCTCCTATTAGACTCCTTCTTCTTTAGCCCTTTACCTCTTCCACAAATCCTCTCCCAGCTTCTAACTTTGTTCCCCACCCTCTTCTACCGCCCCACCTTCCTCCTTACTGGGTCTCACCTACCACCCACCAGCCTGCAGTCCTTTCCCTCCCCCCTACCTTATTATTCTGCCCTCTGTCACCTTCCTTTCCAGTCCTGATCAAGGGTCTCGATCCAAAATATCGACAGTTTATTCCCCTCCATAAATGCTGCCCAACCTGTTGAGTTCCTCCAGCATTTTGTATAAGTTGCTCAAGATTTCCAGCATCTGGAGAATCTCTTGTGTCTTGGATTTATTACTTACTGTCTACAGTCTGATAAAGAATTTCCTGGAGAGGTTCTGAAGTGTGACAATAACTATAATAATTTTAACTAACTTACCCCATTGCAAATCCAGTAGACTTGATGGAAAACATTAATCATTGATGTTCAATAACACTGAAGTCAGCAAAGTGAAATTGGCCCGGTCAGGAAAGTGCCCAGATAGCTGTATGCCATTCACAACAGTGATGCCGATGTCTGTCCAATGTCGGTCATGTACCTAATGGGAACGCAAGTCTTGCGCGGCAAGTGCCCTCCTTTACAGACACAACCTGGCGATTCTTGATTGGGCTACAGCTGATGAATCATTGAAAAATGAGGGGCATTTCACACAGGGATCAGGGATGAAATGGCATTTATAAAGTTAGCACTATGAAAATGACCCCCATGCACAGAGGACGTGCCAGCTTCACTTTTCCACGCCTAATACTTTGGACAAAATTCGCTGGAGAGCCATCAGTGCTCATAACCCTTTACTGATGTCTGAGCTGTGAAACACATTCACGAGCTCCTTGATGACTCTGTACCTCACAGCGGAGTAGGGTCGCTCACTGCACAGGACTCACTTGAGCCGGACCTGGACTCTCGTGCCCTATAGTTTCCCTCACCTCCATGGCCACCTTTCCTACACCAGTTCTGCAGCTGCCCATTGGAAAAGCAGTTTAAGGTCTATCATTCTGTTCAGCAATCAGCACAACAGTGATGTGGCAGCCAAGAGCTTCTCATGCGGTTCCCAATGGCAACCACACAGGTCCGACTTTAATGGTCAACGCTCTGTGCAAACTGCGGTAACATGGCATCAAATCTATATTTGCCCAATTTAGACAAATGTTTGCAGGTAATCCAATTGGACAACGGCACTCCACACAGCACAATAAAGTGAATAATCCATTTTCTAGACAATCATAGTTTTGCTCACTTTTCACGTTATTTGAGGCAATGATTGGTTCATTAGTCATTCAGATGGAAAGCTAAGCACAGAGAGTAGTTACATTCCAACAAGAATGAAGAATTCCATGGGGAGGACCCACCATCTGTGGTTAACGGAAAGGTTACAGATAGTGTCAAACTTAAAGAAAAAGCACAAATTGTGCAATGACAGGTGGCAGGTCAGAAAATTGGACTGAATCTAAAAAAATAGCAAAGAATAACTAATAGATGAATCAGGAAAATAAAAAACTGAAATGAGACAAAGTAAACCAGAAATGCAAAAACAGGTGATAAAAGTTTCTATGGGCATTTATAAGAGTTAACTCAGCGAGTATTGGATGTCTAGAACGTGTTTCCAGGGAATCAATATTGGAAAATAAGAAAATGGCAGATACATCAACCAGGCTAAAAGACAAGAGAATCTGCAGATGCTGGAAATCCAATCAACTCACACAGAAAATGCTGGAGGAACTCAGCAGGCCAGGCAGCATCTATGGAAAAGAGTAAACAGTCGACACTTCAGGCCAAGACCCTTCATCAGGACCCCTGCATTGGTAATTGATAGGGAGGTAATGAATCAGAAATATCACAATCACAAGGAAATAATACTGAGCAAACTGTTGCTTCAGGCTGACAGGTCCTAGGGTTCAGATAGTCTTCATCCTAGGGTCTTACTAGACCATAAGACAAGATAAAGGAGCAGAATTAGGCCAATTTGGCCCATCGAGTCTGCTCTGCCATTTCATCATAGCTGATCCAATTTTCCTCTCAGCCCCGATCTCCTGCTTTCTCCCTGTGTCCCTTCATGCCCTGACCAATCAAGAATCTGTCAAACTCTGCCTTAAATATACATAACAACTTCACCTCCACAGCTGCTTGTGGCAAAGAATTCCACAGATTCATCACTCTCTAGCTAAAGAAAGTCCTTCTCATCTCCATTCTAAAAGAATGCCCCCCTATTCTGAGGCTGTGTCCTCTGGTTTTAACTCTCCCACTATTGGAAACATCCTTTCCATATCCACTCTATCAAGGCCTTTCACCATTCAAAAGGTTTCAATGAGGTCACCCTCATTCTTCCGAATTCTAGTGAATACAGGCCCAAAGCCATCAGACATTTTTCATATGACAAGCCATTCAATCCTGGAATCATTTTCGTGAAACTCCTTTGAACCCTGTCCAGTTTCAGCACATCCTTTCTTAGAAAGGGCACCCAAACCTGCCCACAATACTCCAGGTGAGGCTTCACCAGTGTTTTATAAAGTTTCATTATTACATCCTTTCTTTTATATTTTAGTCCTCTTGAAATGAATGCTAACCTTGGATTTGCCATCCTCACCACAGACTCAACCTGAAAATTAATGTCTAGGTAATCCTGTGCAAGGACTCCCTAGTCCCTTCGTGTCTGTTTTTTTTTTATTTTTGTATTCCTCTCCATTTAGAAGATAGTCATCCCTTTCATTTCTTCTACTAAAGTGCATGACCATACACTTCCTGACATTTGCCATTTCATTGCACATTCTTTTAATCTAAGTCTTTCTGTAGTCTCTCTTCTTCCTCAAAACTACCTACCCCTTCACTTATCATATCATCAGGAAACTTTGCAACAAAGCCATCAATCTCATCATCCAAATTATTAACATATAATGTAAAAAGAAGTGGTCCCAACACAGACCCCTGTGGAACACTAGTCACCAGCTACCAGCCAATAAGGGCTCCCTTTATTCCCACTCTTTGCCTTCTGCCAATCAGCGACTGCATTATCTATACTAGCAACTTTCCTGTAATACCATGGGCTCATAGCTTGTTAATCAGCCTCATTTGTGGCAATTGTCAAAGGCCTTCTGAAAATCCAAGTACACAACATCAAGTAATATTCCTTTGTTTATCCTGCTTGTTACTTCTTCAAATAATTCCAACAGATGTGTCAGGCAAGATTTTCCCTTGAGGAAATCATGCTGACTATGGCCTATTTCCTCATGTGCCTCCAAATACCATGAGACCTCATCCTTAATAATTAACTCCAACACCTTCTCAACCACTGAGGTCAGACTAACTGGCCTATAGTTTCTTTTCTTCTGCCTCTTTCCCTTCTTGAAGAGTGGATTGTCATTTGCAATTTTCCAGTCTTCCAGAACCATTCCAAATCTAGTAATTCTTGAAAGATTATTACTAATGCGTGTTGGCACATGGCCAAGTGGTTAAGGCGTTCGTCTAGTGATCTGAAGGTCGCTAGTTCAAGCCTCGGCTGAGGCTGCGTGTGTGTCCTTGAGCAAGGCACTTAACCACACATTGCTCTGCGACGACACCAGTGCTAAGCTGTATGGTTCCTAATGCCCTTCCCTTGGACAACATCGGTGGCGCAGAGAGGGAAGAGTTGCAGCTTGGGCAACTGCTCTAAAAAACCATCTTGTAGGCACTCCAGAAATTACTCAACCTGTAATAGATAGATATTTTATTAATCCCAAAGGAAATTATAGTGTCACGGTAGCATAAAAAGTGCATAGATATACAAAAATACAAATATTAGAAGAGAATTAAGAAAGAATAAAAAATAAATTACCTCAAACAGTCTAATAGGAGGGGACATCATTTCCTTGGCTATAGGTTGACTCATTATACAGCCTAATGGCTAAGGGTAAGAATGACCTCATATTGCACAATTTGGAGCAGAACATTTGTCTTAGCCTATTATGAGAAATGCTCCTCTGTTCAGCCAAGGTGTGTGAGAATCATTTTCCAGAATAGCAAGGATTTTCAGTAGGGCCCTTTGTTCAAGCACAGCCTCTAGTGCGTCCAGTTGGACTCCTATAACAGAGCCAGCCTTTCTAATCAGTTTTTTGATCCTATTGGCATCACCTGTGTTGATGCCATTGCCCCATCACACCCCTGAAAAACAGATTAGTGACAACAGACCGGTAGAACATGTGAAGGAGAGGCCTATATACGCCAAAGGACTTCAGTCTCCTCAGGAAATAACTGCAACTTTGGCCCTTTTTGTATACAGCCTCTGGGTTGATGTTCCATTCAAGTCTGTCACTGAAGTTCACTCCCAGGTATTTGTAAGTCCTCACCACATCCACATACTCACCATCAACAGTAACAGGGAGCAGTGCAGGGTTAGTCTTCCTAAAGTCCACCACCATCTCCTTTGTCTTACTGATGTTGAGCTGCAGATGATTCAGCCTGCACCATTTGACAAAGTCCTTCACCAGGGTCCTGTATTCATCCTCCCGTCCTCCCTTTAGACACCAAACTATTGCTGAGTCGTCAGAGAAATTCTGCAGATGACATGACTCAGTGTTGTATCTAACTTCTGAGGTATACAGAGTAAACACGAAGGGAGCAAATACAATCCCCTATGGAGCCCCAGTGCTGCTTATAGCCATGCACCAACCTGATTGTCCCAGACTTCCTGCATGTTGAAGTCTCCAATGAGTATTGTAACATTGTTCTTTGGCATGTATTTTCCACTTCCCATTGTAATTTGTAGGCCACATCCTTACTACTGTTTAGGGGTCGGTATACAACTCCCATCAGGGTCTTTTTACCCTTACGGTTCTTTTGCTCTATCCACAATGATTCAGAACTTCCAACACTATGTCCCCTCTTTCTAATGATTTAATTTCATTTTTTACCAACAGAGCAACACTACCCCCTCTGCCTTCCTACCTATCCTTTTAATTCAATGTGTATCCCTGGACATTAAGGTCCCAGCTATAATCTTTCAGCCATGATTCAGTGATGCCTACAACATTGTACCTGCCAATCTGCAACTGTGCTGCAAATTCATTGGCCTTATTCTGTATACTGCATGCATTCAGATGCAAAAGCTTCAGTCTGTATTCACCCTTTTTGATTTTGTCACATCATGGGCAACCTTTTGATTCCTAACTTGCCTCCTATCCAAAGTTCAGGGGGTTGGTCATAGAGGTACATTGCACTGGCTCTCTGGCTCCTTAACCCCTTTTTCTTTCCTGACTGGTACCCATTTTCCTGCGTCCTGCACCTTGGGTGTAACTACCTCTCTATAGGTCCTTCCTGTCATACTTTCATCCTTCTGAATGATCCAGAGTTTATCCAACTCCTTAACGCAGCTTGTTAGAAGCTGCAGCTTCCTGCCTTCCCACATCCTGCAACAGCAGCATTGCACTATCCTACCTGAAGAGAAGGGAAAGACTTGAGTTTCTCTTTCATTTGCTTTCTCTAAGTGAAGACTCTCTTTGCTGAAGCCTCAAAGAACTAAAGCAGATGGAGGATCACCACACTGACTATGTCCACTCAGATGATGGTCACTATGGTTGTCCCTGCCTTCCTTTAATTTGCTCTTACTAATTAATCCCAAATGCCAATTGGTCACTGGTCAATGCTCTACTACGGTGCCATGAACCGCTTCTGCCTTTTATCCTCAGGCAGCGGACCTGATTGAAGTCCCCTCCACTCCAGACTTCCGATGTCCAGATCACCACTGGTCAGAACTCTGAGAACTGGTTAGTAAATAGTTAATGTGCTGATTTAAATTTTCTCAATTTCTTTATACTCAGGAAAGATTTTAATACATTGGAAAAGAGCAAAGATAGCCTCTTAGTTCAAAAAGGTAAAAGGAAAGTAAGGAACCAACGGTTCAGTTAGCTTAATATTTGTTAGGGAGAAAATATTAGAAGCTGTTTCAACTTTATAGTAGGGCACTTTGACAAATATCAAGCTAATCAGGTAAAGTCAACAGAGCTTTGTAAAATCAAAGCCATGTTCTATCAATTTATTTAAGTTCTTTGGAGAAGTAATATGCGCTCTGGATAGACAGAAATTGATAGATGAATAATGAACAATAGTTGGACCTTAAGAAAGTATTTGAAAATGTGAAGTTATCCATTTTGGGCTGAAAAAAATTATATAATCTAAATAGGGTACTATCCTGAAGGTCTGTGGTGCCATGAGATCCAGGTTTTTGAACACAATTCACAAAAATGGTATTATGCAGTTTCAACAAGCTAACACAATGGAAACATAGGGAGGTTACACTTCAGTTAAAAAGAGCATTGGTAAAATTACATCTGGAGTAGTGTATAAAGCACTGGTCTCCTTATTTAACAAAATTTATTAATGGATTAACAGCAGTTCAGAATAGGTTTACTAGGTTAATATTGTCTGGGTCAACCATAGTGTGAAAGGCTTTGGATAGGGGCAAATTTATGAAATGAGCCCAGGAACGCTTTTTAATCAATGTGTTGAGGGATCTGCTAGGGAGGGCACAACACTGAACCTCCTCCTGGAGAACGAGGTAGGGAATGTGGGAGAGTGTCTTTTGGGAAGCACTTTGGATCCAGTAATCATAACTCTATTAATGTTCAAATAGTTATGGAGAAGGAAATAGTCAGTCTTAGGTTAGTCCTGAAATGGACAAAGAAAATGTTGGGCAACACACACAAAATGCTGGAGGAACTCAGCAGGCCAGGCAGCATTTATGGAAAAGAATAAAAAGTACTGATTAGGGGTCTTGGCCTGCATTGACTGTTTACTCTTTTCCATTAATGTTGCCTGGCCTGCTGAGTTCCTCCAGAATTTTGTGTGTTGCTTTGGATTTCCCGCATCTGCAGATTTTCTTGTGTTTGGGAGAGCAAATTTTGGAGCACTTAGAAAGGATCTTGCAGTGGTTGATTGGATGAGATGATTTGCATGGAAAAGAGAATCTGTCAAGTGGGAAGCCTTTAAAACTGTGATGTCAGAAGTTCAGGGTCTGCGTATTCCTGTTGTGGTGAACGGCAAGGCTGGTAGGTTTCGGAAAACCTAGTTGACAAATTATATTGAGGCTCTGGTTATGAAAAAGAGGGAGGCATATACTGTGCATAGACAATTGGGAACCAATGAATCTCTTGATGATTACAAGAGGCCTGTACTTGTTGGAGCTTAGAAGAATGATGGAGGATCTCATTGAAACCTATCAAATATTGAAAGGCCTAAATAGAGTGGATGTGAAGGGATGTTTTCTATAGTGAGGAAGCTGAGGACCAGAGGGCACATCCTCAGAATAGAGGAATGTCCATTTAGAACAGAGAGGAGGAGGAATTTCTTTAGCCAGAGAGTAGTGAATCTGTGGAATTCATTGCTATAGGCAGCTGTGAAGGCCATGTCATTGGAAACATTTAAAGCAGATGTTGATAGGCTCATGATTAGTCATGGTGTCAAAAGTTACGGGGGGGAAGGCAAGAGAATAGGGTTAAGGAAGATAATAAATCAGCCATGATGGAATGGCAGAGCAGACTCAATGGGTTGAATGCCTTAATTCTGCTCCTATGTCTTATGGTCTTATGGTCTTGAGTGCATCCAAAAGAAAAATTAGGAGGGCAAAAACAAAATATGAGAAGAATCTGGCAAGCAAGGTGAAGCAGAATGCCAGAATACTCTAAGGGTATATCAAGAGGGTTACTAGGTTTTCCTTAAACATAAGCATGGCTGTCAGTGTGTGGGTCTAAAGAAATTGGATGAGATTTTGATGGAACATTTCACTTCAGTTTATATTGTGGAGAAAACAATAGAAGCTAAGGAAATGGGGAAATGAGGGGTGTTGTCTTAACCACATACGATTTTGAAGAGGAGGTAAAGGAGGCTGTAAAGGGCACTAAACCGGATAAATCCTTAAGGCCTGACCAGGTATATTCTTGGACCTTGTGTGAATTTACAGAAGAAATCATGGAGGCCCTTGCAGAGAGTTTTGATTCATCTCTGGCCACAGGTGTGGTTTTGGAGGACTGAAGAGTGGGTAATATGGTACCATTGTTTTAAAAGGATAACAAAATAAAACCAGAAAAATACAAGCCAGTGAGTCTGACATTGGCTGTGGCTTCTGGGGGACAAGATCTACCAATAATTGGAGAGACAGGGTCTGACTCATTTGGCATGGCTTATGTGTGGGAGGTTGTGTCTGACAAATCTCTTGGAGTTCCTCAAGGAGGTAACCAAGACGGTATATGAGAATAGAGCAGTGGATATTGTCTATATGAACTTTATCAAGGCCTTTGACAAGGTCTCTCCTGACAGGCTGGTCTGGAAGGTTTGATGGCATGGGACCCAAGGGAGATAAAGGGTTGTATTTGTGACTAGCTCAATAGTTGGAAGCTGTGGGTGACTGCTGTCAAGGGTTGTTTCTCAGACTGGAGGCCTGTGTCTAGTGGTATGCCACAGGGATTGAAGATGGGATCTTTGTTGTTTGTAGTTTATATAAGTGATTTAGAAGTGGATGTACAAGCAATGCACAAGTAAGTTTGAGGATGGAGTTCTAGATAGTATAGGAGGTTATGAAAGATTACAAGGGGGTCTTAATCAAACTAGGTATGTCAGCTGAGGATTGGCAATTGAATTTCAATCCAAATAAGTAAACGTGTTTTATTAGATCAAAGCAGCGTAGGATGTACAGTGAATAGTAAGGGCCTGAGGAGCATTATGAAACTCAGGGACCTTGAAAAGCAAGTGCATTATTCACTGAAAGCAGCTTCTTGAGTAGATAGTATGATGAAGAAGGCATTTTGCACACTGGTCTTCATTAGTCAGTGCAAAAAATATAGGGGTTGGGAAGTTATGATACAGTTAGATTAGATATCGGTGAGGATCCACTTGGAGTACTGGGTATAGTTTTGGTCACACTATCACAGGAAAGATGATGCCAAACTAGAAAGAGTACAGAAGAGATTTACCAGGGTTGACCTGGACCTGTGGAACTGAGTTACAAGGGGCGATGCATAAATTAGGACTTTATTACCTGGAAAATAGGAGATTGAGGGGTGACCTGATAGAGGTATATAAGATCATATTGGGGCACAAACAAGGTGAAAGCGCATTGTCTTTTTCCCTGTGAGGGGGTGCCAAAAATGAGAGGGCATATGTTTAAGATCAGAAATGAAATATTTAAAAAGAACATCAGGGTTGCTTCTTCGTGTATCTAGATAAGCACATGGAGAGGAGAGGTTTAGAGAGCGAAGGGCCAAACTTGGATAGATAGGACTAGTCAGCATGAATGAGTTGGACCAAAGGGCCTGTTTCCATGCTGTATGTTACCGTGACTGGTAACATACAGTAACATATGTTACCAGTGTAACATACATTCCCAGTAATGATACTGGGAATGAATAGGTTGCCTTATGAAGAAGGATCAGACAGGATAGGCTTGTATCTGCTGGAGCTTAGAAGAGTGAAAAGTGAATTGACTGACACACTTAAGATCCCAAAGGGTCTTGACAGGATGGACATGGAGGGAATGTTTCCTTCTGTGGAGATTCTGGAAATGTTTTCATAGAGTCGTGAGAGTTTTAGAAATATCCTCCTCAAATGGAGGTGAAAACAGAATCTTTCAAGAAATTGGAGGAGAGGTAAATTGATTCTGAAGGGAAAAGAGCATAATGGTAATGAAGACTGGGAGTTGAGCAAGCTCCAGGGACAGAGTAGCCTACCCCTGATCAGAAAAGGGAGTAGTAAACCGAATGCTTGCCTATGGAGGTGGTACCCTGTGGTGCAACTTCGCATCTGCCCATCTCCTGTAGTTGTATCACTTACAAACACTTAACACTGTGTCAGGCGCTGTACTATATCTTTATGTGACCACAGACCTGTTTTGTGCTTTCAGCTTTGTTTACTGTACTTCTATGTTCCTACCTCCCACCTCGCCTCACTGGCTGAAAACATTGAGTTGATTTGTGAAGCCAAATAAAATAAAAACTAAATAAAATTGTTCCCAAATGTGGGCACTTATTGGACCAAATTTTTGTTCTCCTCATTGGCCTTGCTTGCTGCACAAGGACATAGTTACAATGACAACTATAAGTAATTATCCAGATGACCTGAAGCTTAAAATTCATATCTGTTGACAATGCCACTGCCTTGTCTTTGCACAAGCATCATTGTGATTAGAAATGTGACTGCTTCAACTTTTTTTTCCTGGAATTGCTGAATTCTATGCAAACAGTTATGTTATTTGGCCTATATAACCTCTCTTGGAAAATAATATCCTGCAACATTGAAATGCACAGCACAATAAAATAAAGACCAAAGAGCCAATGATGGGAAGGAGTTTATGAAGCATGTTCAGGAGAAACTGAGGGAGGTGGTATTGCTGTAAGTGGTTCTGGATAAAGAGCCTGGCCAGTTGGAAAACATCAAGAAACCAGTGATCATAACTGCACAAGGTACACAGAATGACTATGGAAAAGGATGTAGACCATTGCAAAGTAATAATAGTTAATTGGAGGACGGGTAGTTTCAAAGGCATCAGAACAGATTTAGCCTGGTTAAATTGGAATCAAAGCTTGGCAGGCAAAACATTAATTAAACAATGGGAAGCCATGAAAGTGCTGATGTTTTAGCGGCTATTGCTATACATTCTCATGAGGGTGCCGAGTACAGGGATTAATATTTTTTCAAAGAATAACCAAAAAGCTAGAGAGTAAACCAGATAGGAAAGCATTTGGCATCAGGCTGGTTAGCATAAATTTAGAGGGTAAGTAGAAAAGGAAACTAAGGGTCAAAGAGACAATATGAAAAGAAGCAGAAAGTTAACATAAAGTGAATGTGACATACCCATGTCAACAGGGAGAGGATTTTAGCAGGACTGATAAGGAGATCTAGGTGAGACTGAGAGGAGACACAAAAGGAAATATACTCATGGAGATGGAGAGCATGGCTGTAGTCCTAAAATAACACCGTACATCAGTCTGAGCAAAGAAGGGAAGGAAATTGCAGGAGGCTCTGGTCATGTTCTTGCATGATCAGTAGATTCAGAGATGATACTTGAGGACTATGAAATTGTGACCTTTCACCTTTGTTCAACATAAAGGTCTAGGGATTCAGCTTCAGTGTGTGCATGGGTAGGTGGGTGGGAGGGGGGTCAGGAGCTTGTTTTGCTGTTGTTGTTGCTTGTGCATTCTGCAAACAAGGTGGGTATTCTATGTTGCCACCTGAATGTCTGGTGACACCTGTGGGCTGGCCCCGGCACATCCTTCAGCTGCGTTGGTTTTTCACACAAATGACATATTTCGCTCTATATTTTGACGTACATGTGTGATGCACCATCAATAACTCACGCTGAGACGTAGGAAGCGAGATATTGGCTTTTATTGACTGGAAGAATGAACAACACTACATCCTGGGGAATGAGGCAGAGCAACAGGCCTCAGTCGCCTTTATACAGGGGCCTGTGGGAGGAGCCACAGGAACAGTCAGCAGGGGTCTGTGGGAGGAGCCACAGGAACAGTCAGCAGGGGTCTGTGGGAGGAGCCACAGGAGCAGTCCAGACAGGTATATGTAGTTCACCACAATGTGACAAATGAATGAACCTGAATCTGGATCTAGAATATTAGCAGTTAGATTTTTTTTAGTTCAGTCATTTTTCAGAATCTGGTGTCGCCGTATGGAGCATCACCTTCTCGGCTTTCGGGTGGGAATACGACCCAGTAACAATGACGGCTTGATCACAACAGTGCATGACTTGGCAGAGAGACTGCAGGTGAAGGTACTCCCATCTGCCTCTGCCCTTCTTGGTGATAGAAGCTGTAGGTCTGGGAGTTGCTCAGAGGTGCCTGAGCAAGTAATTGCAGTGTATTTGCTATATCTGAAGTCGTGGTGCGCTGATGGTGGAGGGGTGAGATGTTTAGATGGGTGTGGGGCTGGTGGTTCAAGTGGTAAATTGTCGTGGTTGTGGTCAAGCTCTTCGTGAACTGTTGGGGTTGCACTCATCCAGGCAAGTGGAGAGTGTTCCGTCAGATGAAATGATGGAAAGGCTTTGGGGTGTGGTGAGTTCTGTCAGATGGAATGATGGAAAGGCTTTGGGGTGTGATGAGTTCCGTCAGATGGAATGATGGAAAGGCTTTGGGGTGTGGTGAGTTCTGTCAGATGGAATGATGGAAAGGCTTTGGGGTGTGGTGAGTTCCGTCAGATGGAATGATGGAAAGGCTTTGGGGTGTGATGAGTTCTGTCAGATGGAATGATGGAAAGGCTTTGGGGTGTGATGAGTTCCGTCAGATGGAATGATGGAAAGGCTTTGGGGTGTGATGAGTTCTGTCAGATGGAATGATGGAAAGGCTTTGGGGTGTGATGAGTTCTGTCAGATGGAATGATGGAAAGGCTTTGGGGTGTGATGAGTTCCGTCAGATGGAATGATGGAAAGGCTTTGGGGTGTGATGAGTTCTGTCAGATGGAATGATGGAAAGGCTTTGGGGTGTGGTGAGTTCCGTCAGATGGAATGATGGAAAGGCTTTGGGGTGTGATGAGTTCTGTCAGATGGAATGATGGAAAGGCTTTGGGGTGTGGTGAGTTCTGTCAGATGGAATGATGGAAAGGCTTTGGGGTGTGGTGAGTTCTGTCAGATGGAATGATGGAAAGGCTTTGGGGTGTGATGAGCTTAGTTACTCTGCTGGATACCCAGCATCTGGCCTACACTTACAGCTGCAAAATTGATGTGGTGGGTCCAGTGGAATTACTAGTCAAAAATGACCTCCATAATGTTGATGGTGGGAGACTCAGTGATATTGTATCATTGGACATCAAAGGAATATGATTAGATTTTCTCTTACTGAAAATATCATTGCCTGGCACTTTTGGAGCAAGAATGCTACTAGTCACTTATCAACCTATGCTTGAGTATTTTGTTTTGGTTAGGAAAATAAGAATATATAAACTGGAGGCTATGTTTCTAAAAGATATACACAGTCTTTTGAACAAAGTGGCATAATAGAAGAACAATGATGCTACGTTAGATTTGTATATGTCATCAAAGTTCAAAATGCAAAGTAAATTTATTATCAAAGTACATGTATGTCACCAAATACAATATTGAGATTCATTTTCTTGTGGGCATACTCAATAAATTTATAGAATAATAAACACAACAGAATCAACTTGGGTGTTCAACCAGTGTACAAAAGACAACAAACTGTGCAAATACAGAATGAAAGAGATAATAATAAATCAATAAACAATAAATATCATGAACATGAGACGAAGTGTCCTTGGAAGTGGGAACATTGATTGTGGGAACTTTTCAGTGATGGGGCAAAAGAAGCTGAGTGTGGTTTGGTTCAGGAGCCTGATGGTTGAGGGGTAGTAACTCTTCCTGAACCTGGTAGTGTGAGTCCTGAGACTCCGGTACCTACTTCCTGTCACCAGAAGCAAGACGAGAGGATATCCTGGTTGGTGGGGGTCTCTCATGATGGATGCTGCTTTTCTACAACAGTGTTTCATGTAGATGTGCTCAATGGTGGAGAGACCTTTACCTGTGATGGAGTGGGACATATCCACTACTTTCTGTAGGATTTTCCATTTCACAATTAAAATATCATGTTCATTTACAGGTTTCACACTTTAAGAACAACAACAAAGGGTGCCGAAGAAATTTACTAAGGTGCTTTCATGATGTGGATATGCTAAAGGAGTTATTTTTGTTCAGAAGGTTGCAAGGGAATCAGAAGGATGGGACTTAAAATCACAAGGGTTAATAGCAGAGTAGACTGAGAGAAACTCTCCATTGCTTGAGGGATCAGCAACTATGGGAAACAGAGTGAAGTTGATAAGGAAAAAACCTAAAACTAACATAAGAAAGATTTCTTGTCATATGGTGAGTGTCTTGAGTCTGCAATCCACTGGCAGAGATGGTAAGGGCAAGGGTAAAGATGGATAATTATATGAGCATGAAGAATTTTCAGGCTCTGAGGAGAAATCAGGGGAGTGGGACTAGCTACATCCTATTACATTAAGCCAGTAGAGTTTTGACTGACCAAAGGGCACCTTCTGTACAATAACCATTCTATGATTTTGTGATTCCATGCATGATTCCAATTTAGTTTACACTCCACCTAAGCTCTCTCCCACTCGGGTTACCTCTTTAACCATATAACAATTACAGCACGGAAACAGGCCATCTCGGCCCTTCTAGTCCGTGCCGAACACTTACCCTCACCTATTCCCACTGGCCCGCACTCAGCCCATAACCCTCCATTCCTTTCCTGTCCATATACCTATCCAATTTTACTTTAAATGACAATACCGAACCTGCCTTCTACCACTTCTTCTGGAAGCTCGTTCCACACAGCTACCACTCTGAGTAAAGAAATTCCCCCTCGTGTTACCCTTAAACTTTTGCCCCCTAACTGTCAACTCATGTCCTCTTGTTTGAATCTCCCCTACTCTCAATGGAAAAAGCCTATCCACTTCAACTCTATCTATCCCCTTCATAATTTTAAATACCCTAACTGCCCCCACTGCGCTCATATCCTTTATTTCCTTCATATTCCCCTCATTATTTCCTTCATTTATTAATCAGCATCTCTTTATATGTGCCATTGTTTTCTGCCACAGCCACTCCTTTAAAATGAGTTCCACATTCTCACCATTTATTGGGTAATGATTCTTTCCTGTGAATTGATTAGAATTCTGATGGACGGTTGGAATCCGTTAACTCTGTTTTACTCTCCACACAATTTGCCTGCCCTGCCAACTATCTCAGCATTTTCTGTTTTTAATATAGGAGGCAGCATTTACACTTCAGATCAAATGAACTGGAAAGCTGACTTCTAATGAGTGTTCAAAGTGAAATATCAGCTCGTTTTTTCAGTGCATGGATTTCCATGAGTGTTTCCAATATCTTAGTTTCCCAGGAAATGCAGTTGTTTTGATTTTCAAAGAGTTTAGAGAAAGTGAAAATGGGAAAAGTAAGATCATTATCTAAAGCTATTGAACTTAATATTGTGTCTGAATGGCTCTTCTATGTCCAATCAAAAGATGAGATGGTGCTTCTTAAGTGTACATTGAGATTCATTGGGACATTCTAGGAAACAGAGGACAGAGTTGTCTTTACATGATAATTGAAGTGAGTGGCAATTTGGAAGCTCAGTCGTCTGACAGACTGATCAAAAATCACAAGAGTATCAATTTCACAGCATTTGACTGGACTGGGCAAATAATAAGACAAAGGGAAGAAATTCATCTATGCCATTTATGGTGAGGAGATGTTGCAAGATTAACTGAAGATTAACTGAAGTGTTAAAAGATTAACACTCTTTTATTTAATTCTTTTCAATAAATCCAGATGCCATGATATGACTACATCCAGCATTTGGTAGTCCCATTCTCACTGAGTAGTAGCTACAAAAGACAACTTCCTCCCCAGGGTTCCCACTGATCTGAGATGGTATCACAGAGTACGAAAGATAAGAAGAGGGAAAAAGAAAGTGGGGGAGTGTAGAAACCAGAAAAAGGGAGACACAAACAAAAGAGCTGCAATTCTATGGTAGATACAGACCTCAAATGAGTGCTTACAATCTCCATGCACAGCCAGTAGGGTCGTGACACTGCTTGGCTCCATTTCCAGCTCAGGTCCTGAGAGGGACTCTGCACATGCGTTTTTCTATGAATGTGCAGAGCTCTATTGCCAACCGTTTAAAAATGTAAATGTACTGACTCTGTTGCCAGGCAGATCTGACTGAATACACTGAAGTCAGCTCTAAGTCAGATTATAAAAGGATAAATTTTAGGAATCTGCTTTGCTGGCTTAGGCCCAAATTGCTGATACGTGCTCCTGTCAGACAGAGCAATATGCCAGTTCATAAAATTGCCCCTAAAGTACCGCACTAACACACTGAACACTTTGCAAACCTGGTCTGATGCAAAAATGCAGTTGTATAACATACAGGGGCAGATTTTCCCATCTGGTGTGGATTTAGGAGATGAGAGTTAATTGGAGAAAGAAAGAGGAAAGAACAAACTCATTACTTTCAAATCCTGAAGAAGTCCCAGATGGCTTTTCAATGCATCCCATCAGTACGAGGCATTTGGGATGTTATTGGGCAAAACACGTGTGGGTTTCTATTGCCTGCCCCATGAATGTCAAATAAGAAAGTTCTTGACTTGCAAAATGGCCACTTTAGGAACTCTGGTTTGTAACTGTAAAATCACTGTCCTTTGGAATTACAATTCCTGAACCAATTTTAAAGCACATGGTTACAAGTTAACAAAAAATCTAGACCCCTAGAATAGAAGGGGTGTTCGTGTAATTTTGTTTCCTACCTTAAGGTTAATTTGGAACACAATTACGCAAATTGTCACAGAAATGTAGTGCAAAAGCCTGATGCTAATAGCAACAACAAAGTCAAGTTAAAATGTGGTTTTGATGTGAATGTTCCTTAGCAATCCTGGAGGATAAATCCAAGTGCTTCTCATTAGTTCCTCGGAATATGACGATCAGTTGTATTCAGTACACATCTCAGTCCATTCTGAGATATGAGAAGTGAGAACAGCCAGCAGCTGGGATCCATGCATGCCACCATTGACCAAGTTTCTCTTCCACTGTATCCTGTATAATTACTTTATCCCTCAGTAACCTTGTCACAATTGTAATAAGTCAAGTACTCAGGCAACTACCAAAAGGAGAAACATTTTTTGTCACTTTAACACATGAAGTAGCCATAGTTTTTATTGTCATCCTCTCCCTTTGCAGAAGTCTCCATGTGAACCAGCCCAGTATTACATGCCACTATCAACTTCCTCAGCTTTCTTATAATTACACTTTACAGTTTCCTCTTGTTATCTTTATTAGTCACACCCACTGTCTTTTGCTATCCATTAATGAGACAGATCTGCAGAAAAGGAGGAAATTAGTCAAGAAAAGGTGAAAACTATCCCTTTGACTTTAAGGACACAGAACGTACAAATTAGGAGCAAGAGTAGGGCACTCAGCCCCTCCAATCTGCTCCACCATCCAGTGACAGCTGATCTGGTTGAACTTTGAATCTCAGTTTCACATTCCCCCTACGTGCTCTGGCAAACTTTCACCACCACTACCTCCACACCTGCCTTGCTTCTCAAGTAATCAAGAATCAATCTACCTTTCTCTTAAACATTTTCAAAGGTTCTACTTCCATTGCGCTTTAAGCAGAGTTCCAAAGACTCACAAAGCTCCAGGAGCAAAATATTCATCCTAACTCTAAGAAAAAGAAAGATATGGGAATCTGCAGTTTCATGCTTCTTCAGGTGATTGTCATGGTTACACAGTAAACACGTAAACACTAATACAGTTCAGGTCCGCAAGTTTATCACCATCGCAGGAAGATGCCAACCTGCAAGCTGAGTGCCAGGCATATATGATAGTCCCTATGTTGCATACAATGACCTATGAGCCTTTCCCTCCTGCAATAAGTTTCCATAAATTTAAATGAAGACTCCTATTTGAAACATATGTACCGAAAGCCTGTAAAAGCTGAACTAGAAATAGCAACGATATCCTCTTGTCAAAATGGGGAATAATTCTTTATGACTGCACATTCTAGTAATTGATAACAATAATGTTTAATGGCTAGATGTAGTAATATGTTGTACATCTGTCCCTTTTACAGTCATTTTGTGATAGTTACCTTGCCTACTTAGGTCAAAATATTACTTTTTCCAGAAATGATCTGTAGTACTGTTTTGTTGTTGATTTCAACTATTATGGAATCTTGAATGTAATCTGACTTTTTTCATAGTGCAACAAGACAATTTTAGAAATATTTAGCTCGTGGGCATAAACACCTGATGCAACCTCACTGTCTCTCTGCTCTGCTTTGGAGCACCTGGACAACAGCGAAACATATCAGGCTGCTGTTTATCGGTGTAGTTCAGCATTCAATATCATCATCATCCTCTCAGTATTCAACGGCAAGCACCTAAACCATGGTCTCAGTAACTCCTTCTGCAACCGGATCCTCAAACTCCTCACAACAGTCAGTGATAACATCTACTTCTCAGTCACAATCAAGTCAGGTCCACCTCAAGAATGCATGGTTAGCTCACTGCTCCTCTCTCTCTACCCTCATGACTGTGTGGGTAAGACAGCTCAAACACAATCTATAAACTCGCAGATGAAACTGCTGCTGTTGCTGAAATATCAGATGGTGACGAGGGGACATGGCGGAGCGAAATCAATTGGCTGGTTAAGTGCTGTCGCACTCAACATCAACAAGAGAAGGAATTGATTGTGGGCTTCAGGAAGGGGAATTGGGAGAAAATGCACAAGTGCTTATTGTGGGGTTTGGGTGAAAAGAGTGAGCAGCTTCAAGTTCCTGTGTGTCAGCTTCTCAGAGGGTCTTCTGAGAAAATGCAATCACAAAGGAGGCATGCCAGAGGCTCCACCTCATTAGGAGTTCCAGGAGAGCTTGTATGTCACCAAAAACCTTAGCAAATTTTTATAGATGGATGGTAGGGAGTATCATCTCAGCCCGATATGGAGGCATCCATTACTAAGGACCCTCACCATCTGGGACATGCTCCCCCTTCCCATTGCTACCATCAAGAAGGAGGTACAGAAGCCTGAAACCCCACACTCAATGACTTTGGAACAGTTTCTTCTGCGCCACCTGCAGATCTCTAAATGGTCCATGGACACACTGCCTAATCATTTCTTTTTTGTTCTTGCAGTTTATTTATTTCATAATTTTAGGAATTTTATGTCAGCCGCAAAACAACAAATTTTGCATCATGTAAGAGAGTGCCAGTAAACCTGATTCTGATTCTCAGGTGTGACGTAAACCATGGGCAGCCCTGTGAAAATGAGTCAAGGTGAAGAGAAAAGTGATTTACCTGGTGGCTCAGATCAATATTGTAGTATTTTCCTCTTTTTACATAGCTGGGGTGATCTTTTTAATAGGCTTCCTATCACAAAAGGCCACCTGCCCATTCTTTGTTCTGCTTCATCCAGTAATCTTTATTGACTAGCATTAGTTATAAGGTGCCACCTTTATTTTGCCTTGCTGCTTTCATTGCCTGCCTTAGTCAGAGTCTCCTGTGCTACTCTTTCTTGTAGCCACACAGAACTGGCAAGGGACGTATAGTCCATCTGGCTAACAGTCAAGTGAGTGAGCCAGGTCTGCTCCTCCAGCCTGTTGATATGATCTCCAGCCAGAACTGGCTTTTTAAAAGCTGCAGTATAATTCTCGTGCACCCCAGCAGATTATTACCATTTTACATGGGTTTTACATTAATCACTAATCCAATGAATTTGCAAATGACTTAGCTCTCAAAATTCTGATATAAATAGCTCACCATCAGCAAAACTCATTTTCTTTGGCATAAAAACTGCAACTCAGCATGTGGAATTTATAGGGCAATATGCAGTTATTCATTTCCTACAGCAGGTCTCGCTCGCTGTACGGAATGTTCACAGACATCTGTGTTGCATTCTTTATGACAGGAAAAATGAAAGGGGGGAAACATTCATACTCCCTACATCATTTGCAATAAGCTACAATTACCAGGTAACACACACCCCACCCCCTTCCATTTGAGAAGTAATTCAGAGGAAGATGTGAAAAATGGGGAAGCATAAAGAGAAAGCACCATCTGTAATTTCTCCAAACAACTGTTTAAGATCGTGCAAAGTTCAGATCATTAGATCCTGTCTCTCATAGACTGCAGGAGGCCTTAGCCTTGTGCAATGGCAACTATGGTATGGTGCGCACATTTGAGAGACATCTGTAAAGGCTTGGGAGGAAAGTAGAGAGTATCCATCAAAAGAGTGCAGAACATAAGGCTGTCTTGCAGAATAGAGAATAGGAAGTGCTGAAGGACTTGCTACTAAATTTGAGGCTTCTGTACGAAGCAATTGACCATGAAGATGTTTCCTTCTCCAACACCACCTAACTAGGAGGCCATTCAGAGCAGTGCGAACCTGTATAACAGAGGAGGGTAGTAGGGTTCTCTGTAGAGGGCAATATCCACCAGGAATACTCTGGGGTAAAAGGTGCCTCATGTGAGCTCAGCAACTAGCAGCATGTGAAAGTTCTGAGATTTACTGATGATATTGTAAAATTTGTCATCTGCTATAGCCTTGAACAAGGATTGAATTGGTAGTGAATGTTAAATTGAACATTGTTATGAATGTTTATATTTCTGGAGATATTTGTAAGATCTTACAGTTTATATTCCATTGTTGTGTGAAAGAAACCATTGAATCTCTCAGCAAAAATATCGTTAACTATGTTTCATACACTCTTTCAGCAATCAACAAATAGAGGGAGCACTATGCCGTGCTGGGATAGAAGGCTTCCCAGTCATACAGAGTGGCATGGACTGCACATACTTCTTCATATGCACTGATACTAACTCTGAAAAGCACCACAACCAATTGCTCATTAGCGTGACCAGTGCATCAAGTGTACAATTGCTCTTGAAACTGGAAAAAGGTTCCAGAGAGCTACTGGACCCTCTGTGTTGGAGAGCCTGAAGAGAGGTGCAAATGTAAGCATCGAGATGAAGAACAAGAGAAGCAACAGCAAACAGAGACACAGTTTTGTTTTACATTTTAAAAAGGCATATTTTGTGATCTTGGGAGTTTTGTTTCTTTTGGAAATGTTTGTTAGGGAAATGTTGAAACCCTTCACAAAACGGCAACTAAACTTCTTAAAAATTACCTTGAAGTGGAAGAAAGAAGTTCATTTCTACCATCCCAACCTACCTTACCCTTCAGAAACATACAAATGGGTTCAGTTTACTAAAAATTTACTAAGTCCTACCTGGCAATAGATCGGAGTTGTGTGTCTCCACCTTCCATTAGGCTCATTCACATGAGATCCAATCACACATTGGCACTCCTAGTTATGTGGTATTGGAGAAGGAAGCGTTGACTGCTCATTTCAGCGGATGCTGCCCGACCTGCTGAGTTCATCCAACTTGTTTGTACATCTTCACAACCAGCTGCTTTGTCTTGAATTCAGTAGTAAGTGTCCTGCATCGTTGTTGGATATAAATCCTGGAACAATTTATACACAGTACTGTGGGATTAGCTGAACCAGAAGGAATGCAGAAAGAGTTTATCAAGGGCATTAATGAAACAGCAATAAAAGATGGCCTCAGCAGTGATGCCCAGAATACAAAAAGGGATGAAAGGGATTATTTTACTTTACTTTTATTGTCACCAAACAATTGATACTAGAGCGTACAATCATCACAGCGATATTTGATTCTGCACTTCGCACTCCCTGAAGTACAAATCGAAGTAAATATAATAAAAATTTAAATTATAAATCATAATTAGAAAATAGAAAAGGGAAAGTAAGGTAGTGCAAGTCGGGTCCGGATATTTGGAAGGTACAGCCCAGATCCAGGTCAGGATCCGTTCAGCAGTCTTATCACAGTTAGAAAGAAGCTGTTCCCAAATCTGGCCGTACGAATCTTCAAGCTCCTGAACCTTCTCCCGGAGGGAAGAGGGACAAAAAGTGTGTTGGCTGGGTGGGTCATGTCCTTGATTATCCTGGCAGCACTGCTCTGACAGCGTGTATTGTAAAGTGAGTCCAAGGATGGAAGATTGGTTTGTGTGATGTGCTGGGCTATTTTCACGATCTTCTGCAGCTTCTTCCGGTCTTGGACAAGACAACTTCCATACCATGTTGTGATGCACCCTAGAAGAATGCTTTCTACGGTGCATCTATAAAAATTAGTGAGGATTTTAGGGGACAGGCCAAATTTCTTCAGCTTTCTCAGGAAGTAAAGGCACTGGTGGGCCTGCTTGCCAGTGGACTCTGCTTGGTTAGACCAAGTCAGGTCATTTTGATATTCATCCTGAGGAACTTAAAGCTTTTGACCTGTTCCATCTGCGTACCACCGATGTAGATGGGGTCGTGTGGTCCGCTACTCCTTCTGAAATCAACAACCAATTCCTTCGTCTTGCTGACGTTGAGGGATAGGTTATTGTCTTCGCACCATGCCACCAGGTTCTTAATTTCCTCTCTGTACTCAGACTCATCATTACCCAAGATACGGCCTACAATTGTGGTGTCATTAGCAAATTTATATTGAGTTTGATGGAAACTTGGCTACACAATTATGGGTGTACAGTGAGTACAGCAGGGGGCTGAGTACACAGCCTTGTGGGGCACCGGTGCTCAGAGTGATTGTAGAGGAGAGCTTGTCCCCTATTTTTACAGCCTGGGTCCTGTCTGTGAGGAAGTTGAAGATCCAGCTGCAGATCTGAGTGCTAAGACCCAGGTTCCAGAGCTTAGGAATCAGTTTATTTGGAATGATGGTATTAAAGGCAGAGCTGTAGTCAATGAAAAGGAGCCTTACATATGCGTCTTTATTCTCCAGGTGTTCTAAGGAGGAAAGTAGTGCCAGAGAGATGGCATCTCCCCTTGACCTGTTGCTCCAGTAGGCGAATTGCAAAGCGTCAAGGTTGACCAGTAGGTTATGGTTGATGTGTGCCATAACCAATCGCTCGAAGCTCTTCATAGCAATTGATGTCAGAGCCACAGGTCGATAGTCATTCAGGCATGCCACCTTGCTTTTCTTCGGCACCAGGATTATCGTTGCCTTCTTAAAATACGGCAGGATGTTAGACTGAAGCAGGGAGCAGTTGAAGATGTCAGCAAACACTCCAGCTAGCTCATTTGCATAGGCCTGGAGAACCCGTCCCAGGACGCCATCTGGGCCCGTCGCCTTCCTTGGATTTCTAACATCTTCCTCGGTGACGATGAATCTCGACGCCACCAGGTCCAGTTTATTCGGAGGGAGCGGGATGCTCCCATATAGTTTGGATTCACTGTTGTCATAGACACTGTCTATTTTGGATGTATATCTGCATGTCCAATTCTCCATACTCTGCCATTTTATTGCATTGCTCCTTATGGACCTTGTTAAACAAAAGCTTTTATCTGTGCTTTCCACACACCTCAAAATATGATTTGTTGGCCATTAAAGATACTGGAATATCATGAATAGATTTAAAACAGTATAGAAACACAGGTTCTTTTTTACTTTTGTCATATCATACAATTTTATTGTAACAGAAATAATCTTATGTAATTGACTGCATCCTCTGACTTTTCTTCCACTTTTTCAGGAAGAAAGCATCTTTAATACAATACAAGGAAGTGGAACTACACACAGAACAAAGCAAAGTTGCACTTTGAATCAAAAAGTGGAACTTGCTTAAGCCTAGAGATATCTGGAAGACACAAAATAACCCTGCTGCTTTTTCTGCTGAACTGGATAACAATCAGTGTAATTCTTCTTTTAAGTTATTTCCTCCAAATATATTTAGAGCATAACAGTTACCAAATTGAGATGACTCTAAAACATCCAAAGTCTATTAAATAGTTAAACTTAAAGTCAAGCCTTTGTTTTGACTCCAAGTGTAATATCAGGTGTAAATAGTTGGCAAAGTAATGAATTCATTATTATCTGATTAACATGCAGATAGTAAGGAGAGAGACAAGAAAGAAGTGAAAAATTTATTATTAGTTTTGCTAAGGGCAGAATCAAGCAGGGCTCTGAATATTCAGTGCTTGTTATTGAAAGAAGATATTGTCAGCCAGATCAGCCATGATCTTATTGAATGGTGGTGCAGGCCTGATGGGCCAGATGGCCCACTCCTGCTCCTATTTTACACGTTCTTATGCTCTTACGTTAAGTCTCAAAGCTTTTGAATGAAAATAGTCACCAATGGGAGAAACTAATTCAGAAAATGGCAACGGGAAAATGAATTAGACAGGATTTCAAAGCCAATCTATTATTGTATAGAATGAGACTTTTTGCTTTTTATTGAAGAACAAAATTCAGTGCATTGATTCCTTTTATTCATTCTGAAATAGCCTAATTTTTGTCTACATTCTGAATAGTTTCTCCTACATGGGTTTTAAGGATCCAACCTTGCACTTCAGAAGGTGGTCAGTAAGATATATTCCTTCTGTGAGGTAGACATTGCAGCCAATAGGAATTTAGACAGAGACAGCACTGCCATGTTGATGTTGTTCATTCTTCAAAATTGAGAATGACCACAACATCATCGGTTATTTGATTTCAGTGGGCACGTGAATAGTTCATCAGCAAATTCATGCTCGAGGTCCCTGCGGCACACTTAACAAGAGGTGGTGCTTAGATCGGATGAACAACAGCATGGACTTGCTGCAATTATCCAGTTTTCAAGTGATGTCAGTCATGGATAACAATGTTAATGATTAGTAAAACAATGGTTAATCAAGCTAATCTTCAGTGGCTTTTTACTGCAAAAGAAATTCTGTTACATGTTAGACAGACATGTTCCAGTTTCTCTAATTGACAATTTTTAATAGCTGACATTCGAAGAGAAGTTTCACACAACTTCATATCGTCAAGCTGGTCAGTCTGGGACAGCAGAGGGGCACGGCTTGTAAAGCTGCTGCCTCATGGCTCCAACTGCTCAAGCTGAATCCTGAGCTCCAGTCTGATCTGTGTTGAGTCTGTAATCCCGTGGGCCTCCTCTGCACCCTTCACTTTACTCCCACATCCCAAAAATGTGTGTATGTTGCTGTAAAAAATTGCCTCGTGTGTAGATAAATGATTTTCAAGGGAATTGATCACAGTGTGGGGAGAAAAAAGTGGGTCAGAGTAATTGGTGCAAACTCAGTGGGCTAAAGGGCCGGTTTCTGTGCTGTATCTCCTAGGAGTCTAAGACTACTGTTTTGCTACTTATGCTTCTGCACTCTTTCAGCGGCTTCCCCCCACCCGTTAACCTCAAGGCTCCAACATGAATCGTGTTCCACCAGCTGGGACAAACACTGACAAGGTTCCCCCACGATCCATAATCAAGTGGTTCAACAAGGGAATTCCTGAAGTGGTTCTTCCAACTTCTTTAGAGCCCTTTCCTGGGGCGAAGGTGTCTTACATACAGCTGATGTGTAAAACGGCTTTCTGGCTGACGTGTACAACCTCATCCTGTTAGTGATAGACAAGCAGGAGCAGCCAGGGAAATGGGGTATATATGTGGGGAAAAATGCAACTTTCATGATTTACTTTGCCATTACTGCTACAACCAAAGTTGAACATCATTTTCCTCAAAATCCAAGAATCTTCTCACACAAAGTAACCTTGTAGAAAAAATCTTCAGGGGAAACCACCGAAGAGCATAAAAATTCAAGTCAAGACACAACAAGTTTTGGTCCAAAGTTGTTGGGAATCATGGATTGTTCAAAAATTATTAAAATTCATTTAATTTTCTTTCATTGACTTGCATTTTAGCAAAAATCTGAAAATGGCAATGATAATAACCCTGATCTGGTGATAAACTAAAATCTGTTATCCTTACAAATTTGTTAGCTTCAAAAGTACCTACTGCTTGATTAGAGCTCCCATATAATTTTTACCTGTGACTTTCAGCTTTGCTTCTCTGGTTCAGAAGACAGAAATATCATAAATTCCTTTTCAGATGAGATCAGATGCTGATCTTCTCTCTGGGGAATGAATACACAGTTGATATCATCTTTGGAGTTAAAGCTGTATCACATTCTACTTACTCATCACCCCAACAACCAAAAGATCATCTCTGTATTGGAGTAGAAATACAGGTAAAAAGACACTGCCTCCCCCTATTAATCACATAATTATGGTAATACATATTGGAAAAACTGTGCTATAAATTCCATACAAATTGGTCCTTGTGTTCCTTGGTCCCAGGGAAAAAAAATCAGTTAAAATGCTTCACGGTGCTGATGCAAAGCCCAAGGAGATTTGGATAGCTTATATATATTGTGCTGACTAGCTTGCAAAGCCTTTAGAGGTGATGAAGATAATGCTCCTATGAAGTGTCTTGGGATGTTTTGACAATGTTGAATAGGTTGCTAATATTGGAGTATATGACCACAACATGTTCCACACTAATATTTATTTATTGTTGCATAATGCTTATTCCAATGAGAAATAGGCACATGCACAGTGCTATTGTGCAAAGTTATGCCAGATGTTTCTGCTTAGAATAAAAATAACATATTTTAAATAAATATAAAGAATGCAGGTTCTTCAGTGACCTTTTTTGACAGTGGCCGTGTGTTTATACTGGAGTCAGCAGTGCGGTGATACGATAGCTGCAATAAGTGTAAGCTGAATGACAAAACTGAATAGTGCAGCCACCGTCATGGAAATGGCTGCTTTGCATATCAGCATGAGACACACCATCTTTGTCCTCGATCTTGCATCTGAGCTCAGAAAGGGGAAAAAGCAAACATTATTTTATAAAGAATGCACACTTCCTGGTAACTAGCTAACAATTCAATTTTATATGTGCCTTTTCAGTATCATCAAACTTTATTTTAGTCTGATTGAATGTGTAATTTTATTTGAACAAATATTGCACTGATAGTTCTTCGTCAGTCAGATGGATTCCATTTGCTTTTACATCAAATCTTCCTTTTAGAAGATTGCTCACTCTTCACTGAATTGAGTCTGTAAACCGCATCTGTCTTACCACTGGCAACAAAGTCAAGAGGCATGAGGCTTTTTGTAAGTTCTGCATTCCCAAAAGACTTTATATTACTTTGCATACTGTGAAATGTCACCTTTTGAGCAAGCTGTTGCAATGTTTTCTCTACGCCAAAATGCAAAACCTCAGAGGACATGAATTAATCCACTGTTCTCAGTGACAGCTTTTTAAAGGCATTAGAAGCCTCAGGCATATCTGACAAACACAGCGCAATGCAGAACAGAAACTGCTAGTTACAAAGAACTGAATAGTAAAGTGAACAAAATCACACCTTTTAGATGATTGTTGTGAAGATTTCAATACAATATAGATTATATTTTACAGGATGTTTTCACTGTTCATCTGAAGGGCACAGGCACCATAAGAGCCCATTGCCAACAATTTCATACAATCATGCAATGTTGCAGAATTGAAATATTCAGTACAAAATACAATTCACTATCATCCTTCCAAATCTCTTAGTCTGACCTCACTTCCCCAATATTCCCCTTTTTCAAGTAACTATCTAATTCTCTTCTATTAGAATTTCTTTCAAGAAAAATTTGGCAGAGGGAATAACACGTAATAATCTCCTCTTCATCTGTTTTGTTGATTATCTTAAATTCATCCCATCCTATTCCAACAATTTTTAATTAATTTATCAAAGCCCTAAATAACCTTAGAAACCTTCTTCAAGCCCTTAAAGGCTCAGCTGTCATGACAAAGCCAGAGTAAATGAGAAACAATAGCAACAGCTAATTCTATAACATCTTTCTTTGCAGAAGAAAGTCAACAGAATAAAATGGATGCCAGTGGAAAAGATTTAGGTGGTGATCTAAACCTTGGTCACATAGAGGTGGAGTTTTAGAGAGGGCCAGAGGGAAATGAGATAAACAAGGTTCCAGAGTCAGAGTTCAAGCAGTTGTATTTGTTACGTGGGAGGAGGTTACATAGATTAAGATTGAGATACATTTATGTATCATATGTACATTGAAATAAACAATGAAAGGCATCATTTATGTTAACAACCAACACAACCTAAGAATGTGCTGGGGGCAGCCTGCAAGTGTTGCCATGCATTCTGGTACAAATATAGCATATCCACAATGCCACGTGTCCATGTTCAGCAGAACAACACAAACAACAAGACAACAACAGCAACAAACAAAGTAACAGCAAAATAATCCCTTTTCCTCAGTCATTAGTCCTCCAACATCCCCAGTGTGCTCACAAACTCTCAGACATCGGGCCTCTGACTTCCAGGAATGCTAAGGGCTTTTGACATCAGGACTCACTGACTTCAGACTTTGAACTTTGGTTTTCAATTTTTGGTATTGCCTCCAGGACTCACCAATGACAAGACCCTGAACTCCAGGCCTCAAACTCTGACCTTTCATGGACCTTTGACCCAGGGACTTTCCAACATGTGAGGTCACAATCCCTCATGTCCCCTGCTGCATGGACCTCCAATCCCAGGACCCACTGACCTGGAGGGGGGAACCACCAGTCCTCATCCACAGGGCCATGATCATTGACCATGAGGATTGCTGGACTTTAACAACAGTGCTTGCTGAGACCCAACATCCATTCAGAGTGATTGCTGGCCTTCAGTACTCTGACTCCAGCCGGACCACTAACCCTGCCTCCAACCCTGTCCCTAAACCCCTGCCCTTTAAACCAACATGCTGCCCCCAAAACCATCCCTACAGATCTGAAAAACAACAAATCTGAGCAATGACCTTGATGGAGATTGCAGCTCGGTGCCATCTCGATGGAGACGTGGGAAGATCCAAAGCTAAGTATAAGAATGTCGATGAGAGCAAGGTGATGGATGAGGGAGACTTACAGATTTGTGAATGATCTAAAATCAGGCTAAAATACTATACATACAACGTGCCATACAAATCTCCTGGAGGGCACATTATTCATGACTTACTGAAGCAACTGATTCCCTGAGCAGTGTCCTTATTATATTTCACACCTTTCTTACTACACATCTGATATATAAAAATATTGAAATGTAGAGGCAATATTTGCTGAAGCCAAGATCTTCATAAGATCTGTGAGCTCAGCATGAGATTAATAAATTGGGATAAAAACAAAAAATGCTGGAAATACTCCGCAGATTAGATAGCCTCTGGGGAGAGAGAAACAGGGTTAGTGCTTTGGGTCAACGGTATTTCCTCAAAATTAAGAAAACTCAGAAATAGGGTGGAGGCATATAGAGAAACAAAAGGGGTTGTCTGTGAGAGAGTGGAGACCAAGAGAAAATGGCTGACTCACATGGCGATAATACTGAATGAAAGAATAGCGAAGGCTGATTAACCACAGCTGATTTGTTTGGATGTGATGAATAAGATGAAGAAAAAAGGAAAGAGAAAAAATATGCTGGAACTATAAGATGCAAATCACTACAATTGCTAGAACTGAAAGGGAAAGAGAATGTTGGAAATTGCCAGCAGGTCAGCATCTGTGGAGTGAGGGAAGGGAAGCAGAGCCAAAGTTTCATCCCGATCAGCCTTCACCAGACCTGGCCAACTCTGATGCAGACTGGAAAGGCTGGTAATCCGAAAATGTTAAATTGAATATTGAATCTTAAAGGCTGTAAGGTATTTTAGGATTTGATATTGAATCTTATTTATACCATTTTTCATTAACAAGCCTTCAGCACCCTCTTTAAATCGGCATCACCCGCTCTTGTATAATTCATCTCTCTTGGTCTTCATTTATTCTGTGCATGCTCTTTCTCCTTTGCAAATATGATTGGGTTCTGTCTTTTTCTAATTCTGTTGAAAGGGCATTGACCTAAAACAGTAATCCGGTTCTTCCCTACACTTATGCTACCTGACCTGTTGAGAGTTTTCAGCATTTCTCTGTTTTAAATTCAGTCCATTTTTGCATTTTGATTCATATACTCAGTTTGGATATGCATTCTCTTTCTATGTTAGCTTCAAAGTTCATCTCAGCATTTTGCTTTTGTTTTACTGTCTTAGAACAAGTTTAAAAAAAAAGGTTAAATCTGAAAAAAAATCTAAGTTTCCAGTATGAAATATTTTATGTAATATTGTTCAAATGCTTGCACATTTTAATTTGGGTATTAAAAATAAAGATTTATGTGCAAAGAAGCACTGTTTTTATTCCTGTGTTGTTGTTGTCAGTGATTGGGATTTCAACAAAAAAGTATACATATAATTTCTCTTTATCGTGGCTTAATGGAGAGAGAACATATTGGTCCTGTGCAGTAGTCCCCTCACACCAGACAGCGATGCAGCCCACTAGAATGCCCCCCACATCCATACACCATTATTGCACTTTCCTATAATACCTCCAGGTTGGGTGAGGCTGACTTGGGTTTTAATTTTATACCCAAGCAAACTTCTATTTTAGAATAATTTTTTTGTTTGTCTCTCACTTTATAAATTCTGGTGAATACAGACCTAATCTGCTTGAATTTGGTTGGACTACCCTTATCCAGGAATCAATTTTAAATTTTTGGTGCATTACCTCCAAGGCAAATATATCCTTACACCAAAGGTAAATGTCAAATATTTATCAAATATAAATTGAAAAATACAGAAATTGATTTAGAAACACAATGGGTATGCAATATCATAATTCAGAATTGAATATAGAATGTCAGTTGTAATATGTCAAAAATCAGGATATCACTTTTTGTCTGGAAAACAAGATAAACTAAACATGCAAAAAAACATGACTAGTTTAAGACCATTAAGATTCCACTCTACACTAAATAAATGCCTCTTACTAATAGATTCAGAATCCAAATGCCCCCTTATGCCTGCTGCTCTATATTGCATACTAGTTACAAACCATCTGTTGCATTCAACAACAGTATGTAACTGCTTCCAGTATTGATGCCAGGAAAGCTCAAGAATGAAGTGATGAAAAAGTGTTACACTATATTGGATGACTTGAAAATGAAGTTGTATTTGAAATACGAAGTTCCCAGATAACTTTCAATATCATAAAACCTATGGCCAATGATTTTATTTTATATTGAATTGGGAACTTGACAACCAAAGGTATAAAATCTTTCCTATTGCTTGCCTCATGTTAAGTTTGGGTAACTTATGACCTATGAGTACTTAAATTTTATTAATAAATTCAGAATGTAGGATTTTTTTGTCTTTCACGTTACATAGTTGGAAGCAATGAGCATCGGGAGCTCATGCTCACTCCTAAGTGCTCTTCGTTCCTGCCAACCTTGATTTTTCATTTCACAACTGCATTAGTCTACTGAAGGCTTCATCTTGAATGAGTAGAAAGAAGCTTACCGATCTATGCAGCTCATTTGTTATCAGGTAACTGCGTTCTTCAAAGTCTACAATTGTTAGAAAAGAATCAGAGGTAGCATTTGTTTCCTTTACCTCAATCAAATGTTGTTTCCTTTACTGGATACAGCAAAGGTACACGGGGCTTAATGCTAATATTTGAAAAAGTGCCCAAGATCTTGTATCTAAATTAACTCAAGCCACAATGGCAACTCAGCATCCTTTATAAGTTATATTAGATAAACATTTACTGCCAGAAAGAAGTCCAGTTTTCAGTTCTGAATTGAAATTCTTCTCATGATATTAAATTAAAATACTCTACACTCTACAAAAACATTTTTCTTGATTGCCTACAGAGCTGAAAAGTCCAAAGAAAACAGAGTGGTCACCTAACACATCAGTAAATGTGCTTGCACTTCTTTGGCAGTGGAGATACATCCCCGTTCCTTGTTGCCTAGAGAAACTTGGATGTTGCCTGGCATGAGCTGCCTTAGCTGTGAGAATTCCTAAATTTTCCAACATCTGAAGCCAAAATCTAAGGGAAAAATTGCATTTGCATCTTCAATGATTCCCCTGGTATGTGTCCCTTTATTTGTGAGTCAAATATACAATGACAGAACCATTGTGATTGATAACATGTATACCCAATTGCACATGCAGTTGCAAAATCAATCAAATTGTTTGTTCATTCAGACTACCGAAAGGGCAGAGTGCCCATAGCAAAATGCTTTGGAGTCAAAGAATAAGGCAATCTGCTTCAGAGACAGTACAAAAATTATGCTGGGCTTAATGTTGATCCAAGATCGATTCCTGTTATTTTCTGGCTTAACCCTGCCCAAACGCATGAGCCTGTATAAGAGTAAAGGAACCCACAACACTGTGGCGAAAATTTTCCAGTAATGCTGCATATACAATACTGGCCACACAGTGTTAACAATAGCACACTGTCTTGAGTTTATGAATGGTACACAATGAATGAAAGTATTTTATTTGTTTTGTCTACTTGCCAAGCTGTTGAATGTGTTTCAGGATCATATATTAAAATGACTAAGAATGCAGTAATTTAAGAAAATAGTATTAAAAAAGCAATTGCTAATTGAAGAAGATGGATGAAATTAAAATCTCCACAATACACTTAGGGTTGTAAGCCTTTTCAGGAAACTGACCAAATTTTAACATTTAAAAGAATCTAAAACTTAGTGCAGGCTATGATATTGTAAAGGGTCCTTGAATTTCAGATATAGAGATGTTCTACAGTTGTACTACCTCAGATGTGTTAGCTATGCTGCAGAGGGTAGGGGTCCCGCCTCTATTTTCAAAGATGTGAGCTCAAGCCTTCCTACAGAACACTGAGAATGGAGATCAGCACTGTCTATCCAGTGCAGTTTTGCAGCACAGTCAGAGATACCATGTTGAGGTTAAAAGCGAGACCATTTCTGCCTTTCAAATGGATGTAAAAGATTGGTGCTCAAATTTGAGGGGGGATACTCAAGTCAGTATTTGTCCCTCACTCAAAATATGAATGATCCAATAATTTTCATATTATTGATGTTGAGAATTTGCTGTGTGCCATATTTCCTGCGTTTGTGGCAACACTTCATACAATGTGCTCAAGAATACAAAAACACCCTAAGTCCACCATCACCCAATTTCAACTAATTCTTTGATGCTGCTGACTTTGTACAATCACATAGACTTTTAAAATAGGAAGAAAAACCATAAGTTTATAAAAAGAGCACATTAAAATATTCTTGCAAACAAATCTAAATAAATAAATCAAGAGGTAAACTGATGATACTGATTAATCTAAAATAATTGTAGGTGCCAATCTTGGTAATTTTTTAAGCAGAAGGGTTGTTCAGTTATATTCCTGTAGAGCTCAGTTTTTCTATTTAGTAAATGTAATACATTGGAAAGCAATGTTAACAACGGTCGTCTATAGCAAAAAGGAATAATGACCAATTAGCTTTTTTTTTAAAAGATAGCTTTATTGCATAAAAGCAGTTGAAGGAATTAGAAAATAAAATATTCACGCCTTGTTAAATGTTTATCAAGAACAATTCATGCCGAATGAATAAAAATGCTGTGCAAGTTGGAAATCTGAACAAAGAGCAGAAAATGCTGGAACCAGTGCATCAGGCAGAGCATCTGTGGAGAGAAGTAACCAGATGAAGGGTTATGCATGAAATGCTAACTGGTCACTTCTCTACAGATGCTGCATCTGATTCACTGAGTGTTCCAGAACTCTCCGTATTTGTTTCATGTTGAATGGCATGAGGGAGGAATAAGAGAAGTGGTTAGATTTGGCACTGATGGTTAATTATGAGGGAAGATCTTGATCATTACGGCAGCAGGGAAGTTGGAACAATAAGTAAAATACATTAAAGTACAATGAAGAAATCCAGGATTATTGGTAACACCAACAGTACGGTGTTGTTGATGTTTATATTGTCATAAACGTGAGTTGTTTAAAATATTTATTCTGCTAAATCTTTATCTCTGCTAAACATATTATTAACAATATGATTCCTTCTCTCATTCAATAAAAGGCTTTTTTAATGCAAGGCACAATTCTTCAAAAAAAAGTAATCAGTTTTATTAAGGATTCACCAGTTTTGGTATAATTAATAGAAAGTTAATTTATATTCAATTTTACACATTTCCAGAGAAGATTAATTCTGATATTTTAGCCAATAATCATATAACATGAATTGCCAGAATATGCTGACAAATTACCCAGTTCATTCTGGTGTGCTTAAACCTTTCACATTAAACAACAATTATAAATTATTCATCTACTATTTAGGCCTCCAATCTTACAATATATTCCTTTTATACATGCATTTTTCTGAGTATTAATGTGAGGTTTTACGATATTGTCCATAATATCCTGCTTCCCAGAAAGTACCTTGCCAAAACTGGTCTGTTCTCCTCCTCCTCAGTAAAGTTATGCACCACCTACCTAACTGGAAGCCCTTCCTTAGCAATTTTCCTACAGTCCACATATCAAAAGTAATAACATCTACAACTTGACACATCCATCAAACTTCCAAGAAATTTAAGACACTGGAAATTTCTTTGTGATTTCACCTTATTTTCCTCCATATCGTTGACATATTTGGCCGAAACTATCTCCACTGACATTCTCCAGTGGCAGCTAGGGAAGCTTGGCAAAAATTCCAAATCCACAAGAATAAATATAACATAAAACATAGGATCGCAAAGCAAGAGTTGGCCATATGTTTCCTTAAGCCTTCTCTGCCTTTCAGTAAGATGGTGGCCAATCTGAACTTTAGCCCCAATATCATTTCCGTCCTATTCTACTTCTGCCTCAATTTTCCTGTGTCCATAAAACGACTTACTCAAAACTTTGTTTCCCATGCACAGCAACATTTACAAAAAAGACAGGAGTGGGCTATTCAACTCTTTGAGTCCATTCGGCTCTTCACAAGTTAATCAACTAACTCAGCACCATATAACTGCCTTATTCCAGGTCCCCTGACTCCTTCAATATCCCACATTTTGTTTAAATGCAATCAATGAGTGGGCTGCCTCAGGTCTCCACTCTAGAGAATAAGAGATTGACCACCCATCGAGAGAAGACATTTCTTTTTATATCAGTTCTCAATGGCTTCTCTCTTAATCTGAAACTGACTCGCTGCCCCAAAATTCATTAGCCAGTTAAAAAGCCCTTTCCACTTCTACTCTGTTGAGATCTCTAAGAATTCTGTGTACTTCACCTCCCGTTCTTCTAAATTGTAGAGAATAGAAATCTAGCCTACTCAATCTCTCATCAAGTGATAGACTTGATAGTGTCTTACGCAGAGAGGTTAGAGAGACTGGGCTTGTACACGCTGGAATTAAGATTGAGAGGGGATCTGATTGCAACATATAAGATTATTAAGGGATTGGACAAGATAAAGGCAGGAAATATGTTCCAGATGCTGGGAGAGTCCAGTACCAGAGGGCATGGTTTAAGAATAAGGGGTAGGTCATTTAGGACAGAATTAAGGAAAAACTTCTTTTCCCAGAGAGTTGTGGGGGTGTGGAATGCACTGCCTCAGAAGGCAGTGGAGGCCAATTCTCTGGATGCTTTCAAGAAGGAGCTAGATAGGTATCTTATGGATAGGGGAATCAAGGGATATGGGGACAAGGCAGGAACTGGGTATTGATAGTAGATGATCAGCCATGATCTCAGAATGGTGGTGCAGGCTCAAAGGGCCGAATGGTCTACTTCTGCACCTATTGTCTATTGTCCATTGTCTATTGACTTGCCATCCCAGAAACCAGCCTTGTGAATCTTTGCTGTAATCCCTCTAAAGCAAATACATCCTTTTTTTCAGTTAAGGAGACCACAATTGTACATAATACACCCTATGTGGTCTCACCAAGTTCCTATATAATTGTGGTGAGATATCTTTACCCTTGTACTTGTCTCATAACGAAAACCAACATAACATTTGCTTTCCTAATTGCCTTCTGCACCAGCATATTGGCTTTTTTCCAAAAAAGAGGAACTCCAAGTACTTTGAACATCAATATTTCTCAATTTCTCACTATTTACTAATCAGCCTTTTTTTTGTTGAAGTAGACAAACCTTACATTTTGTCACTGAAGCACTGATGAACAATTTATCCCTTTCTATTCCCTCAGGCCATGTTGTTACCAATGCACTTGGGTTGTCAATAATCTTGAAACCTTCCTGCATTCTCCTCATTACTCAAATTCCCACTTACCATCAGTAAACATGGTCCACTAAGCCAACCTATTGAAATAATGTAAGACTGTAATAGTTATCCAGGGGTAATCAATCCCTGCTGCACACCTCGAGTCTTTATCATTTATTCCTCTCCCCCAAAAGCACGTGCTCTAACTTTATTAACCAACCTGCAGCATAACAGGTTATAGAAAACCTTCTGGGAATCTCAGTCAACATCATCCCCTCATTCTCTGCTGGATACATTCTCAAAGAATTCTGATATTTCAGTTGAACTTGGTTTCCCTTTCATAATTGAAGGTTGACTTTAAATGTCTTGATTTTACATAATCAATCATAGTTTCCAACATTTTATCAACTACCAATGTCAGAAATTCCATTTTTTCTCTCATTCCCTCTGAAACAGAGGAGTCTCATTTGCTAAGCTCCAATCTGCAGGAAACCTTCCACTGGAAGATGATAACCAGAACATTCATCATCTCCACAGGCAGCTTTTATAAAACTTTGTGATGCAGATCATCAACTCCTTGGGATTTAGCAGATCCTAGAATCTTTAGCTTTGTAGCATTTCAGAATCAGGTTTAATATCACTGGCATATGTCGTGAAATTTGTTAACTTTATGGCAGCAGCACAATGAAATATATGATAAATAAATATAGAGAGAAAACTGAACTAAAGTGTGTGTGTATATATATATATACACACATTAAAAATAAGAAGTGCTAAAAAACAGAAATAAAAAGTAGTGAGGTGGCGTTCATGGATTCAATGTCCATTTAGAAATCAGATTGCAGAGGGGAAGAAGCTGTTCCTGAATTGCAGAGTGTGTGCCTTCAGGCTTCTGTACCTCCTTCCAAAGTTTACAATGAGGAGAGGGCATGTTCTGGGTGATGGGGGTCCTTAATGGTGGATGTTGCCTTCCTAAGGCACCACTCCTTGAAGATGTCTTGGATACTACGGAGGCTAGTACCCATGATGGAGTTGACTAATTTTACAACTTTCTGCAACTTACTTCAATCTTGTGCAGTAGCCCTTGCCCCCAATCCCACCCCCCATACCAGACGGCGATGCAGCTAGTCCGAATGCTCTCCGCGGTATAATTGTAGAAATTTTCATGTGTCTTAGTCAACAAACCAAACATCCTCAAATTCTGAATGAAATATTGCCACTGTCTTGCCTTCTTTATAGCTGCATCAGTATGTTCACTACTAATATTCATTTACTTCTTCATTTTTATGATTTTTCTTCACTTCTAAGACTGTCCTTAATTCTCCTGTAAACAATGTCTTTTCTGTGAAACTAATTAGATAATTTTCATTTACTACTATTTGTGCTCTTAATTCCTTCACATTACCATGGATGCAGCATGTATTTAGATATAATGGTATTTAAATTGACCTTGTGACCTGTTTTCCATGCTCCAATTTGCTGTTTCTCTTTGTTTCTGCAGTAAGCCACTCATATCCTTGGGCCTTCTCTGCCAGTCAATAAGATCATGGTTGAACCTCTATTTCAATGGCACTTTCCTGCACTAACCCCATATCCTGCTCCTCCCTTAATCTTTCAACTATTTGCCTTGAATATACTCACAAGACTGAAACTGCCATCGCTTTCCTGGGTAGTGAAGTCCAGAGATTCACCACACACTGCTGGGAACCCCAGAAATGAGAAACATCTCATATTTGATTAAAGTTATTTTCAATAAGCAAGACTTTTAGTTTTACATTTGAGAAATAATCTATGCTTTAATTGGTTTAAAACATGGTTGTGTCAGCTAGCACATGAAAATAGAATCACTGAGGAAGCAAATGATTTTGCAAATCAGGAAAACCTGAATTATACAGTAAAGCTGCATCAGCTCCAACAGCAGTTTTCTGAATAAAATCTATTGGTTTTCTCATTAAAGCAGCATGATCTTTTTTCCCCTGAGCATAAATCTGCCACTTTTGCATTCCACTCTGAATGTACAATAAATGGCCTACTAAATGGGGTAAAGAGATGAAAGAGGCGGTAATGTAGATTAAACATAAAAATTTTCTGTGTTATATTCTCAGAGGTGAGAGACAATCAAACATTTAGCTCAAGGTTAGGGTGCAATTTGCCACAGGAATGAAATATTCTTCAACTCTGATAACTGTCCTACCTGTCACTTTGGATAACTTCTCCTTCAACTTCTGGGTTAAACCAGGCTTTGGTGCTCATTAAGGTGAAATCAATGGTAAACAAGATGCTAACATTTTATTGGTCTGAAATTTTGAGTCAAGTACGAAGTGGACTGGCGCAGTGCCAAGTGTTTTCTTTATTATCTTGATATTAAACCCTAAATACAAAGGAAAAAGGGTCATCCTGATGCCGCAGCAGAGTATTTCCATTATCAACCATGACCATCTGGCACTGAAATTGGCAAACATTTGGTGCAGATTTTGTTGTGAATTCCAGTTCGCTGAACCGATGTTGAGTCTGGCAGCAACCGGCTCTGTGTGTAACCCCTAACAACAAGCAATGGGAGGGATATGAAACTCTATACTTACACAAGGCAATCTCACGCTGCATGGCAAGTAAGATCTGGAGTTCTTTCCAAATTTTAGTTACAGTAACATAAATTTTATTTATAATTATTACAATTTGTTCAACTTGATAGTCCTGAGTGGAAATAGGACTGTCCTGCAAGAAAATGTTTATATCAAATATGCGGGAATATAACGGCATATATTATTTTATATTAAGTAACTTTGAGGAGGTGGTGTTGAGACTTTTTGAAATTGATGCTTCAGGTGGCAAGATTGCGCCTACATTGCTACGTGGAATTCTTTAACAGCTGTTTAATACCAATAAATTACCCTGTTACGCCATATTAAAGGCCCACGCAAATAAATCTGCAAAAGCTGGAAATAAATAAAATATGCTGGAGACACAAAATCAGAATGGAGAAAGAGTCTACAATCTGAAATATTATCTGATTCTCTTACCACAGATGCTGCCTGGTGAGCTGGTTGTTTCCAGTGTTTTCTGCTTTTATTTCACTTGTAAGTTTGCAAACTGGTCTGACTATCTCAGCAGGTGTAGGTGTGGGGAATGCAGATTCTTCCCTGGATGGGGCAGGATGAGTAGGTGAGTGGGTGGTTTGTGAGGTACTTCTCAACATCTGCTGCTTTTGCACGGCTTTTTGTGATTCCAGTGCATGGACTCACGGTTTCCAGTAACATCCAGAAAGACCCTCTTCTGTAAGTAGTCTTCAGGTAGGGATTCCCTGGAGTCGGTAAAAATGTTCCATTTCTTCAAGGCGGCTCTGAATTCATCCTTGCAGAAATTCATTCTCAAATCTGGTTTAAGACCAGCCAGCAAAAATTTAAATGTTTATACAGTGCAGATGTGACCTTCTGCACCATTTTTTAAAAATGTATATTCAATTACCGCAAGAGGAACACTCTGCATCTGAGCTACTGAGTCCTGGGTGATAGCATCAGAGTTCCAGATGTCCGGAGCCTCCTTGAAGAAATGCAACATCTTTTCCTCCCTCTTCCTGGTAACTTCTTCCCATACCAGACTTCAGAAGTGTCTAGTGTTGATACTGCCCGAAACTCAGCTGTTATCATTCACATATACCTGATTGTACAGATGCAGATTGCTCCTCCTGCAGTAATTGAATATTAAATGTTTAAACAGTACAAAAGGCAAAATGTCTGTGCTGCCTACGCATTTAAATAGATTGCTGGCAGCTCTTAAATCAAATTTGAGAATGTAGTAGATTTGGACTTACTGTTGAAACCAATGTTGCAACAGATTACGTACTCCAGAAGGAACACACTGATCTCGGCATGAGTCGGATGGGGATATAGACACCAGGATGGAAGCTGGTTTAGGCCTGCTTTTGGGCCTCAACTCAGAACAGTGAAACTAGTCACATCAGAGTATGAAAACTAGCATAAGAATGGAAGCTGCTTTAGTAGACTCTTTGCATTAGTAAATATACTTCTGTCAGGACACTAACAACAGGGTTCACGACGGTACCTTGTGCTTGAAGGATCCCGGAGAAAATATGATGTCTCTAATGCCAATGAATGGTCTTTACTCTTTTTCAAAGTTGTTACCTACCTCTCACTGGTTGCTTTGAAAACTGAACAATCCCAAGGAGGAAAGAGAAAATAAAGGGGAGTTAAAGGGTAGAAGGGAGTGTTACTGGAAGTCTGTCAGGTTGGACACTGCCTAGTTAGAATGCTCCTCACGGTACACAATACTTCACTCTTAGCATTATCTCACATGCAAACTGCATTTCAAACTTGTGCATAAATGATTCCAATTTCTGGACACAAACTTTTTGCATTATAAATATCAAGCTACTAAATCAGAAAGTTAAAAATTAATAGACGGTATAATCTGATGACTCATTTTCAATCTTTAAATTCCACTTGTGAGTTCAATCTGAAAACCTCTGCATTTCTGCCTATTTTCCATGGCTGCGAAATCAAAAAGTAAATCGGTTAATCAGCCTTAACAAACTTAATTACAACTATACAGGTATAAAGAACTTGTAAATTTAAGTTCAAGTTCAATTGTCATCCAACCATACATGCATACCCATGAATAACTCCAAACAAAACTGTGTTCCTCCAGGGGCCAAGGTACAAACACTGTACCAACAACCATACACAGTACAAGGCACAGGTAGCACACATAAGATAGCAGTAACATACAGAAAATATATAACATAGCCCTAGACACTGAGTGTCATGTCCTGTAGATTGATGATGTGTGGATGTTATCAGCAAAAACAAACCCACAGCAGTCTGACCATCACGTGCTAGTGCATCCACAGATGAATGCAGTCCAGCTTGTCTTCCACTGAGCGAACACTGGAGGGCAGCACCGATGGGAGAGGCCAGCGCCCACCCAGCACGGACTCCAGCATGCCCACCTTGCCTCTGCTCTCTCCCACACCGTCTCCCCTGGGCAGGTGCAATCGTAGGCCCAGAAGCATGAGGGCCTGGTCTGTGGTACAATTGTGGCCACGCAGTCCCCCATTGTCGCCCCTGTTAATAAACCAGTGAACTGGACTTACAGTATTCTACATTACCACAAGAAAAATGTTCAAGACTGTCTGTTAGACTGCACACCAACTCCCTCGCCTTCATGTTAGCGGATGGCAATACTGTCTGCATGAAATCCAGCTCCTCCGCTATTGAGCAACTCGCTAGAACGTGATGGTCTTAATATCCAGTAGTGTCTTGCGATCATAAAAAAAAGATGTAAAGGATGAACAATGGCACTTTTGCTGAGACCATGCGCACCGCCATCTTGAATGTAACTGGTTAGATAATGAAAATTTCATTGGCAGGCATGCACACTATCATTTTGAAGTAGAGGGTAATAACATGCTCTCCCCTCCTGAAACTGTTGCTGTCTATAGGTCATAATAGTCATTAGCAGATTTAGCTCGGAAACAGAGATGCCAGGTTACACAAGATATGTTTATAGAATTACATTTCTGATGTCAACAGCCAGTGAAATAAAGGGATGCAGAGTTGATTGAGAATTTGTCACATACCATCATGTACATGTGAGTGATGTCCAGGAGGAACATTTGAAAATGCAATGAGTAACTCTTCTTTTGTTGCTAATAATATTTGTCTTTTTGGAGGTAAAACAAATTAAAGTATTAACTCTGCAAGTCAGGCAGCACCTATGGAGGGAATAAACAGTCGGTGTTTCCGGCTGAGACCTTTTATCAAGACTGGCAAGGAAGGGGGACAGAAGCCAGAAGAAGAAGGTGGAGGGAGGGGAAGGAGGGACAAGTTGGCAGGTGACAGGTGAGAGGGGAAGGTGGAAGGGTGGGTGGGGGAGAGGGATGAAGTAAGATAGTGATAGTTGGAAAAGGTAAAGGTCTGAAGAAGGCAGCATCTGATAGGAGAGTATAGACCATGGAGGAAAGGAAAGCGGGGATACCAGAGAGAGGTGATGGCAGGTAAGAAAGGAAGGGCTGAAAGAGGAACTAGAATGGGGACTACCTTCTGCTTCAAAGTTTCCCTTCCACCACCACTGATGCTGCTCTCCACGCATCTCCTCCATTTCCCACACATTTGTCCTCACCCCACGCTGCCACCATAACAGGGACAGAGTTCCCCTTGTCCTTACCTATCACCACACTAGCCTCTATACCCAGCAATCATTCTCTGTAATCTCCGCCATCTACAAAGGGATCCTACCAGTCATTTCATTTTTATCTCATCCATTCTCCGCTTTGCATAGAGATGGCTCTCTACATGACTCCCTTGTCCACTTGTCCCTCCCCACTGCTCTCCCACTGGGCACTTATCCTTGCAAGCGTGACAAGTGTTACACCTCTCCCTAAACCTACTTCCTCACCACCACAAACTTGCCCTTCCAGGTAAGGCGACACTTAACCTGTGACTGTGCCAGGGTCACCCACTATATCTGGTGCTCCCAGTATGACCTCCTCTACATCTGTGAGATCCCATAAATATTGGGGGTCTGCTCTGTCGAGCACCTTTGCTTCATCCACTGCAAAAGGCGTGATTTCTATGTGGTTATCCATTTCAACTCGACTTCCCATTCCAAGGCCTCCTCTACTGCACATTCAGGTTGGAGGAGCAACACTTCATGTTCCATCTGGTAGCCAACCTGGTGGCCTGAATACTGATTACTCTAACCTCTGCTAATTCCCCTTTTCTCTTTTTTTTCCCATTCTCCATTCTGGTTCCTCTCTTGCCCCTTCTCCTCCCAGTTCTCACTTCATCCCCCTCCCCCACCCACCCACCTTCCCACTCACCTGATTTTACTTATTACCTACCAGCTTGTATTTTCCCTCCCCCCACCTTTTTATTCTGGCTTCTGCCCCCTTCATTTCCAGACTTGATGAAGGGCCTCGGCCCAAAACATCAACTGTTTATTCCTCTCCATAGACGCTACCTGGCTTGCTGAGCTCCTCCAGCACTTTGTGTGCTCAAGACTTCCAACATCTGCAAAATCTCTTGTTCAAAGTTCAAAGTAAATTTATTTTCAAAGCACATATATGTCACCATATACAACCCAGAAATTCATTTTCTTGCAGGCATACTTAATAAATCCAAGCACCACAATAAAATCATTGAAAGGCCACCCTCAAAAGAGTGGGCAAATAAACAATGTGCAAAATACAACGAGCTGTGCAAATACAAAAATAAATCAATAATAATACAAAATAAATGAACAATAATTCTCAGGAATAGGAGATGAAGAGTCCTTGAAAGAGAGTCTATAGGTTGTGGGAACAGTTCAGTGATGGAGCAAGTGAAGTTGAGTGATCCACTCCGATTCAGGGGGAATAGCTGATCCTGAATCTGCTGGTGTGAGTCCTGAGCCTCCTGTACCTTCTTCCTGACGCCTGCAGTGAGAAGAGAGCAGGTGGTGGTGGTGGGGGGCAAGAGAAGATGGCTGCTGCTTTCCTGTGACAGTGCTCCACATAGATGTGCTGCATGGAGGGGAGGGCTTTGCCCGTGATGGACTTTATACCTTCATATTATGCCACTATATCTATAAACGATAATGAATCCATGAATTGTCATACTTGGCTGGGTCTGGGTCAGCAGGGCATGACAATTCCAATGAAAACCTGCTATATTCCAGTGTTGAAGCTATGGCTGGTAATTCTGATCTTTGCTGAGGGTTTCTAGGACCATCACTCTTTTGGAATATTGGATGATTTTCTGGTACATGCATTTGCTTCTTATTCTGCACAATACCACACAGATTTTGAAGACTTAAAATACTTTTTAATAGGCACTTCAGTAGTTGGGACTGTGCTGTCTTACCCAGGAAGCAAATAAATCTGGTGGGACCAGTCTCTCATCTCATAACCAGTGGATAGCAATGTGAAAAAGGCATTTTAAAGTAGTTCCCCGAGAGAACATTAATTCATAGTTTCTTCAGAAACAGGCACTGACGAGTGATTTACAGAAACAAAAAGCATTCTTGCCTGAAGTTGAGGATGAGTCTCATTTTTATATCAGGATAAGAGTTTAACAAAACCACATTTGGCCAGGAAAGCATAAGGCAAGACCCAGCGCCTGAAGTAAAATAATATTCCATTATGTCAGCCATAATAACCATTAGAAAAATGAGCAGAGTCTTCAGAAACACAATATTTAGATTGAAGATGTGAGAGTGCTAGAAAGGTTGCAGAGAGGATTCACTGGGATATTGCCTGAGATGCACGGTTTCAGTTGTGTGAAGAAACTGGATAGTTAGGTCTGTTTTCCCTGGAGTAAAACAGGTTAAGGAGTCATGATTGAGGTCTATTAAATTTAAAAGGGTGTAGATTGGGTAGACTTTTCACTAAACTATATCAGAGACAGATGAAACTAGAAGATATAAGGGTTTATTCCACATTATATCTCAATAAATAAAAAAATAAATATATTTAGGGCAAGATACACAAGAAAGTGACAAGTAAACTGGAACACAGTGCCTGCGTGTGTCACTAATGTCATTTAACAAATATTTAAACAAATGCTTAAGTCATCAGGCACAGAAGGCCAAGGCCCACTGGTGGAACATGGGTGGCCACTGGCTGGTGCTCATGAGGTGAACCAATTGGCCTGTTTCCCTTCTGAATGACTCTGTAACTTACTGGTGCAAAATTATACAAGGATTTGATTGCAACTAAAACTAAATTAGTTATCCCAAGTAATAACTCCACACAAAGATTTTAAGAGTTATTTATTCTTAATTTGGTTAAATTGTTCATTCCTATATGAAAGATGACAAACACAACATAGCTTTTCTTAGCATGGATGTGAACTTAAATTTCTGAAAATAAAAGACATTGATAACCTATTAAATAATCACTTCTCCAAAGGTGATTGTGAGTTTAGATCTTAAAGCTGATAATTACTCAGCTCCAGTAATTCCAGATGTGAGTGCATTTCTGAACTTAGTTGATGTGTGAGCATGAAGTAGTACTGCTTTAATTTTGGACTGGTGCAAAAGTATATGTATTTAACTTCTTAAATGTGTTTTCATCAGGAATTCATTTTCAAAATGCACTGTAAAGAAAAACATTATGTTTTTAGGAAAAACAGAGATTTCCATTGTAGGCAATTTGTCAACTATTTTATTAAGTTGGTTCTAATCTGTACCCTGCAATTCATTGGTTCATGTAGTAGGAGTCGTAATTAGTAACAATGATCAGCAGAAATTACCTTCATTAGGAATAGACTAATTTCAATATGTTACAGCACCACAAACTATGCTCTATTAATAAATAAAATACATTACTCTCCTTTTCCAGTTTGGCTGAATCTGCCTATTTTATACACACTTATTCACAGAATATAGCTAAAACACAGCACCTGAGTCAATTGTAATGCAGACTCAAACAATGAAATATACCAACAAAAATTCAATTGCACCATTTTGCCCGATGTCAGTTACACAGTTCCTATCTCAGATGGTTGACAGCCTGGGATGTGGTATATTCATCCCCAAGTACAATGCTGGTTAGTGCAGTAATGACGAAGTTTCACTTGCATTTGTTACGCTGGACCAGTCCACTGTGTGGAAGAATGGGTGCGATTTGATGTCTTCAACACCTGACACACTGGCACCAAGTCTCTCACTGGGATTATACTGCAAAAGCTGAAGATAGATAAAATTATGAGATACATCCCTCGTCTGAAATTATTATCCAGACACAATTTAAGCAAACAGTGCATTTATAATAATTTTCCTGATCCTGCTCATCACTTAAAACAAACTACACATCCTTTCATTTATCAAACATCTAGCTCCAATAACCTCAAAACTCATTAGTTCAACAACTTCTGTTGTCATTCTTAACCATGGTGGAAAAGGTCGTGCAGGGGAGTTAGGTGGGTACATTAGGTTCCAAAACAATTCCTCACCTGCCAGTGCTTTAATTGAAGCCACTGTCATATTTACAATGCACTCAGTTAGGAACAGAAAGCACAATTTACATCTATCATCTTGGATCCTTACGCATCATCCATCATGAAAAATTCTCAAACTGGTAATACATACAACAATCATCAGCTTATTCTCCTTCACAAATCCAGAAGATCTGCCAAAGTTACTCCCACCCCATTCCTCCCTAAACCTATTCCTTTTACAAATAATTTGCAGCCGAATTGAAGCCCAAAGGTCAACTGGAGGTCCAGATTGAAGCCCAGAGGTTTGGATCAAAGCACGAATACCAACTGGAGGTCCAGATCGAAACCTGAAGCACAATTGGAAGTCCAGAAGTTGAGGCATAATGGTTGGAGCCCCACATCTGAGACTCTCTGCGAGTCCGCTGGATGGGTCAGGACCCAGTGTTTGCAAATCCAGAGTCAGCTGGCTGGACGACAAAGATGGCTAGTCCTGGGGTTAGAGGACAGTGTATTTGAGTTGGTGGGTGGATGGGAGGGAGAAATGGGACTTGTTTCACAGTTTTTGCTCCGTTGCTTGGTATGTTCTGTTATCTTGTGTTCTGTGTTGCTCTGCTGAGCATTGTGGCCATGCCGTGTTGGTGTTGAAATGTGTGGTGACACATGCCAGCTGCCCCCAGCTCATCCTAGGCTACTCAAATCACAAACAAGAGAAAATCTGCAGATGCTGGAAATGCAAGCAACACACACAAAATGCTGGAGGAACTCAGCAGGCCAGGCAGCATCTATGGAAAAAAGCACAGTTGATATTTCAAGCGAAACCCTTTGGCAGGACTGGAGGAAAAAAGCTGAGGAGTAGATTTGAAAGGTGGGGGGGGAGCACCAGAGGAGGCGATGGGCGGGCAAGGGGATAAAATGAGAGAGGGAAGAGGGGATGGGAAATGGTGAAGGTGGGCATTACTGGAAGTTTGAGAAATCAATGTTCATGCCATCAGGTTGGAGGCTACCCAAACGGAATATAAGGTGTTGTTCCTCCAACCTAAGTGTGGCCTCATCACAACAGTGGGGGTGGGATGGCCGTATCAGAATAGGAATGTGCAGTGGAATTAAAATACATGGCCACTGGGAGATTCTGCCTGCTTTGGTGGACAGAGAATAGAAGCTTGGCAAAGCAGTCTCCCAATCAACGATCCCTCCCTACTGATCTCCCTCCTGACACTTACCCTTGCAAGCGGAACAAGTGCTGCACCTGCCCCTAACACCTCCTCCCTCACCACCACTCAGGGCTCCAAACAGTCCTTCCAGGTGAGGCAACACTTCACCTGTGAGTCTGTTGGGGTCATAAACTGTGTTTGGTGCTCCTGGTGTGGCTTCGGTGAGATCCAATATAGATTGGGAGACCGCTTCTTTTTACCTTAGATGCTGCCTGGCCTGCTGAGTTCCTCCAGCATTTTGTGTGTGTTGTTCATTCTAGGGTATGTTGGTCTTTAACGCAAATGACACATTTCACTGTATGTTTCGATGTAGATGTGGTAATAAATGTGAATCTGGATCAGTTTGGATAATTCATCATAATATCTTAGACTGGTTACAGGAGAAGGCCGCTCATTCCATTGAGCACTGTGTCTTTACTAGCTTCTAACATTACAACTCACTTGTACTATCTGCCGCTGGACCCCTTCCTTGTAGACTTGAAAATATTTATTCACCATATAATTATTCAACTCCCTTGTGAACGCCACAATGGAATGTGCCTCTGATCATCTGCTGGCAGTGCACTCCAAATGCACTCACGAAAAAGTTCATTCTCACGAGCACTACATCTGTGGTATTCAGATCTTGAGCCCTCCAACAGAGAGGATCAGCCTCCCTCTTTCCACGCTGTCTAGACTTCTCACTGTACTTACTGGTCAAATCTCCCCTCAATCTTTTCTTTAAAGTAAACCACCCCACAATCTTCCCTTACAATTATAGTATTTAAGTACCCAGAAACCATTCTCGAATGTCTTCTCTGGATCCCCACACACCCTTCACACAACATGGCAACAGAAGTGCATGCAATACTCTACTAATAAAGACTTGATGAAGAATGCTAATATTAACTGAATATTCAACATATCCTGCGACTTTCTGCACACATAACACCAGGCCAGTGCACTCCTGAACTCTTTTTAGAATAAAATCTCTTTTTTCTAGATAGTCTCTCTTCATTCTTCCTACTCCATATTTCTACACATTAAACTCATCTGCTTTGCTTCTGGCCATTTCACCAACCAGTCTATATCTCACTGCAATCCATTACGATCCTCCACACCAGCCAGGTTTTGTGTCGAGCATAAACATCGAAATTGTGCATTAACTTGACCTTGCCTTAGCAGACATTACAGACATTTATTGCAGATATCAGAATGTACTATTTAAAAACAATCTTTCAGTCACCCACTTCCACCCTCATTTTGTTCTATACTCATTAGCATTTTCCCCTGTTTCTGTGGAGGTCCAGTCATCACTATATTGGAGGTTTTATCAACTTGTGGATTACTATAATTACAAGCACTTCATACCCTACTACATTAAACTCAACTCAAATACTTAATTATATGCAGTGTTATAAGCAAACAATTCAGAGATTAGCCATGATCATACATCAAATTATAACCAATTCCACTCAAGACCAAGTAGGATTTTTGCAACCTTCTCTGGGGATAAACATTTTCACTCTTGTTATTTTGCTAAATTGTTTAAATTAATATTAAAATAAGGAAGAAAGCAATTTATTCTTCTTAAATATTTACTTAAGTTTATAATAAATCATATTCAAAGCATTCAAAGATTTACGCATTCCAAAATACTATACAAGAATTTTTTTAAGAATTGGAAAAATTCAAAAATTGTGATTTTTGTGATTACATCCATACATTTAAATACTAAAATTAAAGTAGAACAAACCACAAAGAACTACATAAACACCTGAAAAAAAAATAGGGGTATATCAATGCTTTTTAAAATTTTCATTTCTCCTATAGTAGTTGATTAAGTACAACTTGCTGTACTTGCTAAATAAACTCAGTTATTTGTATGTTTTACCAGTAGAAGAGTAGTCAAGAATGTCATATCTGTTGCATTCCAGTATGGAATTCACTTTATTTCAGGCAGGTATACATAAGAAATATCCTTCACTTACCCAAGACAGAGAAACAATACTTTCAACATGCCACAATGATTCTTAGACATAAAGCTTTTGCGCAAGAGTTAAGAATTAAATTTGCCTTGCACGCTCATAGCAGAAAATTGGGTTAATCAAAATCATCCTCACGTCAACCATCCACTAAGATATGGTCACTAACACACATCATCTGATCTAAATAATAAGAACAATTTTGTTTGATGTTCAGATAGAAAATTATAAATGGCATTACTTGAGAGAATTAAATTTCAAAATGTTTCATCGTACAGTCAGTCATGATAGCTTAATTGTCCGAATCAGAAAGCTGTCACTTCAAGTTGCAGACACTTGAGAACAAAATCTGAGATGACATTTCAGTGATGTAATAATAGATTCTGGAAATATGTCTTCAGGATGAAATACTAAAACCAGACACCTCTGGGCAGTAAGGTGGAAAAAAAACTAAAGTTATGTGTTGGTTTGAAGAAAAATTGGTGGAGTTTGCTCCTAGAAAATTGTTAACTTCAACTAACAATCACTACCACTGTAGATACCACAGGACTTTGCTGCACGTCAGTTATCAACAGTGTTTAGCTGCACTACAGAAGGGCCCTGCTTCAAAAGTACTTCATTGCATATCATGCATTAGAAGAGATCCTTGAGTTTGCACAAGAAAATTATTCCATGCTTCAAAGGGGGGTGTTAAACTGGTCATGTGTTGTATATGAATTCTCTGCAGGAGAATCCCATTGTGTATAAGTCCTAAAGAACCTAACACAATAGAACTCTATAGTGGAGACAATCCCACGAAGTGCATACAAACGTCTTCACTTCACTCAATCAATTGGAGAGTGAATGGGAAGGGGGGAGGATTGAAAAATCTCTGGGGGAGGAAGGAGGAACAGTGAGAAGGATTGCTTGTGCACCTGACCACATCCATAAAACAAGTCTGGCTGGTTTCTTTCAACTTGAACTATGCATTAAACAACCAATCACCCCTTGGTAATAAATTTTATTGCAAGAAAATATAAGCATTTTATTTTAGATAGAATTTTTAGAAATAATCTAAAAAAGGAAAACAATCTAATATTCAGTTTCTCTATCCTGTGTCCAAAGTAAAATACACTAACATTTCAACAAGGCATCATTCACTCCACCTCCAAATACTTGTCACTGAATAATTAAGGTCAATTATAGCTCCTTTTTCTCTTGCCAAGCGAGACCTACTATTGGTCACAGGCTGCACATTGATTACTGATGACTCAATTCAACAATGTTATGTATCCTAAAGGGGTCGTTTTCTGAATAACTGGTATGTGATTATTGATAATATTGCTGAGCTCGGACAGTGTCTTTCTATCTTATGTACATACATACAACACGACTGGAAAAAAAAGTCCACTACTACTGTCGAGTTGAAGGTTAGTTTTATTATGGTCCAAACTCCAATTTCCTAAAACAAAAAAATTCCAAACAACAACATTGCGAAATTTGGTTAGGCATAACTCAGTTCCACTGAGCCCTAATGGAAGCTCACAGGACTGAATTTGTAGCTAGTTTCTCAAAACTTGTCGAGTATTTTTATAATTTTTTTCATTCTGCTGTATTCCAAGCTTGGATTTTGGGGGACATAAAAGTCAGCGTTGATCATTACCTCAGAAACATAAGAAACAGAAGGCATAGTCAGCTTTTATCTTGCCTGCTCTTTGATTCAATGTGGTGATGCTGGTGTTTTCGCTTGGCACTGTTTTCCAGTACTAACATTCCTTAATCTAACAGTAACAATGTCCCTTAATCTAATGGGCTCTGCGTCAAACATACTCAGCTAGTGACCCTCTGCAGGGCTCCTGGGTAAATAAGTTATTTTATAATTGAATGGCTGACCCCCTAAGACACTATCTACTGCCTACATCACCTGAACCAGAGGAATCATCATTCCAAAGCTATACAATCAAGACCCATAAGAATTTTGTGTGTTACACCCTAAAAATAATGGTCAGATTCTTACTCCTCTACAACAGGGATAAATACAATTACTTTAGGGAACATGCTCTCAGTATAACTACATAAGAAAATTTTTGTTAGAATAGGCAATTACCTGTTGTACCACAGATCTAGCTTCCTTTGATATGTGATCTGGCAGGTTTAGAGCTGTGTGTGTATTTATTCCAGCTGGATGGCACTGAAACAGAGGCTGTAACAAAGAAAATCAATTGCCATCATCAAGCATTATTTTAACATACAAACATGTGAATATACAATCTCATTCATAACCATGTTATACTCACTTTACCAGTCAAGAGTTCAAATAAAATTGCACCGAGACTCCACCAGTCACAAGCCTCAGTTTCTTCTGCTATCCCACCAATCTCTGTAGAAAAAAATTAATATATAGTTTAATCTAGAGCTTTAATTCAGTTGCAAAAATCTAATCAGTAATGAGCATGTTCCTTGATGTCACATCCTAGATTTTCCAGATGACTTCTGTGCCAGCCAGCAGTTTCACAACTGGACGGTCTTAGAATTGTAGAAAAACCATGACTCACTAAGAATCAATCTGGTGAACTTTCTCTGTACTACCTCTTGAGCAAATATTTCTTTACTTGGACAGGGTGACCAGACCTGTATACAATGGTCCTGAAGAAGAGTCTCAGCCCAAAATGGCTACTATCTATTCCTGCCTATAGATATTGCCTGGCCTGCTGAGTTCCTCTAGCATTCTGTGTTGCTTTGGATTTCCAGCATCTGCAGTCTTTCTGATGTTTACAATATACGAGATGCAGTTTCATTGGGGTTCTACATAACTATGGTATGATATCTTGTACTCAAATTCGACATTAAGCCAACATACAGTATGATAATGAGCCACTTGGCCGACTGAGTTCACACCAACTATCAAAAACCTACTTAAGCTAATCCTATCCTAACCCATTCTCTCCACAGTCACATCAGCTACATCTGTTTATGCACAAGATTTCAGACCCATTTCTCTGAGCTACATGAGGAAGCCAGAGTGCCAGAGGAAAAGCACATGGAGAACGTGAAAACTCCACGCACATGGGACCAGAGTTCAGGATCCGGCCTAGGTTGGCGAAGCTGTGAGGTAGACAACAGTGCCACAGTGAGCTTTCTTCTGCACTGTGCTGATGAAAAGTCATCGAACCGAAACATTAACTGCTTCATACTGCATTTCCAGTATGTGCTGACTTTATTTCAGATGTGCACTATCCTAAGCCATACACACAAATTCCCTTCATCTCGGCCCAAAACATCAACTGTTTACTCATTTCCATGGATGCGGCCTGACCTGCTGAGTTCCTCCAGCATTTTGTGAGTGTGTGTGTTGCTTTGGATTTCCAGCACCTGCAGATTTTCTTGTTGTTTGTGCACTGTCCTGTTTTTGTACTTCTACAAAATGCATTATACTTTATTATAAAACTACAGATTTGATTACTTAATTGATTAAATTTAAATTCCAGTCGCCCATAACCTGGAACTTCAAACTCTATCAACTGTATTCTGGATTATTAGTCCAGGTTTTTATGTTTTGATCCAATAGTGCCAACACTATAATCCTAAATCCTTAGGAACAGTACAACTGGAAAATGTTGGAGAGCAGCATGACTTTGCCTAACTGAATGGATGAACAGAAATCTGAGACTGTGACCCCAAAATAGTTGACATATAATAGTGTACAGGTCAACAGTGTGAGGAGTTGAGTATCCTATGAACACCACTCCATTAGGAGCAACAACTTCAGAGGTATACCTCAAAAAATTACAATACATTTTAGCAACTGATGAAATTCTACTATTCCTGTCCTTGATTCTGATAGTTATTTTAACATTCATAATTTGTGACTAAAAGAGCAGGCAATGCATGAGGTAGTTAGCAGGTGGCATGCTTGATCACATCATGGGATGGAGCCATACTAATCTTAAGTACAGGCAGTTCCCGGATTACGAACGAGTTCCGTTCCTGAATCCATCTTTAAGTCGGAACAGGTACATCCAGTATTATTTAGCGTCAGTTAGTCAAACGTTTGTCTTAGTATATAGTATATATTTTACCTTTCTATGCATATAAAACACGAGAAACGTATGTATTTCAATAATTAAACCACTGCGTTGCTTAGTAATAATTGTAGCTTTCATCAGGGCAGGGCGTTTCACATGCTCCATTATTCTCACTTTACCCTTTAAAATTGTTCCGATCATTGACCAACTGTAGCCTAACTCTTTTCCAAAGACCGATGGCATTTCACCTCTTTCCGATCGCTTTATTTCCACTTTATTTTCAATCATAATCGTTCTCCGTCAACAGAACAGAAACACTGCGGTCCTAAAGTCCACCTACAGTGAGACAGATTAAATGGGACAAGTGGGGACAGTGCTGACGGGAAAAGGGGGGTCAGGGTGAACCTTGCTAAGAAAAATTTAAGCCAAATACAAAGTTACACACTCAACATAGTGTTAACCGCAACGTGATCAGACTTAAAATGGCGGATGCCGAAGAATTTTTAATATAATAGGCTTTATGGCAGGCCAATCATAAGTACGAGTTGTTCGTAAGTCGGACGTTCGTAACTCGGGGACTGCCTGTAATTAAATAAATCTGATTCAGACCAAAATTCACAGCCAGATTCACTTCTTGGAAGCCGGTCTTAAGGCCTTGAAACTCCCACCCTCAGACCACTTTAGCATTTGGGAAATCCTACCGGAGTCTGGCAAAGGACTCTGGGCAATGATCAGGGTTTCGCTGCAGGTGTATACCTGTGGACCCAGAAAGAGTTCAGAAACAGGTGAATTCCTGAAACTGATCCTTTGTCTTTTCTGTCCGGTAGGTTTCCACCGCAGAGCACCAGACAACACAGGACTCCTTTTGCTCAAACCTTTAAAGATGGTAGAGATGGAATTAAAGCCTTAAATATTGAATGAAATAGTTTTTAATGAGTGACCCATTCCCATCAATCTGAAATATTAGCTGTTTCTCTACAGACAGATGCAGGATGACCTGCTGAGTATTTCTGGCAGTTTCTCCTTTTTTATCAGGTTAAATCTAAAGTCCGATATCATTTTTTTTAAATCAGGAAATGCTTTGACAGAGTGGATGTGGAGAAGATGTACCTATGGTGGTGGAGTCTAAGACACAGTCTCAGAGTAGAGGGGCATCCTTTTAGAATGGAGATGAGGAGGATTTTCTTTAGCCAGAGAGTGGTGAATCAGTGGAATCCGTTGCCATTGGCAGCTGTGGAAGCCAAGTCATTGAATACATTTAAGGCAGGGGTTGACAGATTCTCGATTAGAACCTACGAGGGGTGATTGATAGGTTCTTGGCCTAAGGTAGGAGGAGTCAATTTTAGAAAATCTAGCTCATTTATTTTTCAACATAGTCCCCTCCTACATTTACACACTCAGTCCAGCGGTCGTGGAGCATACCGATCTTGGACCTCCAGACAGTGTCCACAGCAGGGGTGATTGATAATTTTGTGGCCTAAGGTAGAAGGAGATGAGTTGTACAGCTCTCGTTACATGCACATGCAGCTCAACTCTTTGGGTGATAATGCAGAAAGTTTGAAGTGAATAACTCATCTCTTTCTACCTTAGGCCACGAACTTATCAATCACCCCGATGAGTTATTAACTTCAAACTTTCAGCATTATCACCCAAAGAGTTGAACTGCATTTGCATGTAATGAGAGCTGTATAACTCATCTCTTTCTACCTTAGGCCACGAACTTATCAATCACCCCTGCTGTGGACACTGTCTGGAGGTCCAAGATCGGTATGCTCCACGACCGCTGGACTGAGTGTGTAAATGTAGGAGGGGACTATGTTGAAAAATAAATGTGCTACATTTTCTAAAATTGACTCCTTCTACCTTAGGGCACGAACTTATCAATCACCCCTCGTAGAGCATAGAAATCTACAGCTCATTACAGGCCCTTTGGCCCACAATGTTGTGCCGACCATGTAACCTACTATCAAAACTACCTAAAATTTCCCTAGTGCCTAGCTCTCTATTTTTCAAAGCTCCATGTACCTATCTAAGAGGCTCTTAAAAGATCCTATTGTATTTGCTTCCACCACCACCGCCGGCAGCCCATTTCACACACCCACCACTCTCTGTGTGAAAAACTTATCCTCAACACCCCCTCGGTACCTATTTCCAATGCCCCTCGAGCTACCCATTTCAGCCCTGGGAAAAAGCCTCTGGTTATCCACATGATACACCTCTATCAGGTCACCTCTCATTCTCCATCACTCCATGATGAAAAGGACAAGTTCACTCAACTTACTCTCATAAGGTATAGTCCCCAATCCTGGCAACATCCTTGGAAAATCTCCTCTGCACTCTCTCTCTATAGTATCCTTCCTGTAGTGAGGTGACCAAAACTGAACACAGTACTCCAAGTGGGGTCTGACCAAGGTCTTATATGGTGGCATCCGTCAGTCTCGAGAGACCATGGATCTGTGCCTGGAGTTTCCAGGGCGCAGGCCTGGGCAGGGTTGTATGGGAGACCGGCAGTTGCCCAAGATGCAGGCCTTCCCCTCTCCACGCCACCGATGTTGTCCAAGGGAAGGGCACTAGGACCCACGCAGCTTGGCACCGGTGACGTCGCAGAGCAATGTGTAGTTAAGTGCCTTGCTCAAGGACACAAACACGCTGCCTCAGCTGAGGCTCGAACCAGCGACCTTCAGGTTACTAGTCTGATGCCTTGCCCACTAGGCCACTCGCCAACACAAGGTCTTATATAGCTGTAACATTACTTCACGGCTCTTGAACTCATCAATGATTGATGAATGCCAACACACTTTATGCCTTCTTAACAACACTGTCGACCTGCGCAGCAGTTTTGAGTGTCCTATGGACACAGAACAGAAGGTCTCTCAGATTCTCCACACTGCCAAGAGTCTTACCATTAATATTATATTCTGTCTTCATATTTGACCAACCAAAATGAACCAGCTCACACTTAACTAGGTTCAAGTTCATCTGCCACTTCTCAGCCCAGTTCTGCATCCTATCGATGCCCTGCTGTAACGTTTGATAACCCTCCAGACTATCCACAACCTTTGTGTCATCAGCAAACTTACTAATCCATCCCTCCACTTCCTCATCCAGGTCATTTATAAAAATCAAAAAGAGGAGGGGTCCCAGAACAAATCCCTGTGGAACACCACGGGTCACCAACCTCCATGTAGAATACGAACTATCTACAACCACCTTTACCTTCTGTGGGCAAGCCAATTCTGATCCACAAAGCAAGGTCTCCTTGGATCCCATGCTTCCTTTCTTTCTGAAGGAGCCTTGCATGGGAAACCTAATCAAGTGCCTTACTGAAATCCATATACACTCCATCAACTGCTCTACCTTCATCAATGTGTTTTGTTACAAAGAATTCAATCAGGCTCGTAAGGCATGACCTACCCTTAACAAAGCCATGCTGACTATCCCTAATCAGATTATGTCTCTCCAAATGCTCATAAATCCTGCCTCTCAGGATCTTCTGCAACAACTTGCCCACCACTGAAGTCAGACTCACTGGTCTATAACTTCCTTGGTTATCTCTACTCCCTTTCTTGAACAAGGGAACAACATTTGCAACAATTACTCAGGGCCTGAAGAGATACAGGGAGAAAGCCGAAGATTAGGGCTGAAGGGGAAATGGATCAGCCATGATGAAATGGTGGAGCAGACATGATGGGCCATGTGGCCGAATTCTGCTCCTGTAACTTATGGTCTTATTATCTGGAGATTCATTAAAACAGGAACTGCTTAAATTTCAACAGCCCAGGGAGTTTAAACAAACATATGACAACAGAAATAGGAAAAGACCACTCTGCCCCTCAAGCTGCCTTGTCATTCAATATCGTCATAGTCATTCAACTTATGTCAATTATTCATCAACTGCAGCTCTATAATCTTTTAAAGATGTCTCTACTACCTCTTCAATGATTTATCCTCTCTAGCCCTTTGGGGAAAGAATTTCAGAGATTCACTACTCCCTGCATGATGTTCCTCAATTTTACATTACCTTCCCCTCCCCCAATCGTGCAACAATGTGCTCTCGTTCGAAGTTCCCCAACTAACAGAAACATCTTACGTCTACCCTGTCATTGCACCCAAGGATCTTTTACAATTCTTTAAGTTTATTGCTCATTCTTCCAAAATTCAAAAAAGGTCTCATTTCTGTAGCCTCTCGTAACATTGTTCACTCCTTGCGTTTTGCATTATTAGATATTATAAAAACAAGCTCATTGGCAGGTGGGCCTCCTTTGTTGGATATGAACAACCATACCTATCATGCCCAATAAAGGTGGCATCGACACATATTACTTCAACTGTATGTACGATAAGTTTACTCATACTGCTATGAACAAAGGAGTTGGCTGTGGATTACCGGAGGAATGGAGACAGGCTAACCCCTAGTGACATCAATGGATCTGGGGCTGAGAGGGTAAACACCTTTATGTTCCTCGGCATCCACATCACTGAGGACCTCATGTGGTCTGCACATACTGGCTGTGTGGTGAAAAAGGCACAACAGTGCCTCTTTCACCTCAGACGGTTGAGGAAGTTTGGTATGGGCCTCCAAATCCTAAGAACTTTCTACAGGGGCACAACTGACAGCATCCTAGCTGGCTGCATCACTGCCTGGTATGGGAACTGTACCTCCTTTAATCTCAAGACTCTGCAGAGAATGGTGCAGATAGCCCAGTGCATCTGTAGTTGTGAACTTCCCATGATTCAGGACATTTATAAGGACAGGTGTGTAAAAAGGGCCCGTAGGATCATTGGGGACCCAAGTCACCTCAACCAGAATCTATTCTAGTTGCTACCATCCAGGAAGTTGTACCGCAGCATAAAAGCCAGGACCAACAGGCTCTGGGACAGCTTCTCCCACCAGGTCATCAGACTGATGAACTCACACTGATTTGAGTCTACTCTATACTACATTGACTGTTCTAGTTATTAAAAATTACTATGATTGCACATTGCACATTTAACGGAGACATAACGTAAAGGTTTTTACTCCCCGTGCATGTGAAGGATGTAAGAAATGTCAATTCAATACACATTTACTTGCAGGAGGCAAGGGTCTCCCATACACCACCAAAATCACTATTGGCTTTATGAAACAAACTCAACACAAATAATTTTAATTTATATTCATTTTGATGACAAAACATCATTTAATTCTTGATTAATATTGAATTCTCAAAAGCGAAACTAGCCAACGTTTCGCTGTAGAACTGGCATTTTGACACATTCCACAATCCCTGAATCTACTACAATGAAGAACAGCCAGAATACTTTTTCAATATGGGCCACAAGAAATCTTTTACATTCTTAATGCGAATGGGTTAACTCACAGTGTCTTATTATTGAAGTACTGTGCACTTGCTGGTGAGTGTATTATATAATTTGAGTGAGAGCCAAATAAATGACAATGTCAACTTCGAAAGAGGAAGACTGTAGTTGAAGTAAAACATTTCTCAATTCTAGGCATGGTGAGGGAACTTCTGTTTTTAGATGAAGGAGTTCCACCTGTCCTTTAAGAAAAATGTTTTCACGCAAAGGAAGAAACTACACACTTCCCACTAAGTCACTGCAGCTTCCCCAAAAGAGTCCACATCAAAACAGGTTACAGAGACCAAGAGATGTCATTAATTATTTAACTTAGCACACACTTCAAGTGACTTATTTTGTTCAATTCCAGTAAAGGAAGAACAGCTTTTTCCATTTCAGAAAACAAATCTATTGTTCTTGGAAATATTATTTTAAAGAACATCCTCTCCTCTTCACAGCTACTTCCCTGTAATCTTGAATACTAAGCAAGGCTTATCTGTTTACTCCCATTTTTAAACAAGAAAGAATTAAGCTGGTCCAGAAATAGCACTAATTGCAAAGTTCTTTAGACTCAAAAAGGTATATTGAACAGGCAATTGTCAATATCACAAAATCCAGTTTTAGTGTCATTAGTTATAACCCACTGTGAAAAGCAGAGCAATTTCAGCTGTGGGTACATTGATGATTAATTCCAGTTTTTAATCTGTTGTAATACTAACACTGAGAACCATTATTTATCAATGAAAGGCCTTTAATTTGAGTACAGAGTAAACAGCCTAGCAGTTGGGAGGGATTTCATGGTTAAATTTCGTCCTCTTTTGCATGCACCAAATGAGCGATGTGATGACACACGTGCATTGAACCCCGCTCTAGATGTTCAGTTCCATTGACAAATGGAATAGTATTTCGGAAGCATATTACTCATTTAGCATATACAACAGAGGAGAAATTTCTTACCTTCGGCTGTTCTCTATGTATAACCTACTGAATCACTCATGATTGATGAAGGTCATTTACCCCACCTTAACGGCTGCCACATTTCGTATGTTACAACAGTGACTGGATATAAAAATGCATCATTGGCTGTACATCACTTTGGCATGTCTTGAAAGGAAAATGAAAGATACTATGTAAATACAAGTTGTTTTCCTTAAATAATTTTAGAGTTCAGAAATCCATTCCAAGTATTGTCCACAATGTAAAAGCAATCTCCTGATATCAAACCCAAGGATACTTTTTATTTGCTTCTTTATACTATGTCTCTTTATACTTCCAAAGCTTAAATTTTTTTCAACTCAATAAGACTTGAATTTGCTGATTTTGCCTTTCCTTTCAGTACATGCTGCCAAACAGCTCTGACTGGTAAGTTTTTAAATAATATTTCCTGACTTGTACCTGTACAACTTTAATCACAACTGTCTTGAACTGGTATTGTTATTTTATTTTTGCAGTTCCATTGATTTTGTTAATTTCTGCTCTTCATTGGTTGCACAAGATAAGACTGAATTCACAAAGATTCTTTCAATATCAACTACAATTTCAATGTTACACTTTTTACATTTTATATTTATTCATCCTATGTTCAACAGTTTACACTGCCCACATTAAAATTTATTTGTTATTGTTTAGCCCGATCATAATCTGCTAAAATCTATCTATTCTTTCTGGGCACTGGGTTTAACCAATTTGCATGGAGTTTCCAAGTCATCATTATAAAATTAGAAACAGCAGTTGTCCCAAAGCTGACACAGCCCTCCCCACATACATACTGTATTACTGAAATTAATTTTCTGCTGTTTATCCAGTTTATTTTATAGATAGTCAAACTTTGCTCTCAACCTTCAGCTTCATTTGTAATTCTCACAGTTAAGCTTATCAAGTACATTTTGAAAGGTAAGTAAGCGCCATGATTGCTATAGTTGGTTTGACCTGTTTCTCCTCAAAGAAACAGTAGAGGACCAAATAAGATCTTCTCCACTTGAAGCTATATTAACTTAATTATTAGGTCCTTATATAAATAAAGAAATTTCATTACTCCATTTGGCACCAAAGTAAGCCTAATGGATTGACAGATCAGAGTGACCATGCTGACAACACTATTCAATATGTAGGCCATATCAACCTACCTACAACCACTAGCGTCTTCAAATCCATTTACCTGCATCACCACTGATTGCAAAAATATTAAGAAAACAAAACTACCCTGAAAAAATCAAAACACTAAGGTATGTCATGCCTCTATCTGTAGTTCTTTCAGATGGAAATAGAAATCATGGAAGGAGGTCTCATGAACCAGAATAGATAAGCTGCTGTATGAAGATTGCTTAAGTGCAAATTTTCCCCACTCGTATTTTAAAATGGCATCTTTCCTGTTACTGGATGTCAATATTGTAGTCCTCTGAGGATTAAGAACGTAAAAGCAAAGTCTCCCAATATCTATTCGCAACAGACAGAAAAGCAAAATTTCTCTAACTTTAAATACTACTATGTAGACACATTACTTAGTAATTATTTGACCTCTTCACCTTTCCCCTTAAAATAATATTCTCTTATACTTGGCACCTTTTTGCCACATTTCAGGCATACTAAATACTTGCCTCTTCCAATCAAGCTTCTACATATACCCAGGAACCACCAAAGCCACAGGGTGCAGTGTCCCATATTCAATTATACAGTATATAGGTTAATGTGACTCAATCATTTCTCTGAACAAGTTCTCTCAGCATCCCTCCACCAGAAAATTGATGCCTCTATTTACTCCCACCTCAATTTTCTGACCTCTATTGGCCCGTACTATATAAAAACCTGATAATAAATAGATCAAAATAAGAATATTAAGACTGAACTTTATATTTGCAATTCATATTGATGTTGGAGGAAGGATTTATAAAATTAGCAGGGTCAAATTAAAATAGCAGCATTAGGACTTTCAGATAAATTCAAACAATCAAGAGGAAAGAGCCAAATAATTGTAATGATAGGTAAGGCTTTACCCTGTAAGGTGATGATATATTTGAGCGAGCTAAGCATATGCTGAATGCATCTGTATGTCAGGAGCAGAACAACACTGCCATCAAAATAAAATCACCTTTCACCTTCACACAGTTGTAAGTTTAGTCTAGACACAAAAATAATCTGCAAAAACTTCTGGTAACTTTAATATTCCAGTTTTATGACACTTTCAAAATAATATTTGCATTCATGTTTACCAAAATGACAATTCTGTCATCTCCCATTTTTAATGTTGGTACAGCAATTAGCCTACATTTTTAATTCTACTTCATTTCAACCCAGTTCCTTTTCCGAGGGAGCACAGGTGTCCTATCTGCTGTTCTCTCTGATCTGCAAGCAGGATAATTGGGCTTGGCTTCTCATGAACTATTTCAAAAATATCTGGAATGTCACCTTCTAGAGATGATTGTAGATAGTATGCTAGCTAATTTCAAAATTATAGCAAAACACAAATTGATGATGTTACGTTTAAACAAATGTGTAAAGCAGTGCTTTACAGACAGAGCAAATTTATTCAGCTGCTGAATTAGATTGCATTAGGCAAAATCCTGGTTATGAGAATACATGCCTCTGAAACAAGAGGCATATCAGTCTATTCTCAGTTTTTATACTGGGCTGATAACACACATCTGAAGGTATTTGTTACATGAATGTGGGTCACTAACAAGTTATTAATAGCACACACTACAAGACAAAAGGGTACAAGGTCACCTTAGATTACTGAGATGTGCTGTCATCTGAAAAATAATAATTTAAAGGGGAGGAGCAGCAACATATTTAGAAACTTGTAATGTGCAAGAAGCTAATGTCAAAATCCATAAATAGAGCTAACTTGATCTTATAAAAATACAGCTTTTATTCTCTTCCACTGTTATACTTACCCTCTCCAATCTTATATATTTCAAATGCTTAAATGCCAGACAGAAAATTGATTGTATAAAACTACCAGATATATTTATACACCACTCCTTCAAGTTTCAATGGATATGGATTTTGTTGCATGTATGCATCTTTAAATATATAACACTGAATTAATGCTCCAACTGGGAGCTTTCAATATTCTCATATTGGAAAGTCAGAGTTAATGGGCTTTCTGCACTTAAGTATTTAATCCTGAGTCAATCTGTAACATCTTCTGTCCAGTTAATAATTTACTTCAAGGCTGTTGTGCCAACTGTTCTTTTCTGTGAACACCAGTTCTGTGCATTGCTGACAGTAATTTCACAAGTGGTGCATGACATCTCCTGCAGGCTACTTGCTGTTATTACAGCTCTTTCCAGAAAGCTGACTGGTCTGACTCCTGCTAGCATACCATCCACAGAAAGAAAAAACTTCATTAAGCTGCCCACAACAGTTGTTTAAAAAACTGTTAAAGTTTGTTCTGATCCCAACTATTTCAAGAGGTGAAAATTAACCACCTCTTGGATAATAACTTGATCACACAGTCTGACCAAATGCAATAAATCTTTTTCCAAAGAAAAATGTAGCATTGACAGGTTAAACAAAACACTTAAATATGAACCATATATCTAGTAGTTCTAGATAGTAAATATTTTAATTAATCTATCAACCAATTATCAGGTTGGCAACTCTGGGAATACAACAGTTATAGAGTCATATGGCACAAAGGCAGACCCTACATCCCATCACGTCAGTGCTACGTATTCAAAGTAAATTTATTATCAAAGTACAGATGTTACAATGAGGTTCATTTTCTATCAGTTATTTACATGAAAAATAAAGAAATACCAGAGGATTTATGAAAAAATATACATAAGCAAAGTCAGACTAACAATAAATGTGCAAAAGAAGACAAATTGTGCAAATAAAAAACGTCATGTACTGACGTTGTCTGAGAAGTTTTTGTGGCACCACTCAGCAAGATTTTCGTTCTCTTTCCTATATGCTGGTCTGTTATTGCCTTTAATTCTGCCAGCAACTGTGGCATCATTAGCAAACTTACAGTGGTGCTAAGAAGTTTGTGAACCCTGTAGAATTTTCTCAATTTCTGTATAAATATGACCTAAAATGTGATCAGATCTTCACAGAAGTCCTAAAACAAGATAAAGATAAAGAGAATCTAATTAAATAAATAACAAAAAAAATTACACTTGTTCATTTAGTTATTGAGAAAAATGATCCAATATTACATATATTCATTGGAAAAAGTAGGTGAACCTTTGCTTTCAGTAATTGGTGTGACCCCCTTGTACAGCAATAACTTCAACCAAACGTTTCCGTAACTGTTGATCTTCCCGGTCATCGGCTTGGAGGAATTTTAGGCCATTTCTCCTTACAAAACTGCTTCAACTCTGGGATGTTGGTGGGCTTCCTTGCATGAACTGCTTGCTTCAGACCATTCCACAACATTCCTATAGGATTAAGGTTAGGACTTTGACTCGGCCATTCTAAAACACAAATTTTCTTTTTAGATTATTCTGTTATTGACTTACTCTTGTCTTTCGGATCATTGTCTTATTACATAATCCAACTTCAATTAAGCTTCAGGTGACAAACTGCTACCCTGACGTTCTCCTGTAAAATGTCGATACAATTTTGAATTCATTGTTCCCTCAACGATTGCAAGCTGTCCAGGCCCTGAGGCAGCAAAGAAGCCCCAAACCATGATGCTCCTTCCACCATGTTGCACAGTTGGGATGAAGTTTTGGCGCTGGTGTGCAGTGCCCTTTTACTTCCAATGTCTCAATGTGCAATTCTGCCAAAAAGTTCAACTTTTGTCTCATCTGTTCTCTTTATTTAGTTTTAGGACTTGCATGAAGATCTGATCACATTTTAGGTCATATTTATGCAGAAACAGAGAAAATTCTACAGGGTTCACAAACTTTCTAGCACCACTGTAAATGTGGCATTGTATCAAAGTTCAAAGTACATTTACTATCAAACTATGTATACATTATTCAACCTTGAAATTAATCTCCTTACAGACAGCCACAAAGAAACCTCAAAACAACCCACTTAAAAAAGACCATCAAACACCCAATGCGGAGAGAGAAAAAACAAATCATGCAAACAATAAAGGTAAGCAAATAGCACTCAGAACGTTTAGCGACATTAGATCCATTATTTTCTATATCTTCAGTGATTCAAGTATTTGTCTAGATGCTTGTTAAATGTCCATCAATTCTTCAGATAGTACAGTCCAGACTCCTAACACCTTCTGTATGAAAGAGGGTCCCCACAGGTCTCCTCTGAACAAGTACAGGGGCTAGTGGTAGGGCTGTTTCTCTGATTGGAGGTCATAGAGCCATAGGTACTATAGCACAGAAACAGGCCCATTGGCCCAACTATTCCATGCTGACCCAATCCTCTGCTTAGTCCTATCTACCTCCACCTGGATCATATCCCTCCAAACCCCTCTCACCCATGTTGCAATGGAAACTGCATCCACCACATCTGCTGGCACCTTATTCCATACTCACCCTGGTGAAAAAGTTCTCCCTTTGAATATTTCACCTTTTACCCTAAATCTATGACCCCTAGGTCTAGTCTCACCCAACTTGAAGGGAAAAAGTGTGCATATATTCACCCTATGTCCCCCATAATTCTGAATGCCTCTATAAGAACTCCTCTTATTCTCCGCCACTCCATTGAATAAAGTCCTAACCTATTCAAGCTTTCCCTCAAGTCCTGGCAACATCCATATCATTTTTTTCTGGACTCTTCCAAGATTATTTATATCTTGCCTGCAGGGAGGTGACCAGCACTGCACACAATATTCTAAATCTGGCCTCACCAAAGTCTTGTACAACTTCAACTCCTGTAACTCATTGCCATGATTTATGAAGGCTGATGTGTCAAAAGCTCTCTTCACGACCCTATTTACCAGTGATACCACCTTCAAGGATTAATGATCTATATTCTCAAATCCCTTTGTTCTGCTGCAACCCTCTGAGCCCTACCATTTACAAATCTTACCCTGGTTTGTCCTTTCAAAGTGCAACAACTTAAACATGTCTGCATTAAGATGTGTGATTTGTGGTATTCCACAAGAAGCAGTGCTGGTATACTAGATGACTTTGTAGCTGATCAGATTAGTAAGTTCACAGATGCACAATAATTGCCGGCGAGTCATAGACAGTGAGGAAGGGTGTCAAGGTTACAGCAGAATAGAGGTCAGTTGGAAATATGGGTAGAAAAATGGCAAATGGTAGCTAAGGAGGACAAATATGTGATGATTCACTTTGGGAGGTCAAATACAAAAGGAAAGTATTGAGTAATTGGCAGGGCCAACAAGACAACTGATGTACAGAAAAATCTTGGGGTGCAAGTCCTTAACTTCCTGAGGCTAGGATGATAAAAGGTGGCATACATGACTCAATGAGTCAAGGCATTGAGTTGGGAGGTTGCAGTTGTATAGTGTCGATAGTAAGTAGTCAACACCTCCCCTTGGAAGCTTTCATGTTTTATTGCTTTACAACATTGAATCACTGTGGATTTAATTTGGCTTTTTTGACACTGATCAACAGGAAAAGACTCTTTTGTGTCAAAGTGAAAATAGATCTCCACAACATGAACTAAATTAATTACAAATATAAACACAAAATAATTGATTGCACAAGTATTCACCAATTTTAATATGACATACCAATTCCTCACTGGTGCAGCTAATTGGTCTTAGAAGTCAAATAATTAGTTAAATGAAGATCACCTGTGTTCCAACTGAATGTATTAAAAATACACCTGTATCTGGAAGGTCAAACTGTTGGAGAGTCAGCATCCTGGCAAAAACTACACCACAAAGACAAAAGAACACTCCAAGCAACTCTGCAAAAAGGTTATCGAAAAGCACAAATCAGGAGATGGATACAAGAATATTTCCAAGCCACTGACTATCCCATGGAGTACAGTTAAGTCAAACATCAAGAAATGAGAAGAATATGGCACAGCTGTAAATCTGCCTGGAGCAGGCCATCCTCAAGCACTGAGTGACTGTGTGAGAAGGGGACTTGTGAGAGAGGCCACCGAGAGACCGATCACAACTCTGGAGGAGTTACAAGCTACAGTGGCTGAGATGGGAGAGACTGCACATACGACAACCATTGCCCTGGGTGCTTCATCAGTCACAGCTTTATAGAAGAGTGACAAAGAGAAAGCCACTGTTGAAAAAACTCACATGAAATCTTGGCTGGAGTTTGCCAGGAGGCATGTTGGAGACTCTGAAGTCAGCTGGAAGAGAGTTCTATGGTCTGATGAAACCAAAATTGAGATTTCTGGCCATCAGACTAAATGCTATGTTTGGTGTAAGCCAAAGACCACACATCACCAAAAACACACCATCCCTACCGTGAAGCATGGTGGTGACTGCATCATGCTGTGGAGGTACTTCACTGCAGCAGACCCTGGAAGGCTTGAGCAAGTACAGGGTAAATTGAATGCAGCAAATTTCAGGGAAATCCTGGAGGAAACCCTCATGCAGTCTGCAAGAGAACTGCAACTTGGGAGAAGACCCTGAGCATCAAGCCAAAGCTACACAGGAATGGCTTAAGAACAACAAAGTTAATGTCCTAGAGTGGCCAAGTCAGAGTGCAGACCTCAATCCAATTGCAAATTTGTGGCTGGACTTGAAGAGGACTGTTCATTCACAATCCCCATCAAATCTGACTGAGTTTGAGCAGTTTTGTTAAGAAAGGGGAAAAATTGTTGTGCCTAGCTGTACAAAGCTGATAAAGACATATCCACACAGACTCGAGGCTGAAATTGGTGCCAAAGGTGCATCTACTAAATACAGAACAAGAGAAAAGCTGCAGATGCTGGTAATGTGCAAATCTGCACATTTGGCCTGCTCAGTTCATCCAGCATTTTCTGTGTGTGGTGCTCTACTAAATACTGACTTGAAGGGGGTGAGTACTTACGCAATCAATCATTTTGTGTTTTATATTTGTATTTAATTTAAATCACTTTATAAATCTGTTTTCACTTTGACACGAGCCTTTTTCTGTTGGTTAGTGTCAAAAAAAAAGCCACATTAAATCCAATGATTCAATGTTGTAAAACACTAAAACATGAAAAATTCCAAGAGGGGTGAATACTTTTTGTAGGAACTGTACAAAACTTTAATTAGACTGCATAAGCAGTACTGCATGCCTTTACAGAAAGGATGTAGAGGTATTTGAGAGGCTGGTTAGCGGTATTAAACCATAAAGAGAGGTTGGACAAACTTGGATTGTTTTCACTAAAGTGACAGAGTCCGAGCAAAAACCTGATATAAGTATATGAAATTCTGTAAGGCATAGATAGGATACAAAGTCAGTTCTTTTCCTGTGATTAAAAACGACAAAAATTAGAGGGTATAGGTTTAAAGTGAGAGGGGAATTTGTGAGACAAGCTCTTTTCTTTCAGACAGAGTGTGGTAGATGTTGGGATCGAGCAGTCAAGGGAGGTGGAAGAAGCAGATCTGATAGCATCATTTAAACAAACACGTGAATAGGCAGAGATAAAAGGTTACAAATCACATGCAGAGAGACAGCATTAGTTGGATTGGCGTCATGAGTTGTACAGACATTCCTGTGCTGTGCTGTTCTAAGTTCTATAAGGTTCCAATCTTTCTCCTTAATACCATACCCTTCTGTCCTAGGCACCTCTCCATGAGGGAAGAAGATGCCTTACTTTCTATACTATCCATCACCTCTGTCAGATTATCCTTCAGCCTCCTCCACTCCAGTGAACACAAAAGCAGCCTGTCTGGTTTTGCTTCAGAACTGAAATGCTCCTATTGAGGCGATATCCTCATGAATCTCCTCTGCACCCTCTCAAGTGCTTCAGTCTTCGTCCAATAATGTGGTGTGCAGAACTGCACACAATACTTCAGGTGCAGCCTACCTAATGTTTTAAGTCCAAGTCGTATACCCTATATTACAGGGAATGAGGGGAAGTATCCCAAAAAGTCTTCGGCACTACCCTAGCCACCTATGACTGCTCCTTTCAGGGATCGAGGGACTAAATCCCAAGGTCCCTCTGCTTCTCAATGTTTTCTGGGCCTCATCATTACTAGATTTTCATTCCTAAAGTGCATCCTCACATTCATCTGGATTAAATTATATATATATATAAAATTTCACAGAAATTAGTGAAATCAACACAGAAATCAAACAGGGATTTTGATCAATTTAACTGACAATTTTTATTTGTGAATCCATTTTTTCGCAGTGGAGCCCAAAAACAGGGAAAATTATAAAGCATGAAAAACTAAAGATTAAAAGACTTAAACGTCAGCAGTTCAAAGTATTCATCCCCCTTTGCCCAGTATTTAGTTGAATCACCTCTCGCAGACATTGCAGCCAGTATTCTTTTGGAGAAGTCTCTCTTAGCTTTGCACAACGTGATGGAGCAAGGTTTGCCAATTCCTCCTTGCAAAGTTGCTCAAGCTGTGCCAGGTTTATTGGGGAGCAGTGGTGGACAGTAAGCTTGAGGTCTTGCCAGAGGTACTAGATTGGGTTAAGGTTAGGACACTGACTGGGCCACTTAAGGACATTATTTACTTCATTTAAAGCCGCACCACAGTTGCTCAGGCAGAGTGATTTGGGTTGTTGTCCAGCTGAAGGACAAGCTTCCTCCCAGTTTAAGCTTTCTGGCAGAGGCTAGCAGGTTTTAATCCAGGATCTCTCTGTATTTAGCTGCATCTATCTTCCCATTAATCCTAACCAGATTTCCAGTCCATGCTGCTGAAAAGCAGTTCCATAGCACGATGCTAGCTCCACCATATTTAAAGTAGGGATGGAGTTATTTGGCTGATGTGCAATATTAAATTTATGCCATATAGTGTTGAAGCCAAAAAGTTAAACTTTAGTCTCATCTGACCACATCTTTACAGTATCTTCTAAATGACACTTGACAAAGTCTTGATGGCAAGGATATCTTTTTTTAGCTTGGGCTTCTTCCTTGCCTCTCTTGTGTAAATACCCCTTTTGTACAAGGCTTAGAGATTGTGGAGCCATGAACTTCATCTCCAGTTGCAGCCGCTGAATTCTGCAGCTCCCTCAGAGTGACTGTTGGCATCACAGTGCCTCTCTGACAAGTGCCATTCTTCCCTGGTGACTATGTTTAGAGGGGTGGCATGATCTAGGCAGTGTGGCTGTGGTTTCATATTGTTTCCACTTTTTTGAGAATGGACAGCACGAAGCTCTGAGGTAAGCCTTTGAGATGGTCTTGTACCCTTCCCCAGATTTGTGCTTCTCTATTATCATTTGCCTGACTTGCCTTGAATGCTATTTGTCTTCATTTTGGTTTGATCTGTTGAAAATCTGCTACACTGTTTGACCTTATAGACAGAGGGGGGGTATTGATTCTGATAATCCTCTTATTTACTACATCAACTAACTGGGTGAGTTAGTAAGGTAATATACAGTATTGTACATGAGGAAAGTTAGTGTACTAGTTACAAAGGAAGATTAATACTTCTGCCTCATAATTTTGCTTTTAATTTTTACTAAATTGTTGACAGGTTTTGAACTTTTTCCTTTGATTTGACATGATGCACAATGTTTTGAAGATTAGCTCAAAAAATGCTACTTCAATATATTTTAAACTTAGAAAGTGAGACAAGAAAATGTTAAAATAGTTGTGGGGGCTGAGTACTGTCTCAAGGCACTGTATAAATACATACGTACACCACTGTAGTGTAGCGGTTAGGGCAATGCTATTATAGCTTGGTGCGTTTAGGAGTTCAAAGTTCAATTCTGGCACCGTTTTGTGAGGAGTCTCTGTACATCCTCCCCATGGATCCCATGGGTTTTTCCCACATGCTCCAGTTTCCTCCTAAGACATACCAGGTGGCTTAAAAGATGGGAGGGCCTAATCTGCACTGTATCACTACATACGTAAATACATATTCATGCATATGTACATACATATATTTTAATTTATTTTAAATTTAAAATAAGCACATGTATATAGTTAGGATGCTTAAGACTTTTGCACCGTAGTGTCATAATTTTATGTATTGCACTTTACTGCTGCCACAAAAACAAAACTAATTTCATAAGAGATGATAAACCTGATTCTGATGTGAGTCTCTATTGCGGACTAAGTATAACAAAGGGGGACAGGGAGAAGGGGAGTCATGGTTGGGAAAGGGGAAGGGAGAGGGGAGGGAGTGGGAAGCACCAGAGAGACATTCTGTAATGATCAATACACCAATTGTTTGGAATCAAATGACCTTGCCTGGTGTCTCCAGGTAGGGTGTGTCTGCACCTGCCCCAACCCCTGCCCCTGGCACTCCTCCTCTGCCCTCTGTCCACCACCCCTCACACAGTGCTCCACCCTCACCATTCCCAACATTCTTTGCTCCTGCCAGATTTACAAACTCACTCTCTGCTCTATGTTGACAAATGTGGTGCTGTGCAGAAGTCTTGGGCATCCTAGCTATATACTGTATGTGTGCCTAAAGACTTTTACACAGTACTGTATACACACGATGGATTCCGGTTAATTGGGACACATTTTGGCCCAATTAAGCGGCTGCCCCAATTAGCTGAAATTTCATGGAAATAATTAAAGAGAATTTTAAAAAGGCAAACTACTGCTTAGCTGATTAACAGCTTATGTATTTAAGTGAAATACTGAACAAATTAGAACACTACCAATACTTTTACAGTACTATAAAACTATATTAGTTCCTAATAGTTATCACCAAAGGAATCCATATGCCATGGTCTTTTGATTGACTGTAAATTAACAAAATCACACAGACAACTAGTGCAGGTAATGGACTATCTTCATACAAAGCTTTAGACCACTGAATCCTCCAAATCTTCAGTTTCATTGTAACATTCAAGATACCTTCAAATTTTTTGTAATTCCACAACTTGTTGAAGTACTGAAATTGTTCCATTTTCATTCTCAGCTGTTCTGGCTTCAAACCACGGAAAGCAAAACTGTTCCGAATTCTTGCACTGCTTATTTCTCGTTAACTATTGCTGACAAAAATCACTGATTTTTGAACGCAAACACACACAATTGATGCTATTTAAAAGTCGATCACTCTAAGCACAGTGTAGTGTGTAATGGTTAAGCCAGTGCATCAACTGATGCCAGTTAGAAACTGTTGGGCAACAGTCTCCTGCCCCAATTAAGTGGCATAGTGACCCGACCAGTTTCTCCATTTTGTTTTGTTCCTTAAGAGTTGGCTCAAATAAACAGATGCTCTGATTGACCGATGGCCCAACTAACTGGAATTCACTGGATATTCATGTGTGTGAGGGTGGGAGGGAGAGAGTGCGGGGAGGGGGTTGGAGTGGGGGGGTGGAGAGGGGGGCATGGTGGGAGGGGCAGGGAGTGGGAGCAGAGAGGTGGGGGTGGAGAGGGGGGCATGGTGGGAGGGGCAGGGAGTGGGAGCAGAGAGGTGGGGGCGGAGAGAGGGGGGCAAGAGTGGTGCGGGCAGAGAGAGGGGGCGAGAGCGGTGTGGAGAGTGAGGTTGAGAGAGAGGGGGAGAGAGATGGAGAACAAACTCGGTGGATAGAAACTAATGTAAAGTAGTTGAATAGATGCATGGGCGTTAAAGTTGACAAATGGAGTATAACATGGAAAGATATGAAGTTGCTCATTTTACAAGGAAAGGAACGAGAATTACTTAAATGGAGAAAAAGCTACAGAGGGATTGGGAGGGTTGTGTTCCTTGCATATGAAACACAAAGCTAGCACACAAGTGCAGTAGGTAATAGGGAAGGCCAATGAAATGTTGGCTCCTAGTTCAAAAGGACTGGAGTCTTACTGCAACTATATATATGGCACAGTGAGACAATATCTGGAATACTGCAAATAATTTTGTCCCCCTATTTAAAGATTGATATTCCTCTGGAGGCATAAGGTTCATTACGATATTCTCAGCCTTGTAGAGCTTATCCTCAGGCAAAAGTCAAACACTTTGAGACTCAATTCAATAGAGTTTAGAAAATTAAGAGATGAAAGACACGAGATTCTTAACGTTTGAGAGAATGCTTCTTCCCTTGGTTCAGTCTAAGCCCAGACAGAACAGTCTCAGAATAAGGGAAAACTATTTATGGACTGAAATTAGGAATAAGTTCTTCCCTCGAAGGATTGTCCTTACTGCAGACACCGATGAGACCTTGTACAAATTTAAGGATAGATTGCTAATTAGTCACTGAATCAAGGATTATGAGTAAAGATTGGGAAAGTATTTGAGAAACGTCAGATCAGCCATAATCCTACTGAATACAGGAGCATGGTCCAGAAGCTGAATGGCCTACTCCTGTCCCTACTTCTATGGACTAAATAAAGGCTGTTCGAATTACCGTCAATGCGACAATGACTGAATTACCTTAGATTCAATCCATTTCCTGCTACTTAGTCTTCCTACTGAGGGACACAATCTGAGCATTTGTAAGAAAACAACAGTACTAAACACAACAATCAAGAATAGTGGGGGGCAATGTGAGCAGATAGGATAAAAATGAATGGGAATGGAAAAAAAAACAAAGAATAATACTGAAAGTGTAACTGATGTCTTACTGATAATACAGTCTCAAAAATGTTACTGTATATGTGAATTTATTTTCTATACACCAGGAAAACAAACAGAGACTAAATTAAGGTCAATCTGGTCAGAGAACCCATTCTTACTCTAATTTTTAGACTATACACCTAACAATTCATGGAGCAGTGATGAGAAGTAGTGTCATGTTTCCAGGTTTTATTTGGTTTAGTACTTGATTCATAGAATCCAATAAAAGGATAAACAAATTAAATTACTTTGAAGAGCAGTAAATTATTCCAACAATGGGAGAAAAACGCTGCTACAAATACTAAATTCAATTCTGAAAACAGTTATTCTAAACCATGGAGTGCTGAAGAAAAACATTAGGTAAATTAAAGCATATTCTTTTCTACCCCAATACCATAAAGAAAAATTAAAAAACACAATCCACAGATGCTGGAAATCTGGCAGACAACTGGAAGGAGTCAGCAGTTCAGGCACCATTTTTGCAGAGAGAAATAAAAATAAATGAATGTTTCATGCATGCAAATTGTTAGGTATTGGTCAGTCCATAATGTCTGAATTCCTGAATATTACCAGTACTTTCCAATTCTGTACCATAAAATAGCACTTTTTAATCCCTGAAGAATGGTATAAAACTACACAAAATTAAAGAATGATACTGCAACTCTTCCTAATAATCTGTTGATATCAGATTTTATGGTATAATTCATCTCAAAACATATTTCCTCTGAAGAAGGTGATATATATATATTAGCTCAATTATTTTGTTAACACTCAGTATTACAATTAAAAGGAAGTTTATCATTGTTATTGTATGATAAGTAATTCAAGAAATGGTTAATAGAGAACATATGGTACAAATGTAGAAATGAATCTGATCGCATGCTAATGAACAAAAGTTCAAAGTTCAAAGTAAATTTAAGCAGCATTGAGAGTTTAAACATTTTAGATAAAATTGGCTGATTAATAAACTGCTTGATCACAAAATGTCTTCATGCTTTATTGGGAGGCAAAATCTCCTTTTCAAAAAATTAATTTGCTTGTTGTATGCCAGTCGCATATCAATATTAAAGATAAATGCAAAGATATGCATAAAACACTAAATATATCGAATAAAATCAGAAAATAAGATGGGGAAAATGGCACATTTTCTGCCAGAAAGCCAGCTAATAAATTTCCCTGTACTCTCTCAGGAACCTGAGGCTTGCTATGCACCTTGATAGACTTCCACTGGGGTTTAGTTTCATTTTCTCCCAACAGATTTGAGCTCAGCCACTTATTATAAGTATTCCACACACCTTTAGGTTTTCTTTCAACCTAATTTGATTTCAGATTCTTCATGAAATTTCCAAACAGCTTCTCATGGGCTAAACCATCTCACCTTGAATGCTTCCCCTCCTGGTTTAGCTCAGCTAGCGGCGAGCCACACAGCATGAAAAGCTCGGCTTGTTCTGGCTTTCTCCCAGCTATGTTATCACGGCCAAATCAAAGAACCATCAACTTTACAGCATTAACATCGAGCTCCTGGATCCACCTCTTCCCACCCAACTTGAAATGCTTTTGATAAACCCCTAACAACTGGCACTTGCACTAATTAAGTGTAAGCAGTACCATTGGAAATCTGCTAGTTTAAACATAGTATCAGTGGATCCAATATAAAAATAAACCTTTAAAAGAATTTAAAGAGTAACATTAGTCATTTCCTTCTGTGTTCTGATATATGGTCAGAACAGAATCAGCTTTTGCTCTGGTGTTTTTAGTTTATTCATGAAACACACCAACATAGATCTAAAAACAGTTGAAATAAAAAAAACTATGGATATATAGTGATGGAAAGGCAGATTCTTGTTGTAACACAACTGGCTGGCTTAGAAGCAGACATGATTGGGTTACCATTCCTAATTTGCAGCCTTCCTTTATTATGCACTTCAACTGCCTTTGGTTACTACTTTCTATTGTTTGGTTTTTATATTCTCAAGAAGAGTCCCTGCCGCAGGCTTTCTGAAAGCCAATGTACACCATATTCCTCTTTTCATTTCCTCTTCCAAGTGATTTAAGTATTTACTCTTCAAGCAGATATATTTAACTTAATTCTAATTAAAGTTACCCCTCTTTAAGTTTTAAAACTTTCTTTTCAGGGAAACATGGAGTAAACAAAGATTTTTTAAACATGAGATTTCCATTCAATATAAATTTACATAAGTAAATGCTTTTTAGAAAATTATAAATTCAACCCATGTCACACTTTTTAATTACAAAAAAATGCTTTGCATACCAAATAGACTGCACATATAAAGAAAGGTATGTGGCTTGCATAATACACAGACGGCAAGGAGAACAGCGTACTTTATATGCAACTAAGTGTTCTAACCTGGGGCGCAGTACATTTTCTCTATGGCACTGCTGTCATAGGAATCGTCAACCTCACTCCATCTGCTAAAATATGTTAGTTGAATGTGTCCTAAAAACAAAATGACATGAGAAATCAAAACAATTTTTTCCTACATTTTCTGTAGAAGTGAACTGTAATTATTCTTTTGTAGCTTAAAAACAGTATCATTAAGAATAATGGCATCATTAAGCACTAGAAGCTATTACTGTGGGTGAATTCACTGCACTGGAACTGAAGCTTCAGACAGGAAATGAAGATACTAATTATAGGATAAAACGCCTACTCATTTAATTGGAGGCAAGTAAGCAACAGAAAAAGATATCGGAGAAAAAAAAATGCATTTGCAAAAGTTCCTGACCTTTGCCATCCAGCAAGATGTTGTTTGGGTTCAAATCGCAGCATATGATTCCTTCTCGATGAAGTGCATCAAGAGCAACAACTATCTCTGCTGCCCAATGCTGAATACAACTCTCTGGAATACGAGCATTGGAAGCTCGCACAAATCTTTCTTCTAGATCTTTAAACATATGTGAAACTAAGTTGTCCTCATTTGTCCTTATTGCAATAAGTTTCTCTGCTCCTGGTGTATCACTTGTACTCTCTGAGTGTGAGACGCTGTCCTGTGTTCCTTGGTCACAGATCCCTATGTGTTCTCCAAATGCTTGCTCTTCAACTGTAAATACTCCTTTCATTGTTTGGGCAAGTTCTTTGTTATTGGAGGGATCTTCATCTGATATAGCATTATAATTGCTGTTTAGATCATGTAGTTGAGGATCAGGGCTCAGATTTTGATTGCTCTGGGTCATGTTTAAGGTGTCATAAGATGCAATGTTCAAAAATGATGATGTATTCTCAGTCTGGGTGAGAGGGAGTAAGGAATTATATTCTATTTCTTTCCCAATGAACATGCTGTTATCAAGCTGCTCTTCTTGATCTTTTGCTTTTCTGTTCTCAGGAAGCTGCACTTGATGCCTTGAGACTTTGTCTATCTTTCCATCACTAGAGGCTTCTTCATCTAGTAAAATAAGTTCCAGTGTTCCTTGAGAATTCATGCAATGATCAATATTATAATTAATCTGTAAAACATCAGGTTTTTCATATAGCCTGTTCTCTGAATTATCACCATTGGTCACACTGCATTTATCAGATAGAAACACTCCAGCTGCCTCCCCGTCCTGTGAAACACCAGGTAAATTCACTAATAGGTCAGGCCTACCCTCGTCACAGCTGCTTGTATCCCCACCTGCTGCATCCTGGAAGGAGATAACTGGTACAGAATCACTGGAGGATCCTCTGCTGTAATTATCCAGGGCTAAAAATGCAGTGGAATCTAGTTTAATGTTACTAGCATCAAAATTACTCTTGTTATCCTTTTCAGGTACCAGATTAGAATTTTGTTCCGAGTCACTTTTTTCAGCTTGGATTTTTTCTCCTACATCAAGACTTAGCAATTCATTTGTACTGTCCTTGCTATCAATTCTGAAGAATTCCATTGGACTATTTTTAGACAGATTTAGTGATTCAGAGGCCTCTGTAGGACTAAAGGCTTCTATGTTAATATCGTCAGTGAAAAATCGAAGTTCCTGAATTGTGGTAGGGGAACAAAGACTGTCATTACTAAGAAGAGAATGTGATCTTGTGGCCATTCCTATGTCTGCAGAACATCGACGTACATCCTCGGACACCTCTGAAAAGGTTTCAGGGGGCAGGTTGTCGGGCTCTGTCTTCTCTTGCTCGTATTCATGGCACAACGTAAGATAGCTACTCGTGCATTCTTCATCATCTGCTTCAGAATCTGATGACGCTGACCCTAACAGTTCGTGTGAATAGCCCTGAGCATCTTCATCTGGAGCACTGCTGTCATCCTGTGAACTTGAAGTCAGATTACTATTCACAGGTTGGTCCTGAAGTACATTTCCAAGGTCACTTGACCCAGAGCTGATGCTGCTGCCCAACCCTTCGGTACTCAGTTGTTCCACAGTAAAATCATCTTGTACAGCAGGTGTCTTGAAGCTATGCTTGCCTGGATCCGGTGCTCTAAAGCTTTCTTCCGACATTTTCTGGAGGAATTTGCAAACATACGACCACAATTTACCCCCTAAGTAAACAAAAAAAAACAATTAATTATAATTTTTAAAATGAAGACTTTTAAACTATTCATTTACACATCACATTTTTTGATCAACTATCCTTGAATTGGAACTTTATTATTTATACAATTAAACAAACATGGTATGTCCAGAAATTTTTACAATATCATCTGGAGAAAAACAAGTAACTGGACAGAAAACTAATTTCATGGAATAACTTCCAGGCAAAATCACATTACTGGAAAGAGCATGCCTGGGAATCATAAAGCCATTTAGGCAGTAGAACATTGTGCTGAAGCAGTGGGTGGGAGAGCTTTTTTTGCAGCTGCAGTCTGATGAACTTTCTCAACAAACTGTGGAATAAGCATCCGATATCCATGGCTATATCTTCACATTAAAGAAAATAATCTGTATACTTCAAAAATATCATTTTAAATATCCCTTTAACAATGGCCCAGAAAACCGGCATTAAACACTGTTTCAGAAATACTGCATCTTGCCTCCACTACAATCTACTGAAGGAGCCTTGTTCTCAGAAATATTCTTAAGAATCATAGGTTCACACAAATCAACATCGATTACGTATGTAATCCAAGTGCAAGCAATGTTCTTACTTTAATCCTGTTAATGTACCTAAAATATTTTGTTATGGAAAGCCTATTATTATCTGCTTCACTAAGGCACTAAAATTATACTGAGCATCTGCACAAATAACAGCAGCCCACATGAGCATCTAGGCCATTATCATGTTCAATTGATCGTGTTTACTGTGCCAGATTGGAATGCAGGTATAAGCTGGCAGCCTTTACTTAATACTCCTCTAAGTGCTCGAATTGTAATGATTTAATTGCTACTTTAAACCCAAGTGCACATCACAGCTTCCAGCATATCAAACAGTGCCTTTATAATAAGGTTTTACTAAAACTAAAGATGTCATTCCAAATGTCCAGGTCCTCGAGCAAAGTGCTTATAATATTAGGTAGCTTTATCAGAGGAGACATTATGATTTGCTATTTTGTTTTAAATTGTATTTATTCCTTTAAAGCTTTTCGGCCTCTCCATGATTCTCATTGGAAACCAACAAATCAGCCCATCCTGGGATGAGTGCACCATCAACAAGGTTCCATATCCAACAACAGCCAAAGACGAAGAGAAGACGGAGAGGTGGTTCGTGTTGGAAAATTAACAACACAAACACACAGTCCAGTGATAAAACTTAATCTTACATACAGTAGGGAATATCCATGATCAATAGTACTTACTGGTACTATTAATATTTGGTACTTATTAATATTTATCATATTAAAGTTACCAATTTAATATCAAAGTAATCCAACCCAACAGAATCAAAATTCCCAGTAGATAATGCTATCACATTTAACTTGGAAATATTTAGTGCTGCGCCAGCAAATGATCAGTAGGAAACTCCATGTATAGATGTGGGATCCATCTTTCCTGCGATAAGCAGAAAACTTATAAACTAACATAGTCAAATTATCAGATGAATTAGGTAAACATCATTACAATGTTTCTCACTAACAGTAAAGTTCCTACGAAACTAAATACTACTGAAGCATTTACATGTTGCTTGTAGACTGTTTTTATTGAATAAAATAAACAGAACAGAAAAATGGCCATCTGGTCTCTCCTGCACTTTATTAGCCAAAGCCTCAAATACTGAACAAGCAGCATTTCTATATTATACGTCTCAGTACAAGATGCTGGGATTACTGGCCCAGTAATTGGGCAATTCACAACACAGGGCTGCCCTGGAGAAAGTTTTTTAAGAATTGATTTGTTTCCATTGATCCATGTGGTACTGATACAGCAGCTGAGAGCTTTGTAGGCAGATGCCATCAGGAATCATGCTGGTAATGTATTCCTCAATGCAGTTATGCCTTTCAAAATATACTAACCTGGATATTGTAACTTCAATTAACCAAATACCTTTATCACTTTGACGACAGATCTGTTTCTTCATTCTCAGAAGGGAGGTGTTGTCAGCTGGACCAGCATTTATTACCTATGCTAAGTGCCCTAAAATAACACTGCCAGAAACCTGCACCCAGAAATAAGAGATTGTCCTTTTTCTGGCACTACATACAGCACCAGCATCTAATTGGGTGTCAGCCAAAAAAAGGATCCATGGAAGTTTCATTATATATCACGTCCAAAGGTGGATATCCAAGTTGGCACCATCTTTTTGCAGAAAGGTTTAATCCTTGTTTACTGTGGGTGAATATCACTGGACATGTCAAACAAGGGGTCTTCAACCTGAGATATTAACCCAGCTTTTCTTTCCACAGACGCTGCCCGACCTGCTGAGTGTTTCCAATGTTTACTGCTTTTGTTTCACATTTCCAGCACCTGAGCATAGAAATCACCATGTTGTTTAAAGAAAGCAGCCAATATCGGCTGGCAGATGTAGAAAATAGCTGCTATGCACCAAATAACATCATCGATCATGACTAATGTCTGGTCAAATCATGACTGGAAGCATCTGGGCTTATTCTTCAATGGTTGACCTGTCAATGATTGGTAGTATGATCTATGTTACTGAATGATAAAGGTAAAATATTAAGGGAACTAAGATCAATACCCACCTTCGGCATGTTGCAGCAAAAGGAAGATGGAGTCATCAGACACTATTTGCTTCTTCAGTTGCACCATGTTAGGCACACAGTGGGGAATGATGGTTTTTTTGTTCCTGCAGCACTCGCTGCTTTTCCTTAGACTCTGACAGAGAAGAGAAAGGTCAGTCAATCCTTCTGTTGCTTTAGAACATGCTGTGCTCTGCACTTATCCACCAGACAAATCTATTTGTGCTACCCTGTGCTTTTGGAAAACCAGTTAGTCCTCCTCATCTTCTCTTCAGTCCCTTAAGCTCCCCAAGGCCTAACTGATGGCATTTGGCTACTCTCCAATGCACAAAGGATGCACTGAGCTGCCATTAAAATCAATTACATGGGTCAATATTTTTATGTGCCTCTCTCAACTAAGTCATCAGAATAATACTTTATTTTCCTCAGAACATATGCCAACAGTAAATTATACTAAAAACTACAAGCTAATCAAAGGTTTATGTACTTTTTTCGGGCTGTGCACAGATGACCAATCCTTATCCATATAAATTTCATTAATACACTGAAGCATTGATCACAGGATTCTTCAATTTGGACTATTTCACGGGTTAGATATTTGGCCATGAACTGGGCTGCCAAACATTGTTAAAAGAACATGAGTAATAGCAGTAGCCCATTCACTGCCTTGTGACAAAGTCCATCCCCAGCCTCAAGTGGGAAGATGGGTTAGGCAGGTGATGAACTGACATCTTGTTCCAAGATTTGCCAAGATGGCACAGGTGAACAGGTAAGCACAGGCTGCTTAGAAAATTTTTAAATATACAGCACATATGGATCATGGGATTGCTTGGAGTCAGTGCACTGGGCCATGTTCAATGACTCATTAGAGGACCTGAGTGACCACACCAAGGCTGTTGCTGACTTTATTAAAACAGTTGTGGATGAGTGTGCCCACAAATTATTCAGAGTCTTTCCTAACCAGAAGCTCTGGATAAACCATGAGATCTGCAGTCTGCTGAGGGCCAGTTCAGTGGCGTTCAGATCCAGCAACTAAGACAGATACAAGAGCTCTGGTACAATCTCCAGAAAGTAACCTCACATGCAAAGTGGCAATTCCAGACCAATCTTGAGTCACTGGGGGATGCTTGACAGATGTGGCAGGGCTTGAAGGCTATTACCTCTTACAAGGTGAAACCAAGCAACGTAGGTGTCAATAAGGCCGCTTGCAGATTAGCTCAATGCCTTCATGCTCACATTAACCATCAAAACATGGAGGAAACCAGAACTCCCACAATCCCCAATGACCCTGTGGTTTCATTCTCTGAGGCTGATGTAACACTATCTTTCAGGAGGAGGAACCCATGGAAAGCATCCAACCTATACGAGGTACCTGGCTGAGTATTAAAGACCTGTGCTGATCAACTGGCTGTAGTATTCACTGGCATCTTTAACCTCCTGCTTCAGCAGGTACCAGCCTGCCTCAAGCGGGCCTCAATTGTACCGGGACACAAGAAGAATGTGGTAAGCTGCTTCAATGACCATCATCCAGTAGCATTTACGTCCACTGTGATGAAGTGCTTTGAGAGGTTGTTGATGAAACATATCAATTCCTGACTGAGAAATAACTTGGATCTACTCCAATCTGCCTATTGGCACACAGATGTCACTTAATTGGCTTTTCACTTAACCCTGGAACATTTGGACAGCAAAGATGCATACATCAGGAGGTTTTTTTTCTGACTACAGCTTGGCACTCAAACTCATCAATAAGCTTCAAACCTAGGCCTCAATACCCCAGTCAGTTCAGATTGGTAACATCTCCTTCATAATCTCCCTCAGCACAGGTGCACCACAAGGATGTGCACTTAGACTCCACTCTAGTTCTTTATACTCATGACTGTGAGGCATGCTTAAGTTTGCCAGAGACACCACAGTCGTTGGCTGAATCAAAGGTAGAGACAAATCAGTATATAGAAGGGAGACTGAAAAATCTGGTTGAGTGATGTCACAACAACAGCAACCTTTCATTCAATATCAGCAAGTTAAAGCAGCTTATTATTGACTTCAGGGGGAGGAAACTGGAGGTGCATAAGCCAGCCCTCATGGGGTGGGGAGGGGAGGAATCGGAGATGGAGTGGATTAGCAACTTCAAATTCCTCTGTGATATCATTTCAGAGGGCATGTCCTGGCTCTAGCACGCATGCCATTATGAAGAAAGCATGGTAGCACCTCTACTTCCACAGAAGTCTCCAAAGATTTGGAATGACATCAAAAACTTTGACAAACTTCTATAAATATGTGGTGGAGAGTATATTGACTGGTTGCATCATGGCCTGGTATGGAAACACCAATGCCCTTGAACAGAAAATCCTGTACAGCCAATCTATCACAGGTAAAGCCCTCCCACCACTGAGCACATCTACGCAAAGCACTATCTCTGGAGGGGAGCATCCATCATCAAGCACCTCCACCACCCAGACTAAGCTCACTTCCTACTGCTACCATCAGGAAGGAAGTATAGGAGCCTCAAGATCTACAGCACCAGATTCAGGAACAGTTATTGATCCTCAATCATCAGGCTCTTGAACCAGAAAAGATAACTTCATGCTCTATCACTGAAACTGCTCTTACAACCTATGAACTAACTTTCAAGGGCTCTTCATTTCTAAGGTAAGGATGTGTTCGGCACAGCTTTGTGGGCCAAAGGGCCTGTATTGTGCTGCAGGTTTTCTACGTTTCATCTTATGTTCTTGATATTTATTGCTTATTTATTAATTATTATTATTATTTTCTCTTTCTATTTGCACAGTTTGTTGCCCTTTGTACATTGGTTGTTTGTCCGTCCTGTAGGATGCAGTTTTCATTGATTCTATTGTGTTTCTTGATCTACTATGCATGCCCGCAAGAAAACGAACCTCAGGGTTGTATATGGTGACATTTATGTACTTTGATAATAAATTTACTTTGAACTTTGTGAACCGGGAAGTGAAGGTACAGGAGGGCCAGAAACTCAAGAGTAAAGGACACAATTGGCTGGGTGGATATCAGGAAAGTGCCTTAATGTGGGGTTAGAAGTCATAGCTCCATCATTTGGTTATGTATTCAGCTGCTTTGGCACTGGCTGCTTCAGAGAATTACAGGGTGACTTTTGGCCCTTTATTTCTACATCCATGGGTACATGGGTTGCTTCAACAGTTCTGTTTTCCTAGTCCTCTTGGGGGAATACAGTCAAAATGTTAGAGAGTTAATGCAGTAGATATTGTCATTGCTGCAGCCCATTAGCCAAACTTAAGCAGATACTGTTTCCTGGTTGGGAATGAACTTAATAAGCATTTTGAAACTGCACATAGTCACGAATGTAGACAGCATCTCATCACAATCCTGATAAGTCTTGTAAATAGTAGAAAGATTTGGGGAAAACAGCACAAAAATTACATGCCACAGGATATCCAGCTTCGAGCCTCCTCTTTGCAGTTATTTTAATCAATAACTATGTGGATGATCCAACATTTGTTGCTGGGGAACCGGTTTTGATAGCACTGAATGCCAAGAGGAGCTGATTTTCACTCTGCTCCCACTGATCCGTCTTTCGCCCATGGGTGCTATGTATGATAGCTCCAACATGAATGCTGTTCGTGTGATGCTTCATGGAAACTTGTATCATCTCATTATCTGAGGATTTGCAAATGAAATTGAACATTATGCAATTTCAGAAACATCCCCACTTCTGCTCCTGAAAGTTGAAAAGTGATTGATGAAACAGATGACATGGGCCTACAAACATCTTAAGGAAACGTTGCAGTGATATCCTGAGATGACGTGTTTAACCTTTAAGTACCTTCCTCTGAGCACAGTACGACTCTTGCCATTGGAAATTAATTCCCCCAATTCCCATTTTTCCTTGTTGTCAGATGTAACTGTGAATTAATACTAGAACTTGTCTGCCATTTTAAAGGGAGAACAAATATTTAGTTTTCCTTAATAAAATCAAAGAAAAAAAACAGGGGTCCTGATGAAGGGTCTGGCCTCAAAACGTCGACTGTTTACTCTTTTCCATTAATGCCGCCTGACCTGCTGAGTTCCTCCACCATTTTGTGTGTATTATTTTGATTTCCAGCATCTGAAGATTTTCTCTTGGTTGTCAAAGAAAAAATACCTCTAACTTAAAATAGTTTAAATCAAACTCTTGGATATATAACCCAGGATCTGTAAACACTTTTAAAGATATCTGCAAAATACAATTGAATAAGCTTTCTCATTCTATATTGTGCTAGGTATCAGAGGATCCTGTGCACACACTCTGCAGCAAAGTCCCAATTAACTATCTTGTCTGCTAACAGATAGATGATGTCAATGAAGGCATCAAAAGAAGCACAACAAATGGTAACCATGGTCAAATCTTATAACCCTAAACTATGGATTGTTGATAGCAAATAATTGAGTTTATTGACACTCAGATATCAAGAATATGTAACTGAGTCAAAATTCCAACCACCTATTAATCAATGGTCAGGCTTCCCTGTGTTTTTGATTGAATTGTGATGGAAATTTCAAAGGAAATGGTTTCATTAGCTTCTGACTCTCCCACTATAAGCAAGATTTTTGGACTTTACAGGAGCACACAATATGTTTGTTTATTTAGACCAGTGCTGTTATTATCTATGCAAATATCTGAATTACTTCAAGTTCCGTGCGATTTCTGTTCAAAATTTAAAAGAATTTTTATTTTGGCCAGCCAAGGCGACCAGCCAAGTTGATTGCATATCATGCCACAGTCTTTTTTTCACGCCCTACTCTCACCAGATGAGCTCTCTAGTAAAAGCCAGGGAACATGCCAAGGCTATGCAGTGCCCTATCTCCAGAAAATCTGCAGCTGGTGTAACTCCCAACATGGCAGCTCTGCTGATTGAAATGCAGTGCAAGTAAAATCAAATCAACATCTTTGGGAAATGCAAACCACGGGATACCGGGGGTAAATGCAACAAAATCTGTATACACAGGGACAAAGGTAACCAAGAGCAGAGAAAAGCAGCTCCAAAGCATGCTGGAAAGCCACAACAATTGCAAATACTTAATCAATTAAATCCCAAAACAAAGAACTATTTTGACTAAGATGCTACAATATTCTTGTTAAAATTGATCTATTATAACAGAAGCAAATTATTTTATTTAGGTTTTGCTGCCAAATTGGAAGTTTATTCCAAAATTAAATCAATATCTGTATGTTACCAAGATCAAGAATGGACAGAGGAAGATGATTTTTCTTTCAGCTTTACCCGTTGCAGTTCAGGTTGAAAAGTTTGCTGCAGAAACACACAAATTCAAAAGAATACTCCCTACCTCATATGTATATTTCTACTGCTCAAAACAGCCATCCATATAGCATCTTAGTGTGAGATTGCCCAGTTAATGTCAATTAGTGATGAATTATGGGGAGATTTGTGCTGCTGGGAATGAGTTGAGTCTGTCCAGGCTAATTTCACTTAGGATAACAGCTGTTAAGAAGAGAGACAGAGACAAAGCTTCTATCCCATCTGCCGAGCTGTATTTAGACATGTTCTACAGGTGAAAGAATAATACTTTAACCAGGCCTCACGTTTATCTTCCTCCACACAAAAATGATGCACATTTCAATTATCTGAGGTTTTATACCAATTGCCTGTCTAATAAGCATGAGAAACATTAAATGTGTAATAGTTAAATTTTTTTATTCTAAACTTCCAATGTTTAGTATACAAATTCTTCTCAACTTTCAAAGCAAAACATAACAAAATGGAATTTATGACTTTACAAGTACAGAAGTTATACAAAACTAAGACTTAATGGTTATATAGGATCTTACACAACCAGCAGCTGTTCAAAAGTGTATTATAGGTAATGAACTATCTTTGAAGTACTGCATTTCACTGTTATAATTCCTAGAAGTATGGGATCCAATATGCACCGAGCAAGGTCCACAGACATCACCTTGTAATGTGTTCCAGTGACCTTAGATGGAAAGTAAATATTGGACAGTTGTCTGGGACAACTCCCATGCTCTTCAGAGTAATGCTGTGAGATTGTTATGACCATCTGAGGTGATAAGCTAGACTTTAATAGACAATTTCTGTAATGAAATTCAACCTGGATTATGTACTTAAATTCATAGGATCAGGAGTAGGCCATTTTATGTCTCAATTATATTCCACCATTTAATAAAATTTTTGGTTGATCAATTACTCAAATTCACCTTTGCCCCTTATTCCTTAGTACAGTTGGCTAACAGAAAATTATCACTCTCAGATTTAATAAATTATCTAGCATCAATTACAGTTTTCATAATTCTCCCATACTTTTCCAGTAGCAGCTCTTCTATATTTCATTTCCAAAATTAGTCAGTCTAGATTTCAGAGACAATGGCCATGATTACCAACTATTTCCCATCTGCACCTCCTCTCTATATCCAACACTCCCCAACCAGAAGAGTTTTTCCAAACCAAGCTGCTTTTGTTCTTTCTATCTTCTGCATTATCCCTCTGATCCTGAGAAGTTCTGATCAAATCACTTCTTGATTGTCCAAATTACCAAGAACGCAACTCTATATTTTGTAATCTCTCCTCACAGTTTATCTTTTGCAGTGCAGATATCATTCTGACAAGTCTATCCTGCACAATTTTTCAGGGCCAATATATTCTTCCTAAAGAACAGTGCTCAGAATTGCTCACAGAACTTCATGTATAGTCTAACCATTACTTTGTATAGCTGCAGCATTATGCCCATTCCAGGCCAGCATTCCATTAGCCTCTTTATTATTTGGAGTGGGACTTGACATAAATCAAACAGCAAGACCATCTATGGGATTGTCCATCTGTTCTCATCTGGGCTATTAAGGGAACAAGTGACTATAGGATGGCAAAGTTGCAAACATTCTGGCTTCAACATTGGATGTCATTGGGCAAAGAGGCTGTCATTAACCAACAGCTTAAGCAAGTGCTGGTGCAATTCCTCACATGCTTTCATCATTACGGCAGGATAATTAAGCCTCGACTTGTTTTTGGGAAAAGATGGTAGTGAAGTGAAGGTTAAGATCTTGAAGAAGGATTTATTGAGAATGCACAGAGAATTAAGTAACACCCACAGTTTTGGAATTCAGCCACAAAGATGCAATGAATTAAAACATTTGAAAGTTGCTTACTTTTAAAATGAAGGTTTCTTGTGTTCTGGAATCCAACACGAGCAAAACCTTCAAAAACAGATATACATCAGTCAAAAATAATGTTTCTATCAACACTGAATAGAGAGTCCATGCACACATACTTACCCCAATGTCAAATCTCGGCTTGAAAGTTGCATTTAAATTAATTCCATTAGAATAAAGCAAAATTGCTACTGAAATCATGTAAAACCCATGATTTTACATGATTCTGTGGGGATGGGGAGGACTAGACAAATGTTTACCATTTCCTCACCCATCTCCTCGTTTAACTTATATTTACAGTGTGCTGACACAAAGAAAGCACATCTGTGATTTTTTTTGCTTTAAATTGGCTATCGGCAGATAGTTTTCCCAAACAGGTGTTTTATAAATGACTGTAAATCAGCCCCTGGAAACACCACCTCCAAGGCAGGCGAAACCAACGATAATATAATTAGAGCCAGATACATCAGGCAAGTGGATAGTCTCCATCTGTTCAATGTCATATTTAATCACTTTTACTTCTTTAAATCTACAGCAACTGAGCTTTCATAAACTTACTTACTAAAACATGAATATTTGTGCTGCCAAGTCCTGTGGTAGCAGAGTTATAACAGCATGGAATACAGCTGGGTTGTATCTAACCCAACTGGTGGTCTATGATGCAAACAGAAATGCAATATTTTGCATTTTAATTATTTATCATCTTCAGTAAATGCTTTCTACAGGGGGTGACAAATGTCTTTAGAAAACCTGTTAACATTTTACCAGTACTTGATTTCCTTCCTTCATTTTGGCATGATGCAAAAATGTTTTTCTCTGTCTAATAAGATCTGGTATTCTCAATTGTGATATTTTGCATATAATCCTAAAGAGCATAAATATGTAAATCCAAAATTTTAATCTTGGCTTCCCAAGCTTGAGGAATGTGTGTTAATAATGGAAAGGGGTGTAAGTGGAAAGTGGTGATTTTTAAAATATGAATGTTATTATTTTAAAGTTGCTTCAGTTATTTTAGAATAACTGGAAGAGAGAAGGGATAAAGGGATAAGCTTCTTGCACATACATCAATGTGGGATGCTATCTCAGCAGTTGTGCATTTTAATTGCCTTCACTACTTTCTTTACAATAGCATAAGAATTTACTGGGAAAGTTCTAAATATCTCATTTGGTTTCATGAGGGGAGACTGTCCTCTGTCAGACTAAGAGTAGGTTTGCAAAGTTTGTGCACACACACACTTAATGTTTCTGTTTGAGGAGGACTGGATAAGTTGATGCTCTGCACCCAAAAGGTATTCAATGGGACTGGGCAGTCCTGGTAGTAAGTAGGTCCCAGGACCTACTTTTAAATATTTTTGATCATTGGTTAGCTGTTGATGGTACTTAAAGTACGTACTAATCAGAAAGTTCTAAAAACTGATAGATAGATAGATAGATAGATACTTTATTCATCCCCATGGGGAAATTCAACTTTTTTCCAATGTCCCATACACTTGTTGTAGCAAAACTAATTACATACAATACCCAACTCAGTAAAAAATATGATATGCATCTAAATCACTATCTCAAAAAGCATTAATAATAGCTTTTAAAAAGTTCTTAAGTCCTGGCGGTAGAATTGTAAAGCCTAATGGCATTGGGGAGTATTGATCTCTTCATCCTGTCTGAGGAGCATTGCATCGATAGTAACCTGTCGCTGAAACTGCTTCTCTGTCTCTGGATGGTGCTATGTAGAGGATGTTCAGAGTTATCCATAATTGACCGTAGCCTACTCAGCGCCCTTCGCTCAGCTACCGATGTTAAACTCTCCAGTACTTTGCCCACCACAGAGCCCGCCTTCCTTACCAGCTTATTAAGACGTGAGGCGTCCCTCTTCTTAATGCTTCCTCCCCAACACGCCACCACAAAGAAGAGGGCGCTCTCCACAACTGACCTATAGAACATCTTCAGCATCTCACTACAGACATTGAATGACACCAACCTTCTTAGGAAGTACAGTCGCTAACAAGTAACTAAAAACATTACAAAGAGGTTCTGAGAAGTAAGTGAAAAATTGAACAACTCTGTCAGGACCACTCAGACCCCCACCTCAAGTGTTAACAGTAAGCAAGTATGTCAAAGTTCATTGTTTCTAAAGAAGTTCTGATGTTTTGGTTCAATTCAATTTATAAGATCATCTCTAATTCGAGTTATATCTTGCACTTCAGAAGATCTCCACACTTTACCCTAGCTGCTTGTTGATAAAATATAGAAAATATATTTAAAATTATAAATATATAACTGTAAGCCATTAACAGGAGAAACCCAGAATGTGGATCTTGATTGAAACATTCTCAGAAGGTTGAAGAAAATGAATGCATGTTCCTTGACTGACTTTCTGCATTTGATTGCTGTGAAGGTCCTAAGACTGAGATTTGCAGCTTTAAGTGAACCAACGCCTCAAACTCATGATGTTTTCATAACAAATTCTATGCATTTTCCAATTTGCTTTGACTCTTATTTCTTTCAGCCGCTCTACTAGAAGCATAATTGCATAATGGGTGATTAACCACTCAATTCCCCAACACTATCCAACTCTGCCATTTGGAGCAGCATCACTGCAGGGGACTTAGCTCAGTCATGTTATGAAACAGTTTAATAGAGTGACTTTAATCACTGGGGCACTCATTAGACTCTGCTGGTATTCAGCAACCTCTGCTGACTAAGTCTGTGGTTTCCTTTACTAAGAATTACTGTCTAGGCAGCAACACAAAACAAACTACTTGGGCAAATATCAGAAGGTAGCTGGTTACCAATGCCCATGTCACGTTAGTTTCTATAGAGGAAGATGGGGAAATGTAGTTTTTTAATAAATGTAGCAGAAAAGGAAAACTGGGGGCTGGCAAACAAAGTTCTTAACAAGATGATCAACAAAACCTGATTTTTTATTGAACGTAGAGCAATCTACATAGTGAGTCAACTCAAGGTACCTAAATGAATAGTGTGAATTACTGTTGTAATAACATAACAGGAATCAATGGTCCTTAAGTTGTTCTTCCCATCTGGATAGCTATCTAATGCTCACCAATGCCCTCTGTAATTTATAGTCAGGAGATACATTTGAAATTGCAACAAAGAAGATGTTTGAATAAATTTGCTTAAGTGTGCTACTGACTTTTAATCCAATGTCTTAACCAAGTACCAGCATAAAGCACCAACCCCAAGGGTCTACCATCTGCTCTCACCCAAAACCCGTCAGGAACTTTCAATGCATTAGTGTTCAGTGATGAAGAAGCATAATTTAACTAATAAGAGAAACTACAATACGATAGTGAAAAACGTAATCAAGGCTGGTTTACTATATCACAGACGACAGCAAACATAAATGATAGAATGGCTGGGAGAAAATTGCAAAATTTACAGAACGTTCAGAAATTAAAATATTTCAAGTTAAATTGTTGTTATTTGGTTGTGATGAAATGAAAGACAAACTGGAACAATACTTCAACAGTCCAAGCTATTGTAATGGTCACAGGACAAAGAACTGTGTGAAAGCCTGATGAACAGTAAGGGAGGTAAGCAGATAGTGCAGGATTTACCTGTGGCGATTCCCTTCAGTAATCCGTATACCTCTTTGGATACTGGTGAGGGGTTTGATCTTTCAGAGGCCAGCACCAGCAGCTGGGTCAGTGGCAATGTATCTAGCTCTGAGGCAAAGAAGTCAGACAGAGCAATAATGATAGGAGAGTATTGTAAGGGGTGCAGGTAGGTGTTTCTGTCACTGCAGTTGAGACTCCATGATGAGGTGTCACCTCCCAAGTGATAGGATCAAGAATGTCTCAATGCCTCATAGTGGGTACATGACATTCTGAGAGGGAAGGTCATAATCCATATAATGACATAAGCATGAACAGGGATGAGATCCTGCAAGGGATTTCAAGGAGCCAGGTAAAAGCAGGACTTCCAGAACTAATCTCAGGATTACTCCCCATGCCACGTGCTAGTGAGGTGAGAAATAGACACACTGTGCAGTTCATCCATGGTCAAGAGGCTGGTTAGAAAGGAGGCCTCTAAATACATGGATCATTGAGCTCTTTTCCAGGCAGGTGGGACTCGTACAAACAAGATGGTTTGCATCTGAACTGGAGGGAAACAACATTTGCTGGATGATTTGCTGATGCTACTCAGGAGGGTTTAAACTAGTGTGGCAGGGGATTAGGAACCACAGCAATGGGGCAACAGTGATAGGGCTGACAGCAAGAAAGATAGTACGACAAGACTGAAAAGAAGGACAGCAATGGACAAGCTAATAACGGTGAGACTGAGGGACTGAAATGTGTGTTTTTAAATGCTAGCAGAACCATGGATGAGGAGGATAAACCTAGAGCCTGGATCAGTACATGGAATTACAATGTTGTGGCCTGGATGTGTGAGGGCCGGGGCTGACAGCTTAACATTCCTGAGCTTCGTTATGTTACATACAATAGAGTCAGTGGGTAAAAATGGTGGAGGAGCTATACTACTGATAAAGGAGAATGTCACAGCAGTACTCAGAGAGGAGGCTCATCCACTGAGGTAATCTGATGCTGCAGCTTGAAGTCATAAAAGTTCAATTACACTGATGGAACTATACAATAAAGCCCAACCCCCACAGCCAACGAGAGGAACAATTATGTAGACATGTTGGAAAGGTGCAAGAACAATAGGGTTGTCATAGTGGGGGACTTCAACTCTGGTGGTATTGATTAGAACATCCTGAATATAAGAGACTTTGATGGGGCAGGATTTCTTCAGAGCATCTGAGAGGAGTTCTTGAAACGGTATGTGAAGAGTCAAAATAGAAGATTCTGGAAAATGAGCCAAGCCAGATGACAAGCTTGATAAGTGGGTGAACATTTCTGGGAAAAATGGCCACAATTCATTATGTTTTAAGATAGTTCTTAGTAAGGATAAAATCAGTTCTTGCAGGGAAGCATTAAATGAGGGAGGGCAAATTATCAAAGGATAGAGGCCAAGGGGTGCTGATTGGGAGCAGTTGAACAAAGATACTGATTCCGAGTTAAATATTGAAAGTAGTAATACATTGGGAGCACATAGAAAATCTGAATAAGCAGAAGACTACACCATCCCCAAAAACTGCACTGTCATCCTCCTGTCCCATCACCACAGACAACGCCACCGTCCTGTCCCATCACTAGAGACAACGCCACCGTCCTGTCCCATCACTAGAGACAACATCACCGTCCTGTCCCATCACCAGAGACAACACCACCATCCTGTCCCATCACCAAAGACAACATCACCGTCCTGTCCCATCTCCAGAGACAATGCCATCGTCCTGTCCTATCTCACCCCCCTCCTGTCCCATCACTAAAGACAATACTACCGTCCTGTCCCATCACCAGAGACATCACCATCCTGTCCCATCACCAGAGACAATGCCATCGTCCTGTCCTATCTCACCCCCCTCCTGTCCCATCACTAAAGACAATACTACCGTCCTGTCCCATCACCAGAGACATCACCATCCTGTCCCATCACCAGAGACAACGTCACCGTCCTGTCCCATCACCAGAGACAACGCCACCGTCCTGTCCCATCACCACAGACAACGCCACCATCCTGTCCCATCACCAGAGACAATGCCATCGTCCTGTCCTATCTCACCCCCCTCCTGTCCCATCACTAAAGACAATACTACCATCCTGTCCTATCACCACAGACAATGCCACCGTCCTGTCCCATCACCACAGACAACGCCACCATCCTGTCCCATCACCAGAGACAACGTCACCGTCCTGTCCCATCACCAGAGACAACGCCACCGTCCTGTCCCATCACCACAGACAATGCCACCGTCCTGTCCCATCACTAGAGACAACGCCACCGTCCTGTCCCATCACCAGAGACAACGTCACCGTCCTGTCACATCACCAGAGACAATGCCATCGTCCTGTCCTATCTCACCCCCCTCCTGTCCCATCACTAAAGACAATACTACCATCCTGTCCCATCACCAGAGACATCATCGTCCTGTTCCATCACCAGAGACAACGTCACCGTCCTGTCCCATCACCAGAGACAATGCCATCGTCCTGTCCCATCACCAGAGACAACGTCACCGTCCTGTCCCATCACCAGAGACAATGCCATCGTCCTGTCCTATCTCACCCCCCTCCTGTCCCATCACTAAAGACAATACTACCGTCCTGTCCCATCACAGACACTCTCCTGTCCCATCTCTAGAGACAACACCACCATCCTGTCCTATCTCACCCCCCCCCCCCGTCCCATCACTAAAGACAATGCTAAAAAATACTTCTTGCTGTAGAAAAGCAAGACAGTTGTGAGGCTTAACAGAATAAACAGTGCAAGAGTTCTTCAACACTAAAAGAGCCAAATGCCATTCATCACAGTGTTTGGATAAGAGTTAGCTACAAGACTGAGGTGAGGTGAATAGTTTTCTCTGACATTTGCTAATCTTCATTCACCTCTGCTGCAGGATGTGGTGATTTTAGAGAGGAAGTTGATATCGGGGATGGCAGAAAGAAGAGTTAAACATAGAAACATAGAAAATAGGTGCAGGAGTAGGCCATTCGGCCCTTTGAGCCTGCACCACCATTCAGTATGATCATGGCTGATCATCCAACTCAGAACCCTGTACCTGCTTTCTCTCCATACCCCCTGATCCCTTTAACCACAAGGGCCATATCTAACTTCCTCTTAAATATAGCCAATGAACCGGCCTCAACTGTATCTTGTGGCAGAGAATTCCACAAATTCACCACTCTCTTGTGTGAAGAAATTTTTCCTCATCTCGGTCCTAAAAGGCTTCCTCTTTATCCTTAAACTGTGACCCCTCGTTCTGGACTTCCCCAACATCGGAAACAATCTTCCTGCATCTAACCTGTCCAATCCCTTTAGAATTTTATACGTTTCAATAAGACCCCCCCCCCCCCAATCTTCTAAATTCCAGTGAGTATAAGCCTAGTCGATCCAGTCTTTCTTCATATGAAAGTCCTGCCATCCCAGGAATCAATCTGGTGAACCTTCTCTGTACTCCCTCTATGGCAAGAATGTCTTTCCTCAGATTAGGGGACCAAAACCGCACACAATATTCTAGGTGCGGTCTCACCAAGGCCTTGTACAACTGCAGTAGAACCTCCCTGCTCCTGCACTCAAATCCTTTTGCTATGAATGCCAACATACCATAAGTTGAGGTGAAAGATCAGATTGGCCATAAAACAGCACCGTTTGGCCTAACCTTACTCCAAATTCTTATACTCTTAACCTACTGCTGAAACCAGCTGGAGTGAAATCAGCAACAATTGCTTTCATGGCTGCTTCCTTTTCTTACTTTGAGGGGATGTTCGACACTCATGTGCTAACACACTTGCCCACATGATACGAGCTTGGTGTGGCATGAGCCACAAGTCTGTATTTGCATAACAGATTTCATGTCTGTATCAAATGATTTTATAAACAAGGTACCAAGTCTAATTCATTCCATGTTGTCTGTGGAATAAAAGTCAATGTAGTAGTCTTAGGATAGGATGGGGTAAGAAGAGCAAATATTCTTTCCTGAATTATATTAGTAAATACTTAATTGAACGTTATAACTTTATTCACCCAAGGTGGCACTGGTGATACACTATATGGCGGTGTTTAGTGGGCAGCAAACAAAACTACAAACTATTTTACTAAAGATACTTCTCCTGGACTACAATCACTGCAATCCACTGTCTGGAATTTCACTTTGGGAGTTGTGCTTTTGAACTATCTGAACAATCTGCCATTTTCACGGTATTCTGAAAGATTCAGCAAACTGGTGCAGTCTTACATTGATTCTACGATGTTGTTTGAGTTATTGAGTATGCCAACAAGAAAATGAATCTTAGGGTTGTATGTATATGGTGACAGATATGTACTTTGATAATAAATTTACTTTGAACTTCGTTCTTTTTTCCACACTTTGGAAGTTCGATGGTCTTTGTTGTGTGAGGTTTTTCTGCGGATTCTATTGTGTTTATTTTGTAGCTGCCTGCAAGGAGATGAGTCTGAAGGCTGTATATGGTATACATGCTTCAATAATAAATGTACTTTGCACTTTGAACTATCCAGAAGTTTCATGGGCACTAACTTTTAAAATACCGTAACTGAATTTAATACCCATGTTAGCACAGAGGAATCTGAACTCCAGCCATTTAGTCTAGACCTACAGGTTACTAGTTCAGTAACCTAGGCTTCATTCTAGTGTCATGCTGAGCTTAATTACCTCCTGAAAGCATCACCTTTCATTGAACATAGAAATCTTCAGCACATTATAGGCCCTTCGGCCTACAATGTTATGAGGACCATGTAACCTACTCTAGAAACTGCCTAGAATTTCCCTACTGCATAGCCCTCTATTTTTCTAAGCCCCATGTACCTATCTAAGAGTCTCTTAAAAGACCCTAATGCATCTGCTTCTCCCACCATTGCCGGCAGTGCATTCCACTCACCCACTACTCTCTTTGTCAAAAACTTAGCTGACATCCCCCTTGTACCTACTTACAAGCACCTTAAAACTATGCCCCTCATGTTGGCCATTTCAGCCCTGGGAAAAAGCCTCTGACTATCCACATGATAATGCTTCTCATTATCTATACACCTCTATCAGGTCACCTCTCATCCTCTGTCGCTCCAAGTAGAAAAGGTCAAGTTCACTCAATCTATTCTCATAAGGTACACCCTCCAATCCAGGTACCATCCTTGTAAATCTCCTCTGCACTCTCTCTATAGTATCCACATACTTCCTGGAATGTGACTACAACTGAACACAGTACTCCAAGTGGGGTCTGACCAAGATCTTATATAGCTGTAACATTACCTTCCAGCTCTTGAACTCAATCCCAAGGCTGATGAAGGCCAACACAACATACGCCTTCTTAACAACACAGTCAACCTGCACAGCAGCTTTGTGTATCCTATGGACACGGAACCCAATATCTCACTGATCCTCCACACTGCCAAGAGCCTTAGCATTAATATTATATTCTGTCTTCAAATTTGACCTACTGAAATGAACCACTTTACACTTATCTGGGTAGAAGTCCATCTGCCACTTCTCAGCCCAGTTCCACATCCTAATAATGTCGTACTGTAACCTCTGACAACCCTCCAGATTATCCACAACACCCCCAACTTCTGTGTCGTCAGCAAACTTACTAACACACTCTTCTACTTCCTCATCCAGGTCATTTATGAAATTCACAAAGAGGAGGGGTCCCAGAACAGATCCCGCTGAACACCACTCACTGGTCACCGAACTCCATGCAGAATACAAGCCATCTACAACCACCCTTTGCCTTCTGTGGGCAAGCCAATTCTGAATCCACAAAGCAACATCTCCTTGGATCCCATGCTTCATTACTTTCTGAATGAGCCTCGCATGGGGAACCTTATCAAATGCCTTACTGAAATCCATATACACTCCATCCACTTTCATCTTCAGTTTGCTACCAATTTATAACAAAAAAAAAATTGGGCATCAATTAATCTACTAATGGAGCCTAGTTTAAAACTGTTAACACAGAATGCTTCTGCTCCGAAAGGGAACCTGTGCACAGAACACAATCTGCCGCTATGAAAATGCAAAAGGCATTTAGGCAAGGAGCTTGGATTTGGATTTTATTTTGTTTCAGGGCATCCTACCCACCAGCTCACAACTCACATCCTCTTGCCTGCCATGAAGATGAGGGGAATATAATTTTGAGGGTTTCACTAATATAATGGAATAACTATGTCCCAAATACAGCTACATCTTCAAGGCCAATATGACCAAATAGTTGAATGATTAATTTCATGTAGAGGAGTCAGCTTCAATTTATAAACAACACAGCTGATTGGAGCTCACTAGTATAAGGGTTGGACCATGTGATTATCAGAAATGAAAATTTAGAAAATTATAGGTAATTGTGTAGTATGAGTAGGTGGATAACAAACAGACTAGGGTAATGAGCATGGTTTCACGTTATGTCAAATGAAAGTCATCACCATCAGGATATGTCTCTGAATATCTCCTTTTGGTTATTATTTCAATGACTTGGATAAAGTCCAGAAGAAGATGGCACCAGTGAACAACACTATCAAAGGCCACAGCCTCAAAATGGGTCACAAAGCAATTCCTTTCACTTCTTCTACAGTTTCTTTTTATTTCAGATATGGTTCTACTTTAGAACCTGAAATCCATATTCTGGCGGTGTGATTTTGAGCCAATCGGGCAATCTGGCACTTAGATGGAAACAGTTATTCCATACTGCGACTGGTCGAATCGCATTAAATTAATTCCAAAAAAGCTAATACTAGCTATTCTTTTCAAGCTGTATTGTGTTTCTGTGGGCTGCACAGAACTTTAAATCTGATCACTACACGTAAATTTTGAAATATTGCAAGTCCTCACTGTGGTGTAGTGTGGATACAGGGCCATTTCCATCAAGAACACCAAGGGCTCAATCACAAGAGTCTGCTGCTGGGAGACAATGCACATCATGGCTCACATCAGCTCTTCAGAGGTACCAAAGATTCTAAAACTAATTGTCTTCCCTTGCTGAATTAAAGAAAAACATGTATGTAAGCTGATTCAAAGAAAATACAAATATTTTACTTTCAGCTCCAATTACAAAATAATAAAATTGGAGTAAAGTCATGGGGAGACCTAAATCTACCTTCAACTGATCATTTAATCAGGGTTTGGCCTTGCAATTTACTCTCAGCTCTCCCTGTACTAGTCTGCAAAAGGAAGCTGTTAAAAATGATTCACTGTTATGGTTACAACAACCCATCAGTATTATTTTCATGAAAAATTTGTGAAATTGCTTAAGAAAATCAATACTTCTTGCCTCAACCATATCTGTTTAATACAAGGTCACTAAATAAAATCTCCTTTGAAGAACTAATTGAGATGTCAAAAGCTTCTTATTAATTCTCTCTGTACAATATTAGCTTCTGCTTTAGTGTCAATTCTCTTTCCAAACATGAATACAGGGATTAAGATAAACATTATCTCTCACTCATGCATAGATATGAGAGAAAAGGAGAGCACCGTAATAATTTTTAAAAACCAAGTCATTTAATATTGTGGTGTTATATAGCACCACGTACTTTCACCTCTTAGATTGTCACAGACCCTGACCCCCACAATGTTTAATCTGAAAGCTACTTTGCAGCAAATAAAACTAAAAGTTGTTTAAACAGAAAGAATAAATGCCCAAAAGTGAATTTGAAATTTTAGTTTTCAGTTAATCACAGAAAAATAATGTTAATTTTTTAAGACCAGTGTTGAAATCTCCTTTGAAATTATGTATTATACCTACATAATCTTACAATCCTCTTTCTCTCTGTGTGGAAAAAAAAACAACAAACCAAGTCATTTTTCTTTTGTTTCCTGTCAAAACCAATAGCTTCAAAGCTCTAATCTCAGCTGGTGGTTGATTTATGGTTGAACCCTTGAAGTGATACTGAAGAATTACCTTGTCAATCACCCCAAGGACTCTGAAGGCCTTCAGCTCCTCTGCAGGACTCCTCAGGTTCCAGGCAGGCCTTGAACTTAGCAGTCCTGGAGGCTAATAGAAGATATCAAAGATAGCACATCAATCACAGCAACACTTAAAGGAAGATGGCCTACTGGAGCAAATGCCAAGTTACAGAAAACTAAATTTGTCACACAACAGTTGTGGGCAAGATCAAAAGGCAATTTCTTTCCGCTTCAAATCTGCATCAAGCACCAAGGAGAACCCCCATAGAAGATATTTATTTGGTCAGGATACAATCATTGTTAAGTTTAGAGTGTGACAGCTGTTCGTAAATATCAGCAATGTATTAGTCACAAGTGTATATAGTATAGTGTAACAAAAGAACAGTTATCACCAGTCAACAAAACCTTCTCAGCCTAAAAATAAAACAAGTACCACATGTAAAAGTAACTACAAGGAGGAGCTATAGCATATTAGGACACTGAAGAAGCTATAGACATTCTAGCAAATTTCTGTCCTAACAACAGTGAAGCTGGTAATTATAGCAGTGATACAACAAAGGAGGAAGCTATTCAGCCCAATAAGCCTGTCTTTGTCAATTCCATTTGCCCATTCTTTCCCCAAAACTCAGAAAATTATTTCCCTACGTTTGTCTATGTAATTCCCTAATGAAAGCCTTATTAACCCATGAACTGGGAGTTCCTGGTAGTTCTATTTAACTCACGGTTTCCTGTACCTTTTGCCATAAAATTTTGCTTATTCATTCCAACCACATAGTGAAAATCTCTCACCCCAGGTTCATTCAAGTAAATCTCTTTTAGGGGCTTCATGTCTGTTGTAAAGCGAGGTGACCAGAATTGGACACAATCAAGCCACTGGTGATGGGTGAAGGAAAAGCTGAAAATATAAATGTAAACCACTTTTTAAGGAGGAACACACGCAAAATGCTGGAGGAACTCAACAGGACCAGGCAACATCTATGGAAAAGAGTACAGTCGATGTTTCGGGCTGAGACCCTTCAGCAGGACTGGAGAAAAAAAGATGAGGTGTAGATTTAAAAGGTGGGGGGAGGGGAGAATAAAACACAAGGTAGTAGGTGAAACCCAGAGGGGGAGAGGTAAAATAAAGAGCTGGGAAGCTGATTGGTGGAAGGACACAGGGCAGGAGAAGGGGGAGTCTGATAGGAGAGGACAAAAGGCCATGGAAGGAAGAAAGAAAAGGGGGGAGGAGCACCAGAGGGAGGAGTGGACAGGCAAGGAGATAAGGTGAGAGAGGGAAAAGGGGGATGGGGAATGGTGAAGGAGATGGGAGGGGGGCATTACCAGAAGTTTGAGGCTAACCAGACGGAATACAAGGTGTTGTTCCTCCATCCTAATTGTGGCCTCATCGTGACAATAGAGGAGATCATGGATTCCTCATCCATTAAACATCTTGCACAAATGTGCAGCACACTAGCAGTGCTTGTCCAATCTTCAATTTACCATCAATGTGGATTTTGTTTAAAATTTTGTAATCCAAGGCCTCCTAAACTGTCGCAATGAGGGTACACTCAGGTTGGAGGAAATTGATGGCATCCTCTACTGTCGCGATCAGGCCACACTCAGGTTGGAGGAAATTGATGGCATCCTCTACTGTCGCGATCAGGCCACACTCAGGTTGGAGGAATAACACCTTATATTCCACCTGGGTGGCGTCCAACCTGACAGCATGAATATAGATCTCTCGAATTTCCAGTATGCCCCCTCTTCACCATTCCTCATCTCCTTTTCCCTATCTCACCTTATCTCCTTGCCTGCACTTTCTGGTGCTCCTCCCTCCTTTTTCTTTAGAACATAGAACATAGAATAGTACAGCACATTACAGGCCCTTCGGCCCACAATGTTGTGCCGACCCTCAAACCCTGTCTCCCATATAACCCCCCATCTTAAATTCCTCCATATGCCTGTCTAGTAGTCTCTTAAACTTCGCTAGTGTAAGTGAAGTTTCTTCCATCATCTTCTGTCCTCTCATATTAGATTCCCCCTTCTCCAGCCCTGTATCTCTTTCACCTTTCAACTTCCCAGCTCTTTACTTCACCACTCCCCCTTTCAGTTTCACCAATCACCTTGTGGTTCTCTCCACCCACCCACCCCCCCCCCACACCTTTTAAGTCTACTCATCTTTTAACTCCAGTCCTGCCGAAGGGTTTCGGCCCAAAACATCAACTGTACTTTTTTCCATTGATGCTGCCTAGCCTACTGAGTTCCTCCAGCATTTTGTGTGTGTTGCTTGGATTTCCAGCATCTGCAGATTTTCTCTTGTTTGTTTTTAAGGAGGAAGCTGTGATTTGATTTTGGTGGGAATGGGTAAGGATTGCTGGCAGTTGGGCAAGGGAGAAAGAAGATTCTTGTAAATCAGCAGTAAGGAGAAATGGAGTATACCTTCTCAACTCCTTACATCCAATGGACAATCATTTCTTATTGCTGGACATCCATTCTCACTTTGAAAACAGTGAAGAAGACCTTTTTATTTCAACTAACGATCAAGGTCCAATTATCTTGCCTATTTCTGGCCAGAATATTTAATTGGCTGATTTTATCAAGCCCCCCCCCCCCCCGCCCTTTGGCTGCCTAGTCCATTAAACATCTTGCACAGACGTGCAGTACATAAGCACTGCTACCCCAAAGACATCTTCTCCAATCCACCATCAACATCGATTTTGTTTAAAACTTTGTAAAATATCTCATCATTCATAGTACAGAACAGTTCTCTCCCTCATAACCTCCACAATCATGACCTGAGCAAATTCCATTTGCCTGCATTTAGCCCCTGTACCTCGAAAAACCCTGACCTGGCAAAACTAATTTTATTTCCCTTAACTTGCACTGAGTCGTGACATTATCTTTGTTTATTGTGGTGTGTGTGTGTGTGTGTGTGTGTGTGTGTGTGTGTGTGTGTGTGTGTGTGTGTGTGTGTGTGTGTGTGTGTGTGTGTGTGTGTGTGTGTGTGTGTGTGTGTGTGTGTGTGTGTGTGTGTGTGTGTGTGTGTGTGTGTGTGTGTGTGTGTGTGGAATATGTTAATCTAAGTTTTATGCCATTTGTATTTGTCATGTTTGCTACGTTTAGTACTTGCTGCTGCAAAAAGCTCGTTTTTGTGGCATTGATACCCTGGGTGTATATGCTCATGATAGTAAACTTGAATTTGAAGCAAAAGTAAAATACAACTGAAGAATGGACAAACCCATGACTGAAGAGAACTATTATCCATGGGTGTCCTGAGACATTGAGTAGAGATCTGTTCTGCACGCATTAGGTACTCTGCAGTCTTCCTTTTTACTGCTTCTCGGCGACTTGGACTTGCTTCACCTAGAAATATCAAAGATATTAAGAAACATTTAAGTTTACCAAACCAATATCTCACAACTTGAAAAAATTAGACATTCCCAGCAAGTGCTAATGAGCGAAGTGTCTTATACCATGGATTACATGGTAGGCAGTTTTCAAATAGATATTAACCGGAGAACTACAATCTGTGCGGATCAGAAATAACATCTCCATCTCACTTGCAATCAACACCGGCACAACTCAGGATGTGTGCTTAGCCCATTGCTCTCCTCCTTCTACACCCATGACTATATGGCTACGCACAGCTCCAATGCCATCTATAAATTTGCTGATGACACAACTATTCTTGGCAGAATTTCTGATGGTAATGAGAGGGCATACAAGAGCGAGATACATCAGCTAGTTGAGTGGTGTTGCAGCAACAACCACACACTTGACGTCAGTAAGACCGAAGAACTGATTGTGGACTTCAGAAGGGGGCGAGACAAGGAAAGACACACCAGTCCTCATAGAGGGATCAGAAGTGGAGAAATTGAGCAGTACCTAGATGTCAATATCTCAATATTGGGCCTAACATATCACTGCAGCTACAAAAAGAAGGCACAACAGTAGCTATTTGGTAATGTCATCAAAGACACTCGTAAATTTCTACAGATGTACTGTGGAGAGCATTCTAACTGGCTGCATCACCATCTGGTATGGGGGGGGGGGGAGTGGTTACTACACAGGATCGAAATAAACTACAGAGAGTTGTAAACTTAGTCAGCTCCATCATGGGCACCAGCCTCTATAGTATTCAGGACATATTCAAGGAGCGATGCCTCAGAAAGATCACATCCATTATTAAGGACACCCATAACCCAGGATATGTCCTGTTCTCACTGCTACCATCAGGAACCTGAAGGCACACACTCAACAATTCAGAAAAACAGCTTCTTCTCCTCTGCCATCTGATTTCTGAATAGACATGGAACCCATGACAACTACCTCACTACTTTTTTAAAACTTTTATTTTTTGCACTACGTTTTTAACTTAACTATTTAATATAGATATACTGAGTGTAATTCACAGTGTTTAATTATTATGTATTGCACAGTTCTGCTGCCGCAAAGACAATAAATTTCACGACATACGCCGGTGATATTAAACCTGATTCTGATTCTGATGACACAAATGGCACAAGTAATTACCATCTGTGAAAACAATATCCTTTTTGGCTACATTGCTACATGTTGGCTACAGTATTTAGATTTATGAATGCAAAATACAATGGTTTCATCTGTCAGTTATTGGACTAAGATTTCAACCACGCTGTCACATTTCAATCATGGTGTCAAATTCTAAAAATGTCAATCTTTTCACAAAATAAAATATTTCAAATCAATTTCTAGTGTATACCAAAAGTCAATAAACAAAATGTGTTATTCTCTTGCCAGTAACTCTTACAGAGCAGCTTCAAAATAAAGCTTTTTTATATACATCATTGTAGATAATGCCATCTATGCCCATGAATTACACACAAATCAACCTAAAACAGTGGTTCCCAACTTTTTTGGGGTTTCTGTCCCTTGACTATGCCTCTTCCCACCCTGTCTCCTGTAAAAATGCTTTTCCCTTTTTTCAATTCTTTCGTCTCTGCCACATCAGTTCCCAGGATAGGGCTTTCCTTTCTAGATCAGCAATGTCCTCCTTCTTCAAGAATAGGGTTTCCCTTCCTAAACTGTTGATGGTGCCCTCACCACTTATCCCCTCTATTTCCTGGATATCGTCACTCACCCCATCTTTCTGCAGTCTTAACAATGATAGAGTTCCTCTTGTCCTTGCCTACCACCCCCAACTTTCCACTTTGCACAGGAATTGTTACCTCTGTGATACCCTTGTCCCTTCATCCCTCCCAGCACATCCCTGCAAGGGCCAAAATGTTACACCTACCCATTCACCTCCCCCATCACCTCCATTTAGGGCCCCAAACACTCCTTCCAGGTGAGGCAACACTTCACCTGTGAATCTGCTGAGGCTGTCTACTGTATCCTATGCTTCCAATGCAGCCTCCATGACATTGGTGAGACCCATTGCAATTTGGGGAATCACTTCATCATGTAAGTCTGCTCGACTGGCCAAAAGTGGAACCTCCTGCTGGACAAACATTTTAATTCCCATTCCAACATGTCAGTCCATGGCCTCCTCTTGTGCCACAGTGAGGCCAGCCTCTGGGTGGAGAAGCAACACCTTATATTCCATCTGGTAGCCTCCAACCTCTTGGCATGAATATCAATTTCTCCTTCAGCTAAAAAAAAAATTTCCCCCCCTTCTTCTATTCCCCATTCTGACCTCTTACTTCTTCTCACCTGCCTATTACCTCCCCCTGTGCCGCTCCCCCTTCCCTGTCTCCGATGGTCCACTCTTTTGCCATCAGATTCCTTCCTCTCAAGTTCTTTACCTTTCCTACCCACCTGATCATCCAACTTGCCCTCCCCACACCTTTTTATTATGGCATCTTCCCCCTTCCTTTCCAGTTTTTTTTCCCCATGGATATTGTCTGATGTGCTGAGATCCTCTAGCATTTTGTATGTGTTGCTTTGAACTTCCAGCATCTGCAGAATTTCTTATGTTGAAGTATTTCATATAGGACTGAATGATGTTTGTGCACCCAGTTGCTCACCAACATAAACCAGCTGGATTCACTGGTCCCTTCTGTGGAAAGCCTGAAATTGCAAAAATGGCTACTAATAACAGACTGCCCACAAGCATCATGCAAGGGGTCATCGGCCTTGACCCTCAGGCAGCTGGATCAGAAAGACATATTTACCTCCTGACTTCAGATCCTCTCATCAATGATACTTACTTGACCAAGACTCTACTTTCCAGCATTCTCAAAACATAGAACTGCCCCAGCAGGAAAGCACGCAAGTGAGGCAAAGCAACACTCCCTCATTTCAAAATCTCTTAAAGGAGGCCTCAAATCTCTCAGAAGCACAAAGGCGTTATAGGTCTTCCAGTGTGTAGTGACCAGCCAACAAGAAGAAAAATTAAAGGGAATATCGCAAAAAAACTTTTCACAAATACAGTTCTTTTGATGAAAGAATGAGCAAAAATTTGAATTGAATTTATTACTTCCATCCTGCATACACGAGAAGTAAAACTCTTTATGTTACGTCTCCGTTCAAATGTGCAATGTGCAATTATAGTAATTTATAATAAATATTATGTTCAATAGGATAGTCAATATAACATAGAAATACAGTTGTATCAGCATGAATTATGCAGTCTGATGGCCTGACGGAAGAAGCTGTCCCAAAGCCTGTTGGTCCTGGCTTTTATGCTGTGTTACTGTTTCCCAAATGGTAGCAGCTGGAACAATTTGTGGTTGGATAACTCGGGTCCCCAATGATCCTTTGGACCCTTTTTACACACCTGTCTTTGTAAATGTCCTGAATAGTGGGACGTTCACATCTACAGACGCACTGGGCTGTCTGCACCACTCCCTGCAGAGTACTACGATTAAGGGAAGTACAGATCCCATACCAGGCAGTGATGCAGCCAGTCAGAATGTTCTCAATCATGCCCCTGTAGAAAGTTCCTGGAATTTGGGGGGCCATACCAAACTTTTTCAACCGTCTGAGGTGAAAGAGGCGCTGTTGTGCCTTTTTCACCACACAGCCGGTACGTACAGACCACGTGAAATCCTCAGTGATGTTTATGCCGAGGAACTTGAAGCTGTTCACCCTCTCAACCCCAGATCCATTGATGGCTATAGGGGTTAGCCCGTCTCCATTCCTCCTGCAGTCCACAACCAGCTCCTTTGTTTTTGCAATGTTGAGGAGATGAGAGCAAAAGGTTGTTGTTATTTATCACATAACATACATGGTTCAATATGTTTCATATATCATCTCAGTAAATGAGCTTTGAATCTGTATTGCGTGCTTCTTTGGTACAACATGCACTAGATACTATGCTAAATTCTACCAAGGAAATCTGCAAAAAAAAAAAAGGCCAAAAACACACCAGAAATAGCACTATGATAGTTTGCTTCCAGAATAATGTGCTAAAGATAGCATTTTACCCAAAAATAGTACAACTGGAATCACACTACGGCACAATAATCAGAGAAGGGCACCAGTCCTTAAAAGCATTCTTCCCAATTCAGCCAGAAAGTAGCGTGAAGGAGGCAGCAGGAAAAGGGAACAGAGCTGCACGTCTCACTCACAAGGATTACAAATTCTCAAATTCAAAGTCAAAGACAAATTAAATTTATTATCAGAGTACATACATGTCACCACATACAACCTTGAGATTCTTCTTCCTGCAGGCAAACTTAGCAAATCTTAGAACAGTAACTGTAAACAAACTGTGCAAATGCAGATATAAATAAATAGCTGTAGGGATGTGCTACACACAGCACTGAAATAACGACACGCAGTCGGTAAGTCGTTTCGAGACTAGTTTATTTAAACTTCACGGCGCTGGCATTTAATCCCTAGCGCCCGCCCTCTCCGGGCGGAAATGACGTCAGAGGTGCATTACCAAACTCTCTCCCCCCAATGTCCAGAACGTACGTGGACCCGTTGTTGTTGATCACCTTGAACGGCCCCTCGTACGGCCGCTGTAGCGGTGCCCGGTGTCCGCCCCTTCATACAAACACAAACTTACAGTTTTGCAGTTCTTTGGGTACATGGGTCGGGTCCGTCCGTGCTGTGAAGTCGGTACGGGGGCCAGGTTGCCGAGCCTTTCGCGCAGCCTGTCCAGGACTGCTGCGGGTTCTTCCTCTTGCCCCCTGGGGCTGGTATGAACTCTCCCAGGACGGCCAGGGGTGCGCCGTACACCAACTCGGCCGACAAGGCATGCAGATCCTCCTTGGGCGTTGTGCGAATTCCAAGCAGGACCCAGGGAAGCTCGTCCACCCAGTTAGGTCCTCTCAGGCGGGCCATGAGAGCCGACTTCAAGTGACAGTGGAAGCGTTCCACCAGTCTGTTCGACTGTGGGTGGTAGGCAGTTGTGTGGTGTAGCCTCGTTCCCAACAGGCTGGCCACAGCCGACCACAGGCTGGAGGTGAACTGGTCGCCTCTGTCGGAGGTAATGTGGGCCAGTACCCCGAAGCGTGCTACCCAGGTTGCGATCAGTGCTTGGGCGCAGGAATCAGCAGATGTGTCGGTGAGCGGGACCGCCTCTGGCCACCTCGTGAACCGGTCCACCATAGTTAGGAGGTACCGCGCTCCTCGGGACACTGGTAGGGGGCCCACGATATCCACATGAATGTGGTCGAACCTCTGGTGGGTGGGTTTGAACTGCTGCGGCGGGGCTTTAGTGTGCCGCTGCACCTTGGCTGTTTGGCACTGCGCGCACGTTCTGGCCCATTCACTGACCTGCTTGCGAAGTCCGTGCCACGCGAACTTGCTGGAGACCAGCCGGACTGTTGTCCTGATAGATGGGTGCGCCAAACCGTGTATGGAGTTGAAAACTCGCCGCCTCCAGGCTGCCGGGACAATGGGGCGAGGTTGGCCGGTAGCCACGTCGCACAGGAGGGTCCTCTCACCTGGGCCTACGAGAAAGTCCTGCAGCTGCAAACCCCAGACTGCGGTCCTGTAGCTGGGCATCTCGTCGTCTGCCTGCTGCGCCTCCGCCAGTGCTGCATAGTCCACCCCCAGGGACAGGGCCTGGACAGCTGGTCTGGAGAGTGCGTCCGCCACGACGTTGTCCTTTCCCGAGACATGCTGGATGTCCGTCGTGTACTCGGAGATGTAGGACAGATGTCGCTGCTGGCGAGCCGACCAGGGATTGGACACCTTCGTGAACGCGAAGGTCAACGGTTTGTGGTCCGTGAACGCGGTGAATGGCCTGCCTTCTAAGAAGTACCTGAAATGCAGGATTGACAGATACAGTGCCAACAGCTCCCGGTCAAAAGCACTGTACTTGAGTTCGGGTGGTCGTAGGTGCTTGCTGAAGAACGCCAGGGGTTGCCAGCGCCCCTCGATGAGCTGCTCCAGCACCCCACCGACTGCTGTGTCGGATGCGTCCACCGTGAGTGCGGTCGGAACGTCCGTTCTGGGGTGCACCAGCATCGCGACATCTGCCAAGGCTTCTTTGGCTTTAACGAAAGCGGCCGCAGCCTCCTCGTCCCAAGTAATGTCCTTGCCTTTACCCGACATCAGGGTGTACAAAGGGCACATGATACGGGCTGCTGAGGGGAGAAAACGGTGGTAGAAATTCACCATACCAACGAACTCCTTCAGGCCTTTGACCGTTGGGCAAAGTGGCGGATCGCATCTACCTTGGCGGGCAGAGGTGTTGCCGCGTCTTTGGTAATCCTGTGGCCCAGGAAGTCAATGGTATCGAGACCGAACTGGCATTTGGCCGGGTTGATTGTGAGGCCAAAATCACTCAGGCGGGAGTAGAGCTGGCGGAGGTGGGACAGATGCTCCTGGCAACTACTGCTGGCTATAAGGATGTCGTCCAAATAGAGGAACGCAAAGTCCAGGTCGCGTCCCACCACGTCCATTAGCCGCTGGATCGTCTGTGCAGCATTCTTCAGGCCGAACGGCATTCGGAGGAACTCGAACAGGCCGAACGGGGTGATAAGTGCTGTTTTGGGGATGTCTTCAGGGTGCACCAGGATTTGATGGTAGCCCCGGACGAAGTCTACTTTGGAAAATATTCTTGCCCCATGCAGGTTTGCTGCAAAGTCCTGTAGGTGCGGCACGGGGTAGCAGTCTGGAGTTGTAGCCTTGTTCAGTCTGCGGTAGTCGCCGCATGGTCTCCAACCCCCAGCTGCTTTGGGCACCATGTGCAGGGGGGGAGGCCCATGGGCTGTCAGACCTCCGTACGATCCCCAATTCCTCCATCCTCTTGAACTCCTCCTTTGCCAGGCGGAGCTTTTCCGGGGGGAGCCTTCGTGCGCGGGCGTGGAGGGGTAGTCCCTTGGTCGGGATGTGGTGCTGAACCCCGTGTCTGGGCATGGCTGCTGTGAACTGCGGTGCCAGAATCGATGGAAAGTCCACCAGGATTCTGGTGAATTCGTTGTTCGACAGCATGATGGAGTCCAGGTGTGGGGCCGGCAACTTGGCTTCACCCAGGGAGAACGTCTGGAAAGTCTCGGCATGTACCAGTCTTTTCCCTTGCAAGTCGACCAGCAGGCTGTGAGCTCGCAAAAAGTCCGCCCCCAGAAGTGGTTGGGCCACCGCGGCCAGCATGAAGTCCCACGTGAATCGGCTGGCGCTGAGCTGCAGCTGCACTGTGTGGGTGCCTTAGGTCCATATCGTGCTGCCGTTTGCACCCCTCAGGGTGGGTCCTGGCTTCCTGTTGAGGGTGTCGTACCCCGTCAGGGGCAAGACGCTGATTTCCGCTCCGGTGTCGACCAAGAAGCGGCGTCCCGACTGTTTGTCTCAGACGTACAAGAGGCTGTCCTGGTGGCCAGCTGCCATAGTCATTAGTGGCAGCTGGCCCTGGCCCTGGCCCTTGCAGGGCGGGCGACAACGGCGGGCTTTTGTGCCCCACCACTGGTAGTAGAAACACCACTGTTCACTGGCCTCCTCACTCCTGCCTCTGTGTTGTGTGCACCCCCCTGCCGGGCCTGGTCTGGTCTGCTGTGGGCGCGTGGCCTGGTAATCTGACCGACGGACGCCACGCTCTCCCTCTTGACTTTCCACAGCACGTCTGCCTGGGCCGCCACCTTCCGGGGGTCGCTGAAATCTGCGTCGACCAGCAGCAGATGTATGTCCTCGGGCAGTTGCTCTAGGACAACCTTGCAATAGACTGGCATCCTATCCGGGAAGGAGTCTCATACTCTGTCGCCTTGTGCCACGGAAACCGGTATAAGCACCGGCCTGGTGAGCCTATAAGGCTCGGGACAGACTTTAATAAAAATATAAATAACTTTCTTTCATTGCCTGCTTTCTGTATTTTGCTGAATATATTTCTGCCTTCCAGGAATTGTTCAGTCCTCAAGGGGACTCAGAACTTCGGTCACTTTAATACTCTGTCCCACCTAATTTCCATTGTTCCAATAATGCCCATCATAAGTCTGAGGCACAGCATCTCATCTCCTCTTTGGTTACAGTGAAGCCCTCCAGATGCAATGGTAATCCCAACAAATTTAGGTAACCACCAACAGAAGAGATTCCGCAGATGCTGGAAATCTTGAGCAGCATACACAGAATGCTGAAGAAATCCACCAAGTCAGGCAATATTTATGGGCATAAACAATCAACATGTTGGGCTGAGACCCCTCATCAGGACTGGAAAGGAAGGTGGAAGAAGCTTGAATAAGAAACATAGAAACATAGAAAACCTACAGCACAATACAGGCCCTTCGGCCCACAAAGCTGTGCTGAACATGTCCTTACCTGAGAACTACCTAGGCTTACCCATAGCCCTCTATTTTTCTAAGCACCATGTACCTATCCAGGAGTCTCTTAAAAGACCCTATCATTTCCACCTCCACCACTGCCACCGGCAGCCCATTCCACGCACTCACCACTCTCTGCATAAAAAACATACCCCTGACAGCTCCTCTGTACCTACTCCCAGCACCAAGAAGATGGGGGGGAGGGGAAGGAGTAGGAGCAGAGATCATTGGTGGGATCAGTTAGCAGGTGATAGGTGAAACCAGGTGAAGGGGAAGGTGTTAAGTAAGAAGCCGGGAGGTGATAGGTGGAAGAGGCAAAGGAATGATGAAGAAAGAATCTGATAGGAGAGAATAGCAGACCATGGAAGAAAGGGAAGGAGGAGGAACAACCAGGAGAGGTGATGGTTGGGTGAGAAGAGAAGGGAACCACAATGCAAAATGAAAAAGAGAGAAGGAGGAGCAAAAGGAATTACCAGAAATTACAGAAATTGACGTTAATGCCATCAGGTTGGAGGCTACCCTGATGGAATATGAGGTGTTGCTCCTCCAGCCTGAGAGTGGCCTGATCGTGGCAGTAGAGGAGGCCATGGGATGACATTTCAGAATGGGGAAGGGAAATCGAACAGAAAAGCACGGCTACTGCAAAATCCTCCCTTTTGCAGTGAATGGATCAATGGAACAATTAGGTACACAGGCCCCTAGGGCCTAATGGAATCTATCCCAGGTTATTGAAAGAGGCAAGGACCTACTTTAGAACTATCAACATAATTACATCAACTTTTCTACTTCACCTGTGCTGTTTGATATCATTAGTGAGAATCTTTATGGTCTCAGTTGGCAACACAATTCAAGTATATTGTAAGCATTTCACTCTGCACGTTGTACTCTTCCACTTTCTTGATGCAGTTCTGATACGCGCATCCTTTGAATGATTAAATGAGACCCAGATAGATACATTTGTTGATATCATAATGGCAGCATGACATCACACAGAATTTTGACCCTGGTCAGACCAGAGGTTCATGTGACTGAAAGCAAAAAAGATTGCAGATGCTGGAATCTTTTTGCAGAGGCAAAAAGTGTAAGGCAATGCTTCAGGGCAAGATACTACAGAACTAAGGAGAACTGTTCAGCACACAGAACTGCTGTTACCACTCCACTATCACATCTAAAGACCCCTCGATAGAAACACCACTTCAGGGTGTTGAAAATGTACCAGGCATCTCAAAAATCTAAATTATCTGTGAATTATATAATCAATCACCAACCATCCTCCAAACAGAAAAAATAATGACACAGCTACGCTTGCACCCCCAAAACAGATCTAACCCTACCCTACAAAAATTGTAACCACCAGAGATTCTGCAGATGCTGAAAAGACCTTTCATCAAGAAATTACAAAAAATGCTTTTTTCCCCTCAACTTAGAACACACTTGATATATCAAGCCACATAAGTACTTGCTCATCACGCTGAACATTCCCATAAATTAACTGTTTCTATGGGTAGCATTTTCTTCAAAAAAGGAACAAAATACAAGAACCTTGCTGCTCCCAACAGGCAATTTACTGCATTGTAAGTGGTTGACACAGAAACCCTAATCAATGGCCACTTCCCCCATAAATTACATGCAGTTTATTTGAATTCACAATATTTCTGATAGTTGTTTGTCAACATAAATTTTATAAGTTGGCATAAATAATCAAGAGGCAACTATACATAATAGAATCTGAAAACACCGGAGATTTCCTAAAATGTGGACCACACAATATGACCTATACAATATAAATTTATGTTTGCACCAGCAGTCATTTTTACAAGCTCAAATTCTGAAAATAAAGATGAGCCCTTTCTGGAAGTGACTGTACAAGAGAAGCACTGACTGATTATAGACCTGTTACTGCCATCCACAGGAACATTTGGCTCAATGCACACACCTCCAAACAGAGCGACATATCATTTTTATTTTTTTTAAAAAGAACGTCATTCTCTACAAATTAATTGTTTACAACACCACTACTTTTCTACTTCTAATTAGGGTGCATTGTATTTTATTTCACTGCAATCTAAATAACTAACACTAGTGTCCATGTCATTTCCTGCTCTGCTTTCCTACAACAGGTATAATTCATTGGAGGATACTCAAGCAAACAATTTTAATTTTCAGAGTTCCAAATTTAGAATAATTAAGAAGTGTAAAACTAACAGCAAGGTCACAACTTCCGAGCACTCTCAAATGGAGTGTTTACAATGGTGATCTTAGCAGAGTAGCAAAAATAAAAGTATTCAGATGAGCACCTGAGATCAGGTGTAAAAACAGCTCTCAAATGCACAAATTCTAATCTCCAATGCAAATTCCAAAGCCCCCTATCAGACAATGATATTTACCAGGAGTTTTGACCAATTTCATTGCATACAGAGATTTGGCAGGCTAACACTTAAAAGTTGTCACACAATAAAATACTACATTGTAAAGGCAACTTTCTTATTCGCAGCTGAAAGTCAGATTGGTTTAGCCACAGGTGAATAATAATTCCTGCCTGATTATAATCCAATACATACCATGTGAACATTTCAGTTGCTGGTGTCTAGATAAAAGTATAATCTGTATTTTTCATTGTACAGCAGCTTACTTAGCAAAACATTAAATCAACGTGAACTTTATCCGGCTATCTACAACATAATTAATTAATAGGCAACTGAAATCTTGAAAGCAAATAAACTTGTTTATAAGCATCAGCAGACTATCAAGAAAAGATCCAAAACAAGTATATGTAGCCCAAAGCTACATTCCTTTTCATATGAAGAGCAGATGCAATTACATGTTCTTTATAGTTTTAGGAAAAACAAAAGTTTGTCAAAACTATCAACTTGGGAGGATGAAGTTATGTGTTTACATACATCTCATCAGCCATACGAGGGAGAATCATTACCTTGATAACTGCACAGTTGAATGGATGAGGATGTTGTCTAAACTGGACATCTTCATCTAATCAGGCCACCATTCATCCTTCGTTACATAAAAGTGCAATGTAATAGTAGCTACACACTGGACTGTGCTTCTGAAATTTGCCTCCACTGACTTAAATAGAACAGAATTTCAGAAAAGCACACACACACACACACACACACACACACACACACACACACACACACACACACACACACACACACACACACACACACACACACACACACACACACACACACACACACACACACACACACACACACACACACACACACACACACACACACACACACACACCACTGAGAGTTTAGCAAATTGTAAATGTCCATCTCCATGCACTTTACCTTATAGAGATACAAGTGTGTAAATGCAACACTTGCTGAAATCAGAATATATTATGAACATATCAAAGTAACAACTGGGGAATGCTGATTTCACATTTTATTCAAGGCCACAGCTGAGAGACCCAAGCCATTTTCAGAATTTAGCCTCATTTGAATTTTATCAGTGAGCCACAGATGTCACGCAGAATGCTAAACACTTCCTCAAACTGGAGCACAGTATCCTCATAAAAATCCTTTAACCGCACAGAAACTGACCCAGGATCAAACAGGGAAAATAAATAATTTCTGCCAAGAGGGGAAAAACAACTGGCAAGCAAAAACGTGTCTCAAGATTCTCCACAGAAACCTGCCTCCGTTTTTTAGCTCATCTGATAAGTAGCTGATACTCTGCGCTATTCAAATAGTTAAGATGGAGTCCATTGGAGTTGGCAATGACACAAAGATAAATGGCAAATTGATCAATACTAAATTACTAAGAGTTATTGATAGATGAAACAAAACAGCACAAATCCTTGCAAATAGATTGTTTTGCATGGAAATGAGAGGGATTCTCCTCGACCTAAAACAAAAAATATTTTCAATTATACAAGAACACCGCCATAGCTGAATGCTAACCTTAACAATCTATGTAACATATTCAAATGTGAATTTGCTGCATCCAGACTTGGCCCTCCCAAGGCAGGAGTTCAGAATGTCTGATTTGGGTGACCAGGGTCAAAAGTTGTGATCTTGCTCATCACATCTTCACTGGCCTGTTCTCAAAGAGCTGAGTGTTGTCCATCATTCAGGTCCTTTACAACAGTGGTCCCCAACCACCGGGCCACAAAGCATGTGTTACCAGGCCGCGAGGAAATGATATTTGTCGATATGAAACGATATGAGTCAGCTGCATCTTTCCTCATTCCCTGTCGCGCCCACTGTTGAACTTGAACGCACATGAAGTCATTACCCACACGAGGTCATCAGTCGCCTAAACGCAGTGATACCCTCGTGCCAGGGATCACTGGTTGGCATCTGGTAACCAGCCGGTGAGAAGTGCTGTTGCTACTGGCCTGGAGCGCAGACAAATGGGTGCTGCCTCTAAACCTGTTTACTACACTGAATGTTCGTGGGGAACCCAGTGCTAAAATATTTGCAGACGACCTAATTCCGGCTCAGGGGACCTCCCAACCTTGTTCTCTTACCCCACCCACCGCACCTGGCCAAGGCGTCTGGCGGCGGGCGGGCAGGAGGCTAGAATTTGGACCCAGAGGCTGTCTAATGAGGCTATGAAGCCCTCAAAACTGCTTCGGCACCTTAAGTCCAAGCACCTGGCACTTAAAGACAAATCCATTGAGTTCTTCGAGTGAAAAATAAAAGTGAGCAAGTGGGACAGAAGCAAGCGCTGAGAGCAACGAAAACTAAATTGCGGAATAGACTGGACATAAGGAACCCTCTTCGAGTATCACTGTCTCCCATCATCCCTCGATGGGACTGTCTTGTTGCAAGCTCCCACTGATTCACCGATAGGGGTGCCTTGCAATGATTTTATATGTTCATACGAGGAAAATATGCACTGTGTGTTTAATATCCAAACGTTACTTAAAATGTTACGATGCTATTGAAGTTATAATTGACTTATCACTGTATTCATGTGAGGAAAATATGTGCTGTGTGTTTAATATTAAATTTGTTAGATAAACCCTTTTAGAAATGAAATTGACTGTATTAGCAACTTATAAGTGACTTATAGTTGACTTATCACCTATATTCTGTTCATAATTAACACTCCCCCCACCCCCGCCGGCCAGTCCACAAGCATATTGTCAATATTAAACCAGTCTGCGGTGCAAAAAAGGGTTGGTGACCCCTGCTTTACAAGGCTGTGGTTGGTGATGTTCAGATCAGCCAGGAGCTCTACCACAAAGAGTCGGAACAACAAACTTGGAGTGTTTTCTACGACCAGATTAATGTCCTTTGTCAGTGGGTGTGCTTCACTGGCCAACAGTCAGAACTCTTTTTTTAAAGAAGTAAAATGCTTTCCTGTGGACAATTAGAAATTCAAAGTGGACCAGCACCGGAAGCCACTCAATCTGCGCTTGCCTTAATGAGTCCTGCGATGATCCTACTAGCTTCCTAGAGATGAGAAACCATCAGCATTGAGCGGCAGCCCTGAACCAGTAGCAGCATTCTGCGGTGAGATTCATTTTAGTCCTGAGGTCCTTAGTTCTGGAGCAGTTTCAGTTAAATGGGAGTAATGTTTTCTGAAGTATTCTGGGTTTCATATCTTGGGGGAAAGACTGTTGGTCACACAAACAAAGTCAAAGTACTTTCCCAGCTTTCAAGTTGTTCAGCTGGAAGACTGAAACATCAATCACAACAGCATTTGATCTGTGTTTTCATTTCCCATATATCTACCCAAAGAATACACAACCAGTGTCCACTTTATTAGGTACACCTGTACACCTGCTCATTACTGCAAATATCCAATTGGCTAATCAGGTGGCAGAAACTCAATGCGTAAAAGCAAGCAGAAATGATTAAGAAGTTCAGTTTCTGTTCAGACTAAACATCAGAATGAGGAAGAAATGTGATCTTAGTGTCTTTGACCTTGGAAAGTTTGTTGATGCCAGATGGGGTGGTTTGAGTATCTTAGAATCTGCTGATCTCCTGGGATTTTCATGGACAGCAGTCTCTAGAGTTTATGGAGAATAGTGCAAATAAAACCACAAAATAAAACATCTAGGAGCAGCAGCTCTGGGGGTGAAAATGCCTTGTTAATGAGAGAGGTCAGAGGAGACTGGTTCAACGCGAAAGGAGGGCAGCTGTATCTGAACTAACCACGCATCACAACAGTGGTGTGCATTAGAGTGTCTCTGAATGGACAACATGTCAAACCTTGAAGTGGATGGGTACAGCAGCAGAAAACCACAAACATACACTCAGTGGCCACTTTATTACATACAGGACGTACCTAACTGGTCTAATGCCAAGGGCAAAGTTTTAAAATAAGGAGCGATGCTAGATACTTATCGTATATGGAGTCAATCACGAATCTCTTGAATTTTAAACTCAAGGAGATCAAGAGTATCTTATTCTTATTACTGTAAGCTAGTCATATTTTCTTAAATGCTTCCAAAAAAAATTTAACTTAAAATAAATCTGAAGTAATTTAAGATTGTTTGCAATTCTTGCCCTGATTCTAGTCTAGTCAGATGCTTGGGTAAAGTGCAGAAATACAGTTAAAAACATAGTCTAGAGATTCTACCATTAATTAATATTTTACAAATATTCTAAAGTGCTGAATTGCTGAACAGAAATAGTGACTCAGAAAGCAAGCTTCAGGGGAAAAATTGCTAATATCACCATAGACACAAAACAGGGCTTACTTCTGTTTACAACAAATATACCAGTCAAAAAATCAATTGAAAAAGAGAAAGTAATCAATAATTTTGAAAACCACATATGAAACAAATAAAGAATATTTAAATCCCAAAAGAAAACCTTCTCATTACCTATACATATTCAGTAACTTGGCTTCCTTTAAATCAATAAATGAACTCAATCTTGTTTGCTATAAACTTATAACTAAAAGAGGAAATTGATGGAACATATGATATCTGTGAGGAAGAGTGTTAATAGTTTGAAAGATTATTTGGAGGATCCTCCTGGAACATTAACCCATTTATTATTTCATGCTAATAACTTGTACACAATAAATGAACTCTTCTACGTACATGAATTCCTCATGCTTCCTGTCCACCAGCAGAACTGTCCCAATAACAGTGACAAGTCCCAACATACGGGTAACACCATAGACTATAAGGCATAAGAGCAAAATTAGTCCATTCAGCCCATCAAGTCTGCTCTGCCATTCTATCATGCTGATTTATTATTCCTCTCAACCTCATTCACTTGCCTCTCCCAGTAACTTTTGACACACTGATTAATCAAGAACTTACCAGCCTCTGCCTTAAATACACCCAATGACTTGGCCTGCACAGCTGTCTGTGGCAATGAATTCCACAGATTCACCATCTTCTGGCTAAAGAAATTCCTCCTCGTCTCTGTTCTAAATAGACTTTCTTCTTTTCTGAGGCTGTGCCCTGAGACTCAAGACTCACCCACTATAGGGAACATCCTCTCTACATCCATTCTATAGGCCTTTCAATATTCTATAGGTGTCAATGAGATTCCCCCCTCATTCTTTTAAATTCCAATGAATACAGGCCCAGAAGCATCAAATGCACCTTGTCTGTCAACCCTTTCCTTCCCAGAGTCATTCCCGTAAACATTCTCTGGTCCCTCTCCAGTGCCAGCACATCTTTTTTTAGATAAGGGATCCAAAACTGCTCACAATACTCCCAAGTTTGTCTGACTGATACCTTATAAAGCCTCAACATCACATCTTTGTTCTTAGATGCCAAGGTTTGGCCTTGGAACCCTGAATATTGACTCCAGACCCCATGAAATTTCATGGCACTAGAACAAAACTGGGCAAGGAAAGTCTCCAGATTACCATCAGCAAGCTTCCCTCAACTAATGAGACAGTGTTTCTCCATATTGGAACAATACTTGGAAGTAGCCCTGAAAATAGCAGGTTCTCTGACTGGGGATTTCAATGTTCATGACCCAGAGCAACTTGGATCAACCATCAATGACCAATCCCCAGAAGGCATTTCTGTTGGACTGAGTCTGCAGCAGGTTGTGAGCAGACGTGTCAAGTTCACTGACCTGCTTGTTTCACACACTTATCCACTTGTTAAAACATGACTGTTGTATAGCCTTTCAAGACAAAGTTTGACATTCACTATGAAAACATCCTCTTTTGTTTTGTGTGACACTAAGATTATGCTAAATGCAACAGACACAGAACAGTTTTGGAAGCCTAAAACCTCAGCTACTGTGGACTTCCACCAGAAACAGAAATGTATACCACCAAAATCAATAACCCTCCTGTCTCAGCATATCCTTCACTATCATTATACTTAAATCGAGGGATCAAATTCAGTTAAATGAAGAAGAGCACACCAAAAGGAGAATTTTTTTAAAAATCAGATGCTAACCTTATGCAGCCATAATACAAAAATACATGCATTGCAAACCTGCCAACACAGCATACAAGAGACACAGGAATCCCATTACACAACAACTCTGCCACATCTAAATTCAAATGATGATAGACAATTAAGTAGTTAACTGAAGGGAAGGCTAAAAACATTGCCATTCTCAATTATGGCAGGCCAAAACCAAGGCTAATGCATTTCAAAGTTCAAAGTTAATTTATTATCGAAGTCCATATATGTCACCATATATAACACTGGGATTCATTTTCTTAAGGACATACTCAAAAAATTATAGAAAAATAACAACAACAGAATTGATAAAAGACCACCCTACTAAGGCATTCAACCAGAGTGCAGAAGACAACAAACTGTACAAATACAAAAAGAAGAAATAATAATGATAACAAATAAATAAGCAGAAAAATAGAGAACATGAGATAAAGAGTCTTTGAAGGTGAGCCCATAGGTTGTGGGAACATTTCAATGATGGGGCACATGAAGTTGAGTGAAATAATCCACTTTGGTTCAAGAGCCTGATGGTTTAGGTGTAGTGACTGTCCCGGGACCTGGTGGTGTGAGTCTTGATGGAAGTAGTGAGAAGAGAGCATGTCCTGGGTGGTGGTGGGGGTCCCTGATAATGGATGCTGCCTTCCTGCGACAGTGTTTCATGTAAATTTGCTCAATGGTTAGGAATACCTTACCGTGATGGACTGGTCTGTATCCACTGTAGGATTTTCCATTCAAGGTCATTGGTGTTTCCATACTAGGCTGTGATACAGCAAATCTCTACTACAAATCTATAGAAGTTTGTCAAAGTTTCGCAACTTCATTCAAACAGACAAGCTCAGTGAATGCTCCATCTTTGCTTCCTCCCAAGAATCACAGGAGCCCACCTTTAATCAATTTGATTTGCTCCATATAATGATCAAGAAGCATTTCAGCACTGGATGCAGCCAAGCCTATAGACCTGCACTTCAGGTCTAGCTACACCTCTGACAAAGCTGTTACAGTACTTATCATACATCTACTCAAAAATTATCCAGGTATGTCCAGTCTACAAAAAGCAGGTGCTACACCTTGTCAAAGGATGACCTGCAGGCCCGTGGAGGGAAGAAGTTCCTTTTACTTCCTTTGGTAGAAACATATTTCCACCCACCACCCTGCAGGTAAAGTTCTTGTAACAAAAAAGCTTTTAGCACAATGGCCTTCATAAATCTGGGCACTAACCACAGGAGTTTAGGATGTTATGTTCAAGTTGTACAAGACTGTCACTGAGGCCATATTCAGAGTATTGTGTGCAGTTCTAGTCACCTACCTACAAGAAAGATATTAATAAGATTGAAAGAGTGCAGTGAAAATTCACCAAGATGTTGCTGGGATTTGAGAACCAAAGTGATAAGGAAAGATTGAATAGGTTAGGATTTCATTTCCTGGAACACAGGAGAAATTGAGGACAACTTATAGAGGCATACAAAAGTATGAAGGGTATAGATAGAGTGAATGCAGAACAGACTTTGCTCACTTGCATGGTCATTAGTGAAGCAAATAAATTTATTTGAAGTATTTACCCATAAAAAGAGTTTAAAATCCCTGGGAATAAATGCCCATCACTCATAATGCACTTAAAATAGCCAAACTGTGGGATGGTGTACTTACATTTCAGAAAGTGAAGACCAGGCAAGGTCACAGGTGCAATGACCTAGTGTGCAGGTGCTGGTGCAGCTCACACAGTATTCTAGACTCCAATAAGAAAATCAGCAGGATCAAGTGCCTTAGTATATTCAAACAAACAAATTGTTTGCCTATGCTGTGTTTGCTGACAGAGTGTTCAAGGCACTACTGGCTTCTGACTTGGTACACAGTGCCACATCATGTAAGTTCACATTTAAGTTCAAGTTTAATTGTCATTCAACCGTACACATGTAACAGCTAAATAAACCAGCACTCTTCCGGGGCCAAGGTGCAAAACACAGTAGATACAGGCACGCACAGCAAACAACACACAGCACCTATAGTTAAGACTGTACAAAAGAAATAATAATATTATCCCAAGTCCTTGAGTGTCATGGCCTGAAGATTGATGATGCATGCGATGTTGTCCTGGAGTCATGTTTCTGTAAAAACAAGCCCACAGTAAATCCAAGGCACTCAATCCTGCTGATTTTCTTATTGGAGTCTAGAATATGAACAGCACCAGCATCTGCACACGAGTGCGGCCGTAAAAGAATACAATCCATCCTGTCTTCTGCCAAGCAAACACTAGAGGGCAGCACCAATGGGAGGGCCAGCCCCAATACAGCATGCTGTGCCTCTGCTCTCTCCCACACCGCCTCTGGTGTCTCCTCCCCTGGGCGGCTGCAACAGGCGACACCGTGGCATGAGGGCCTGGTCCATGCAACAACCAAGGCCGAGTAGCTCCCCGCCGTTGGTCTCGCCAATGAATCCAACCTGTAGCTTTCTACATTACCAATGTCCAAAAGAGACTTGTGATCACAAGAAAAACAACCAAAACAATTGTTTGCATTATATGGGGGAATGCGCACTGCGTCCAACGCCTTCTTTCCTGGGTGGCTGTAGCAGATGACAACATGATACTCAGCAAGCCTATGCCGTGAAGCTTCACTGCTATCTTACAACTCAAAGGTGTGGTAGGCCTGCAGTATTTAGAGTTCTTCATATCCAGCAGTGTCTTGTGATTGTAAGCAAGACATAGAGGATGGACAATTGTACTACTGGTTGGACCCGGAGAGGTCACTGTGAGCCATCATCTTATCGGAAACGGGATGTCATCTACATCAAAGGCCATAGATACAATTCTCAGCTAGGAATTGAATTTAGCCTTCAAGCCCCACAAGGAATAGAAGGAATTCAGCTCGAATATCTTCTCCAAACTGTATTCAGTGATCACTTCTGAAGTTGAACACAGGCCAAGCTCAGCTTGCTTGAATTCACTTCACTGTCAAACATACATTCAGGATACCCACTGAATACCTATATAGCTAACCTGCACATTGAACTATAAGAGCTATAAATATTTTAGGAAGATCTGTATCAACTTTTCATTCCATAAAATAGGCAACTTAATAGCATACAGATCTCACAGAGTAGGCATGCAGGTTGTAATTTATTTTTCAAACCAAAATAAACATGTATTGGTTCCAAATGTTGCTGTTTTTATCCCCAACAAACCTGGTATTTTGCAGAAAACAGAATCAGAGCAGAAACAAAGTCTTTGAAATTGTCTCAGGGAGTAGCAATGATGGTAGGATTAAAGCAAATGTATGATAGGAGAAAATCAGCTGGAAATAGATTTGGACAAAGGCCTCCTAATGGCAACCTTTGTTGTTTCTGTAACCGTTCACTTGCATTAACGTTGCTGCAGCTGCGACTCATACAGTTTCACTTGAATGAAAATATTAAGGCAAGAAACCACTCGCTTATTTTATTTTCATTCAACTTTACTGCAATTATTTTGTAAACTGCGTGCACAACAATACTCTAAACATCTGGAGAAGCAGGTAATTAACGTGTCATACCAAATTAACACATTTAATACTAAGCCCATGCATGCGATCATAATTATAGCTGTTTTCTTCTAAATGATGATACTGTAGCTTAATGTTTGGTAGTGCACAAGTAGTGATTTTCTGCATATTCAGTACAAAAAGAGGGCAGACTTAACTTGCCATGGTTCAACCAATGTAGTTCCCTTGCAACTCAAATTTCATAAAGTGCACACCACAATGTTTCCCTCTGTCATTACTACACATCAAATCACAAAAAGCTCCAGCAAATTCTATGAAAGTGTTCCTTTTACTTCCAAGCAGTTATAATAATGATTACAATTAGTCCATTAATTGAAAAACATTTTCTGTAAAGTACTGTACTCCTGGTGCTCCTGCTAAAATTGACTCACTTAGTTAATTTACATGTAGAGTAAGATCATTTCTGCAAATAGCATATTTAAATCAATTTTAAAGAGTTACAATCAGATATTCTATTTGCAAGTGAAATTAAAGTATTCCAGTCACATTTTTCTTTCACATATGGAAAGGCATTAACTGCAACTAATAAATCTTTGATTCTAGAAACAGGCCCATTAAAGATCGGGATATCTAAGAGAGTGTGTACACAACTACTGGGCTTACTCACATACTGTAAAACATTGTTCGCATTGTTGCACTACTGCACTGCAAGTTTATTCAACAAGTGAGAAAAAAATCCAAAGGAAATAATGATGCAGCAAACATATAACAAAATCCCAGAAGTTTCTTAAACATACTCTGCATTGCCCTCCACTAAATTTGAAAAGTCTTTAGCTATCGTGATTCCCAACTTTGAAAGTTCGTTTGTAGTTCTCCAAATCTAACCTATTCACACTATGTTCAGAGGTTTATTTATTATCAAAGCCTGTATCCATATACAACTCTGAAATTTGTTTTTTCTAGATAGCCACGAAACAAAGAAAGAACATGAAAGTCTTTCGGAGAGAAACATCAAACCCACCCCTGCACAAAAGAAGAACGGCATCTCAATCATCAACCCCCCCAAAACCCCTCCCAGAAAAACAATCCCCAAATCACCCTCCTTCCCCTGCACAAAACAGCACAGGCCCCTCAAAATGTGCCCAGTCTCATCTTTGGACTTCTTTTCCTTTTCTCTCACCACAAGCCCAGTGCTATTTTCCCTTCACTCATACAAAACGTCTTGGAAGTTGTGCTTATGTTAAAAGTGGTTTTGAGCTTTACAATGTTTGTCTGTATTGAAAAATAAACTTTACTTTGACAGCTATAATTAACACTGACCATGTCTGCCTGAAGACCCATTGTTACTGCCACATTAACTGCCAAATACATTAATTCAAATATTCAGAAAATAATGCTCGTGAGTTGTAGCTCTAAGTGTGAGACGTGCTATGAATTTGTGAGGTAGACCAATCCTATCCTCTCAAAACATTCATTTAACCTGAGCAGTGCACTAAACTGAAGCTTGGTATCTGCCACTGAATTAGTCATACAGTATCAAAACAGGCCCTTTGACCCACTGTAGTGATGTCATCTCTGGAACCCCCTTACACAACTCCAAATTTCATACATTGGCTCTGTAGTCTTCAGTACCTTGTACCTAATTCAAGCACTTGCCTAGATGCTTTTAGGCAATGTAGTACAGATGCCAACCACCCCATGTTAAATAAACAATATCCCTCCCCACCAGATTCCTTCTAAATCTCCTTTGTCCCAGTCTTAACTAACTTAAACCTACGCTCACTGGGTGCAACAGAATTCTGAATGGGATGAACGGCCTCATTCTACTGTTATGTGACCCTTATCAAAAATAGCTACAACCTTCTTTGAAATTCAGTACAAAATGCACCAGAATCCAGCTTCAATCAGTCTGCAGGACAAGCTAATCACTGTGACAACAATAACCTAATTCCAGTTTCAGAAGTTGAGGACACAGCCAAGCACAGCACAGAAACCAGCCCCTGCTGTTATGGGCACCCCTAGTCAAAATTTCTGCTACTGTGAATAGTTAAGTGAGTAGAAGATGAACTGATCTCCAAAAGTTATAAAGTTAAAGATAAAACATTCTTTTCAACATTTTAAGCAAGATTAGTGTATTATTTTTGTTTTTTACAATTTTAGAGTGGAAAAAAGGAGAGGAGCACCATGCAAAGGTTTAGGGACCCCAAGAGATTTGAGTTCTCAGATAACTTTTATCAAGGTCTCAGACCTTAGTAACCTTGTTAGGGCTATGGCTTGTTCACAATCATCATTAGGAAAGGTCAGGTGATGCAAATTTCAAAGCTTTATAAATACCCTGACTCTTCAAACCTTGTCCCAATAATCAGCAGCCATGGGCTACTCTAAGCAGCTGCCTAGCACTCTGAAAATTAAAATAAATGATGCCCACAAAGCAGGAGAAGGCTATAAGAAGATAGCAAAGCGTTTTCAGGTAGCTGTTTCCTCAGTTTGTAATGTAATTAAGAAATGGCAGTTAACAGGAACGGTAGAGGTCAAGTTGAGGTCTGGAAGACCAAGAAAACTTTCTGAGAGAACTGCTCGTAGGATTGCTAGAAAAGCAAATCAAAACCCCCGTTTGACTGCAAAAGACCTTCAGGAAGATTTAGCAGACTCCAGAGTGGTGGTGCACTGTTCTACTGTGCAGCGACACCTACACAAATATGACCTTCATGGAAGAGTCATCAGAAGAAAACCTTTCCTGCATCCTCACCACAAAATTCAGCATCAGAAGTTTGTAAAGGAACATCTAAACAAGCCTGATGCATTTTGGAAACAAGTCCTGTGGACTGATGAAGTTAAAATAGAACTTTTTGGCCATAATGAGCAAAGGTAAGTTTGGAGAAAAAGTGTGCAGAATTTCATGAAAAGAACACCTCTCCAACTGTTAAGCACGGGGGCGGATCGATCGTGCTTTGGGCTTGTATTGCAGTCAGTGGCACGGGGAACATTTCACTAGGAGAGGAAAGAATGAATTCAATTAAATACAGTACCAGCAAATTCTAGAAGCAAACATCATACCGTCTGTAAAAAAGCTGAAGATGAAAAGAGGATGGCTTCTACAACAGGATAATGATCATAAACACACCTCAAAATCCACAATGGACTACCTCAAGAAGCGCAAGCTGAAGGTTTTGCCATGGCCCTCACAGTCCTTCGACTTCAATATCATTGAAAATCTGTGGATAGACCTCAAAAGAGCAGTGCATGCAAGATGGCCGAAGAGTCTCACAGAAATGTGTCATCTTTAACTTTATGCCTTTTGGAAATCAGGTCATCTTTTACTCGCTTAGCTAATCACAGTAACAGAAATTTTGACCAGGGGTGCCCAAACTTGCCACTGTAAACACTATTGATTGATTTCCTGGTACTCCAAGATGGACTCCTGAACTCTCAAACTACCTCGTTATTTGCTTGCACCTTAATACTTACCTGCACTGCACATTCTCTGTAGCTGTAACCTTAATTCTGCATTCTATTATTGTTTTACTTGTACCATCTATGCACTGCACAATGGCTTGATCTGTGTGAACAATATACAAGACAAGCTTTTTACTGTACCTTGGTACATGTGACAATAAAAAGCAATTCCATAAATAATGCCTAGGTGGAAAACCATGCAGATATGTTCAGCACAAGTACTGTTTTCAAGGTGTGATTTGTAGCTTCTCATTAATGAGATGAGCATGAGTTTTGCAACATTTTATAGCTCTTTGCCTCACTATATTCATAAATGCAAAGATAACAATGTGGTCTGTTGTGATTTCCTGCAACAACAAAAATCTGCTGGAAGATCAAAAGTATGAAGAAAATAAATGGCCAACTGCAAAATTGTACTTGTCTGCATGTCAGTATTTACACCTGGAATAAAGGAGACAATTTTAGATTGGGCAAAGCCTCACCTCACTCAAGTTGTCATACATGACAAATTGTCTCTGTCAGGAAACAATAAGTATGCTTAATTAGCATTTTGAATGTCTCTCAGAAAATAATAGCCCACTGCAATCACTCCTGGAGTTTTTCCTCCTCATCAAGCAAGTCCTCAGAGTCAAGACCTGTTATCTACCCACTGCTGAGGGACGTCAGCAGTCTGCCAAAAACGGAAACATCCTCAGCTGATGTCCATGGCAAAGCCTAATCCTTCCTTCTGCCAAAATCAGATTCCTCCATCATTTGAAAATAGGTCAAAGAACCCTTTCAGACTCCAGTGGTGCCTGTCTTCAGCAAATCCAAAGCAATATTATTGCAGTCCAAGTCCACTATCCACTTGATTCTAAACTCTAGGATTAGTGTCCAGTAGAAACAGGCTCTGATTTCAGATTTAGGTTTATTATCGCTGACTCCTATTATAAAATTTGTTGTTTTTCATCATAAGTACCAAGATATATAATTACTATAAATTACAAAAACAAATAAATAGTGACAAAGAATGATGAGATGGTGTTTTGAGTTTATGGACCATTCAAAAATCCTCCTACACTATCACAGAACCTAAAAACAAAATGCACCTTAAACAATATTTCCGTCATAATGCTACTAATTCCTCCTTCATCTTGAAATTAAATTTTGTCTTCAACCCAACAGCAGCTCATATGCAGCATTAGGTCCAAAATTCTCAGGAATTTCAAATATACAGGCCTAGAAATTTTAACATCAAAGGTGCAACAAGATTATGCTGGTGTACACAAGCTCCCAAGCACAGATGTTCTTTCCAGCTCAGACTCACCTTGAACTCCTTGAAGCAACAAATCAACTCCAATCTGGTAGAATTTGAAGGCACTTTCATAATCTTGTTCTGCCTCCTTCTGCAATGCCAACTGTATCTGCTCTCCTGCCTTTACCAAGTAGTCACTTCTCCCAGTTCTGTGCTTCAGACTTCCAAATGGTTGTGACCACAAGACTTTGCTTCCTCCTGCTCCATCTTTTCTCGTGTCCTGATGAGAGGAGGTCTCGTGCCTTGCAGCAGGTTCAGGGGACCCTCTAAGTCTTCTATATCTGCCTGGAGACTTCCTATTTGATGCCATTCCATCATCATATTCAGTGAGAGAATCCACATCTACTGTCAGTGACAAGGCATCACTATCACTGGATAAACCTAGTTGTTCTTGTTCTGCAGAGGAGGAGGAAAGAGAAGGAAATTAAAGGTAAGTAAATCCATTTCAGTAAATGCACAAGGAACTGGTGTTTTACTTTCACAGTATTAAACATGGCAGAGGTACATAGGACAATCTGAACAAATGACCATCCACATTTTTTTGAGTGAGATTGAATGAGTGAGCAGGAAGCAGCAGATGGAGTGTAATGCGGGAAAAAGCACAGTTATTCAGTTTAAAGTGAAGAATGAAAGAACAAATTATTATTTAAGTGAAGTTTGACCACAAAGTTGTGATACAAAGAGATCCTGGGGTCCTAGTACATAAAATTCAATGAGTTAGCAAATAGATACGAGTAATTAGAAAGATCAGTGGAATAGCAAAATGGATGAGGCATAATGGAAAAGTTTCTCAGTGGCCTCCAACTTGATGGCATGAATATCAGTTTCCTGTTCCGGTAAAAAGAATTTCCTTCCCCACTCTGGCCTTTTACCTCTTCTCACCTGCCTATCATTTCCCCCTCGTGCCTTTCCTCTAAGGGTCCCTCTCCTCTCCTGTCAGATTCTTCCTCTCCAGCCCTTTACCTTTCCACCCGCCTGGTTTCACCTATCACCTTCTAACTATACTATTCCCCATACCTCCATCTTTTTATTCTGGTGTCTTCCCCTTCCTTTTCAGTCCTGAAGAAGGGTCTCAGCCTAAAACATCGACTGTGTGTTCATTTCCATGGTTGCTGCCTGGCCTGCTGAGTTCCACCAGCATCTTGTGTGCATTGCTTTGAATTTCCAGCAGCTGCAGAAATTCTTGTATTTAAGTTTTGATTTAGCTTTTATAATACTGATAACACCACCCCTGAAGCAACTTAAACAACTTCAGTCTACATATTTTACAAATGTGTACTCATATTGGGAGCTGCGCAGAGAATGCTCACTAGGACAATTCGTAGGATGGAGGGGTTGACACATGAAAATTTACACAGCTTAGGCTCAATTAGTTTTAGAAGAACGAAGAGTGTCCTTATAGAATTACAGGAGTGATGCACCATCAATAACTCACTCTGAGACGTAAGAAGCCAGATATCAGCTTTTATTGACTGGAAGAATGAACAACACTACATCCTGGAGAATGAGGCCGGGCTCAGGCCTCAATCGCCTTTATACAAGGGTCTGTGGGAGGAGCCACAGGAGCAGTCCAGACAGGTATATGTAGTTCACCACAAGGAGTGAGAGGGATTGACAGGTTGAATGCTGAGAGAATGCTTCCCCTTGTGGCATTATCTAGAACTAGGGGACACTGTTTCAGAATTGATAGCACCCATTCCAGATAGTGACAAAGAGGAAGTTCATTTCTCAAAGGGTCATGAATCTTTGGAAAATGCTTTTTTGTGAGTTGTGCAGAGTTAGGGTTCAAAGCAAACACTGTTAGATACCAAAGCTACAAAGGAGTTGAAGGGTATGGGAACAGATCAGAAAAATGGTGCTGAAACCAAAAATGGATTAGACATTATCTCATAGAATGTTGACGCAGACCCAATGGGCGAATGGGTCTACTTCGGCAGCTTAGATACCCATGTCTTTAAAGAATTAGAATGCTAAATTGTAATTACATTGTAAATACAGTTAATACATTTATCAAAAATTCCCTGGAATCTGCATATGAAACAATAAACACCAGCGTGAAGAAGTTAGTATGGGTTTTTCCTTCTACTCTCAGGAAATGACAATCTTTAGGTGAAGAACTGCAAACATAATAAAGTCTGACCAGGCTTCGTTTTTCATTCTATAGCAATAAAATTACAACCTAAACATCTGAGGCAACCTACGGGAGAGTTATGCCCTCCGTTAGTCGAAGTCCACCACGGATGTTGCATCCTAACAGTCTACGTTGAGGATGAGGAGACCAATACAGGAATGGCAGTTTATGTTGCAAAGGTCACATCTATAAGTGGTCACAGCTGTGCTGGAGCTTTCTATTCACCCATTTACCTTCTGCTGATTTCAGGAATTTTTCTTCAACTGACATAAGTGTGCTTCTCCAGCTGGTGCAGTCAGCTACATGCACCTCCCAGGACTGAAAGTTGATGTCATGCAGCCATCCTTGCAGTGTAGATGTGAGCAGTCAGCAGTTCTCTTGTCTGAAGCCAGCTCACTGAAGCCATCCAACATGCAGCAGGCATGGCCCAGCCAGCGCAGTCTATACTGGTTGAGCAGTGTGTACGCGCTGGGGCGGCCAGCACGAGAGGGAACCTCAGCATTGGGTACTCAGCCTCTCCAGGAGACGTTCAAGATGCAACAAAGGCACCTTTTATGGAAGATGCTGAGTATTCTTTCCTAGTCAGTGTACGGTGTCCATATCTTGCTGCCATACAGCAGTGTGCTTGTGACACAAACATTAAACACTGCCATCTTTGTTTTGATTGAGACTTTGTTTGATTGAGTTCTTTCAGACTTATCAGACTTACGTGTTGAGGCAAACAAGAGCTGTTGCAGCCTTCCTGATGTGCTTGTCAATTTCTGTGTCCGTGAAGAGGTTGTGACTGATGTACAACATCCACTTCATTGTTATCAATGGTAATGACTGTTGGTGCCTCCACGTCTTGTCCCTGGACATTTGTCTTTCTCAGTCTGATAGTCATTCAAAATTCCTTGCAGGCGTAAGAGAAGTGATCTATCAAGCTCTGGGGTTGTGACTGCTGCATCATCAGTAAACTGTATGTCTCTGATCATGCATTTTGGTTTTGGCTCTTAGACAGGCAAGGTTAAAAGGTCTGCTATCTGATCTAGAAAGGAGGTAGATCCCCTCCACTGCAGTAGAAGTGTATGCCTCAGGAGAAGGGCAAAGATCTCAAAGATAACTGGGGTGAAAGAACAGATGCGTTTGATGCCACCGTTTATGTCAAAATGCTCTGAAGAGCTGGCGTTATACTGCACAGTGCTCTCCATATGGTTAAGGAAGGATCTGATCATGCTCTTGACAGGCAGCCTACCTGGGAGAGGATCTGAAAGAGCCCGTCTCTGCTGACCGAGTCAACTGCCTTGGTGAAATCAATATAAACACAATGTAGAGGGGCTTCGTTTGTCCTCTGCACTTTTCCTGGAGTTGGCAGAATGAGGAAATCATGTCCACAGATGACCTTCCAACTCATAAGCCACTCTGAGTCCGGGTAGACATGTTCAGCCAACCTCTGCAGGCAGACCAAGAAGCCTCGAGCAAAGACTTTGATAACAACTCTCAAAAGGAAGATGTCCTTCTTCTCTCTTCTTTGTTTTTGTATACAGTAATGATCATGGCTTCCCTCATATCCTGTGGTACAGCTCCTTCCTGCCAGCACTGATAGAGGAGTTCATACAGCGGGTACACGAGGGTAGTCATGCAGTGCTTGATCAGGTCTGGGGGAATCTTATCATTACCTGACGCCAAGCTGCTGATGGCCTTGCTGAGTTCCTCTAGAGTCGGCTCGGCATCCAGTTCTTCCATGATCGGCAAGCCCTCAAAGGCGTCCAGGGCTGAGGAGATGACAGTGTTCACTCCGGAGGCAAGGTCAGAGTAATGTTCTACCCATCTCTCCATTTGTTTGCCCCTGTCTGTGATTACTTCTGCATTGATGGTTTTGAAGGGGAGCCATCTTGCTCTGAGAGGACCTGTGGGCTTCTTCATGCCATCATACAGTTATTCCACCGCACCAATAACGTCACATCTTGAGCAATCTGTAGTCTCCGTTGTGAAGTAAAATGAGAAACAGCCTCAGATATCACATTCAAACTTCCAGAATCATCAGTTGCAGCACACAAACTATTGTTCCAGTCTCCAGTTTTACATTATGCACCAGTAGGAAATTAGGTTGTGAACTTGTGTATATAGATCACAATATAACTTTAACAATTGTTATGGAGTTCGCATGCTCTCCCTTTGATCATGTGGGTGCTATGAGATACTCATATCTTCCGCTATCTCAAAAACCATAAAGCATAGGAGCAGAATTAAGTTATTCTGCCCATGGAGTCTGCACCGCCATTCCATCATGCCTGATTTATTATCCCCTCAACCCCATTCTCCTGCCTTCTCCCCGCAGGCTTTCATGCCCCGACTAATCAAGAACCTATCAACCTCTACTTTAAATATACTCAATGACGTGGCTTCCTCAGCCATCTGTGACAATAAATTCCACAGATTCACCACCCTCTGGATAAAGAAATTCCTCCTCATCTCTGTTCTAAAGGGAAGTCCCTCTATTCTGAAGCTGTACTCTCTGGTCCTAGACTCCCCCACTATAGGAAATATCCTCTCCACATCTGCTCAACTTTGGCTTTCCAATATTTGATAGGTTTCAATGAGACCCCCCTCATTCTTCTAAACACCAGTGAGTACAGGCTCAGAGCCATCAAAAGTTCCTCATATGTTAATCCATTCATTCCCAGAATCATTCTTGCGAACCTACTCCGGACCATCTCCAATGCCAGCGCATTTATTCTTAGACAAGGAGCCCCTAACTGTTCACTATACTCAGAATGTGATCTGACCAATGCCTTATAAAGGCTCAGCATTACATTCTTGCTTTTCTATTCCAGTCCTCTCAAAATGAGTGCTCATCTTGCATTTGCCATCCTTACTACCGGCTCAACCTGCACATTAAACTTTCGGGAATCCTGCATGAGACTCCCAGGTTTATTCACACTTCTGATTTCTGAATTTTCTCCCCATTAAGAAAATAACCTCCACTTTTATTCTACTACCAAAGCCCATGACCATAAACTTCCCTACACTGTATTCCATTGGCCACTTTTTTGCCCATTCTCCTAATCTTTCTAAGCAGGAAGAATCACTGCTTCCTTAACACTTCTTGCCCCTCCACCTGTCTTTGTATCATCCACAAAGCCATCAATTCCATCATCCAAATCACTGACATATGACGTGATAAGAAACAGTCCCGACACTGCTCCCAGCAGAACACCACTAATCACCGGCTGCCAAACAGAAAGGCTACCTTTATTCCCACTCTTTGCTCCTGCATAGAACCATTGCGCACATTCTTCCACTCCAAGAGCTTCATGATCCAACCACATCACCAAGACAGCTGGGAAGAAGTTGTTCATCCTCTTCAATCACCATTATACAAGTCAAGAAAGCCTTGGAGCTTGTCTGTTTGAGTGGGGATGATTTTTTTTATTAATCCATTGCACTAAAAATGTGGTTATACTAGCATTGGCGATTTTAAAACTAATTTCTAAAAAATAAATTAATCTCATGTAATTCTATTTTTGTCTTTATTTTGCCTTCTGTACATAACTTTCATTTGAATTCGAGTAGATAAGTAAATCAGAAGTAATGTATGGTTTTAATAATGATAACTACTACACAGGATTTTCATCCAAATCCACCGGTTGCCTGACATCCATGATCTTTACTCGGTCTGGCCTATATGCAAGTCTAGAACCACCAATATTATTAACTTACAAAGTACTTCCTCAAGGACAATAAAGAATGGACACATGGACAACAGCGTTGGTCAGAAAGAAATAAAATCTGCAAATCAGCAAACAGGAATGAAACAAAGACAGTGGAAGCAGGCAAACCAAAATATTTTTGTTTTTGTCATGTGGTCAAAGGAATGCAGCTGCCATTTTGTGAGATTGTTCTTGCAGCCACCATTTTGTGAAATGCTTAGTGAACTGGTTCCTGCTAGGGGATGGCTTAATTAGAGCAACTGAAAGCGGACACAATAAGTTTCCTGCTGATGATCTGCTAACCTGAGACCAGGAAGCTGTTTATTCAGTTATGTAAAAATGGCAGGCTTGTAGAAAGAGCAGCCTGTGATCTGAAGTAGCCCGGGCCAAGTATTTGGATGACCTGCCTAAACTGTTCTGAGTTGGAAAGAACAAAGGAAGTTACTTGAGAAACAAGTCTGAGGAAACTTATACTGCTTGTAGCCCTGTGCCAGATCATATGAGAAGTTAGCATAGATCAGTCAGATAAGCTTGAGCTAACAAAATTGAAACATAACAGATTGATTTGATAAGGAAAAGGATAAGAGTGGAAGATTTCAGGAACACAGAGAGCAACAATTCTGGAGACTAACCATCACAGAAGTAGATGACCACATATAAAATATGTAAAGATTACATCAGGATCAAGAGGAATGCCCAGCCAGTGTAGGTTCCTTTCCCGGGTATTTACCTTCTCTATTCTTTATCTGTTTATGGAGGGTCAGGGAAACCGAGTGGGTGTGTGCCTGGACAGTTAGTTTTGTAAATTCACGTGCTTGTTATTAACTGAACCAATAAAGGTATTTGTCAGTTAATACAGATCCTTTCTGTGCCTAACTGATTATTGTTGAGGGTTGATACTTGTAACAACAGAGGCAGATAGAATAAGGGAGGCTGGCCAGGGATGAATCAATCTTGAGGCAGCACATGTATGGATGAAAGTTCTCCAAGCTGACAACATGAGTCACTTTTAATCAGATGAAACCACTCTGTAAAAACATACAAAATTCTTGTATTGTTATCTTAACAGATTTATGTGGTTATGTGTTAAATGAATGAATAACATTAATTCAGAGCAGAGCAGACAGGATATGAGGTGGCAAGATGATATTTATTTGTTTAGAGATACAACGTGGAACAGGCCCTTCTGGCCCAACAAGCTGCACCACCCAGCAAACCACCGATTTAACCCTAGTTTAACCACAGGACAATTTATAATCACCAAATAACCTACTGACCATCTGGAAACACATGCAGTCACGGGGAAAAGAGCAAGAGGATAAGACGTGAAAGAATAGGATCTATCAAGTGTGACAGTGGGAAAGTGTGTATGGAACCGGAGGAAATAGCAGAGGTACTTAATGAGTACTTTGCTTCAGTATTCACTATGGAAAAGGATCTTGGTGATAGTAGTAATGACTTGTAGCAGACTGAAAAGTTTGAGCATGTAGATATTAAGAAAGAGGATGTGTTGGAGCTTTTGGAAAGCATCAAGTTGGACAAGTCACCGGGACCAGATGAGATGTACCCCAGGCTACTGTGGGAGGCGAGGGAGGAGATTGCTGAGCCTCTGGCGATGGTCTTTGCATCATCAATGGGGATGGGAGAGTTTCCGGAGGATTGGAGGGTTGTGGATGTTTTTCCTTTATTCAAGAAAGGGAGTAGAGATAGCTCAGGAAATTATAGACCAGTGAGTCTTACTTCAGTGGTTGATAAGTTGACGGAGAAGATCCTAAGAGGCAGGATATATGAACATTTGGAGGGGTATAATATGATTAGGAATACTCAGCATGGCTTTGTCAAGGGCAGGTCGTGCCTTACGAGCCTGACTGAATTTTTTGAGGATGTGACTAAACACATTGATGAAGGAAAAGCAGGAGATGTAGTGTATATGGATTTCAGTAAGGCATTTGATAAGGTACCCTATGCAAGGCTTATTGAGAAAGTAAGGAGGTATGGGATCCAAGGGGACATTGCTTTGTGGATCCAGAACTGGCTTGCTCATAGAAGGCAAAGAGTGGTTGTAGACGGGTCATATTCTGCATGGAGGCCGGTGACCAGTGGTGTGCCTCAGGGATCTGTTCTGGGACCCTTACTCTTCGTGAATTTTATAAATGATCTGGATGAGGAAGTGGAGGGATGCGTTAGTAAGTTTGTTGATGACACAAAGGTTGGGAGTGTTGTGGATAGTGTGGAGGGCTGTCAGAGGTTACAGCGGGACATTGACAGGATGCAAAACTGGGCTGAGAAGTGGCAGATGGTATGAACCTAGATAAGTGTGAAGTGGTTCATTTTGGTAGGTCAAATGTGATGGCAGAATATAGTATTAATGGTAAGACTAATGGTGAGATCCCAGAGGGATCCTGGGGTCCAAGTCCATAGGACGCTCAAAGCAGCTGCATAGGTTGACTCTGTGGTTAAGAAGGCATACAGTGTATTGGCCTTCATCAATCGTGGAATTGAATTTAGGAGCCGAGAGCTAACGTTGCAGCTATATAGGACCCTGGTCAGGCCCCACTTGGAGTCCTGTGCTCAGTTCTGGTCGCCTCACTACAGGAAGGATATGGAAACCACAGAAAGGATACAGAGGAGATTTACAAGGATATTTCCTGGATTGGGAGGCATGTCTTATGAAGACAGATTGAGTGAACTCGGCCTTTCCTCCTTGGAGCGAAGGAGGATGAGAGGTGAGCTGATAGAGGTGTATAAGATGATGAGAGGCATTGATCGTGTGGATAGTCAGAGGCTTTTTCCCAGGGCTGAAATGGTTGCCACAAGAGGACACAGGTTTAAGGTGCTGGGGAGTAGGTACAGAGGAGATGTCAGGGGTAAGTTTTTTACTCAGAGAGTGGTGACTGCGTAGAATGAGCTGCTGGCAAGGGTGGTGGAGGTGGATACGATAGGGTCTTTTAAGATGCTTTTAGATAGGTACATGGAGCTTAGTAAAATAGAGGGCTATAGGTAAGTCTAGTCATTTCTAAGGTAGAGACATGTTCAGCACAACTTTGTGGGCCAAAGGGCCTGTATTGTGCTGTAGGTTTTCTATGTTTCTGTTTTCACAACTGAGTTCACAGCACTGACCCTTGTGGAACACCACTGGTCATGGACATCCAGCCAGAATAACAACCTTCCACCCCTATCCTGTTCTTCTTCTATGAACAAGCCAGTTTGGAATCCAAGCTTGCAATTCACGCTGGATCCCATACATCTTTATCTTCTGAATCAACCTACCATGAATTCATTTACTCAGAGAGTGGTTAGCGTGTGGAATGGGCTGCCGGCAACGGTGGTGGAGGCAGAGACTTTTGGATAGGTACATGGATCTTAGAAAACCAGAGGGCTATATGTAAGCCTAGTAATTTCTAAGGCTTGTTCGGCACAACTTTGTGGGCCGAAAAGCCTGTATTGTGCTGCAGGTTTTCTATGTTCAAACTCCTTGCAGACAGTTCCAGAATTGAACTCCAAACTCCAATGCTCTGAGTTGTACTAGTATCATCCTAATCACTATGCCACCACAAATATGCCAACACTGTTTCATGTAAACTACATGGCTGACTATGGCCACGATCAACCGGGTGCTCTCAGGAGGAGAACTGTCTGGATAACCAACAATGCAGAATTCCAATTTTGAGTGCATCTCAGGGTCCTGTCTAGCAACAAATTGCAGAATGTAGTTCTGTTGTCAGGACCGGAAAGTAATCAGGGACCATGGGCTCTGACCTGCCATTTCCAGCATTTTCTCTTTTGAACTTCGTTAATATGAACACCTCCCTCCTACTGATCATCAGTAGCAGAACAACTTCACGTTTTTTTCAGTATTGAAATTTCTCCAAAATGTGGTCGATCACGCGGTCACATAGGTGCCTATCCAAGCATAAACCCTTTTCCTTCTTACTAATCCTTCACAGAATTCCCAACATTTTTCCTAGGTTTACTAATGAAATTCCTCTTAATTATGTACTTCTTGCAAATACTGGTTAGAGGGGCTGTCAAAAATCAGGAGGGATTTATCTTGTTATGGGGCTCTATGCAAAACTGTTAAATGCCAATGATATGTGACTTAATATTTTAAATGTAGCACAGGATGCTGTGTTACTAACAAATTTATACATTTAAAGATGTGAAGAAAATGATAATAAAGCAGGATAACATAAGCTTTAAACTTGGGAGAGCATTGGGGATTCAACATCCATGCCAATAGGCAAAGACTTCTAGGGTATATACCTTTAAGGGATTTGGAGGTTATTTCTAAACTTCCTTTCAGTTCATATCTTTTCTTTGTGTTATGTACTTTTTTTTTAAAAATAGACAATAATGTAAGTCAAAAGGCACCTTTAAGCTGAAGGGGAACTTCACGTACCCTGCACAATATCCATATGGTAGTAAATGATCATGCTTTTGAACTAAGTTGCAACCATTTTGGTACAAAAACATCTTCAAAGTTATTATGATGAGTCATTTACTTCTTGGCTGCTGCTTCAATCTGTGTCCTAATGGAACGTGTGTCATGAATGGTAAATAATAAAAAAAAAAGGCCATAGTTTGTACAAGGGTTGAGATTGAATCAAAACAAATTCAATGTCAAGTTGGGCCATGTAAGATAATGCTACTGGATAGTTGTATTTTGACCGATTTTCTTCTGCTATCTGCTCTCCGAACCTACAGGCAATGTACACACACTAACACTGACTGCCACCTACTGCCAGGGGGACAGTATTGCTCACCAAACAAGACTATTCCCTTCACATACATTAAGCCAGCTAGCTTACAAGCACAGATCAAATCACAAATGCAAAAACTATGCCTCAAATTCATTTTGTTAGCTACACCAATATTAAAGTGACAACTATCAAAATTTTCTAGTAGCATTTTCTGTTCATTGACAACACAAATACAATGGATTCTAATTGATTGGGACACATCAAGACCATTTTGACCCCACTTAGGAGCAGCCCCATTTAGCCCAAGTTTCATGGAAATAGTTAAAATGACATAAAAGAAGAAACTACTGTTTAACACTACCAATAGTTGTCTCTCATATCCGATGATGACAGGAGTGCTTTTTAAAGTGGAAAAGCCATTGCACTGGGGCAGCTCCACTCTCTCGACCTCGGAAGTCCAGGTTCAGTAGTACAAGTAGTCATCACAACTGGTGGTTTCCTTGACTGTGGTGGACAAACACGACTTCTTCCGTGTCCTTCCACGGAGCTTTGCAGAACCACCTCCCTGGCCGTTGTATCTCATCTACCCAGTCTGCTGGCGCTGACTTTGCATGCTAGGACAGACATATCCCTCTGTCACCAGGGTATGAGATCTTCCAGCTACCCTCACCTGGCTTAGCCCACTGTCAAAGTGGTGTAGTGGGGTGTGGCTACTGTCACATGCAAACAGCTACTTAGAGCCACAGGTGAGAGCTGAGTGTCCAGTGGGAACCAAGAGGTAATATTCATGATGACTGTCTATACCTTCAAATTCTTCATTGTTCCTAATTTGTTGAAGCAGTGAAATCATTTCATTTTCACTCATAGCCATTTCTGGCATCTCGAAATCTGAATGATTGGAACCACAGTGAGCAAAACACTTCTGAATTGTCTTACTACTTATTTGTCTCCAAATATCACACTGACAAAAATCACTGCTTTTGAACACAAGCACACACAACTGACACTATTTAAAAACTGATCGTTCTAAGCACGGTGTAGTGTCTAATGGCCACACAAATGCTCACGACTGACGCTCGTTAAAAACTCTTCAGCAAGACTCCTTTCCCAATTAAGTGGCATATAGTGTCCAAATAAACGAAGAAAATCCCAGCTATGTTCTCCATTAGCTTTTGTTCCTAAGAGTTGTCCCAAATAACCAGCTGTGCCAATTAACCAATGGCCCAATTAACCAGAATCCATTGTATTACAAAAGAAGAGGGTAAGCAAACTAAAGGCAGATTCAATGATAGTCCAATCCTGTCTACTTTATTGTAATGTATCCAGCAACAGCCATGGAATTTCATATAGTCAGCAGCACAGCTAAACAAACTACCTGTGATTTTCAAAACTACAATGGAATGCTAAAGACTTTATGTTAATGTTTAAAACAAATCATATTTGCAGTGTCTTCAATTAAAGAAACCTCGAATTAGAGTTGTTGGGCTCGAGTCTAAGCTGCTGACATTACAATGCTGCAGGAAGTGAAGAACTACCTGGAATATCTGATCCACCAAACAGTTACGTTCCTTAAGTTACATTATATTTCTTATATTCCTTATGATGCAGGAAATCATTTGGCCATCAAGATGTTGGTGGCTCCCAGAGCATTCCTATCAGTTACATAAAATTAATGTGTGTGCATAAAGCTGAGAAAACTGTTGAAATTAAAACAACAGTGACACAGTCAGAGATGAAAAGCAGAGCATGGCAAAGTGCAGCAAAAGACCATATGACTGTAAGACACATTAGGCCATTTGGTTCATCAAGTCTGTTCCACCATTTCATCATACCTGATCCATTTTTCCTATCAGCCCCAGTCAACTGCTTTCTCCCTGATCCTTTCATGCCCTGACCACTCAAGAACCACTCAACTTCTGCCTTAAAAATACATAAGGACGGCCTCCACAGCTGCCTGTGGCAAAGAATTCTACAAATTCATCACTCTCTAACTAAAGAAATTCTTCCTCATCTCCGTTCTAAAAGGACACCCCTCTATTCTGAGGCCGTGTCCTCTGGTCTTAGACTCTCCCACCATAGGAAACATCCTCTCCATATCCACTCTATCAAGGCTTTTCACCATCAGATAGGTTTCAATGAGGTCATCCCCCATTCTTCCAAATTCTAATGAATACAGGCCCAGAGCCATCAAACTCTATTTACCCTGTTCCAAAGTACAGCAGGGTAAAGCAGTGTACACCTTAATAAAAGTGCAGTATCAAACAATGTCAAAAATTTTAGAAACATTAAGACAAATCAAAATTAAAGGCTCTTGAATCAGAATCAGATTCAGGTTTAATATCACTGAGATACGCATGTCGTGAAATTTATTGTTTTACAGCAGCAATGCAGTGAAATACATAAAGTATAAAGTACAATAAGAAATAAATATATATTTCTTATTATATATTATTTTCTTATTTTATATATATAAATTAAGTAAGTAGTCCAAAAAGAGAGTGATTGATTACAACTGATTAGAATTAGAATGCACAAGAATTCATCACAGGATAGATGATTTAGTAACATAAACGGATTAATTTTTCTAGAACTACAATTTCTTAGAGGAGAAGGTTATGGATCCAGAAGTGAACAGCCCATTTCACATCTGGGTCACACATGCTGATAAGGTAGTAATCTGTTATCTCATTTTTAAAGATCCTCTGGTAAAGAATGATCATAATGTGATAAACTTCATTTTTAATTTAAAAGTGACAAACTCAAGTATGAAACTAAGGACTTAAATAAATAAAAAGGAATTACGTAAATAAGAAACACAACTTGATGAAAATAGGTGAGAAAAATAGCTTTGAAAGAAAAGAGGTTCAGGAGTTCAGAAATGTCCAGAATCAGGTTTAATATCCCTAGCATATGTCTTGTAATTTGTTGTTTTGTGGCAGCAGTATATTCCAATACATAATAATGAAAAAACTATAAATTACAATAAGAAATATATATAGAAAATTAAATACGCAGTGCAAAGAGAGCAAAAAAAATGAAAAACATATTGAGGTAACAGCCATAGGTTCATTGTCCATTCAGAAATCTGATTGCAGAGGGAAAGAAGCTATTCCTGAAACGTGGAGTGTGTCTCTTCAGGCTCCTGCACCTCCTCCACAATGGTAGCAATGGAAAGAGGGCACATGTCCTGAATGTTAAGGGTCATTAATGATGGCTGCCACCTGTTTGAGGCATCGCCTTTTAAAGGTATCCTAAATGCTGGGAAGGCTAGTGACCGTGATATAGCTGGCTAAGTTTACAACTTTCTGCAGCTTTTTCCAATCCTGTGCAGTGGCCTCTTCATATCAGACGGTGATACAACCAGTTGGAATGCTCTGTATGATACATCTGTAGAAAGTTGCAAGAGTCTATGATGAGATACCAAATCTCCTCAAACTCCTAATGAAATACAGCCACTATTGTGCCTTCTTTGTAATTGCATTAATGTGTTGGGCCCAGGATACATCTTGAGAGATGTTGACACCTAGAAACTTCTCACCCTTTCCACTGCTGACATGTCGATGAGGATGTGTGTGTGTGTGTTCCCTCGACTTCCCTTCTTGAAGTCCACAATTAATTACTTGGTCTTACTGACATTGAGTGCAAGGTTGTGGTTGCAACACTACTTCACCAGATTATCTGTCTCACTTCTATACATCTCCTTGTCAGCATCTGAAATTCTGCCAACAATAGTAGCAGTACAGAAGTAGAGTCTGCTGCTTAAAGAAATATTTCACAATATACATACCTCTGAGAAATAAATATGTCACAGGAGAAAAGAGATCAATCCATGGTAAATTGATATTAAATTGAAAGAAGAAATTCAAAGGTTGCTATTAAAGGCAGTCTCAAGGATTACAAGAACATTTGAAATGGGCTAAGGAGAGCTAAAAAATTTAAAGTAAAAAGGATGAAAATAAAATGAGTGTCAACTTACAAAAATATAGCAGAGTTATAGTATGTAAAGAGGAACACAGCGACAAAAAAAGCTGATATTGCAAAATAAATCATCCGGTATGATCTCAAAAATTCCTACCTCTGAGGAAGTTCTCTCAAAGATATCTGCAACAAATTAATATTAATTTGGCCTGTCCCCTAAAACCCTCACTAATTTTTATAGGTGCACCGTAGAAAGCATTCTTCTAGGGGGCATCACAACCCGGTATGGAAGTTGTCCTGTCCAAGACCGGAGTGAACACAACCCAGCATATCACACAAACCAATCTTCCGTCCTTGGACTCACTTTACACCACATGCTGTCAGAGCAGTGCTGCCAGGATAATCAAGGACATGACCCACCCAGCCAACACACTTTTTGTCCCTCTTCCCTCCGGGAGAAGGTTCAGGAGCTTGAAGACTCATACGGCCAGATTTGGGAACAGCTTCTTTCCAACTGTGATAAGACTGCTGAATAGATCCTGATCTGGATCTGGGCCGTACCTTCCAAATATCCAGACCTGTCTCTAGGTTTTTATTTTGCACTACCTTACTTTCCCTTTTCTGTATTTTTTTATTTATGATTTATAATTTAAATTTTTATTATATTTACTAGTGATCTGTACTCCAGGGAGCGTGAAGCGCAGAATCAAATATCGCTGTGATGATTGTACACTCTAGTATCAATTGTTTGGCGACAATAAACTAATAATAATGAATGAATGGCATGATGTATTATTTGACCTGGGTTACTGCATTACCAAACAGATGCAAATTTGATACAGATGCTGCCCGACCTGTTGAGTTCATCCAGCTTTTTTGTATGTGCAAATTTGATTCAGTGCTTATGTTTTACATAGCCCTCCTACCCAAGTTCTTTTCATACCTTATGGCATATCCTCATGGCAGTTGAAACCTAAGGAACTTTATGATTTTGTCTCGAGTGATTTTTGCAGCTTAGACCATGGTTTTAGTCCAGCATTCACTACATTCATCATTGCTATTGAAATTGACAAGACAAGAGTCATGACGCAAACTGGGTTTCAAGGTGATAAGTGGTGCAGATTATTGACTCACCTACTAAACTAGAGCCTAGAGCAGAGGTCCATAGTGCCCTTGTGGAATACCACTGAAGTTGAATCTTGTAAATAAGAACATTAAATTGTGACCAAAAGTAAAGAGACCTCCAATACAGGCAACAGAGCTATCCCTGAACAGTGAAATTAAAAAAGGGCTAAATAAGGAAATTGGAGAGACGTTAAACAAACTTCTGGCATCATCTTTATAGAGAAGAACCAAAAGATTATCAGTAAATGAAGAACCTCAAACTATTAATATTAGAGTGAAAGTTCTTGACAAGATCATGGTTTCAAGGATTAAACACCTCCACTGGACCTGGGTTCTAAAAGGAGATGTACATTGGACACCATCTTCTAAAACATCCAAGATGTTGGAAAGATTCCAACAGTTTGAAAAAGAGCAAATGTTAAGAAAGAAACCAAGGAATGACTGGCATGTTTGCCTAACCTAAAAATCAGGAAGATTCTGAAATCAATTGTTAATGAAAGTAATAACGAAGCATTTACAAAAAACACCGCATGGTTATGGAAGGTCAAAGAAAGTTAAGAGAAGGAAACTGTATACAACTAATTAACTGGAAATCTTTGCGGTTGTAACTTGAAGGAGAGGTTCACAAAGATTCTGCTATTAGTATTTTTAAGATGGTGAAATTCGACATCAGGCAACATCTGTGGAGATGGGGATAAGTAGAGTTAGTGACAGTCTTCAAGGTAGCGAATTATATCTAGTTGAGTGGTGGACCTCTGCTTCTTATAATCTGTATTAGTAACTGAGAGGGTCCAAGTTAAATGTATCCACAATGGCTGAGATACAGATGTGGAAAATAAATTGCAGAGTCTCAAAGTAACTGCACAAGGTAAGTGAGTGGTACATGAAATAATTTAGACTCAGAGAGAGATGCAACACAAATATCAGTATTATGGTCCACCAAGTGTGTGATAACCATCAATCCCAGTTTATATCACTCATATATGATTTTTTTAATTCTCATATTCCTCCCAGATTCTAACACTCACCCAACACTAGGGAGCAAGTTACATTGGCCTTTAACACACAAATCTACAGTTCCTGGAATGTGGGTGGAAACCAGAACACCTAGAGGAAAGGCACATTGGTCAAAGGAAGAATCACAAACTCCAAACGGATAGCACTGTTAAGCAGCACCTCTCCTAGAGTTGTTGAGAAATATAATAGGGAATACAAAAATAAATATCCACATTACTCAGAAGGAACACTTGAAAGGTCATTTGGGGAGGTATAGAGGTTTAGAAACAAAGATAGTGCATGGGTAAAGAATGTAAAGACAAAAGGAAATGGAAAACTGTGCTTCATTACAAAGGGGATGAACTGCAAAGAGCAACTAAATCTTAGTGTAACTGTACAACATTAGTAAGACCGAGCAACAATGGCAAAAAACAGGCCTCTGTAAAATGTTTTTTTTTACTGTCTGTCTTCTTTCCACTTGTAGTTACTGATGATGAGGATGAGGTTGCATTGTCCTGAATATAGAAGTTCCACTAATTTCTATGCTCTGAGAATTGTTACTGAATGATAAGATTACTGTAAGTTAGTCATTAAATTAACACATCTGATTTCTGAGACAACGTAACAAGTTTTTTTGCTTATTTTTTTAAATTCTCCACTTCGTCCAACAACATTCAGCATGCCTTAGTTTGATATGTTGGTTAGATTCAAGAAATACTGTTGGAAGCAGTATTTCTTGACCCAAGTTTCACAGTAAAAATCAGACTTTGGTTTGTAACTGTTGATCGCCCCTATTTTTAGGTTCCCATGTTTGCACGCCTAAGTTCATAAATAATGAACCTGCTTGGCAGCTTTTGATTGCGCTCATGGGTTCCGTGTCAGAGTGCAAGATTGGTCAATTTCCTCATCATTCTTCCAAAAGAAACTGCCTGAAAGTCTGAGAGACTGGCTTCACTGGTTTGAGTGAAGAGTGCTATTAAAAGAATAGTGTATTTTAATCAATTTTAAATATCAAGATTAACTGAGTTTCTAATTATTTTAGGTTGTTTTTAAATATTATTGTTAATATTAAATTTTATTTGAAGTTCTTTAAACATTTCTGATCTTAAATGCATATGTGCATATACTTTTCAAAATGGCAAGGTTGAGAAAATAGTAAAGCATGCGGGATTTGGAAATTTATAAATAGAGGTAAAAAGTATAAAAACAGGAAGGTCTACTAATGACATACTGCATCCGGTTCTAGTTATCCTTACTGTAGGAAGTATTGGATAGAGTGCAGGGAAGATCAGAGTGATTTTAAAAATAAGGAATTTGATTGCAAGGTTGGACCGAGAAAGCTAGGGCTATTCTGCCTGCACCACAGAAGGCTAAGAGAAGATTGGATACAGGGATAGATGGTTATGACAGATTTAGGTGAAGTGAATATAAGGAAGCTTCCATCGACAGCAGGTCCAAACAAGAGGGTGGAGATTAATTGATTGATTCAGCGATACAGCGCAGAACAGACCTGTCGAGCCATGCTGCACCAGTAACCCCTGCAAACACCGATTAACCCCAACCTAATCACAGGACAATTTACACCGACCAGTTAACCTAGCCGCTATCTCTTTGGACCGTGGGAGGAAACCAGAGCACATGGGAAAACTGATGCATTCCACGGGGAAGACATACAGAGACTCCTTACAGACAGTGAACTCCGAACTCTGTAATAGTGTTGTGCTAAATGTTACACCGTTGTGGCACCTTATCAAAAGCCACAAGGGGCATGAATGCAAGTTGTTTGATTTGCCTGCAGGGATGGAAGATACAGAATAAATTATGACTTTCAGAAAATAGTAGGGAAATGAGACTGATAGGAATATTCTATTAGATACTGTTATAAAGGGCTGAAGAGCCTCCTTCTGTACCGTGACAAATCCGTGGATCAAACATAATCCCTGTAAATCTTTACTGCCTGATTAACTCATTCAATGATATTCTACACTGTTCACAGGAGTAGTTTAATTGCTTCATTAAATTCAAACTCCCTTCACATAGAGTAAATGCACTTTGAAAATTAAGTGATTACTGAATCACATTACAAACATCACAGATTTGACACATGGCTCCAAAGAGTCACAGATCAGTGTGATGTTACTGCTGCCTACTGTAAATAATGCACTGATCATTTAAAAAAATTGACAAACAGAAAATTACCATTTATAGATGCTGTGTTGCTCACCATAATGAATGAATATAGTGTCAGGGTGAAGACTTTGTAGCAGATTTGTAAATCTAAGGTATACAATTGATTGGGAAGAGGTACACTATTCCTCTTCCCACCCTGTTACTTGTAAAAACGCCATCCCCTTCTCTCAATTTCTATCTCTGCCGCATCTGCTCCCAGGATAAGGCTTTTCATTCTGAAAATGAAAGAGATGTCCTTTTTCAAAGAAAAGGGCTTCCTCTCCTCCACCATCAATGCTGCTCTCAACCGCATTTCTTCTATTTGTCCTCACCTACCATCTCATCAGCCTCCACGTCCTGCACATAATACTCCGAAATTTACGCCATCCCCAATGGGATCCCACCACCAAGCACATCTTTCCCTCCAGTCCCACCCACTTTCTGCTTTCCACAGGGATCGCTCTCCCCGCAACTCCCTTCCCCACTGATCTCCCTCCTGGCACTTACCCTTGCAAGCAGAACAAGTGCTACACCAGCCCCTACACCTCTTCCTTCACTACCACTCAGGGCTCCAAACAGTCCTTCCGGGTGAGGCAACACTTCACCTGTGAGTCTGTTGGGGTCATGTACTGTGTCCAGTGCTCCCAGCATGGCCTTCCGTATATCGGTGAGACCCGACATATATTGGGAGGCCGCTTCACAAAGCACCCTCGCTCTGTCTGCCAGAAAAAGTGGGATCTCCCAGTGGCCACCCATTTTAATTCACTGCATTCTCCCATTCAATATGTCTATCCATGGCCTCTTCCACTGTCGTGATGAAACCACACTCAGGTTGGAGGAACAACACCTGACACTCTACCTCGGTAGCCTCCAACCTGATGGCATGAACATCGATTTTTTGAACTTCCCATAATGACCCCCATCCCTCACCATTTCCCATCCCCGTTTCCCTCTTAACTGTGGACTTCAGGAAGGGTAAGATGAAGGAACACATACCAGTCCTCATAGAGGGATCAGAAGTGGAGAGAGTGAGCAGCTTCAAGTTCCTGGTTGTCAAGATCTCTGTGGATCTAACCTGGTCCCAACACGTTGATATAGTCATAAAGAAGGCATGACAGCGGCTGTGCTGTACTTTATTAGGAGATTGAAGTAATTTGGCTTATCAACAAATACACTCAAAAACTTCTATAGTTGTACTGTGGAGAGCATTCTGACAGGCTGCATCACTGTCTGGTATAGAGGGGCTACTGCTCAGAACCAAAAGAAGCTGCAGAAGGTTGTAAATATAGTCAGCTCCATCTTGGGCACTAGCCTACGAAGTATCCAGGACATCTTCAGGGAGTGGTGTCTCAAAAAGGCAGTGTCCATTCTTAAGGACTTCCAGCACCCAGGGCATGCCTTTTTCTCACTGTTACTGTCAGGTAGGAGATACAGAAGCCTGAAGGCACACACTCAGCGATTCAGGAACAGCTTCCTCCCCTCTGCCATCCGATTCCTAAATGGACTTTGAAGCTTTGGACACTACCTCACATTTTTAAATACGCAGTATTCCTGTTTTTGCACTTTTTTAAATAATCTATTCAATATACGTAATTGATTATGTTTTATTTTATTTATTATTTTTTTCTTCTCTCTCTACTAGATTATGTATTGCATTGAACTGCTGCTGCTAAGTTAACAAATTTCACGTCACATACCGGTGATAATAAACCTGATTCTGATTTCCTCGCTTGCCCATCGCCTCCCTGTGGTGCTCCTCCCCCCTCTTCTTTCTTCCCCTCTTCTGTCTCTTTTACCAATCAACTTCCCAGCTCTCCCCTTCAGGTTTCACCTATCACTTTGTGTTTCTCTCTCTTCTCCCTCTACCTCTTAATAGTTTTTTTTAATATTAATTCAAAAAAATTAATATCTAGAAACATAGTGGAAGCAATTTTTTCTAAAGTACCTTTCTAAAAGGAAACTAAATTACAACTGAAAATGAAAGAAAATGGCATGGCTTTGGGTCTGATTGGATTGGTCTACAAAGTGCCAGTGGGTGAAATGGTCACCCACTATGCTATCAGATCCTTTTAAATTCTCTCTGGTTCAGAAAAATTAATAAGAAACAATATCTTTGTTCTGCTGAAGTTGATGGCCTATTGATCTAATTAAGCCAAGCAATTGGCTTTCTAAAACTATAGGGAATAATACTTCCCACTCGGGTCATTACAGTCTTGGGTTTCAAAATTTACTTCTTGTCTAATTCCTTGCACTATAAACTTTAGAGGGAGTTAAGGCCAATAGGAAATCCACTAAAAGCAAGGTAAGAAAACGGAAATGATGGCAGAATTCAGAATTGATCTGTTACCCTTAAATACAAGCAGAAAGCTTTTGAAGACAAGATTATGTTACTCTCTTGCCGTCCTCTGGCAAGACAAGCAAGGGGCACTAAAAAAGGGGTCAGTATGGAGAAAGTGAAAACAATTGCAGAAAAATGAGAATTAAGATGACAAAACAACACTCTAATGTGAGTAGAATTCACCTATATTGAATTAAGGACAGCCAGAAAATAATTTAAGATCAGCTCAAATTTATGCAGACTAATTGGCCATCAGTTACTCAAATCAAGCTCAGTCCATCAATATGGATGCACGCTGCTTTCTCAATTAGATGGGGTGTAATTATGAGTCAAGGTCTTCTGCTCCATATGCTCAATGAAAGGAAATGAAGAAGATGCCCATGTAATATTCTCAAGCATGCTGATGCAACAAAGAGCAGCAAAATATTCTTACATTTACTGAGAAACATTAATTTCTTTATGCATAGAGCATTAAGGGTTAAAATTGTTGAAATAATTCAATAGACAGGAAAGGAAGAATTTTAGAATTTACAAATGAATGGACACGTTTGAGGAGATAGGTGATTAATTTGATCCTGATGTACTTACTCTGCTGGTTAAAATAAATAAACACTACATTAGAAACAGTTCTGACACATCTGGAAGTGCCAGGTGCACACACCACTCAACTATTAGCAGAAAACAAAATGCCTAGACAAGGTGACTTTAAAGATAATTTGCATTCCTAATATGGTATGAACACAGCATTTCTCTCCAATGAACAATTCCTGAACCAACAAGTATTTGTCTTGTCTTAGAAGCTCACGTCCTTGACTATATTGTACATTCACATTCCATCCCAAACAGAATCATGCTAATCTTAACTGAAGGGCATGCAAAAAACAAATTTGACTCCACTGTCTGAGAAATTACGATCATATGAAGTTCTTCTTAAATTGCCAGTAACAGTTTATCACTAATCAAATCAGCACCCCATAATGCATGGTACATAAATGTTCCACTGCATGCTTTTCACAATGAATCACAGTGCCTTCATTAGGATATGCAAGAGTAGTCCATGTGGCCCCTCACACCAGCTCCACTCTTCACTAATGGTCGACCACTTTCCTGTCCTGAACCCACAGCCTTCAAATCACTTACTAATCAAAGATCTGTCTCTGGAGATGCGAGAGAGCATAAATGTGGAATCTGGAGAAACAAACGAGATGCTGAAGGAATGCAACAGGTCAGGCAGCACCTGGGGAGTGAAATGGACAGTCGAGATCCTTCATCTGAACAGATCTATCAACCTGTCTTGAGCAACTGAGCCTCCACTACCCTCCTGGACAACGAATTCCAAAGATTCACTACCCGCTGGAAGAAAAAGTTGCTTCTCAATTCAGTCAAAGTGCATGGAACTGTACAGCTCCGCCCAAAATCTCCGTGCTGAACACAATGCTTTAATGGTCCTCTTACATTGAGATTGTGATCCCTGTTTCTAGATACCTGGATCAGGGAAAAAATTTCATTCACTCCATAAAAGTCCCTTAAGAATTGTATATATTTCAGGAAGATTTTTATTTTATTTATTTATTTATTGAGATTCAGTGTGGAATAGGCCCTTATGGCCTTACAAGCCATGCCGCCCAGTGACCCCCGATTTAACCCTAACCCAATCACAGGGCAATTTACAATGACCAATTAACCTATCAACCGGTAGATCTTTGGACTGTGGGAGGAAGCAAGAGCACCCGGAGGAAATCCACAGTCACGGGAAGAACGTACAAACTCCTTACAGCCAGTGGTGGGAATTGAATCTGGGCCGCCGGTAATGTAAAGTGCTGTGCTAACCACTACACGATCATACCATGAGATCATTTTTTATTTTTCTAAACTCAGAGTATATTCTCAAGTTACTTTCTCTGTTCAGATGATAAAGAAGTCATCTCATGAATTTTTCTTGTGCATCTACATTGTAATCCCCCTATTTACAGCAGGGTCAGATTCCAGGTACAATCTCTCCAAGGATTTGTATAACTAGGGAAAGATTACTCATGCACTAAAATCCATTTGCAATAAAGAGAAATATTCTATTTGCCTTCCCAATTTATTGCACATTGTAACTTTCAGTGATTCACATACAAGAGTATTTTAATTTTTCACCTAAAAAAGCTCAACTGTTTTTTAACCATAATAAAAATGACAACCAGTGCATTCATATATCAGCAGAGCTACCTCCTTCAAATTCCTTTGATGTCAGTCATCAAGTCCTGGTGATTATTGCTTTTCAATTCCACCAATTTCTCCAATTCCAACATTTTACTAATTCTGATTTCTTTGACCTCCTCATGCACTCTAATCATATACTCCTCTGCGACTTCTGGAAAGTTTTCTGTGTTTTGCTTCTTGTTGATATTTAAGTTTTTCTGAGATTTCTTCTTTCACTAATATAATTTCTCCTCAGTATGTAAGAGATCCATGTTATTATGATTTGGAGACACAGAGTAAAGCAACATGAAAATAAGCTTTCGCTCTAACTGTTCCATGACAACCAAGATGGTCATTTAAGCTAGTCCAATTTACAGTGTTCAGCCCAAATCTATCTAAACCTTTCCTGTCTATGTACCTCTCAAAATATCCTTTAAATTTTGTTATTGTACCTGACAGGACCACCTTCTCAGCCAACTCGTTCCAGATACATGCCACTATCTTGTGGAGCAGTTCAAGTTCAGTTGAATTGTTTGCCTCTCACATTAAACCTATGCCTTCTAGTTTTTATTTCCCTTTTCTTGAGAAAACAGCTCTATGCATTCACCTGGAAGGTTACTCATCAGTCTCGTACACTTCAAGGAATAATGTCCTAGCCTGCACAGTCTTTCCCCACAACTCAGGTTCTCAAATCCTAGCAATATTCTCATTTTTTCTTCTTTGTACACTTTCCAGTTTAACAAAATCTTTCTTCATAATAGAATAACCAAAACTGTCTACGATACTCCAGCTGCAGCCTCACCAAAGTCTTGTACAATGTAAATATCCCAGCTCCTATCCTTCAAAACTTATCATGTGTTATGTGTACCACTGTGCTTTCCATCAAAGTTCAGAGAAACATTGTCTCATTTCTATAAACATCATATGGTTACAGTCCCAATAAAAAGTACTCACCTCCCTTGGAAGTTTTCATGTTTTATTGTGTTACAACATTGAATCACAGTGGATTTAACCTGGCTTAATTTTTTGACACTGATCAACAGAAAAAGACTCTTTCGTGTCAAGGTGAAAACAGATCTCTACAGAGTGAGATTAATTAATTAATTACAGATCTAAAACACAAAAGAATTTAAAATATTAAAGAGTGAATATTAAAGTATTCACTCTCTTTAATATGAAATACCAAATCATCACTGGTGCAGCCAATTGGTTTTAGAAGTCAGATCATTAGGTAGTTAAATGGGAATCACTATGTGCATTCAACGTGTTTCAAATGACTGTAGTAAAGATACACCTGTATCTGGAAGGTCTGCCTGCTGGTGAGTCAGTATCCTGGCAAGAACTACACCAAGACGACAAAAGAACACTCCAACCAACTCCATGAAAAGGTTATTGAAAAGCACAAGTCAGGAGATGGATACAAGAAAATGTTCAATCCCTTGGAGTACAGTTAAGTCAATCATCAAGAAATGGAAAGAATATGGCACAGCTGTAAATCTGCCTAGAGCAGGCCATCCTCAAAAGGTGAGTGACGTGCAAGAAGGGGACTAGTGAGGGAGGCCTATGACAACTCTGGAGGAGTAATAAGCTTCAGTGGCTGAGATGGAAGAGACTGCGCACACAACTGTTGCCTGGGTGCTTCAACAATCACAGCTTTATGGGAGAGTGGCAAAGAGAAAGCCACTGTTGAAAAAACTCACCTGAAATCTCTGCTAGAGTTTGTCAGAAGGAGACTCTGAAGTCAGCTGAAAGAAGGTTCTATGGCCTGATGAGACCAAAATTGAGCTTTTTGCCCATCAGACCGGCGTAAGCCAAACACCGCACATCATCAAAAGCACTCCATCCCTACCATGAAGCATGGTGGTGGCTGCACCATGCTGTGGGGTTGCTTCACCACAGCAGGCCATGAAAGGTTTGTGAAGGCAGAGAGTAAAATTACTCCAGCAAACTACAGCAAAATCCTGGAGGAAAACCTGATGCAGTCTGCAAGAGAACTATGACCTGGGAGGTTTGTTTTCCAGCAAGACAATGACCCAAAGCATAAAGCCAAGGCTACGGAATGGCTTAAAAGCAACAAAGTTAATGTCCTGGAGTGGCCAAGTCAGAGTCCAGACCTCAATCCCATTTGCAATTTTCCAGTCCTCTGGAACCATTGCAGAATCCAGAAATTCTTTAAAGATCATTCGTAATACCTCCACAATCTCCAACTACTTCTTTCAGAACCCTGGAGTATAGTCTTCCTAAAGGACAATGCTCTGTAAACAAGACTAGCCCTGGAAATCATACCTATACAAGTCATTACCAATCACCTTAAGCATTATCATAGTTTTAAATTTTATTTTGGCACCAGATCAAACTATCTGCATGTTTAATAAGATTAAACCTTTGGCAAAGGAACAAATGTAAACATCCTCACTATTAACCATGACAATACTGTCTTTTAAAAGTTAAAAGTTATCCAGAGATATTCTTCAAACATACATGGAACTTATGTGAACAAATAATATTTCACTACTGTGTTGTTTCAACAATTCAGTAACATAAATTTATTAATACACGTAATTGTAATGTACTATAAAAGTCTTAGTATGTAAAAAAATTGAAAGATTCCTTGTCCTTTCAAGTAATGGGTCATTTTTCTCTGTTGTCCTATCTTTAACTGAATTACATTTTATGAATTCCAGATGGTTCTTTATTATGCTCATATAACAAAATTGATGACTTGGAGAAGCAATACAGCACCATTAACATTCACAGGGTGAATGATTATTGTGATGGACAGTTTACATGTTAAATGTACAATAATTAAGGTTTTGGTTCATCTCTGTTTGATAATACAATATGGCAATGAAAATGGGTATACCTCAAATTTTAATCATGATCATGTTAATTATGAGATAATGCCATTAACCAGCTAGGTGATCTGCAGATTGGTCCAAGTTAGCATAAAGGAACAATAAAATTTAAATAATGATTATGTTTCAGATTTGTTACATGGATCAACATAATCCTAGCAAAAGGCCCGCAGGAAACAATCTATGTTCCTTTACCCTTCAGCATGGTGGGGAGAACAGGAATTAAAAGACATAAAACCAAACACTTCTTGTTGATGCTGGAAATCTTAGTAAACTTATCAGAAAGCAGCATGCGTAAAGAGAAACAAAAATAGCCCCTGTGATGAACAACCTCTGATGAAAGGTCACCAACAAGAAATGTTAATTCTGCAGATGCTACCAGCCCTGCAAAGAATTTCTAACATTTTTATTTGCAGGTTTCAAATGATTAACCGTGTCCCCATCAACAACTCCTGGCCATCAGAAAATGGTGAAATGTATTGCTATGTTTGCTTATACCCCCTTCAAAAAATTACCATGTCTCTAGTGATTATGCCTGCTAATCAAATTCATTCAGGAAACCAGTGAATTGCAAAGAAACAAATAATTCCATGATAAATACCTTTAAAATATTTTTAATAATGATTTCATTAAAGCAAATAAGAAGGATTTAGTTCCTCCCCTTCATTCAAGCAAACCTCTTCAGCACTGGTCTCCCAAAATTCAACTTTCTCTCACTGTCACTTTTTCAGACTTCAAGTCACACCTTGTCTCCTTGTTCTTCAAATTCCTGTTATTCCCCAAATCCAATGTATAGAGTCCCCAATGATAAACTCCCCAAAATGCTGTTCAAACCTGCCCAAAAAAAACATAAGCTTTCATAGTGCTTTTCTCATTTATTCAATAGAGTCTCCCTTCCTTTCATAGAACCCTCCACCGCTACATTCTGGACTTCCTTTCCCAAACTTCTTCATCATATTATATTTCACTTCAGACACCCATCTCCTTAATTTCCCTTTCGGTCATCTCTCCATTCTAATACTCAGTGGCCAACTGCAAACACCCATTATTCACCAACATTTCATGTCATTTGCTACATTTAAAGTGTTTATATGCACGTGGTTGTACCCTTTCCTTTAAGAATAAGCATCCAATGGAGTAGAGTTTTGCCTGTGTACTCAGCCTCATATAAATAAATTCTACTGTTACTACACCTGGACTCTAATGCAGATGCAGGGATTACAGTCAAGTCATAAACTGAAGTAGAACTTTGGCTTAAATTGCAATTCTATAGGGAGGGAGAAAACACTAGCTCAACAGTTCAATCATTTCATTTATAATCAGAGAATGTATACAATATACAACCTGAAATCTTTGTTCTTCACAGACATCCACAAAAACAGAAGAGTGATCCAAAGAATGAGTAACAGTAAAAATGTTAGAAACTTAATGACTCCCACTCATAAGCAATGACCCTCCCCTCCCCCATTTACTTCAGCAAAAAGCATCATCACACTCCACCCACCAAGCAAGCAATAGCAAAGCCCACAAAGACTAATCATTCACCCAACAATTCAACATACCACAGTGAGTGTCTGCCTGTCTGTTCATCTCTCTCTCTCCTCTCCCCCCTCCCCAAGTGTTAAAGTCTGCCACAGCACTTCCCCACCTCTCCCCTGAGTTCCTCAACTCAAGAATCAGCAACAAACTCTCTTCCACCAACAAGAGAGAGAGTGTGCAATTCGCTGACAGCAGAGCCCCCAGTAGCTGATCCACTATTTCCGATTTCCATTTTCTCTCTGTGTTAAGTGTTCCCCATCTCTGGGTCATTCAATTTTAAGAATTCCAGCTGCCCTCCCATGAAGGTGTTCATTGTAAATAAGATAATGGCTGTATTCTTATAAAGTTTTCTATTATATGGTAACATATGTCATCTGGTAACATACTTCCTGCCACAGAAGGTTGGGAGGTCAAACTGCCACCTGAACACAAAATCCACACTAACACTCCAGTGCTCTGCATCAATAGAGTTGCCTTTCTCAATGAAATAGCAAACCAAGGCCCCATCTGTCCTCTCAGATGAATATAAAAGCTTCCTTGGCTCATGAAGAGCATGGAATTGATCCCTAGTACTATCATTTCTCTCTCAATCAGCATCCCTTATATCATCACTATTGCATTTCAGATGGGAGTTTGCCCCATACGAATTTAACATCGCAATTCTAACGTTATAGGATTAACCACAGTTTAATGAACTATAAGGTGCAAAGCATCAAGGCACTATATAAGAGCAAACTTTTTCCGTTCGTGTTAAAGCAACACATTATAAAACAACAGCTGTTTTGTATCACATGGCCTGCTGATGTGTGGCCACGCTAAGATCAATTACAGGGCAAAGGAAAACAATTTCTGACAACTTACCACCACATTCTGATTGACTGCTGAATGTGACATCATCAAAGAAGTCTTTTTGGGCTAAAACAAATACAAAAAAAGAGGTAATGAAAATTTAAATATTGGTAGATGAAGCACTGTAATTTCTTCCAACTTTTTCTCTTCCTCGGCTTTGTTTTTGGGGAAAAACAAGCTCTTTCTGACCACTTTCTATAACTTGTGAGGTGCAAGAAAACTGCCCATCCTGAAGTCTGCTGTTCCAAATCATTTCACAATCATTCACACCTGCAAACGATTCTGTCCCCAAACGGGAAGGAAAGCTTGGCACTGCAAGAGACCTTCCAGTTTCTCCAAATAATAAAGAAAACTCAACTACATGATCAAGAGCAAAAAATTGCATATAGGATCACATAATTCTTTCTTAAAGTCTCAAGAAGAGTGGAGTACTGATGTTTTGCTGCCATTATCACAAAAAACTCTGCGATCCAGAAAACTGGAACTCCAACCACCAACCTCCCTTCCTCCTGTCCCTACACCCGAAAAAAAACACACTGTTCAGTATCAGGTAAAAGTGACAGCAAAGAGAAAGAGCATCTTCGTCTGAGGCTTTGTATTCTCCAAATGGACAAAGAAGCTCACCCAACTTATTAATGAGTAACTCTAAAGGAAGAGAATGATAAATAGAAAATCCTTATTCTAGTTTACTAATAGCTAAAAGCTTTCGGATGCTCAACTCCCTCATAAGCAAAAAGCTTTTTTTTTTAATTATTGGCCCTCAACATAAAATGAACCTAAAGGAACCACATAAGAAGTTACTCATCTGCCTTCTCCAGGGGCTGGCTGGAGTATTCTAACTATAATCTGGATTTGTATGGCTCCTTTAATGCATTAAACCATCACAAATGTCTTCACGGGATGTTTATCAAATTTTAACACTGAGAAGTGAAGGCTAGATGAACAAAAGTTCACTTTTCAGGAACATCTTGAAAGGAGGGCAAAAGAGGCTGAAAGGCACTTCAAAGGATGAGGTACAGCCACCTACAGTGGAACAAACAAAATCTGAAAAAAAAGACCACAATTGGTTACAGTCCTGGCAGAGATTGCAGAGAAAGGAAGGGACAAGGTCTGTGGTTTTAAAACAGCTGTAAAAATTTCAAAATAAATACAGCACCACAAACCAAAGTAGATCAGCATGCAGAGTGCTGATGGGTAAATAGGGTCAGTGCAAGCTGGAATAGTACAGCAGCTTAAGATCTCAGAAAGTGAAAGGCAAGATGTCAATCAGGAGAGCTTTGGAAGAACCGGACTTAGCACAGTGGCATGGATCAGACACATCACTAGAAAATGAGCTAAGACATGAGGGAAAAAGATCAACAATACCATAATAGAGGTTGAAGCAGGCAGTGCTACCGATTCTGCCCAAGTGGATCAGAACTATTGCATGCCCTAGAGTCTGGCTCTGCCTCAGTTAACGGCTAGGTAGAACAACCGATGAGTGACAGTTTAAGGCAAATGTTTATTCGGGTATGTCACCAAGGGGCAACATGTAGATAAGAAATAGGAGGGGGCCAAAGGATAGATCCTCAAGATATTTGAAAGATAAGGTAGCAGGAGGAGAAACCATTGAAAGTGTTTCCTTCACAATAACTGGACCAGTAAGACTGCTAGAGGATGGAGGCGTACTGAAAAAGGAAAGTACCAACCAGATCAGAGGTTACAGACAGTTCAAAAGGCAACATAGGGTAGCTTACCACATCTTAAATTGTATTGATTGTGGTTTATGACCTGTACAGTACTGTGTCAGTGCACTTTCCTCACTTCAGAATTTTAATGTCACCTTTCTGTTAAAATTAATATAAGTGTCTACTGTTGACAAACATAAAAAACGTTCATCACAGTTTAACTCTGAATTATCATCAGAAGTTAAAAACAGCATTATTCAGCACAGACCAGAGGAGACACCTGATGTGATTTTAAGCGGTCACATAAAGCTCAAGGTAGATTGGAGCTGCTCTGGGTCAGAACAAGTGGGTGCTTCAGAAATGAAGGATGCAAAGCAAGGCATTTTTTGAGCCCTACCACCAATTTTAGTACTAATATAGCCATGTACAATGTCCAGTTCAAACAGGAATAGAGTGATTCAACCAATAGCCTTTAAAATGAAAGCATTTCAAGTTGCAGGAAATCTCAGGAGCACATTAAATTTAGGACAAGTGGAGAATTCTGTAAATAAATAAACACAAATTCAAAGTTTTAGTGTTCCGAGTTGTGTCTGCATACCTTCAGTACTGCCATCTGATAAGCTATCATTCAGCGACTCCGATGACTGATCTACAGGACCAATGAGTTCCGATCCATCATAAACTTCGCCACCCTAAAAGAAAACCTGTAAATGTATCAAGGCCAAACAAGAATTCAAATTTCCCCCATGAGAACTTTTTTTTTTAAAAAGTCCCCAAGAAGTTATTTTTTATATTTATTTACACAAGCTGCATCCTGATCAGGATAGTGGGCTCACCTGAGCTAGCTGGAAGGCTAATATGTATTCTGAATACTCCAAATTAAAAAAAGGCTGCACATCGTCAAACTGCAGATAATTAAAGAACATTATAAATGAACATTCCAAACTAAGCTGAGGAAGAAAATTTCACCCAAAGTGTAATTCCCTATCAAAACAACTGTGGATGTTAAATCACTGAGTACATTAAAGACAGATTCATAGACTTTAAGATAATAATAGAAGCAGAAAATGTGGGATTAGTAAAGGAAAGTGGTGTGTCTTATGATGCATTAGGCAGCAACCTTGCCATTTCTTTAGCATTTTTGTCTATTTTTTATGAGGCAAAGTTGCTAGCTCGATGCTCAACCCAGCACAATGGAAAGCATACAAGGAGCTAACTGGATTCGAATCCGGGACTCGCCTTGAAATCTGATACGAATGCCACTGCACCACCAGTCAGTCAGCTTAGTGCAGGAAAGTGGCACTAAGGTGAAATATCAGCCACTACAAGCATGTAGACAAATGGCCTAACTATATCCTCGGTGTCTTGGATTCATATGTTCTCATTTGCTGAAGGTCCCTGTTTCATTACACAAATTTCCACGGTATAATTTAAGGATTTTCAGTGCAGACTTCTTCATGTGCATTCAATACAACCAAAACCAACACTCAAGTACAAATCATGTTAATTTTTTTAAGTGATTTAAAGCCTTTTATGTATTTTGATCTGCATTAATAGTTATAACATCAAACGCAAAAAAAAAAACAATTTATACCCAGCAGAGTTCTACAAATAACAAACTAGATAAAAACAAAATTGACAAGGTTTTCTTACTGTAATGGGGGTTTAAATTCAACTCGCAAGAGAGCAACTAAAAGTCATCTCATTTTAGATTTACTTTAAAAAGTCAAAAGATTTTTTCTCAGTTTAATTCATACCTCATATCCAAACACAAACCAGCCTACAGAAGAAGCTTCGATAATGCTGTGTGCCATTAACAACATCCCTTCAACACCTTGTCTTTGCAGCCATTCTATGACAAAATATCATTGACACTTTAAATTACTGGAATTATCTTTAAATGTCTAATGATGTATGAATTTTCTAACTACTGGCACCTACAAAAGAGACAGTCAAGAACATCTGGCAAGCAAACTTGTTCATTCTAAGTTTAAAGTTAAAAGTTCATAGCCACAGTAGCATAGAGGTTAGTGTAACCTCAGCGTTTAATCCCAACATCCTCTGTATATACTCCACATGGAATGCATTGGTTTTCTCCGAGTGCTCTGGTTTCCTCCCACTGTCCTTGCCAAGCTCTCTTCCTGATGTTGCCATCAGAAAGAATGTACAGAAGCCTCAGGACTCACATCACCAGATTCAGGAACAGTTATTACCCGCTCAACCATCAGGCTCTTGAACCAGAGAGGATAACTCACTCAACTTCACTTGTCCCAACACTGAACTTTTCCCCACAACCTATGGCCTCACTCTTCATCTCATGCTCTCATTATATATTGGCATTTTATTATCATCATGTATTATTTTGTGTTTGCACAGTCTGAGATCCTTTGAGCATTGGTTGCTCATTTTTTATTTTTGCTCTCCTTTGCATCAATTAATGAGCAGGCTCTAAAGAACAACATAAGAAAACAGCACCAAAACTTTGCGATCTGCAATAATTTTCCCAGTCACTTGGTGGCACCCAAGTATCTCCCACTGACTACAGCAAAAATGGGATCACGGGCCAGTTCTTAAACTTCCTTGGATTGTTTGTCAAAACCGTCTTCTATCATGGAGGTAGCTTCATTACCAATGCACTAGCAGCCCATCAATTGTTTTTCCTGAAATAGTTATTCACTTTTCTGTTAATCTAATTCTCTGATTTCATCAAGCAAATCAGCCATCAGACAGATTCACAAGCACCTGTCCAATCCATTTATTTTACATAAAGTCCTGAAAAGCAACAAGAACATAAAATGTTAAATTATATTTTTTATGCAATACTGACAACTTTCCCTATCAGTACAATGTGCAGACATTAAAATACATTTCACTATTCCTTATTCTTAAATCAATTGTTTTGCAAGTGATAGACAAATTCACAGCTCCCTGATACTACACAATGAATTTTAACAAGTAGATGGTTGCAATGACAAAGCCAAAGCATCATCTCCATCTTTCTACTAGTATAGACCTAATTCAAGTGATAGCAGCTTTAGTTGTGAGCAAAATTACAGGATCAAGCCCAATTCCTAAATACATTTTCCATGAATTCTTGTGCATATTACTGGGTTACATAGGCAGGGGAGCAGGCTCCCAAGACATTTTCAGTCACTGATACTCCAATGAAAAACTCAAGTACGCTCAGCACCAAAAATGAGTCCCTTTTCTCAGTGATGGAATTTATGATGCTGGTGACTGGAAGATCACAGATCATTTTCAACTTCATTGGTGGCAAAGGAGCAGAGAAGAGAAAAAGAAGAAAAAGCAAAATATAATCAAAGCAATACTCAGGATTGTGGGGTTTCGGCAGTAGACTGAAGATCATTGTGTGGGGGAGATGGGGCGGTGAGCAACAGGACAGTGCCAAGTAATTGCTTAGTGGATAACTCCCTCCCTCCACCTTTCATTTTACATTCCTCATTCTGGTTACCCTTTCACCTCTTCTCCTCACCTACTCATCACCTCCCCCTAATTCCTCTCTTCCTCCTCTTTCTTTTCCATGGTTTACAGTCCTCTTCTATCAAGTTTCTTCTTCAGCCCTTTACCTCTTCCACCTCCCAGTTTCTCAAGGATTCCTCTTTTCATATTCTAGATATTTATTGCTTATTTATTTATTATTATTTCTTTTTGGACTTGCACAGTTGTCTTCAGCACTCTGGTTGAACACCCAAGTTGGACAGTCTTTCATTGATTGTTATGGTTATTATTCTAAAGATTTATTGAGTATGCCCACAAGAAAATGAATCTCAGGGTTGTATATGGTGCCATTTATTATTTGATAATAAATTTACTTTGAACTTTGATTATTCTCTTCCATGGATGCTGCTTGACTTGCTGAATTCCACCAGCATTCTGTGTGTGCTGCTCAAGATATCCAGCAACTACAGAATCTCTCACATTTAAGAAAATGTAATACTGGTTCTAAGTCAGGATTGGGTTCGATTTCGAAAGAAGACTCCAGCTGTTGTACGTTACAAGTGCTTGCAAGTAGAGATTTTGAGTTTGGGAGTGCCTTCTTTTTCTTTTTCGCTTTATTTATTTAGAGGTATACAGCATGGTAACAGGCCTTTCTGGCCTACAAGCCAGGACCACCCTACTAATTAACCTACTGATCCACTTGTTCTGGCGGACAGAGCGTAGATGCTCAACAAAGTAAGTCTCCCAATCTACGTCGGGCTTCACTGATGTACAGGAAGCTATGCCAGGAGCACCGAACACACTAAATGACCCCAACAGACTCACAGGTGAAATGTCGCCTCACCACTTCCCATTCTGATATGTCCGTCCATGGCTTCCTCCACTGTCAAGATGAGGCCACACTTGGGTTGAAGGAACAACAGCTTATACTCTGTTTGGGTAGCCTCCAACTTGATAGCATGTACATCGATTTCTCAAACTTCCAATAATACCCCCCAACACCCACCTCCCCTTCTCCAATTCCCATCCCCTTTTTCGCCTCTCACCTCATCTCACCAATCAACTTCCTAGCTCTTTACTTTATCCCTCCCCCTTCAGGTTTCACCTCTCACCTTGTGTTTCTCTCTCCCCTCCCACCCCCCCCCCCCCCCCACCTTTTAAATCTACTCCTCATTTTTTTTCTCCAGTCCTGCTGAAGGCTTTCGGCCCAAAACATCAACTGTACTTTCTTTTCCATAGATGCTGCCTGGCCTGCTGAGTTCCTCCAGCATTTTGTGGGTGTTGCTTGAATTTCCCTACCACATAGCCCTCTATTTTTCTAAGCTCCATGTACCTATCTAAGAGTCTCTTAAAAGACCCCATTGTCTCCGCCTCCACCACTGTCACCGGCAGTGCATTCCACACACCCACCACTTTCTGTGTGGAAAAACTTACCTCTGACAACCCCGTTGTATCTACTTCCAAGTACCTTAAAACTTTGCCCCTCATGTTCGCCATTTCAGCCCTGGTAAAAAGCCTCTAGCTATCCGCACGATCCATGCCTCTCATCATCTTATACACCTCTATCAGGTCACCTCTCATCCTCTGTCACTCCAAGGAGAAAAGGCCAAGTTCACTCAACCTATTCTCATAAAGTATGCTCTCCAGTCCAGGCAACATCTAACATGTGATGGCTATCTTACATATGTATCTTGTGCTGTGAATGACTTTTGGCGCTGTGTTTTGTACCTTGGCCCCAGAGTAATACTGTTTCATTTGGCTGAATTCATGGGTAGTCATGGTTGAATAATGACTTGAACTTCCAGTGCTTGAACTTGATCGTACCTCAAGGATCCCAGCTGGTCAGTCAAATCCATTTTGAGATTATCCCCATTTGGTATTAGAATAATGCAATTCAACAGTGAGGTTTCTATCCATGCAAAAATGCACCTGTGTCTTCACAAAGACAGGGTAGTGGTCATCTCCACTAAAATTATAATGGCATGCATTTGCCACACAGGCATCGTTGAAGCCAGGTAGCTTTATTTCCTCATATTGATTTTCTCCTGCCACTGACCCAGCTTAGCAAGCTTTAGGACTCAGCCAGCTGAGTGAGTGATGCTAGCTTGGTGCTGTACAGTGAAATCTCTCAGTCAGAATACAGTCTGTGATCTTCCTACTTTTGATGACTCGTCTGAGTGTGATCGAGACTGGTGAGCACTGATTCATCAGATGCAAGACGGTCAGGGTGGTAATTGTTGGAGTGACGCTTCGGGTCAGCACGTAGCAATTAAGTGACTTTGGCCACCAGCCGTCAGATTCAAATATGCTTTGAAAATTAAATTTAAAATGCAGACCAGACAGACCAGGAAACAGGCACTTAACTGGTAGTCTACATATGCAAACCCATGACTGTGTGGCTAGGCATTAACTCAAATACCATCTGTAAATTTGCTGATTGTTGGTAGAATCTCAGATGGAGGCAAGAGGGCGTACAAGAGTAGGATATGCCAACTAACTAGTGAAGTAGTGTTGCAGCAACAACCTTGCACTCAACGTCAGTACGACAAAAGAGCTGATTGTGGACTTCAGGAAGGGTAAGACAAAGGAACACATACCAATCCTTAGAGGGATCAGAAGTGGAGAGAGTGAGCAGTTTCAAGTTCCTGGGTGCCAAGATCTCTGAGGACCTAATCTAGTCCCAACATATCGATGCAGCTAAGAAGAAGGCAAGACAGCATCTAGACTTCATCAGTTTGAAGAGATTGGGTATGTCAAGAAAAACACTCAAAAACATCTATAGATGTACCACAGACAGCATTCTGACAGGCTGCATCACTCTCCGGTATGGGGGGGGAGGGGGGGTGCTACTGCACAGGACCAAAAGAAGCTGCAGAGAGACGCAAATTTAGTTGCTCCATCCTGGATTCTAGCCTTAAAAGTACCCAGGACATCTTCAAGGAGCTGTGTCTCAGAAAGGCAGCATCTATTATTAAGGACCTCCAACACCCAGGGCATGCCCTTTTCTCACTGTTACCATCAGGTAGGAGGTACAGAAGCCTGAAGGCACACACTCAGCAATTCAGGAACAGCTTCTTCCTCTCTGCCATCCGATTCCTAAGTGGGCATTGAACCCATGAACACTACCTCACATATATCTGTTTTTGCACAATTTTTAATTTGTTCAATATACATATACAGAAATTGATTCTTTTTTTTTTCTTTTCCTATATTATGTATTGCATTGAACTGCTGCTGCTAAGTTAACAAATTTCACACCAGATGCCAGTGATAATAAACCTGATTCTGAATCCAATCAACATTCCATTGCAGGGATACGACAGTGATTAACACTTACTTTGGGTGTGATGGTGGGAAGATCCAGACGTTTTAAACTGTTACATGTGTTGTTCAAGAGGGCATTGTAAATATGGATTTATTTCAATTGTCCTGAATTTTCTCTGATCTTTAGCGCATAAAATGTGTGTAGCGTTGGGCACAGCAGAGCTTTTTCCAACTGGAAGAGTCTCCATATGATGCCTGCTGTATCTTGCTTTGTCAAATAAAGAGGCTGCTTCATAACTAACAGAACTTTTCTCCGGTGATTTCATTCACACAACAACAGTCTTTGTCCATGTCTGATTTGATGCCACAAGACTTCAAAGTCTTAAAAGAATGCTGAGGACTCCAAGGATATTTCTTCCTGTCACTGTATACAGAGATACCAGTTTAGAAGGGGCTATTATCTGACTGGGACAGGATATACCATAGGATTGTGATTACAAGTTCTTGTACATGGTAAAGTACAATTCATGAAAATGCTTGAATTGTTTTTTTATATAAAACAAAGATTTCACCTACCCACCTTGCCTCCCATTCAAATGTTTTACACAAAATTCCCCTTTTGCACAACAGGTTAATAGAAAAGAGCAAATCAATCAACAAAATAGCAGTTGGCCTTTGAACAAAACCATTTATAAGACTATAACATTTGAGCAACCCGAGTCATGGGAAGGGATTAACAAGCAGAGGAAAAGATTCAGAAAGGATCCTCAAAAGAAATCCTTGAAGCAAAATAAAAGCACAATATCCTTATTAACGCAAGAGACCACAAGACATAGGAGCGGAATGAGGCCATCTGCCCCATCGAGTCTGCTCCACCATTCAATCACGCCTGATCCTTTTTTTACCAGTTCCCGGCCTTCTCCCCGTAACCTTTGATGCCATGTCCAATCAAGAACCTATCAATCTCTGCTCTCAAATTCACCACCCTTTGACTAAAGAAATTTCTCCACATCTCTGCTTTGAAAGGGTGCCCCTCTATCCTGAGGCTGTGCTCTCTTGTCCTAGACCCTCCCACCAATTTGAATTCCAGTGAGTACAGACCCAGAGGGATCAAACATTCCTCGTATGATAACCCTTTCATTCCTGGAATCATTCTTGTGAACCTCCTCTGGACGCTCTCCAATGCCAGCACTTCTAAGATGAGGGGCCCAAAACTGGTCACAATATTCAAGGTGAGGTCTCACCAGTGCCTTATAAAGCCTCAGCATCACATCCTTGCTCTTGTATTCTAGACCTCTTGAAATGAATGCTAACATTGCATTTGCCTTCCTCGCCACCAATTCTATCTGTAAGTTAACCTTTAGGGTGTTCTGCACAAGGACCTCCAAGTTCCTCTGCATCTCAGATTTTTGGATAAATAGTCTGCACATTTATTTCTACTAGCAAAGTGCATAACCATGTATTTTCCAACATCGTATTTCATTTGCCACTTTCCTGCCCATTCTCCTAATCTAAGTCCTGCTGCATCCTACCTGTTTCTTCAACACTACCTGCCCCTCTACCAATCTTCGTATCATCTGCAAACTTGGCAACAAAGCCATCTATTCCATCATCTAAATCATTTATATAAAACATAAAAAGAAGTGGTCCCAACACTGACCCCTGTGGAACACCAGTAGTCACTGGCACCCAACCAGAAAAGGATCCTTTTATTCCCATTCGCTGCCTCCTACCAATCATCCAATGCTCTAACCACGTTAGTAACTTTCCTGTAATACTATGGGCTCTATACTTGGTAAGCAGTCTCACGTGTGGCACCTTGTCAAAGGCCTTCTCAAATATACAACATCCACTGCATCCCCTTTATCTATCCTACTTGTAATCTCCTCATAGAATTCCAACAGGTTCAACAGGCAGGATTTTCCTTGAAGGAAACCATGCTGACTTTGTACTATCTTGTCCTGTGTCACCAAGTACTCCATCATCTCATCCTTAACAACTGACTCTAACAATCTTCCCAGCCACTGAGGTCAGGCTAACTGGTCTATAATTTCCTTTCTGCTGCCTTCCTCCTTTCTTAAAGAGTGAAGTGACGTTTGTAATTTTCCAGTCCTCTGGCACCATGCCAGGGTTCAATGATTTTTGAAAGATCATTTCTAATGCCACCACAATCTCTAATGCTACCTCTTTCAGAACCCTAGGATGCTGTTCATCTGAACCAGATGACTTATGTACCTTTAGGTCTTTCAGCTTTTTCAGCACCTTCTCTCTTGTAACAGTAACTGCACCCACTTCTCTTCCTTCTCACACTACAACATCTGGCACACGGCTAGTGTCCTCCATAGTGAAGACTGATGGAAAATACTCATTTATTTCATCAGCCATCTCCTTGTCCCCCATTATTATTTCTCCTGCCTCGTTTTCTAGCAGTCCTTTTAATGCTTTTTGAGAGAGTGATTTAGATGCATATCATATTTTTACTGAGTTAAGTATTGTATGTAATTAGTTTTGCTACAACAAGTGTATGGGACATTGGAAAAAATGTTGAATTTCCCCATGGGGATGAATAAAGTATCTATCTATCTATCTATATCCACTCTCATTTCTCATTTATTTTTAACATACTTGAAAAAGCTTTTACCATTCCCTTTGATATTATTTGCTAGCTTGCTTTCATATTTCACCTTTGCCATTCCAGTGATTTTTTTTAGTTGCTCTCTATAGGTTTTTTAAAAACTTCCCAGTCCTCTATCTTCCCACTAATGTTTGCTTTGTTGTATGCTTTTTCTTTTGGTTTTACAATGGCTTTGACTTCCCTTGTCAGCCATGGTTGTACTATTTTACCATTTGAGTATTTCTTCATTTTTGGAATAAATGTGTCCTGCACCTTCCTCATTTTTCCCAGAAATGCAGGCCATTGCTGCTCTGCTAACATCCTTGCCAGCAACTCCTTCCAATTTACTTTGGCCAACTCCTCTCTCATACCACTGTAATTTCCCTTACTCCACTGAAATACTGCTACATCAGACTTTACTTTCTCCCTATCAAATTTCAAACTGAACTCAATCATATTATGATCACTGGCTCCAAAGGGTTCCTTTGCCTCAGACTCCCTAATCGCCTTCAATTCATTACACAACATCCAATCCAGGAGAGCTGATCCCCTAAGTAGGCTTAACAACAAACTGCCCTAAAAAGCATCTCTTAGGCATTCAACAAACTCACTCTCTTGAGATCAATTACCAATTTTCCCAATCGACCTGCATTTTAAAATCTCCCATGACTACCATAACATTACCCTTTTGACTCACCTTTTCTATTTCCTGTTGTAACCTGTGGTCCACCTCCCAGCCACAATAGGGAGGCCTGTATATAATTGCCATCAATGTCCATTTACCCTTGCAGTTTCTTAACTTAACCCACAAGGATTCAACATCTTCTGATCCTATGTCACATCTTTCTACTGATTTGATGCCATTCTTTAACAGCAGAGCCACAACACCCCCATCTGCCTATCTTCCTATCCCTCCAATATAAATGTTGTGGACACATCCCTGGGCCATGATAACTGAAAGAAGAGAATCAGAACATAGTATTAAGCCAGAGTTTCAAGCCTGTACCTCAGGAGTACTCTGAAGCCCAGGGTAAACAGCTAAAAGGACTGCACCACCTCAAACTACCAACTGATCCAACATATCATGTCCTTGTGTGGAACAGATTGCAGGTCCTACATAAGCCTCTGTCACTTTAAAGCTTTAACAAAAAAAAAGAGGAATATTCAGATTGAGGAAGTGACCAAATGTGACCACATGAAAAGCAAGGGCAAGCCAACAAATACGAGGCTTATGGACTAGAAGGTCAGGATCAGCTTGGATAAAATAATTTATTCAAGGGCATAAAACAGCAAGTTATGATCTTCAATGTGAAGAATAGTAGACAAGTGTGTTCCTCAGACCAGCTTTTGTATTTAGATACAGTACCTGTCATAACATTAGGGGAAGTTTCAAAGTTTATTACTATTATTAAACTGGAGGTATGACAAATAAATAGTGTCAATATCAATTAACAGCAACACAGATAATCTAACAGTTTGGGATGAAAGTGACAAAGGGAATTAGATATTGACGACTTACAGTTAAAGCGATGTATATTATACAAGGGATAGCAAGATGCAATATCAACAATGGCATTGGAGCAAACACTGTGGGACAAAGGATCCTAATGGTTTAGTTATAAATCTTAGAGTTAGACAACATATCATGAGAACTATCAGAGAGCCATACAGAATATGGGGTGACAGAGTACATAGTTAATTGGCTACCCTTAGTGTAATTTCTTAATTAATTTAGATCACTTTGTAGAGATCTGTTTTCACTTTTACATGAAAGACTCTTTCTGTTGATCACTGCCAAAAAGGCAAATTAAATCCACTGTAAAACAATAAGACATGAAAACTTCCGGGGGGGGGGGGGGGGGGGGGGGTGAATACTTTTTATGGATGGTAACTCCCATCAGGGACTTTTCACGCACCCTTGGTGTGGATGGTCCATCTCAGAACTAGGACTATCCAACTCAAATCAGGTGCCTAAAAAGAACTACTTTTTAAATCAGGGTGGTGATCAAGATTTAAGGCAGAGTTTTGCAGCAGTTTCTCTGAGTTGAGGAGTTAACAATCAGCAAAAGGATTCATTAGAGAGGTGTAGGTGGGTGGTAGGATGAACAGGGCGAAGTTTGAAGGGCATCAATTAATTAATTACATGGAAATAAATAGTGTAATCTTTGAGAACCATCATGGACAAGCTGTAATGAGAAAATATAAAAGGTAGTGAAGTTATTCTAAAATTAAAGCTCTGATTATGCTAAAGCTAGAATACCAAGTCTAGTCTGGTCACACACTTTTGTAAGGAAATGAATGGTTCTTGAGATTTATCAGAATATCTCCCTAAGTCAAGGATTTTAGTTGAAAGGTTGGATTGAAGAAGTGGGCTTTTCACCTTCAAGTATATGAGGTAGAAAGGAGATATAATAAAGGTATACAAGATTACGGAGAGAAAATATATTCCAATTTTCTTATTGTACAGGGGCTATAATGGACATAGTTTGAAGATTTGGGCAAAAGGTATTCATAATAACTCAGAATTTGCCAACAAGGGTGGTAGAAACAGAGCTGAACAACAATTTCAACAGGAAATTGGAAAGGCACTTAAGGGGATTTGGGCATAGAGAAAGGAGATGGTACTGACAACAGAAATAAAAGCATCTCTGAATAAAGAATTAGCATTAACTCAGTGGATTCATTGATCTTTTATGTCTCTAGCTCTATACTAGAGTCCACAGGATAATATCCAAATCAGAGGGTTCAGCCTTGCAGTGACTCACATACAGTACTTGCATCCAAAATCATAAAGCATTAGAACAGGAAGCCTACAAACTAACCCCATGTGTACTTATATATTGAAAGATGCCATACACTGCTCTTTGAGAATATTAATTATATTCCAGCCACTCTCTGCTGCAGGATTAAATTGTGCACAAAGTGGGTATGAAGGAGGGAAGGAGATGAATTCACCCTTACTTCCCTACAATTTTAAATGACTTTCATTAGGACCTCACAGAATTCTCAAAATAATGTGCAGGAACAAAAGTGACTTTTCAAACACAGTTAAAAGTACATTTATAAATAATTCTGGAGATGGCCAGTAAAGTTTAGCAACTTCAAGTATTAGAATAAAATGCTGGTAACAGACAAACATTGAAAGTTGATTAATTCTGGAACTCAGTGCTCTCCTTGAAGTCTAGATCTAAATCAGAAACTTCTATGGGCAAACCGAAATGGAGAAGCACTTTGCTTCTCTGGCATCTTCAGCATTTTGAGATCTTTCTCAAAGCATGATTCTTTAAGGCAGCGTCACCTCAAAATGCATCAACTTTTCTTCGGTGACCATGTTGAGAGAAGAAAATCTTTCTTTATTCCAGTAAAATTTAAAACATTAACAGTATTCTTGTATCAGTTATAAATTTTACTAAAAATTTGCATTTTATACAAAGCTATTCACATTCCTTTCACAATATCAAAGTACTTTGCAAACAATGGAATGTAGTTTCTTACACTAGTGACATGTTGATTTGCACAAAGCACCACAAATTGATGAGTTAGAATGCCCAGGTATTTCTTTCTTTGATGTAGGGTTGGACAGTGGAATATCATGGGATCTGAAAACACAGATGTATTGACAATACATGCTCTATTTCCACTGCACGTCCAGGTTTTTGTGCTCTGCTCTACAATGGAAAATCGATTAGGAATGTGACTCAGAGGGATATTGACCCTTACCATTTTTTTTAAATCAATGGCCCATAGAAAGCATCCTATCTGGAGTGCATCATGGCTTGGTTTGACAACTGCTCTTCACATGACTACAAAAAACTGTAGAGGTATGGGTACTGCTCAACACATCACAGAAACTAGCCTCTCATCCACAGACTGTCTATCCTATCCTTCTCACTACCTCAGTAAATAATCAACAACCCCTCCCACCGCAGACATTCTCTCTTCTCCACTCTCCCATCAGGCAGAAGCTACAAAAACTTGAAAGCATATACCAGCAGGCTCAAGGATAGCTTCTACCCTATTATAAGACTATTGAATACTTCCCTAGTATGTTAAGGTGGCCTTTTCACCTCACAACTTACTCATTAGGATCCTGTACCTTTTAGTCTACCTGCTCTGTCCTTTCTCTATAGCGGCTACACTTTATTCTACGTTTTCTTCTTGTTTTACCTTGTACAACCACAATGCACTGGGTAGTGACCTGATCTAGAGGAAAAGTCTGCAAGACAAGCTATTCAAGATACTTTGGTACATGTGACAATAATAAACCAATTCAAATACAGCCATACCTGACCTTCAGCAATAATACACATTACAACCTCTGATGAAAGATTTCTGCTCTCACTTGTTACTTCAATTATTCCTAATTTGATTTAAGGAGAACTGAAATCTTACAAAAGAAATACAAGTATATATTATAATTGCTCAATTCAAAACAGCAGACAATTAGGTTTTTCTAAATCAAGAAAAAAGTTGCTTTGAATTAAGAGGTAATCTATTCAAAAAAGGTGGATATTGAAAAGGTTTTCCATTTCAGAAAGAAAGAAATGAGAAGAATAAAAACAAGGGAACACAGACCACTATTACTTAAGAAGTTCCAACAGGGCATTTGTAAAATAAATGGATTGGGCAAAGTCAGCATAAATCATAGAAAAGAAAAACATTTTTTTAAAAATCTACTGGAACTTCTGAGTTTGTAAATAATAAATAAAGGCAAACCAATTGATGGCATTTTTAGATAAGGTTTTCTAATAAAGGTGCCACACTAGTAGTGGCATGATTTTGCAAGTAACATACTTTCATGGATTGATGACTGGTCAACTAAGAGAGGGAATAAACAGATCCTTCTCAGATTGAGCTGGTGGGCAGAGCGTGGGGAGGAGTGACCACTGGACTTGGTTATTCACAATCTACAGCAATGATTTGCTGATTGCAGGAGGATGATAGAGGGAATATACACACCTACATCAGCTGACAGTACAAAGCTGGATAGCAATACATGCCAAGAGAAGGTTGCATAGGGGCTTCAGGGGATGTAGACAAATTAAAGACCAGGCAGATGGAATACGTAAAATTAGTAGATTACAAAATCACCTATTGATTAAAAAGTGGTTTCTTTTTCAGAAAGATAGTGCAATGGGTTGATGTTTAGAATGGCCTAAGTTTCCCCGAAAACAAATCACTGAAAGGAATTAAATGTGAAACAGGGAAATGCAACAAGGATTGCTAGACTCATCCTGGGATAGCAGGTTTAAGAGAAGAGGTTAAACGGACTGGGCCTATTCTCTCTTTTGAGCTTAGAAGAGCAAAAAGGTAATCACATTGAACATAGAAACCCAGGGGGCTTAGCAGATTACATGCAGAATTGATGATTCCCCTAGCCGGGTTGTCTAGAGGTCGGGACCAGTTTTAGAATAAAAGGATCAGCCATTCAGGGCTTGGATATTTAAAAAAAAGTCTCCAAAACAATAGAAATACATAAATGCCTCTAACCAAAAAGACTGTGGACCTTATTATCTAGAAATGATTGGATAAGTGCAAGCACCATATACCTTAAAGAAATCTTCTAGCTGTTTACTATTATACAAGGCTGGGACATTAGCAGAGAACTGCAGGAGATCTTCAGCGCACTGCCTTCTCTCTTCAATCACAGATTTCTCAAAACGACCTACAATAAAAAAAAGTAGCAATTAAACAGGAAAACATTCTTGTTTATTTCAACTTTAATTATACTGGTTACATATTTTATAGGCAGCAAGTCAGAAAACAGTATCTGCCACATATCAAACAAAAAGTACTTTTGAAGATGGATCAAAATGATAATTAGCAAGACTTTAGTTGGGCTAGATTTATTGCAAACCTAGGCTGGGCTTTATTTTACTGAAACAAAGAGCATTATCCACAAGAGACTATTCTGTCCACAAAGCCAAAAATAGTGGATCACAAGATTAAATCACACATAAAGAAATTCTAATTATTTTGCTGTAGACAGGCTGCAGTTTGTGTATAGAGTATAATGATAGTTTAAGAATTTGTGTAAATAAATCTCTAGTACAATCTTCAGACCACTTACAAATCAAACTGGGGAGTAGTATTTTTTTCACATTAATCACTTTTATTGAATCATGACATGTTCAGTTTGTTTTATTAGTTCATAACCTCTAAATTAGATCAAATTGGGCCCCTCAACTCAGAAAGGATGTGCTGAAACTGAAGAGAGTTCAAAGAAGGTTCACAAGAATGATCCCAGCATTGAATGGCTGGTCATATAAAGAGCATCTGATAGCTCCAAGCCTATATTCACTAGAACTCAGAATGAGGGGCAACCTAACTGAAACCTATCAAATGTTGAAAGGCCTCGATAAAGTGGATGTAGAGAGGATGGTTCCTTTGGTAGGAGAGTCTAGGAAGAGAGGACACAGCCTCCAAATTGAGGGGCATCCTTATAGAACAGAGATGAGGAAGAATTTCTTCAGCCAGAGAGTGGTGAGTCTATGGAAATCCTTGCCACAGGGAGCTGTGGAGACCAAGTCTTCATGTATGTTTAAGGCAAAGGTTGATAGATCCTTGATTAGTCAGGGCATGAATGGATATGGGGAGAAGACAGGAGATTGGGACTAGGAAGAAAAATGGATCAGCCATGATGAAACAGCAGAGCAGACTCGATGGGCCAAATGTCCTATGCCTGCTCCTATATCTTAACGTCTTAAATCAGATGTAAAAGAATAAGCTCTATCCACAAAACTCTAGGCAATAAAACAGCTGATTAAGCCTCATATGAATTATTAAATGGCTGTAAAAATGACAATTGTTTTTGACAACCAGAAGAACAAAAGTTTAAACTTAGGAAACCTAACAGAACTTAATACATTCAAATAAACTCAGTCATCACAGAAACAGGCACAAGACATCCAGAGACAAGGTTGACCATAAATCTCTTAAATAGAACTGATTTTGATTCACAAAATGCATTGTGTTTCTATACGAGTTAAATGCAGTCATAATTGATAGTGATCCACAATATTATCTTTTCAACCAAGTTATATTACTTTAGATTAAGCATCCTATCACCCAGGAGAGAAAAAAAATCACCAACAGTGACAGATAAATATTGATAGAATATTTGAAGAGAGCTGAGACAGCATACCAAGGGATATCAAGTGTGGAGTTTTATATGAGGACCTTGTTGGCTGACCACGTCATAATCAGCAAATCACACTGAGCTGAAATGCATCCTTTTTAAGATAAGCATTGTGCATCAAGAGCCACAGCAATCTAATTATAACATGTGAATTCACTATAAATGTACATTTGATTTAGTACAAAAGTAGACAATCTAAACGAAGATGTCATTAATTTCAGCTGCTTTAAATCACACCACCATAATAGCTTTACTGTTCAGTTGAAAGTGCCCTGCAATTTGATGTGGTGTAGAATCTGTAATGACCACTGGATCACAGTGGAAAGACCAGCTGGCAGTATTCAGTACTGCGTGTCTGCAAAGAACGTATCATTTACAGTAGACCATAAAGTAATGACAGAATGTTGTTTCAGAAGGCAATTAATTATCTTTATGTCACAAAGTAGGCTAAATAAAAAAACTACAGCAAATCCCAAAGTGTATCCCCTCAAGTATTGGTTAAAATCATTTTAATCTCTGTTAATGTTTAAAGAGATTTAAATCGATATATTGCAAAGCAAATTAACAGCTCTTTAAAAATGCTTATATTACTGGAAGATCGTGCCAATATCTTTGAGTGGGATCATTTGCTTAAGCTTTATTCTAGCATAAAATTAGGGAAATCTAGTGATTTTTTTTAAATACTCAATTTAATCCAAGTTGCAGTTACTAATTGCAGTTAGTAATATAATACAAATACTTTTCTACTGCTCAAAGAAAAACACATTGTATTCATAACCTCAACATCAAATTAAGAATTCTCATCACATTCAAATCCCTCTGTGTGCTTGCTTTTACCTCTAACTTTCTCCAATCCTGTAACCATCAGATCACAGCATACAACTTGCATCTCCAGTATACCTACCATTACCACCACTTAGCCCATTATCAAACAACCTAGTCACACTGATTGCTAAGGTTGCCCACTGAGTTTTTGCAGGAGCGAGTACAGCAAGTGACCAGGTAAATGGGTAGACAACCTGTCTTCCACATGTTCATAACCAAGCCCAAATTTAATGAACGGAGGTCAGTTTGGGGAAGGGGAAGGGGAAGTGGAATGGAAAGGAGGAAGAAGAGACTAAGGGCCAGCACAGTTGGCAAGCTGAGGTGGTCGGAGATGGGCATGTGGAAACTTTATAAAGCAGCTTACTTATAAAGTGGTAACAACAACTTCTCACTCAATGTCAGCAAAATCAAAGAGCTGATTATTGACTACAGGAGGAGGAAATTGGAGGTTCATGAGCCAGTCCTCATCAGGAGATCAGAGTGGAGAGGGTCAACAACTTTAAAATTCCTCAGAATTCCTCGGAAGATTTGTCCTGTTTCCAGTAGGCAAATAACATTACAAAGAAAGTATGACAGTGCCTGTACTTCCTTATAAGTTTGCGAAGATTCAGCATGTTACCTAAAACTTTGACAAATTTCCATAGAGACACAGTGGAAAGTATACTGACTGGTTGCACCATGACCTGGTATGGAAGCACCAATGTCCTTGAATGAAAAAGCCTACAAAAAGTAGTGGATATGGCCCAGTCCATCATGGGTAAAGCCCTCTCCACCACTGAGCACATCTACAATGTCGCAGGAAAGCTGCATCCATCATTTAGGCCATACTCTCTCCTCACTGCTGCCAGCAGGACAGAGGTACAGGAGCCTCAAGACCTAATAAAAAAACAGGTTCAGGAATAGTTATTACCCCTTAACCATCAGGCTCTTGAATCACATGAGATAGCTTCACTCAGCCCAACACTGAACCGTTCTCATGGACAAACAGTTCAAAACTAGAGGATATAGATTGAAAGCAATTTCCAAAAGAACAACACAAAATTGTCAATTAGAAACTCATTTACTATATCACCAATCATAGTACCCAGAATGCATTGCCAAAGGAGGTAGAACCAGATTCTATAGGTCTGAAAGTAGATGAGAAAGTAGTGAGGAAATCAGAGAAATTAGTCAGTCATGATCTGGCTGTATCAGAGTTTGACATCCAAGATAAAAGGTAGAAGGTCCAGAAATGCTATTAGGAAGGATTTAAATATTAATTGGGAAGCTAATTTAATCTTTGTACACAATTAACCAGTTAACGAGATGATTTAAAAACAACTAATTAGCGTTTTGCTTTAATAATGAGTAACTCATGACATAAGTGCAAAACTTCATTCATTGTGTTGTGAACAACACACACAAAATACTGGAGGGACTCAGCAGGTCAGGCAGTATCTGTGGAGGGAAATGAACAGTCAACGTTCTGGGCTGAGACCTTTCAACGGGACTGGAAGGAAAAGTGGACAGAAGCCAGAAAAAAGGTTGGCGAGAGGAGGAGGAGCACTAGCTGGCAGGGAAATCCAAGCTGGGGAGGAGAGGACGTTGGAAAGGTGCGAGAAGGAGGGAGGAGACCGGTGAAAGAGACTAGGGCTGAACTAGGTGAAATCTGATAGAGGAGGACAGTAGACCATGGAATGATGGCAAGGACGTGGGGATCCAGAAGGAGGACGGGGGCAAGCCGCGAGGACATGGGAGGGGAAAGGGAAGGAGCAAAGGGGCCAGAGGGAAGTTAAACTGGAATTTAGAGAAATCCATGTTGATGTCATCAAGTTGGAGATTACCACAACAGAATACAAGGTGTTGTTCCTCTAATCTGCATATAGCTTCAAGATGGTAGTAGAGGAACTCGATAACAGATATATCAGTGTCAGAATGGGAAGAGAAATTCAGATGCCTAGCTATTGGGAGATCCTGTCTGTTACAGTAGCCAGAATGAAGGTGCTTAATCAGGTCTCAATGTACAGTATGCTAATGAGAGAAACAACCTCTCATAATCCATTTTGGCATCTACAACTTGACAGATCAACACTGACTTCTCTAACTTCTGGCAATTCCTTCCCTCTATTCCCCCTCACACTTTGTTTTCCATTATTCCTCGGACCCCTTCTTTTCCTTCCCCCACCTTCATAAAACTGCTATCACCATGGCTTCCTCTCTCTGATTTTCACCTCCTTCCCTTTATTTCATGATCTGTCTCCTCTAGTCAGATTCTATCTTCAGCACTGTGCCCTGTCAACATATCACCTACCAGCCTTTTCTGCTACCTCCACCTCACCTACCATTCCCCCTTCAAGTGGATTCGCCCATCATCTGCCAGCTAATGCTCCGTTCTGCTCCCACTTTTCTTTTATTCTGGCTTCTGCCCTTACTTGCCAGTCCTAATGAAGGTTCTTGGCCCAAAACATTGACTTTTCAATCCTCCCACCTCAGATGCCGCCTGACCTGCTGAGTTCCTCCAGCATTTTCTGTGTTTTGCTCCAGATTTCCAGCATCTGCAGTCTGTCATGTATTCATTGTTAGGATTACTGTTAAATATTGCTATGATCTCATTGATCCAACTCAAATTAAAACTTGAAAATCAATTTGAAAGGTATTGATTTTTGTACTCTAAATATCAGCCCTCATTCAGAGGAAACAGATGCCTGGAGCTACTGAAGAACTAAAGATCACCTTGAACATGTCTGCTTACTCAACTAAAAAAAAATACATTATGCTTCAAAGATCATAAACTACTCAGCAAAAAAAAAAAGGCAGTAGATGGCAAAGTAACCAAAAGACAAAAGGAGGAGGCAGCAGAAACGCAAACTGGAACGGGGAAACAAAGTTAAGTTTAGTGTGAAATTTTTTTTAAATCAATACACATTGATTTTCTTTTTAACTTTATCTTAAATTCAAAAATTACACAGGTCTACCACGTAAGATTTTTAAGTAATAAAGACATTTCTTTTGTAATAAAGAAATGACAGTGTACTCAGTCAGTAGCTTTTACACACAATATAATTTACTCGATTCACCTGCCGAGGCAATACTAGAGCTTCAAAAATAGATCTATAAACATACTGAACAAGCTTTCATCCATAAAAGGCATTAGTGAATCTGCTCGGATTTTTAACAATTTGGCAGATTTAATTATTTCCAGCTGCTTTAAATGTTCACATTCCTCGGAAATGAGTAAGTTCTTCCAGTTGTGCCAGGCCCTTACATCATTAGCGTAGCAGTGGGTACATAACTACTGTTGTGATGGCTTACAATTTTAGAAAACAAACTCACCAGTTCCCAAAATAGTGTGAAGTGTTTCTAGAAAGCATGAACGGAAGAAATATTCAATTCAATACAGCACTTCAAAGAGACTTCCTTTTACTAACTGTAGCTTCTTCTCTATGATTGACCATTTCTCTCAATCTTGTCAACACAGCACATCAATAAGGTTTCTCTTGTCCTTAACTTCCATCCTATCAATGTCCAGTATGTAAATCATCCTCCATAATTTCCAACTCCTCCTTCCTAATTCCATTGGACAGATCTTGCCCTCCCCTCCATGCTCAGCATTCTAAAAGGGACAGATGATTTCTTCAAGTTCTTATTTCACCTAACATTCCCTTCTCAAAGAACTCTTCCATGCAACTATTTCACCTCATCCCTTCCTAACATTCCATCCATGCAAAGCATCTATTCATCTGCACTTTGACTTCAGTGCACTAGATTCTGTGTTCATAATCTGGTCTCCTCTTCAATGAAGGTCTAAGCATTTCTCAGGGATGACCAGTCCAACATCACATTAATTCATCAACAACCCTGGCACCTCTTGGGCCCACCTCCTCGACTTCTCTGCCTTTGGTCTCTTGCATTTTCCAACCAAGCACCACAAAAGCTTGAGGTGCAACTCTTTCTTTACATAGACCATTGAGGCCCTCTGGACTTAATACCACATTCAACAATTTCAGATTACTGATCTTTAGTGTTTGTGTTTAACCAGTTCTCTTGCAAAGTGATCCAGCTTTTCTCCCCCCTCCATCTCTCCAGGTAACATCTGATCAGTTGGATATTTTGAACATTCTCTCATTTTAGATTTCCTGCAACTGCTATATTCTGCACCACACATTGTCTAGGTAATTGTTGTGTTTCTTTCCAACTATCTTCATTCACCTTCCTCAGGTCACATTGACAGATCACCTCTCTTAGATGGCATGCATGGTAGGCCTCCAAGATTCCTTAACAATATCTGTGCAACCTTGGACTCTACCCCAACATAGAGAATGAAATGTCTTGCCACCCCATCTCCTCTACAACTTTCTACACTCTGGTTTTCTCATCTTCACCATTCTCAAGGAGCATCATTGAGCTGCAGTGTTAACTTCTGCTGCTCTCTCCACAGGTGTAGCTTGGCCTGTGGAGAACCCACAGCATTTTGCCTTTCCAGACAATGGAAATACATTGGGTATAATTAGCCAAAAACTGATCAGCAATGAACAAAGGTCACACAGCAATGAAATGCATCTTATGAATACAAGCCTCTCATTCTTTGTCATTGAATTTCATCAAAAATACAGGAACAACAAAAAAAATCACAAGACAGAACAAAATGATTTCAGACCTCAGAAAGAATAAATCTAAACATCACATGACAAAAAGCCAGGAATAATCAAACCAGAGGCACAAAATAAAAACCAATACAAGCACACAAAAAAATCTAAAATGCCCACCACTTTTGATAAAATGCATACAGATTTGACTCATTTCTTGCAAGCAACATGTGCACATTTAGCATGATTTGTACCATTTTGAAAACTGGCAAGGACAGCAGCCACTGCAATATCAGCAGAGAATCCTGCAAAAGTGACAGAACATCAATCCTGATACTTCACTGACCGGATTTAAGTGCTACCATGACAACCCAGCCATTCCTATGAATCGAGAGACACTGAACCCTGCAGAGGGGAGTACAAATAATCTCCAGTGAAAAAGTGGAAAGGAACAGCAAACTTAACTAAATGGCTGCTGTAAAGCTGGAAACACAAGTGCAACTAGTTCCTTTTATTTGTAATGTACTAGACGGGCTGTGGAGTTGATGTCAAGTACAACAAATATACTGGTCAGCCACATTTTACATTTTTATGCTCTAGTACACAGAAACTCTAGATCTCGATTCACAAGACTTCTGCCTTATCAGAAATCTGTACTGCAAACAAACTGCTGCTATAAGAATAGATGGAGAAGTAAGTCAGTTTATGAAAATCATGAGAGGTGTTAGACAAGGGTGTGTTTTTTCCCCTGACTTGTTTAATGTGTACAGTGAAACAATATTACAAAAAATAAGAGACATCTTGGCAATCAAAGTTGGTGGTAAAAATATCAATAATTTCAGATATGTGGATGACACTGTTAATTGCAAGTATGGAAGAAGAACTACAAAACATAATTGATATAGTTGTTGAAGAAAGTGCAAAAATGGGTCTATCAATTGCAAAAAGACAGGATGTATGGTGATATCCAAAAAGGAGAATCCTATCTGCAGGCCGAGAATAAACGGGGAAGACTTAAGTACAGAACTTTTGCTACTTAAAAAAATGGCAGGTGTAACATGGACATCAGAAGAATAGGGATGGCAAAAGACACCTTTACGAGAATGAAGAATATACTGACGAGCTCTAAACTAGGCATGACAACCCACCTCAGAGCACTGAAATGTTACGTTTATCCAGTTATGTTATATGATTCAGAATGTTGGACAATATCTAGTAACATGAGGAAACAAATTGAAGCAGCAGAGATGTGGTTTTTGAGGAGGATGCAAAGAATATCATGGACCAAACGAATATCTAATGAGGATGTCATGAACAGATCAAGCACAAAAAGAGAAGTAATGTGTGAGATCATGAAAGGGCAACGTAACTTCATTGGACATGTGATTAGGAAAGAGGAGTTAGAATGCACAGTAATAATGGAAAAGATTGAAGGGAAGAAAGCAAGAGGAAGGCAAAGACAAATGATGATGGAGACTGCAGACAGAGAACTGGAAATGAATACCAATGAATTGATCCACTTGACCTGAAACAGGAGTGTGTGGGCCATGGCAGTCAAAGCTCAAAGTGGGCATGACACCTGATGATGATGATGACACAGATGTAGAAGTTAATCAAGAGGACAGATGGGTGTGGTTTTGTCAGCAGGTTGATTCCCAGGAAAGCAAGTCTCATTATTTTTAAAATTTCTCTCAGCAGGAATACCCCTTCCACTTTCTGGATTCATATCTGCCTTCAGAAATCTATACTCCCAACTATCCACTAATTTAATTGCTCCAGAATTAACTTTCAGTCATAACAGAATCAGATACATGACTTCCTCTCCATTTTCTCCCTCCTTAAAACTTCTCTAACCTGATTTTTTTTTTTAAATCACATCTTCAGAATCAGATTTATTATTACTGTCTTATGTGACATGAAATCAGTAGTTTTGCAGCAGCAGTACAATGCAGAGATATAAAATTACTTTAAATTACATAATAAACAGGACAAAAGCAGGACTTGGTGTGCTGGTGTGCTGGTGTCCTGGGTTTTTTGATTCATAGAGTGATAGAGTCATAGAAAAGTAAAGCACAGAAACAGGCTTCTCGGCCCTCCTAGTACATGCTGAGGCATTTAAACTACCTAATCCTATTGACCTGGACCAGGACCATAGCCTTCCATCCATGTACCTATCCAAACTTCTCTTCAATCTTGAAATCAAACTCACATGCACCACTTGCTCTGGCAGCTAGTTCCACATTCTCACAACCCTTTGAGTGAAGGAGTTTCCCTTCATGTTCACCTTAAACTTTTCATCTTTCACCCTTAACCCATAAACCTCTAGTTGTAGTCCCACCCAACCTCAGTGGAAAAGGCCTGCTTGTATTTACCTCATTTACTCCTCATAATTTTGTATAGCCATCAATTCTCTTCTCAATCTTCTACGTTCCAAGGAATAAAGTCCATATAACTCAGGTCCTCAAGAACTAGCAGCATCCTTGTAAATTTTCTCTGTACTCTTTCAACCTTATTTATATCTTTCCTGTAAGTAGGTGACCAAAACTGCACACTATACTCCAAATTAGGCCTCACCAATGTCTCGTACAACTTCAATATAATATCCAATCTCCTGTACTCAATACTTTTTATGAAGGCCAATGTGCCAAAAGTTTTCTTTATGACCAACCCTATCAACCTGTGATACCACTTTCAATGGATTATGGACCTGTATTCCCAGATTCTTTTATTCTACAGCAGTTCTCAATGACCTAGTATTCACTAAGTAGGTGTAAGACCTACCCTGGTTGGCCCTTCTGAAGTGCAACACCTCACACTTGTCTGCAATAAATTTGATTACACTTTCCTTTAGGATGATTTTGCCTTCAACTATTTTTGTGTTCTCTCCATAAACACTGGTTGGAAAAATACAAAAACCAGGCAGAGCACTCAATCAATGCCTCAAAATGCTGCCCTGCTAAAAACGTCACTGGATGTTCCTTCCCAACAGGAATGGCTTATCGTATTCATTCAGTCCATGTTACCTTAAGAGGCAATTGGTGATAGAAGGTTCTGACAAGAAAGTATAAGATTCAGGGTCTTTCACTGTAGAGAATTTGAGATGAATCTCCATTTCAAATTACGGATGTGCTTTAATGTCCATTTCTCCACATCCTAACCATTTTGACTAACATGTTCTTGAGAAAAGAGGCAGAAGTAGAGCTTGTGTAAGTAAATCTCTTATTTAAATTCAATCCAACTCCAGATTCCAGGCCACCATAAGGAACCCAGTGCTCCATAGAAGTACCTCACTAACTCCAAGGCAAAATTAATTTCTCCTCAATTAAAGATTCCTCATTCAGACTCTAAATTTTATTTGCTGATTGGCATTGAAATGACAATGTCAACAACCTGTTCACCAAAACTTCATTTTCTTGCCTGAATCTATATCTTACACAGCCACTTAATCTGCTATTGCATCCCCTCCACACCAAGTAGTTTCATGGTTTCTACTCTTTCAATTATTCAGAATCAATCTGGATTGCTACACATTGACCACCACTGACTACTAGATGGATTTTATGACAGTCACAAATTCAAGGACTATAACCCATCTTCCCATCATTTAAGAATACTTTAAAACAGGTTTAAAGTATACCATCTGTTAAAAATGACAATTCAAGGATATAACAAACTTATTAGTTCAGCAGCATAGAAGCTGCTAACAGTCAATATAGAAATAGCCAAATAAAATTACTATCCACATAGAAATGAAAAGCTCCTCTGAGGCAGACCTCATTTTGAGATTTTATAAATAGTTGGGGAAATTCTGCACAAATTTATTTGTATTTCTAGAAACTTTTGACAAGATATCCTGTAAGAGAACAAGGATGAATTAAGACAACATCTGCAGTATCATTGAAAGGGCATATTGACTTAAACCAATGATGCAGTTTTAGTACATACACAGTTGGAATCCACAGGCAATATCTGTTCTGACCCCAGTGTGAAAAAAGAGCTACACTTCAATTTTTTGAAACTCGAGAGGTTTCAAATTTGTTCAAAGATACTTTAAAAGGATATTATCCTTGCAGTACAAATTGGAGTACCAGACTCTAGATAAAAAGCAAGGTCACATATATCAAGGATTGAGCTCAAAGATAATTTAAAAGAAAGCACTTTTCACACATCCCAAGGTTCAAAAATTCTTCACCCACCTTTTTTTGTTCAGATTACATATTATGTTATACAACACGACCCAGTGGAGTTTTTTTAAAATCAAACACATGCAATAAATTTGAAACAAAAACAAGAATTGCCAGAAGCACTCACAAGTCATGTTACACACTTGGGGTGAAACAAGAAGTCAATGATTTGGATCAGAGCCCACCGTCAGAACTGAAAAATTGTGAAAGTGAGTGTGTTTCAAGTTGTAGAAAGAAGCAAGGTGCAGACCAAAGTTGTCAGGGAAACAAATATTTTAAATATCAGGAATTAGAAACAAGAGGAAAAGGGAAATTGAAAGTGAGGTACAATCACATCTGTGGAGGGGGGAATAAAAGGATAGATTATCTGGAATCATTAATACTGAGTTTAAGTACAGAGGACTGCAACTTGCCCATACACATGATGAAATGTTTCTTCTCAAGCTTATACTGTTCTAATTAAGTAGGTGAAAATGCAGAGTGATCAGAGTGGGAACAAAAAGTGAGAAGCACCTATAAACTCAGGATCAGCATGGACTGAACAGAGATGGTCTGCAAATCAGTCACTTCTCTGGGCCGTGTTTAGCTTCCCCAGTGTAGAGGCAACCATATTGTGCACCCAATACAAAATATTAGATTGGCAGCGACAGTATATTGATGTTTCAAGTCAAAGAATTATTTGGGTCCTTCAATGATGTAAAGAGATGAGGGAACATAATGAATGTTGCCCTTCCTTTAGTTCCATAGGAATGCTTGAAACAAAAAAGGGGAAATGAAAGTGGATCAACACAATTCTAAATAGGGAGGGGAAGGCAGGTTAAGTATCTCTCCGCATCAAAGCCACTCAGTGTGCCAAATACTTCCAGCATATTCCGTTCTTGCAACCATGTCAAATTTGTTGATGTTCAAATGACTACAACAGGGACAGCAAAGAACAGTTTTGCAATTCAAACTCACTGGCAGTTGTTCGCTTATAGACTCTTTCAGGTTGAAGAGATTATGGATTTGGGTTCTAGATAATTCACTCAATCTAATTTTGCAGTGCCTGCTATAGGTCTCACCAGAATGACAATCCTCATCCATCTTTAAGTGCACCAGATGCAATATGGACAGTTCTACATACCATTTGAGCTTTCTGAGAATTTTTTTTAATGCAACCAAAAACCAAAAAAATTGAAAATCCTATTATTTTTGTTTATTCATGGAACATTTTTCATGTAAAGATAATAACTTGAATATTAATTACTTTCTTTAATGAAGTATAATTGAAGTTTTTGCTACAATGGCTCCATCCAGTCTATTGTCGTTACTGGCTGGAATCTCTGCCGAATCCTTCGGATATTAAGTCAGAGATTCCCATTTCTTGCTGACATCATCGAACTGCCTGACCAATCCCAATTGTGGCTTTACAGTCCATTTACTACCATTGTTTCTCCTTAAATATTATTTAACCTTTAATCATAAAACATATAAAAATTTTGTAGTAACCCATCAAAGAATGACCACCAAACTCAACAATACTTCAGTAGGCATCATTTGCAGCCGTTGGGACATTTAACCATTTATTAACGTTAGCACAGAAGATGAATAACCAATTTAGCTACAAAGGCACAAAAATTCACTGGAGATTGGAAAAAAAAAAAATCCCTTCTACATTTTGGAGGATGTCAAATGAAAAATAAAAGGCAAAGCTGGAGAAAGGGGATATTGATGGATTTCATTCGCTTTCAAAATGCATCCTCCTGATCAGTCATGAAATAAGTTGCAATCTTAATCTCTTTGCCCCTTTAAACTCATGGTTTCTTCGTCTCCGATTCTTCCCAATGAAATGCAGCATCTTGTAATTTGCTACCTTGAAGTCCATTCATTTACACATCCATTCTACATTATTAACATCATACACTGTGCTACAGTTTACTTCAGTATTAATGTTGCCACAAAATTCAAGGACGTAAATTTAGAAACTGCAAATTTAATTCCAGAGTTTAATTTTATATGTACAGCAAATATCAGCATGAAACTTCACAGAATACCACTTATAACTTTTTTCTAGTTTAATAAGCCACATTTAAACCTTAAATACACCATGGTCAATCCACTCTGCAACTAATCTCCTCACATTAATTCCCCAGAATTCAGTTGGCACTGCATTTGCTTCACGCGCAAATCAAATTTTGGAATAAAAGCATATGCTGCGTTTTTTGTTATCCAAAATTAATGCATATTGTGTGAATACAGGAAAACTTATTCTCCATTATAAACCATTTTAGTTGGCATCTCTGCATTTTTTGCAGAAAAACAGAATTCTGATACTGTATTGTTGCAAAGTTAGAAATAAAAAATATAACTGCCTTACCAAAAACTTTTCCTTTAGCAAAAGGTGGAAATAATTCTGGATGCCTGTATAAAGTTTTATGAAGCTGCCAGAACTCTTTGTGAAGTTTCTTAAAATCATTGTAACGTTTCCAAACTACTATCTGAAACAAGGGGGTAAAGTCAGAAATTAGCAAACCAATATGATTATTTGCATATTCTATTACAGAAGCTATGTTGACAGAGAAAATAAATTACTCTAGCATTAACTTCTAACAGTTAAGAGACTAACTGTAACATTGCATTAAACTATTCAATATAGACCCCAGGTCAGTTTGTCATTACTGGGCTATTTCCCACAATTAATCTCAGTGATGTGAATCCTTTGTTAATTGGTGTGCTCATAAGAGTCATGTTAAACTGGGCAAAGTTATGGTCAGGATGTTCACCAAGTTCACTTATTAGGTTCATACATGAAAAGTGATCAGAGCCCAATAAATTGCATCACAGAGAATTAATGCCTTCAGGCAGGAATAAAAAATTGGCAAATATCGAGGCAACATTTTCCCCCAACTTACTGAATGGCACTTAATCTGAATAATGGTGCAAGTATCTTAAAAAATACTTGATGTTAGACTTGAACCAAAGTTAAATAAAAATTAAAATTCTGAAGGCATTAACATTGCTGCCAAAAGCTTTAGTGCCAACAGCCACCAATTTACCAAATACTTCCAACTCACAGTCTTATGTAGCAAGTAAGCTGTCATATTATACGATTTACTGTATGAGTATTGTCTAATTATTGCAAATCTGTACTTCTGTTTAATAAAGGTATCATAAAAATGATAATCAGACTGTATAATTTTAGAACTAAGTATCTAGAACATGGGAAATAGTGGTTAAGAACATTGAGTCAGAGGTCTTCAAAAGTCAATTTTGTATCATTTTAAAAGTCTGTATTAAATTGCATATATTAAGTTATAAGATGCATACAAGCAGGTAATATAGCAACATTTAATAAACTTCCTGCAACATAATCTAACCACAGTCAAATTTTAAGCAGTTTTCATATCAGAAGAGAATTATACACATTAACTGGCTATTTTTAAACCAACACAATAAAAGAAAATTATTTCACAAAACCTATTCTCCAACCCCTCCCCCCCAAATTAGAACAATAACACAACTTAAATTTCATGCATATGAACTATCCTGTCCTGGAGCAGTGAGTCTGTATCACTGAAATGGGCCAGATTTTCCTTTCCTTCTGTCCCTGCAGTTTTTGATGTCAATGAAATCCAAAAATAGAGGAGCTGAAACACAACTTGGCACATTTCATGGGGAACGTACCCCCATGGGAAAGAGCAGGAGCACATACCATTGGATCTCACCTTGTTTCCACTGCTGGAATGACACCCAGTCCAGTAACAGAGTATAAACCTATTGACCTAAATGCACTGATTTTGGTCCTCAACTTCAACATAACCAAGTCTGGCATAGAAATATCAGGGCAGTATTTTAAATAGAATTAATTAGATTTAAAAAGTGATTACAGGCATTTTTTTCCCTCATCATTGTATTAATTTCTCAGTTGACTGTACATGGACAAATTTAAAGTTCTTAATTGATTAAATCAATTTCTTTACTTTTCATTTTGTTTTAAACATCTGATTAGCGGAAAACTTCCACTAGCAGACCACATCAAGGGCTAGAACTTGATTAGATCAAGCACCCTAAATAAATGCAGTGGCAAACTGGGTGGAGAATAATTTGGCCCATACCCCCATCCAAAAGCAATGTAAAACTTCACAGGTTAATTCATAAGAAACTAAATACAAGGTGCTTGAAAAGGAGAAAGAAAGATAAAATGCTTACAATTTGAACTTAACTATACTGTTAGTCCCTTGGGGGCATCTTAATCCATTCAAAAGCAACCTACAGCTAAAATGATAGGCCACCCATTTGATTTTTGAAAAACTATGAAATATTTACATTTAGAAAGCCATTCCACATAATGATTGGTCTTCGAAAGAACTCAACTTTCTTTACTTTATTACTGTAATTTATACTTTAGCAATTACCTTCATAATCAGCTTATTCCAGAGTTAGAGCCAAAATCAATTCTAGTTGTCAGTTGTAGCCTCCAAGATGTAATAGTCTCTTTTGCAAGCAGGACAGCATTAGAAGTGCAGGTGGATCAAATTCTTTATGTTGCCTTTGCCTTGAACTTCACTATTTTCATGATTTTATTTGGAGCAGCTATGCAAGTCAGCAGAAAACATTTGCCAAAATCTCCATTACCTTCAGATATTTTTAATGTTATAGCAAATTATGTGCACACTGCATTTTCTTCTGTCATGTAATAATTCATTTTTCTCTCCACAAGATGCAATCACTAGTACTCCACCTTTTCAAGACCTTTTGAATCAAATATCTATCCCAGTACAACTCATCCCACCCCTTTTTATGTTCTCCTCATTCACCTAACAAACATTCACAAGATCAGATTACATCTAGATTTTAAAATTGTTGACAATTTTATAGGTTCCTAGGTACAATATTAAACCACTTGCTCCTACACTATATTAGATTCTTAACATTACATTTAGCGGTACAATATTTTACTTTCTAGCTCCCCTTTCCCTGTCCAGGATAATGAACACAGGTGGATTTGTCCCTAACCATCTGATAATGCTCTACTACAACTGGCCGCTTACACAGGTACTTCCAGTAACGAAGTACATCCAATTTTCCACAAATGGTACAGCAAAGATCTGCATTCAAATTCTATTGTTTTGTAACATTCTATTAATAACTGAAATTCAATCTTGTAAAATTCAGCAATCTATTCAAATGTTTTCACAAGCAACCTACAAACTGAATTATTATTTACTTATTACTTTAGTAAAGAAATTCCGTGCAAGTGTGTCTTATTGAGCAAGTTTTGTATAGCTTCTTTAATAATTAACACACAGTGATTTCCAATACTTGAAATAGGTACAGAGGGGCAAAGCTACTCAAAGAGTCTGATTTAAGTTACAAATAGAAGCCAAGATTTTGGAATATGCTGCAATTTTTATGAAATCCAAAACTAATGTATTTTGTGTGAATACAGGAAATTTATTCTCCATTATAAACCATTTTAGTTGGCATCGCTACATTTTTTGCAGAAAAAATAAAATTCTGATACCGTATTGTTGCAAAGTTGTAAATAAAAATAAAACTGCCTTATCAAAAACTTCTCCTTTAGCAAAAGGTGAAAATAGTCTGGATGCCTGTACAAAGTGCAGGATTGTGAAAAGTGCCTAAAAAAGGAACAACATAATTTGGGATAGGAAAATGGTGAAAGGCCTTGATAGAGTAGATGTTTCCTATGGTGGGAAGAGTCTAAGACCAGAGGGCACAGCCTCAGAATAGAGGGACGTCCTTTTAGAATGGAGATGAGGAGGAACTTCTTTAGCCAGAAAGTGGTGAATCTGTGGAATTCGTCGCCACAGGCAGCTGTGGAGGCCAAGTTTTTATGTATATTTAAGGCAGAGGTTGATAAGATTCTTGATTTGTCAGGGCATGAAGAGATACAGGGAAGGCAGGAGATTGGGGCCGAGAGGAAAAATGGATCAACCATGATGAAATGACAAAGCAGACTCAATGGGCTAAATTACCTAATTCTGCTTCTATATCTTACGGTCTTCTGGTCTAAAATATGGTCTGAATAATCAACTCCCTTGGGCTTCAAAGCACAGAATAAAACTTCCATAAATGGAGGTGCTTGTTATATTAAGAGTTTGTATCACAAAACAGATAGCCAATTTCAGAACATTCACAAACAATGAAAGTCATATTCTTGGACAAAGCTTGTTTCCACATTGACCAGAATTTTTAAAAGTAAATGAAGGCCATCTCAGAATGTTGTAATACATACAAGCTTGATAGGACATAATCACTTTCATAATAGGCTTCATCTACCTTGCAATCAAAGTTGTCAATAACTCAAGCACTTGCTAACTTAATTCCTTGAAGAGATAGTCAATCTCACAAAGCTGTATAAACTCTTCATAAAATGTTTGGAGGATATTCAGCATTTTGGATAATATTATGAAAGCGGTAGAGGATACACAATATCATTTAATTCATTGGGATATAGCAAGAGTTTTCTCTGAATATATTCCACTAGTATTATACCCAAGTAGGCAATCAAGAATGAAATATCATAGAAATGACATTGCTGAAGGATTAACGCTACTGTAAGAAGTACATATCCAGAAGCGAATGTTAGGGTTACACTTTGGATTGTTTGGCAATACTATACTCTCTCACAAAGGACAATATGTGAAATACCGCTGTGAGCCAATAAATACTTGTTTTTTTTTAAATTGGGGAAACATCGAAGAACATTTGTTGTACATAACTTACTTTCTAGAAGAGGAAATAAGTTTTTGCATTGAATTTGGAGAGGGTTTGTGAAATTGATCTTCGAGGAAGTTGGCTTCTTGATACATAGCTAGATGAGAAACTGCAATCCTATTTTCAGCTACATACACAAGAAAAAATAGTTCCTAGTCTCCAAAATTCTATATGAGTCAGACTTTCAAAAATCATATTAAATTCAGCACTCACTGAAGGAAATTACAGTATTTTAGGAAGGCAGCTCAAAGGCATTTGAGGATGGGTAATTCATGCTGGCCTTGCCAACAATACCCACACATCAATCCAAGTATTATTTTAATCTTTTATTGTAAACTCACTTTATAATAGTGGTTCCCAACCTTTTCAATGCCATGGACCAATACCATTAAACAAGGGGTCAATGTTTTCCAGGTTGGGAACCCCTGCTCTATAACAAAGAAACTACAGTATTTTTAACCAATTATAAAATCTAATTCAACAATGATCAATACTTAATAGCTTGTTACCTCTTGGACCTCCTCGGGGTTTCTTCTTGAAACGACCTATTTTAAAAATATATAAAATTAATGTGAAAACCCAATGCTAACTGCTGTCAAAAGTAAACAGAATATATTCAAAATACATTAATCAAACAACATGGTGTCTTTCAGCGCAACTATTTCTGGACCAACTTCAGTAATGAGATGGGTGAAACTAATCTTAACCCTGTTTGGAAAATTAGTATCACGTAATGAACACGTAAAATACGGAATCTTGAAATAAAGTGGCATGGAAATACCAACCTAAAATAACAAATATTCAGCGAATCAAATACTAGTTTGACTTTTTAAAGTTATTTTTAAACATTTGGCTCCCTATATCGTTCGTTCCAGTTGTTAAATCGATGAATACTCAGCTGTTATTAGCAACTTCAAATTTTTTTTGCAGAGCACCAGTGCTGTGAATCCACTCTACCAGCAATGGCTGGGTTGAACTCGTCACTGATTCCTTTCCAAGAGGTTTCCCAGGGTTCATGCTCCATTGTCACAGGCTTGTCCTTTGCTGGAACGAGGGCAGAGCTCGACTCCAGTCTCACAACACAGGACCACCTCCACGGGTAGCAGCAGTTCACCGCTCCTTTGCACACAAGCTCCGTAACGAAAGCATCAAAACCTCTTCCCGTCGCGCTGCAACGAATGCACGAAAAGTGCCACTCACCCGTGCCGTCACTTTATAGACCGTGTAGCCTTTTCTGTGTCTTTTTGGATCGGTTACCGTATAAAAACGAGCCAAATCGCCCTTTTGTCTCTGTGATAACATGATCTGTCAAACCCTCGCCCGCGTCCGATACCCCGACATACAAACACTTTCCCTGTTTACATCATTTCCTAATCTGCAAGCTCCGTGCCGCTGACTTCCTGTACGTACACTCTCCGGCCTTCCCTCTTCTTCCTTATTTTTCTTTGTACGGAGGTAGTTTTTGTTTTTAAAGGAATCGCAGTTTAAATTTACACCAATTATTGCATACGATAGTAATAGTCCGACCTGATCACGGAGTCCATGTGTACCTTCAGGTAGTTCAACTAAGGGACGCAGCAGCCTTTTCTACGCTATCCTTTCCCGAGTTATCTCAGCGGGAAGCGAGGAACTAGCAAGAGCGCAACAGCAGCGCATATTGGAATGTCAGTGTGCAGAATGAGATGGTAACTTGTTTGTTGGGTTACAAATTAAGAGGCAGAGGTTTGGGCCTTAATGGCAAAGAGCAACACTTTCCAAATGGGGTTGAGATACGACAGGATTATTCCATCTCTCTTTCACGTTGACGTCCCCGATAATTGAGTCATGTGAGATGGAATTCATATGTTTATATGAATATACTAAATTCTAATATGTTGTACAACTTTTTTGTTTATATATTTCTATAAAAGGCACACATTTCTCCATGAATCTCAAATTAGCAGTTATTGCCAAACTATAACTGAGTTTATCACAAAACTTAAGTTCTGAAGTTTTGGTTAATACATTGGAATCATGCGTAAACCCCAGAACACTCCAGTGCTATGAACGGGTACTGTAGGTCACTGTTAAAAAGCATACATAACATGCCAACATTTCAACGAGCAGCTTTCCATCCATCAAAAGCACTATTAAAATAAAGCATTTATTTTGGAGGAGTTTTCTTCTTGCTGCTTTGTAAATTGAATAACCAAAGTGCCCCCATTCTCCCTTAGGAAAGCCTCTCAGCTGACAGCATTAGTACTGATGTGAAATGGCTGCCCCGGTGCAGCTTTATCTGCAGTGCATTGTGGGAGTTGTCTCTATTCTTACCAACCCAACACTTGATCTTACTTTCATACCCATATACCAAAATCAAAGGACTTCTAGTTCTTTTCTTACATTGTCATACTATAATAACTAGTTTTGACTGTCACTTTAATCTTTTAAAGACCTCATTAAAATCATGACTTAATTTGTGAGGTTCACAGAATAGCAATGTTAAATTTCCTTGTGTTGGTTTCAGCATGCATTTTGTATTGACCTATTTGTAAGATTATACAGCTTCTAGCAACTAACTTTAGAGTTGAACCAAAGGAACCAAGCCTTAAAGGGCCATATACTGTATACATTACAATCAGCACTCTTCCTGCTGTTGGGAAGTGCTGCTGATTAAAGAATGGATGCCACAATGATGGATGGAGGTATAGAGTACTGTCAGGTGAACAAATCATTGAACAGGCTGGTGCAGTATCGTCAAAAGGTACAGTATGACCTCTATGCATGGAGGACACAAGGAATCTCCAGGGTTAAGTCAGATGTCAATAGGTTGCTAAGGTGCCACAAGCTAATGTTATAGCTCTGTAAAACCCTGGTTAGATCACACTTGGAATATTGTGTTCAATTTTGGTCACCTAATTACAGTATAGAAAGGATGTGGAAGTTTTGTAGTACATTGGAGATTTATCAGGATACTTCCGGGATTGGAGAGGATATCTTTTGAAGTTATTTTGAGCAAACTAGGGTTTTTCTCTTTGGAGCAAAGAAGGATGGCTTGTTAGAAGTGTACAAGATGATAAGAGGCAAAGATCAATTGGGCACTCTAAGACGTTTTCCCCAGGGTAGAAATGACTAATACAAGGAGGCATATTCTAAGGTAATTGGAGGAAATTATAGGGGGACTGTCAGAGGTATATTTTTAACACAGAGTGGTGGGTCCATAGAATGCACTGACAGGGGTAGTGGTTGAGGCAGGTACATTAGGGACATTTAAGAGGTTCTTAGATAGGGACATGGATGATAGAAAAACGGAGGGTTATGTAGCAGGAACGGGATAGGTTGATAATTAGAGTAGGTTAAAGGGCTGGCACGACATTGTAGGCTGAAGGGCAATACAGTGCTGTAATCTTCTACCTTCTAAGTTTTTGTACAGAGTAGTTCTTCATTATAGCAGTCTTAATACCTGCACTTTTGAAAGCCTGCAATGTTAGCAAATCTCTGCTTTCTCCTGTTGAGTGAAGTAATTTCTCTTTGAGTATGGCATCTGGCCTACTGCACCAGTAAATTGGGTAATGTTAAAAGTTCAAAGTAAATTTATTATTAAAGTACATATATGTCAACATATACAGCCCTGAGATTCATTTTCTTGTGGGCATACTCAATAAATCTATAGAACCTATCGCCATTACAGACATTTACACCACACGCTGCATCCGCAAAGCAATCAGCATTATGAAGGACCCCACGCACCCCTCATACAAACTCTTCTCCCTCCTGCCATCTGGGAAAAGGCACCGAAGCATTCAGGCTCTCACGACCAGACTATGTAACAGTTTCGTCCCCCAAGCTATCAGACTCCTCAATACCCAGAGCCTGGACTGACACCTTACTGCCCTATTGTCCTGTTTATTACTTATTGTAATGCCTGCACTGTTTTGTGCACTTTATGCAGTCCTGGGTAGGTCTGTAGTCTAGTGTAGTTTTGGTGTTGTTTTACGTAGTTCAGTGTAGTTTTTGTATTGTTTCATGTAGCACCATGGTCCTGAAAAACGTTGTCTCATTTTTACTGTGTACTGTACCAGCAGTTATGGTCGAAATGACAATAAAAAGAGACTTGACTTGACTTGAGAATAATAACCATAGCAGAATCAATGAAAGACTGCCCAACTTCGGTGTTCAACCAGAGTGCAGAAGACAACAAAATGCAAATACAAAAAGAAAGAAAGAATAACAATAAATTAATAACCAATAAGTATAAAGAACATGAGATGAAGAGTCCTTGAAAGTGAGTCCATTGGTTGTGGAACATTGCAAAAATGGGGCAAGTGAAGTTGATTGAAGTGATTCCCCTTGGTTCAAGAGCCTGATGGTAGAGGCGTAGCAATTGTTATTGAACCAGGTGGTGTGAGTCCTGAGGTTCCTGTGGCTTCTTCCTGGTGGCAGCAGTGAGAAGCATGCAAGTAATGGGGGGTGGGGGTCCTTAATGATGGATGCTGCTTTCTTACAACAGCATTTTAGGTAGATGTGGGGAGGACATTACCTATGATGAACTGAACTGGGCCACATCCACTACATTTTGTAGGATTTTCTGTTCAAGGGAAGGGTGTTGTTCTTTCCATTATCAGGCTATGATGCAATCAGTCGATATACAGTACTCTCCACTACACATCTATATAAATTTGTCAAAATTTCAAATGTCAAATGCCAAATCTCTGCAAACTCCTATGGAAGTAGAAGCACTACCGTGCTTTCTGGATATGCAGAGGGCATATCCAGGGTGATGGGGGTCCCTGATGAGGGATGCTGCTTTTCTGCGACACTACTTCATGTAGACATGTTCAGTGGTGGGGAGGGCTTTACCCATGATGGGCAATCACAGTAAATTTGCAGTCTGGAATAAAACTGAGCTATAAGATTGAGGGTCACAGAGATCTTGACCTCAATCGCCAAAGCAGTCTCATTGCATACATAATTTCATTTGAGATAACACAAGGTCACTAATCTCATTGAGGCCAAAGAATACATTTTGTACATTAGCACTTTGGAGACGGGATTGCTAAATCCAGTTGTTCTATGATTAAATAAGAATAGTTGTTTCTCAGGATTATAAGGCTATTTCTTTGGTAGTTGGTAGGGGGTTGACATTTTTTATATATAAAAAATTTATTTTATGATGTATGACCTATCTTTAAATTTTTGATTACAGAGTGATATACCTTTATGTGTTATGCTATAACATTTTGATCAATTTTATTACAATATATGAATGTACATATGTTGAGATGTATCTATGTGTTGCACTCTGTAAATCTTTTTTTTTCTTCTGAATAAAAATATTGTAAAAAGAAAGGATTATAAGGCTGTAAAACACACCAGATATGAATTTAGGGTGTTGTATTGATGTTAATATAGTCTGATGAGAGTTTAATTTCAAGAAACTGTTTCTTATGCAAATTAAAATCCTTCTAGAAAGTCAGCCATTGAAATTTTCATTGAGCACAATATTGTTCAACTCTAGATTAGGCCTAATTTAGAACCAGAGTACCTGTACCATTTATTTGACATTGGGTGAAGAAATTCCTCGGCCACACTTATTTCCTGCGGCAAGATCTTTTTCCATCACCCAAAGATTGCCCCCCGGAATATCTTTAAGAAAATTACCTTCTGTTTAAAGATTATAAAAGCATAATTACCAATCACAGAATTATTGGGGTGACAAGAAAAACCATGATTATTAACAAAGACAATCACTTATACGATCACATAATGTAAAGGTAAGTCCAGTGAGATGGCAGCCTGTGTGAAAGCAGCATCCTCCTGGGGGCCAACCAAAGGTGCTTTTTCTCTTTGTAAAACTTGTTTTCTATGACTCAACGTCAATTCTACTTCAAGAACATTGGGTACTGCAGGGCTGCTCCATCGGTGAACTGCTCGTTGATCGGAGTAGCTGGACTCGTGTTGGCAGTGGAGCTGGCCGAGGTGTCAAAGGAGCTGGTCAGGATATCGAAGGAGCCCGCCGATGTGTCGGAGGAGCCAGACTGGGCCTGAAGGAGCTGACCTGGCTGCAGACTGTGTTGCTGCCCACTACTTGGAAGCATCGGAGTTGGTGCAGTATAACCGCGGGAGATTGTCTCAGACTTTTCACTTGTGATCACAACACTCTGTCGGACAGTGAGAATGTTAGTTGCCACAGGCCTGTTACCCTTGTCTGCTGGAGGGATGGACGATATGGGAGCTGTGTAGCTTTGGTGTAGCGAGAACTAGGCCTCAAGCCTCTGGCTTGCCTGCTGCTGCAGACCAGGTGAGAGATGTAGAAGCACCACGGTGTGGCTGAACTCGGCAAGGGCAGGGCCTTGCCCGTCAGTGCTGTCCTTCCATGTTTGAGCAGTGGAATGACATGCTGGATTGCATGTGTCTGTACACTGCCGGGAGACTGTACCATCGATTGCTGAACTTTGTCACTCAGGGTCTTGGTCTATATATGTTTTTTTACAAGTAAATATGCTTCTTTCCTCGATATTTTGAATTACATTACTCGCTTTTTTTTAATGTTTGCTTACTGTTTTGAAGATTTTGCACCTTGGCCAGAGAAATGCTGTCTCATTCAGCTGTATCTATGTATGGTTTGGATGATAATTAAAACTTGATTTGATTTGATGTAATTGGGAATCATCAGTATAAATATTAATAGCATTTCTAAAAATTATTGGCAAGTCCAATTTCTTCCTTAACATTGTCATTTAAACATCTGATGTCCATTTTCTAGTGCTCACCATATTTTCTCCTTCATCCTTATGTTGCTGCTCTAATAGGCCACCAGCCCTTAAACCTGGTCAGCCATTCTGTATGACAGTGACTGAACTTTGCTGCTTTACACTGGGCTTTAACATAACGGAAGACCTGCATGAGCCCAGTAGCTGACCTGACTGAACTGAGTACATAGATGCAATTACAAGGAAGCCAAGTGGAAAGTGCAGAGCCAATTACATGTGTCCAGGTCCTTGCTCGGGCAGGAGTTAATTCTGGCCTTGACTAACCTCTCAAAGCACTTCATCACAGTAGATGTGAGCACTGCAGGCTGATAGTCATTGAGGCATTTCACCCTGCTCTCTTTGGGCACTGGTGTGATAATCTTTTGAAGTAAGTGGGAACTGCATCAGTGAGAGATTGAGGATGCCCTTGAATACTACAGCCAGTTGATTAGTACAGAAGCACAAGTAGAGGCACTGGTGAACTTTCTTGGCCATGGCATCATTGTAGTCGGTCCAGGACAGGCTATTGTGACATTCAGTCCAAGGAAGTTGAAGCTCTCTATTATAAGGCATTCAGCTTCTCAGCAACAAATGATTGGACTGAAATTATATAATCAAGAATTGTGTGATTACAGAACATAAACTTTATCTTCTGGATTTGACTTTTGAAATCTAGTGGATTCCGATTAATTGGGGCATATCGGGATGAGTAAGCAGCTGCACCAATTAACCGAAGATTCATGGAAATAGTTAAAAGGTATAAAAAAGAAAAAAAAATTCACTGAGTAACATTTTATGTATTTAAATGAAATACACAACAAATTAGAACAGTATCAATACCTCTACAGTAACCATGAAGCTGTGTATTAGTTCCTAATAGTTATCAACAGAGGAATGCAACTGCCGTGTTCTTACGATTGACTGTAAATGAAAAAAATCCACGCAGACACCTAGTGGAGATAATGGACTATCTTCATACCATTGCATCCTTTAAATGCATCCTTTAAATCTTCATTTTCATTGTTACATTCAAGATACCTTCAAATTCTAACTTCTTTTAGTACTGAAATTCTTTCATTTTCACTCACCACCATTTGTGGCGTGACGCCTGAATGCTTAAAACCATGGTGATCAAAAAAGTTCTGAACTGTCTTACTGTTTATTTCTCACCAACTATCAGCAACAAAAATCACTGCTTTTGGAACACAAACACACACAACTGATGCTATTTAAAAACTAATTGCTCGAAGCACAGTGTAGTGTAACGGCCAAGCAAGCGCACGCGACTGACGCTCATTAGAACTGTTCAGCAATAGCCTTCCTGCATCAACTAAGTGACATAGTGTCCCAAATAAACGAAGGGAACCCTGGCTATTCTCTTGATGAGTTTTTGCTCTTTAAGAGTTATCCCAAGTAAGCGGCTCCCTGATTAACCAATGGCCCAGTTAATCAAAATCCACTATATAATCAATTTTCATACTTGTTAGTCTTCCTAGGAGAAACAGCAAAGTAAAATTCTATTATTCACTCTGATGATTCCCAGTTAAATTTCATCCCTGGAAGAGGCATGGATGAGGTACACCATGGTCCACCTCCAGGGCAAGCATTACCCCTCCTGTGAACACATGGGACAGTGCCAATAATAAGGGAGGGTTATATCAGTGAACCAGAGAGTCACCGAGGGAGTGTTCCCTTTGGCAGTGTGGTGAACTACATATACCTGTCTGGACTGCTCCTGTGGCTCCTCCCACAGACCCCTGTATAAAGGCGACTGAGGCCTGTTGCCCAGCCTCATTCCCCAGGATGTAGTGTTGTTCATTCTTCCAGTCAATAAAAGCCGATACCTCGCTTCTTATGTCTCACGAGTGAGTTATTGATGGTGCATCAGGCAGAAAGGGTAGGGAGGATGGTGGCATCTTACCACACTGATTTAGCCAATATTGTTCTGTTCTGGGATGCATACTTCAGGAAAGAAGTAAAGACTATAGAAAGTATAGCGGAGATTTGCAAAAATGAATCTGTAACAAGACTGGAGAAGATGAGTTTGTTCCATTTTGACCACTGGAGGTCTAAAAGAGATGTTTTTAAATCACAAAGGTAGGTAGACAGAAGCTGTTACCTTTGGAAAAATACCAAGAACTAGGGTGCACAGAATAAGAGGGACTGGCCAAGAACCAAAACTAACATAAAGGGGGATGGGTGGGGTTTACGATCTGGGAAAAAGCTGGTAGGGTAGAAATGCCGGCAGACTCTGCTGTAGTTTTCAAAAGAGTCTTGCCTACATATCTTACAGGCAAAAACTGTGGGAATCTGGGGAGAAGGTAAGGATGTAGAACATTATTTTTAAATTTTACATGAGTCAATAGCCTCTTAGTGCTGTGACTATAATAGTTTTTTTTAAAAACAAATTAAATGGGCTTTGACCAAATATTGAAATATACCATACCCTCAAATAATGTTACACAAACCCTTACAAATATTGTTGATTTAATTGACAAGATTTTAAAGCAACTGTATAAATAGTGTGTTACTCCAGTTTGAATCAGAGTCAGGTTTCATATCACAAAACATACATTATGAAATTTGTTGACTTTGCATCAGCAATACAATGCAATATGTACATGATAACAGAAGAAAAAAGTGTGATTTACCATATATATTATACACTCACACATATTAAACGTGTATATACATAGTTAAATTATATTTTACAAAAATAACAATAAAAGGGGTGAGGTAGTGTTATTATTAACCAAGTACTACTTCACCAGCTTTTGTTGTGCATGTCCAAGTGAAATTATAGTGTCGTATAGGTATAAAAACACAGGTTAAAATCAACAGGTTTTATATTGTAAGTGTTGGTGAGATTGGGTGCAATTTTAATCGTCTAGTTTTATTAGGATTATAGTTAATATGTATTCGGTTACAGATGTTTGAGGAGAGTTGTTTCAATCTGGTATAAATCCATCCACAACAGATATAACTCAATTTCAGGGATGAATCCTTAAAATGAGTCAAGATGGTGCTGCAATGTGACGAGGCGAATTAACGAAAACGAGTCTGTAAAATGATTGTAAACGGGTTTTTTTTATTCCTTTGTGGCGTCAGTCCTACCTAGGTATTAATCAGTTTAATTCCACCATGTAAAACAAAGAGACATATTTCCAGTAGACCACATTTTTTCGGAAAGCTTTCTTAATAGACCCGTCTGTTGACTACCGAACGGAACACAATAGAGTTCGAGAACTGGGACAACACTGCAGTATGTACGACCGCATGTAAGTTAATAATAATTTACCACTTGTGCTTGAGAGGAGAGAATTGAGATTTGGACGAGGGCCTCAATTTACTGCAATTCTTTGAAACTCCCTAATTTTGTGAATGCATTTTTGTAAATCGGACGCCGACATACGGACGGCAACAGCAGTTGATTTTAGTGCGCATGCACTCGGTGTAGTTTTCTATCCGAGTCGTCAGGCTGCGGTGAAGTGGTGCCCCGGCAACAGGACTACAACTCCCGGAATGCCCAGGGCCGTCGTTATTTTCCGGCCTAACGGAAGCCAGTTCGGGGGAGGCCTGGAATTGTTAGGAATGAGTTGCTAAATTTCAGGCCTTCATTTTTCCGACTTGGCAGAGTTAATGAGTAGAAATCCATCACCGATGACATGTTCTCTGAACTGCATGCAATAACTTTTGGCTGGCGATTCCGTAAGTGGCAGTTAATGACTTTAATGCGCATTTCTTCAATCATATTCCATCCCAAGTACCTCAGTTCCGCGTGTACTGTAAACAGAAACGCAGTTCCTTAAAAGTTCAATTAGAGAAAGAAGACTATCAAAACTACTTTGTGTCTGATGGTACAGAATGGGGATTTGCTTTCTTGATACCAGAACATCTCGCTGATTTTGCTTAAAGTTGATTTATCTTCTTGCTTTGACACGGAAATAAATGCACATTGAAATATATTTTACCCACTAAAAGGACAATATAATATTCCAGTGAGCCATTCAACAATAAGTGGATGAAATTGGATTAGATTATTGATGTGTAAAACACAGATCTTTGTTTTAATGCTTTTACATTATTTTGTGAGTTTCACTTAGTAGATACTGGATCAACAGTTTCGAAAGCAATACTTGAAGAATGAGTGGCCACAGATTTATACCTTTTGGGCACCCTGCTGGGCTGTATACACAGGATTTCAGAGGGTAGGAAATCACTTGGCATTCATATCTGCATTAGAAAAGTAATCTACATGTAGAAAGATTTTAAATTAATTTAGCATACTTAGTTAATTCATGATAAAGTTGTCCACCTTTTCCTTCCTCCTGTCACCAACACCAACATCTCTGCTGTACAGATTCAGTCTGCGCGGCATAGATTTGTAATGTATGAAATTAATATGATACACTGTAAAACATTTACCTTTTAATAAAATTGAAAAATGTTTATGACAACTTGAGTTAAACTATTGAGGGGCTCATGTAATTTCTAGCTTTGCAAACACAGTTTAGAATGGTGTTAAATAGTTGATGATTAGGGCCGTTTTAAACATAGAGCAGTACAGCACAGTAGGTGCCTTTGAGCCCGTGATGTGCCGTCCCCCTGTAGACAAACCTCCACGATCAATCCTTTCCCTCCTACACAGCCCATAATGTTCTGTTTTTCTTACATGTTGAACCATCTAAGAGTCTTTTAAGTGTCCCTTTGTATCAGCCTCTGTCACAAATTCTGGCAGTGTGTTCCAGGCACCCACCACTGTATAACAGCAAAACTGTAACCTCCCCCTAAACTTTCCTCCACTCACCTTGAACAAATCTCTGCTATTGGCAGTTGCCGCACTGGGGAAAAGGGCCTGGCTGTGCATCTCATAATCTTAAGCACCTAAATCAAGTCACTTCTCATCCTCTGTCACTCTAAAGAGAAAAGCCCTAACTCGCTCAACCTTTCCTCTTAAGACGTTGTCTGAACCAGACAGCATCCTGGTAAATTTCCTCTGCACGATCTCTAAAGCTTCTACATCCTTCCTATAATGAGGTGATCAGAACTGAACACAATAGTCTAAGTGATGTCTAAAAAGAATGTTCTAGAGCTGCAATATTAGCTCCTGACTCTTGAATATAATCCCCTCACTAATGAAGGCCAGCTGACAATATGCTACCTTAACCACCCTATCAACTTGCATGGCAATTTTGCTGGATCTACTGTATGGACTCTGTTCCTCTAAACTGCAAAGAATCCTGTTGTTAACTTTGCACTCTGTCTTCAAGTTTGATCTTCCAACTCTTCCAATTTAACACTTCCAGATTGAACGCTACCTGCCACTTCTCTGCCCATCCTGTCTATATCCCTTTGTAATTTAAGGCAACCTTCTGCACTATCCACAATACCTCCAATCTTCGTATCACCTGCAAATTTACCCATTCCACCACCTCCTCATCCAAGTCATTTATAAAAATCTCAGAGCATGGGCTCCAGAACAGACTCCTGTGGAGCACCAGTATCTTTCATCTCTATGTGATCTACCTCATGTACAATATTAAATGTACTCTTATTGTAGATGTGTTTCTACAGAAGAACAGAATCTGAGATCTTTATCAAAGTGATCTGAAGTGTGGCCCAGTTTCTGAAGGCTCAGCAATGCCATGCTAACTGTTACCAAAGCATTAACCTGGATAAAAGTACAATTGCATGTGCAGAGATTTTTTTTTCAATAATTTTAAAAATAACTTTTCTTACATATAGTGCCTTTTCCGATTGTTCCAAACTAATTATGGTTATTTGGAAACTTGATTGTTATTGTGGGAAAATAAATCTGAGCACCCAGTTGCACAAGCCAAGATTCTACAAACAAGGGGCTGATAAAGGCACACGTCACATTGTGATCATTTTGGTAGTATTTGTAAAAGCATTTAAATCTTGCATCCTTAAAGTTCCCAGCATCTATCAAGGAAACTGGAAGGTTTTATTGTGGTAGTATGATGTATGATGCTTCTGGTTATAATAGTTATGTTCAATACCTGGTATCCTTTTCATATCATCTACGGGTATTTTATTATAATACAGTTGTATGTGGTTTCTATATACTCTGACTGTTTTCCTTAAGACCTTGGAAGGATTGATCTGGTAAATTAATATAGGTTATCATGAGTTTCAAAAAAATAGTAAATGCCAAGCCAAAGATATTGATTGATTATCTAAAGCTAATGTTTTAATTCTTTAAAAAGTGTTAATATTGGCAAAGTTTATTTTTGCTTAGCTTTTTAGGTTTGTTAAGTCTTTGTAATTTTCTGCAAACTTGTTGTGTTCCAACATGTTGACAGCTTGGCCATCAAGTTTCTGCATTTTATTTTTCAATATCTTAGTGCCACAAAATGCCCTGAAAATGTATTCAGCCCCCACAACAATTTTCACATTTTACTGACTCATTTTATAAATTTAAAATATATTGAAGTAGGTCTTTTTTGAGCTAATTTACAAAACACTGCATCATTTCAAGCCAAAAGAAATATTCCAAAACCTGTCAAAAGTTAAATAAATATTAAAAAACACAATTACGAGTCTGAAAATGTATTCATCCCCCTTGTAATTATTATGCTAACTTTCTTCAGGTGCAATATCAAAGTTTTCAAAGGTATATTTCACATCAGAATAATGTATACAATATATATCCTAAAATGTTTTTTTTCTTCGCAACCATCCACAAAAACAAGAGGAGTGAATGAATGATAGTTAAATGTTAGAACCCCAAAAGTACCACCCCAGCTCCCCTCCCTCCTACACGTAAGCAGCAGCGAGCAACAATCCCCTCTCCCCCAGCGCAAAATAAAAAATATCAGCACCCTCCACTGAGCACTCGAGTGAACAAAGCAACAGCAAAGACACAGACTTGCAGTACCCCAAAGACTACTTGTTCACCAGGTATTTTACATACCACAGGCTCTCTCTCCCCCAATAAGTGAGAAAGAAGTGTCTCTGTTTCACAGTGAGAGGGGTGACATAACAAATAACTCGCTGGTTTATGATGTTAAAAGTCAGTTGCGTCGCTTTTTCTGAGCTCTGTGCCCAAAGATCTTGGGTCTCTGGGCACGCAGCCAGAGATTTTCTGTCTCCAACGACACACCGACCTCTGATCCCCCCTCCCTCTAGAGCCACAAAATTTCAGTCCACTAAAGGTGAGCGAAGCTCATAGGCTGAGCCCTTGGTGGGTCGAAGAAACCCTGAGAGTGGGTCACATTCCTGCGAAGAACCATAGTCAGCATGTAACTTCAGGTCAGGGTTTTCAAAAGAATCCTGAAAGGGAAAAATAGAGATATTAAAGATGGAAATGGAGCTGTTCCTGAAGGTGCAGGCAAAGGAGTCGCCAGTAGGCACCATTAATCCTCCTAAGCTCCGCCTAAAAAACAATATTTAGTATTACCTTACTAACTCGCCCAGTTTGTTGATGTAGACAATTGGAGGGTCACCTGTTTTCAATGAATTCATAAGTACCCACTCACACTGTATGGTAAATTTTCGACAAATCAAACCAAAACGAAGAAAACATCTGGGGATGGGTACAAGATCATCTCAAAGGCACTGAATATACCTCAGAGCTCAGTGCAGTTAATTATGAAAAATTAAATTGAAACCACAGCTACACTGCATAGATCAGGTGCCCCTTGAAATTTATTCGCCAGAGAAGAGTGACACTTGTAAGAGAGACTACTGTGGTGCCAACAGTCACTGAGTAAGCTGCCTAAGTCAGTGGCTGCAACTGGAAATGAAGTTTATGGTCCTTAAGTCTCTAGACTTCGCACAAAAAGGATATTTAGCGAGGAGTGGTAAGGAAGAAGCCCAGCTATATTTTTACATTGTTTTTACATTTTTACAATGTTTTTACATTGCAAAGCGTCTTAGAAGATACTGTAAAGATATGGAACGAGGCCTTGTATTCGGATGAGACTGAAGTAGAACTTTTTGGCCTCAACATTATGCAGTATGTGTGCCGTAAATCAAATACTGCAAATCAGCGAGGTAATACCATCCCTACTTAAAATATGGTGGGGTAGTATCATTTTATGGGGATGTTTTTCAGCAGCAGGGTCTGGTCAGGATTGACGGGAAGATGAACACTGCTGAATATAGAGAGATGCTGGATAAAAACCTGTCAGCCTCTGCCAGAAAGCTTAAACTCGGAAGGAAGTTCATCTTTCAGCAGGGCAATGACCCCAAACACACTGCCAGAGCAACCGTGGAGCGGCTTCAAATGAAGAAAATAGATGTCCTTAGGTGGCCCAGTCAGAGTCCTGACCTTAACCTAATCGAACATCCAACTTTTCTTGGGCTTCCAGCCGGGTACAGTTATCAATCATAACTGACTTTTTAATGATAAACTCTGCCATCTTCATCAGGGATGATGCCTGGGCATGTCTAGCCCGGTGGTATTTGTACCCCTATGGTCTGACCCTCCTGATTGGTTAGTCCTTATTCAATCAAGTTTCTGCTCTCCCACCTTGTTTACAATCAAATTCCAGTTTTTACTTAGAGCAAGACCTTTATCTTTGTTAAAATACTTTTCATCTAGTTTTATTTCAATGGCTTCTTTAATTTTCAGTCCCAAAAGCCATTGGTGCAGCACAGTAGTTTTGTGCTGTCGAAGTCAATCCTATGGCCGTTATGAATGCAGTGTTGTGCTACAGCCGATTTCTTCAGGTAACACCTCCTGTGCTCCTTGATACAGGTTTCCCCTGTCTGGCTGATATACGCTACTCTGCATTCACAAGGAATCCTGTAAACGCCAGCTAACCTGAGTCCTGGGTCATCATTGACCTGCATAAGCTGTGATTTGAGTTTCCTTACGAGTTTGTGGGTGGTATTAATCTGGTATTTCTTCAATATCCTAGTGAGCCTTCTAGAAACTGGAAATATAGGGAAGATGGGCGGTAGCAACGGGTTCCTCCTTGTTAGATAGATAGATAGATACTTTATTCATCCCCATGGGGAAATTCAACTTTTTTCCAATGTCCCATACACTTGTTGTAGCAAAACTAATTACATACAATACTTAACTCAGTAAAAAAATATGATATGCATCTAAATCACTATCTCAAAAAGCATTAATAATAGCTTTTAAAAAGTTCTTAAGTCCTGGCGGTAGAATTGTAAAGCCTAATGGCATTGGGGAGTATTGACCTCTTCATCCTGTCTGAGGAGCATTGCATCGATAGTAACCTGTCGCTGAAACTGCTTCTCTGTCTCTGGATGGTGCTATGTAGAGGATGTTCAGAGTTATCCATAATTGACCGTAGCCTACTCAGCGCCCTTCGCTCAGCTACCGATGTTAAACTCTCCAGTACTTTGCCCACGACAGAGCCCGCCTTCCTTACCAGCTTATTAAGACGTGAGGCGTCCCTCTTCTTAATGCTTCCTCCCCAACACGCCACCACAAAGAAGAGGGCGCTCTCCACAACTGACCTATAGAACATCTTCAGCATCTCACTATAGACATTGAATGACGCCAACCTTCTTAGGAAGTACAGTCGACTCTGTGCCTTCCTGCACAAGGCATCTGTGTTGGCAGTCCAGTCTAGCTTCTCGTCTAACTGTACTCCCAGATACTTGTAGGTCTTAACCTGCTCCACACATTCTCCATTAATGATCACTGGCTCCATATGAGGCCTAGATCTCCTAAAGTCCACCACCATCTCCTTGGTCTTGGTGATATTGAGACGCAGGTAGTTTGAGTTGCACCATATCACAAAGTCCTGTATCAGTTTCCTATACTCCTCCTCCTGTCCATTCCTGACACACCCCACTATGGCCGTGTCATCAGCGAACTTCTGCACATGGCAGGACTCCGAGTTATATTGGAAGTCTGATGTGTACAGGGTGAACAGGACCGGAGAGAGTACGGTTCCCTGCGGCGCCCCTGTGCTGCTGACCACCGTGTCAGACCTACAGTCTCCCAACCGCACATACTGAGGTCTATCTGTCAAGTAGTCCACTATCCAATCCACCATGTGAGAGTCTACTCCCATCTCCGTTAGTTTGTGCCTTAAGATCTTGGGCTGGATGTTAGGGTTCCTGTTATTTTCCATCTCTGGCAAAACCTCAAGATTGTTGTCCACTGCTACTCCCCAAGTAATCTGGCACAGCTTGAATAATTTTACAAGGGCAAATCTTGCTCCATCATGTTCTGCAAAGCTAATAGAGACCTATCCAAAAAGAATACTGGCTATAATAGCTGAGAGAGGTGGTTCAACTAAGTACTGAGCAGAGGGAGATGAATACTTTTGAATTGTTGACATTTCAGTTTTCAAATTTTTAGTTATTCGTGGTTTATATTTTTCCCAGTGTTTTGGGTCCTACTGCAAAAACGTGAGCATGTGATTCACAAAAAAAAATTCTCATTTAAATTGATCAATATCCCTGGTTGTAATGTTCATTTATTTCAACAAAGGGCTGTGGGCTGAATCCTTTTTCAAGTCACTGTACCATGGAGAAATTTAAAACAAATTTGTAGATACTTTCGGGAGAATTGTTGAAATTACTCTCAACTTCCTAAAGAAACTGCATAAATGTAGCACTCTAATTTTTGTGTCTTCACTTTTTCTATTTGACTCTAATAGTAATACAGTATATTACCCCTGTATTTTATCCTCTATCTTTGTAAACTATATGAATGCAAGCAACAATTTTTTTTCATGGATATCCTGAAGAAATAGAAAGCTTTGAAAAATTTAGAATATAGGAAATTAATTTAAAAATTTATTCTGCTCTGTGGTACAAACTACCGTACACTTTATTTTATAAATAACATAATTAGCTATAGGCAGTCCTTGCTTTAAAAGGAGCGAGAGTGGTACGTTTCTAGAAAGTGGCCCACATCTAAATTTTCTGTAACATGAAGCAAGAAATGCAAGCTTAAAATAATAAATTCTGTGCTTTATTTCTTTTCTTCCACACACGTTTGGCAACCCTTGCTTCCAGCAATTTGGTTTATGAAGATTCATCCTTATAGAGTTCACAGATCACTGCCCAGAAATTTGAAATACAGGATAAAATTTTCTACCACTGAATTTGTGTAGAAATGAAGCAAATAAATGAACACAGTTTCTTTTTCCAACTCATGTTTCTTTCACACATGCGTAAATGATGTGGCTTTACTCAGGTTACAGACCATTTTTGGGAATGCAGTCCTCCCCACCCCTAACCTCCTTCGGGGTTGCCTGCAGTTCCATTTAAAATATACATTTTTTAAGCATCTTTTTCATTACACTTAGAAATAAACTCTACAGTCCATTATGATAAATGTTTTGTTTTTTTTTCTCTCTAGCCACCATATGATTATTCGTCACCTGCAGAATTTGGGCAGGAACAATATTGTTCGCTTATCGGCTCCTTGGTTGTTTCATAACATTCCAAACTTCTCCTGTCCTCGGGTGATAAGTCCCCAAGGTTTTACGAGTTCTCTCCCCTTCCATCAGAGACCACCGTTGTTCTTTTATGGTAGTTCATGTACAAGGGGTGGTTCTACACAACAAACTTTTAATTCTTACACAAGTCGATCATCGGGTTGTTCCATGGAACCAAATGTAGATGCACATCAACGTAAACGAAGAAAGCGTGATTCAGCAAGTAAGAAGCATGGTCCAGCAAGTAAGAAGCATTTGAAATTAAATGACACAAATCAAGCAGCACAGGACAAAACTAACAGTGAGGCTTTGCAGGACAGTGAATTGGAAAATTTGTGTGGCTCCAGCAGGGTCGAAGGTCAAGAAGACAGAAACCTAAAAGGTAAAAATCATTAATACTTTATGCTATTTAACCAGTTTTGGTGTAAAGCACCTCATGATGTTGTAATGTCCCTGTATTTATTCAAACTTATGAGGATTGCATATTTTTAACATCTGTGATTAGAAATGAAATTATAATGCCATTTTTATCAAAATTAGAAAGATATAATATTTGGTAGATGCTTCATGGACCCAAGAGGACATTGACATTTGGACAAAAAATATAAAGGGAAATATACTTCCTTAATGAAAGAAAAATAATAATACAGAATTCATTGCTTATAGTACTGATGGAAGCAGAGTGGGGAAAAAGTCTTTTAGAATGGAGTTCGGGAGAGGTATTTGAGGGAATGAATAGGGTGCCACAACTGATAGAATAATTTCATGAAAATTGAGCAGAGGTCTGGTGGGCTAAATTTGCTTGTATTCAATAACATTTCTATTACAAACTTTTCTTACTGACTCCATGGCATATGGAAAGAAACTGGAGTATCCTAAGGAACCCTACACAAGCACAGGAAGAACAGTGTTAAGTCAGTATCAAACCTGAGTCAGAGCAATACTACAGCCACTGTTACCTCCTTTTCGCCACCTAAACTTAAAATATTGTATTTCTGAGCTAAGATCCTTTCTTGCTATTGTTCTAATGGGATTCTTAATTTTCAGAGCCACCCCCTTTCGCTTCCACTCTGCCGTTGTTAACAAAATGTCAGTTACCCTGAATATTCAGTACCATCACTATGCATTATCCCATACATCTGCACCTTCACCATAAAATTCAAGCATGTACAGCTCTCTCATCCACCCAAAATGTTGAAAGTTCATCATTTTAGAAAAAAGGACAAATAAAATCTACAAACCCCATTTCCAGAAAAGTTGGGATATTTTCCAAAATGCAATAAAAACAAAAAATCTGTGATATATTAATTCACGTGGACCTTTATTTAACTGACAAAAGTACAAAGAAAAGATTTTTAATAGTTTTACTGACTAACTTAATTGTATTTTGTAAATATACACAAATTTAGAATTTGATGGATACAACATACTCAACAAAAGTTGGGACAGAGTTAAAATAAGATTGAAAAGTGCATAGAATATTCAAGTAACACCGGTTTGGAAGACTCCACATTAAGCAGGCTAATTGGTAGCAGGTGAGGTATCATGACTGGGTACAAAAGTAGCGTCCATCAAAGGCTCAGTCTATGCAAGCAAGGATGGGTCATAGCTCACCCCTTTGTGCCAAAATTCGTGAGAGAATTGGTAGTCAGTTCAAAAGGAACATCTCCCAATGCAAGATTGCAGAGAATTTAGGTCTTTCAACATCTACAGTACATAATATTGTGAAAAGATTCAGAGAATTCAGAGACATCTCAGTGCATAAAGGACAAGGTCAGAAACCACTGTTGAATGCGCGTGATCTTCGAGCCCTTAGGTGGCACTGCCTAAGAAATCATCATGCTACTGTGACAATTATAGCCACCTGGGCTCGGGAGTACTTCGGAAAACCATTGTCACTTAACACAGTCCGTTGCCGCATCCAGAAATGCAACTTGAAACTGTATTACGCAAGGAGGAAGCCATACATCAACTCTATGCAGAAACGCCGGCAAGTTCTCTGGGCCCGAGCTCAACTCAGATGGACCGAAAGACTGTGGAACCGTGTGTCAGTTGAGTCCACATTTCAGCTAGTTTTCAGAAAAAACGGGCGTCGAGTTCTCCATGCCAAAGATGAAAATGACCATCCTGATTGTTATCAGCAAAAGGTGCAAAAGCCAGCATCTGTGATGGTATGGGGGTGCATCAGTGCCCATGGCATGGGTGAGTTGCATGTATGTGAAGGTATCATTGACTCTGAGGCGTATATTAGGATTTTAGAGAGACATATGTTGCCATCAAGGCGACGTCTCTTCCCGGGACATCCATGCTTATTTCAGCAGGACAATGCCAGACCACATTCTGCACGGGCTACAACAGCGTGGCTTTGTAGACACAGAGTGCGTGTGCTTGACTGACCTGCTGCCAGTCCAGATCTATCTCCTATTGAAAATGTTTGGCGCATCATGAAGAGGAGAATCAGACAACGGAGACCACGGACTGTTGAGCAGCTGAAGTCTTAGATCAAGCAAGAATGGACAAAATTTCCAACTGCAAATCTACTACAATTAGTATCCTCAGTTCCAAAACGATTAAAAAGTGTTATTAAAAGGAAAGGTGATGTAACATAATGGTAAACATGCCTCTGTCCCAACTTTTGTTGAGTGTGTTGCAGCCATCAAATTCTAAATTTGTGTATATTTACAAAATACAATTAAGTTGGTCAGTAAAACTATTGAAAATCTTTGTACTTTTGTCAGTTAAATAAAGGTTCATGTAAATTAACATATCACAGATTTTTGTTTTTATTGCATTTTGGAAAATATCCCAACTTTTCTGGAAATGGGGTTTGTAGCTAATTGCCATCTAATCAACCAGCTCTCGATTGTCAACAAAATTTCCGAAAATGTCATCAGCAATACTATCAAACATCATTTGCCAACTGAGGGTTTCATCAGGGCCACTCAACTCCTGACTTTATCACAGCCTTGGTACAAAAAAGGGTCAAAGAGCAATATATAGAGTTGAAGTGGAAGTGAGTGTTCCAGGCATCAAGAGAGCTTTTTCTGAGTTTGGTGTCAAAGAGCTCCATTAAAACTGGAGTTAGTTACCAGGGCAAAATGCTCCAATAGTTAGGAGTCCAAGGAAGTTAATAGTGTTGTTGGAGGCCAAGCTCTCAGCCAAATGACATCAATATAGAACAGTTTCCAGAATACACATATTTCATTGGTCTTCTTTCTTCAATCATAAGGCAAGAAGTGGGGATGTTTGTAGAATGTACAATTTCAAATCAGCAAATAAATCTGCATACAGCAAGACCAGGACAATATTTAGGCATGGATTGATAAAGGGCAAGTAACATTCATGCCACAAATGTGCCTGCCAGCGACCACCTTCAGTAAGAGAGTTTATCCACTCATCCTTGATATTCAATGGCCTTAACATTACCAAGTCTCCTACCATCAACATTCTGTAAGGATAGTGTTGAGTAGTATATATATATTGGTCAAAAGTTGGGTATCCTTTGGCAAGTGACTTGTTTATTGACACCATCTAAAGATGCAGGTCAGGAGCGACGGAGTACCGTTCACTTGTCTGGATGAGTGCAGCTCTATCAAATTGGAAAACACAGTGCACTCAATCAATGTCCCATCCACTTCTTTAACTATTCATTCCCAACACCACAGGTGTATAATGACTCTGTCATGTACTATCTACAAAATACTTTCCATTTACTTTTTGGCCTACTCTAATGATATCCCACAAACCTGAGGAATTGAGGGCTACGGGGAACCGGCACAGAAGAGACGCATATAATAACTATGTTGTATTAAATGGTAGGTTCGGGGTGGGGGGAGCAGGTAGCACCTATGTTCTTAGAACCTATACCCCCAGGAAGAACAAAAACAGCATGCACAATGGGATATCACTACCTGCAGGTTCCTGTCCAAGCTGTGCACCATTGTAGCTTGGAACTAAATTAAAACTTTTAGTTATTAATTATTAATTAATTATTAATCTTGGCACAATTAAGACTGGTGGTACCAGACCAGCAGATTTTCCAAACAATTCGGACTATTGGATTTTATTCGTCTTAGTATTCAAAGTACATTTATTATCAAAGTTTGTATACATTGATACCCAGAAGAACCCATATATGAAAAAAGACAGTTGAGCACCCGATGTGCAGAGGAAATAAAACACATTATGCAAACAATAACCGCAAGCAAATAGCATTCTGAACTGCAGTCCCGTAGTTCAGCGCAGAGCCACGTCATGTAGCAGCAATCTGAATGGTCCATCCCTCGCCTTGGGCCCCAACACCCTGACATTTGCAATCTGGCCCAGTGCCGAAATAGAATTCCAACAATATAATGTTACACACCAAAAATGATAAATGTATCAGTGGACCTAGTAAGTTTAAAGAGAGTGTGGGAAAACAGAGCCCTGGTTAATTTCAGTCGAGCATGAAAAATAGAACCAGGTGAGTTTAAAACAAGGGTATCAGATGAGTGGGAAGTGAGCATCCAAACCAGGGCTTAGGTGACTTGCAAGGAAATGTGCTTACACATTAGGTCCCAACTGAGTTCAAAAGGGATACAACAGACATCAGCCACTGAGTCAGATGCTGAGCCATTGTTTTGTTTTCTAAATAGACAGTTAACATTTTCTGAATTTTATTGTATGTTGATGTTGATTCTCCATTCAACCCAAGTTCAAGAGCTCATCATAAGACGACATGGTGACAGCGCCTCAGACGTATGGCCATGGCGGTTCAAATAAGAATCAGCGCACCATGCCAAAGACAATTAGTGATGGGCAGTAAACCCTAGCCTTGCCAATAATAACCAGATCGCAAAAGTAATAAATAGAAAATGATTCCAGTCTTACTTATAACCAATAAATTTGTACCAAGCTAAATTACATTCCAAAATATATTTCTACCTGAACTCCTGAGACTGTGCAAAGTGATTTTTTGGGAATTCAGTAAAGTTGTTAAAGATGCATTTCACCATTTAACTGCTGACTAAACCTGAATGCAAGTGGGATACTGCCACAATATATCAACAATAATTGCAGAAAATATGCTGTGTTCTTTTAGATCTGATACTGATGGATGATGATGACTTGTAAATGAAGGCTGAAGAACTAGTTTCATAAGGTCTACTAGTTCATACAAGGTCTAAGAATGCAGTATATTTAGACTTCCTTAATAGATGAGTTGTTGGTTAAGTTGTTGAGTCAATGTGAAGAATGTATTACCCAGGTGAAGTGATGGTTGGATGTAGTTACCATCTTAAACTTGTTTTGGAACACATTTCATTCCTTATGTCCAATGTGGTGGACATAGGAAATAAAATGTATTCAATTCATTGAGCTCTGAGTATCAGTATAATCATATAATTTACTTTCTGCTTGGCTATTTGCCCTCCAATTTTATGGCATAAAGCTTTCTAGCAAGAGAATTTATTTTGTAAAAAGTTGCTATGCTTAATTCAATGCATTGTCATTAACATCTTTCAGAAATCCTTCTAGCTGCCAACACTGCTCAAGGGTGAAAAATTGGTTCTGCATTTCTCAACTGAACTTCTGTACCTTCCAGCTGAACAAAATTACGATAAATAAATACTTTGATTCTAAATCAGGGGTTCCCAACAATTTTTATGCCATGGACCAATACCATTAAGCAAGGTGTTCGTGGACCCCTGTTTGGCAACCCCTGTTCTAAATCTAATGCTTGAACCATCAAGGTGTATCTGCATCTAATCCTAAATTAATGAATTTTCAAATATTGTAAAGAAATGGCCTTGCACTGTGCTAAACCTGGCAAATAAGTAACATTTTGTTGCCCTGAGACAACAAGCACATAACATTATTTGAAGATTCCTTTCAAACATCTTGTGAGCATTTCCTTGTCATCAAGATTTTCCATACTTTTGTTTGTTGCATTTTACCATCTGATGCTAATTAAATAAATACTGGATTTCTTATTTTAAATCTTAATGTTCAAACAAAGGAGGCAAGCTTTGCAGACTGAACCAGCATCTAATTGCCCATCTGTATCTGCCCTTGAGAAGGTGTTGGTGAGCTGCTTTCTTGATCTGCTGCAGTCCTTGAGGTGTGGGAATGCCCACAATGCTGTTAACGATTTTGACCAATGATGTTGAAGGAACAGCAATGTACAGTGGATTCCAGTTAATTGACTCATTGGTTTTTGGGGGCAGATACTTATTTGAGACAACTCTTAAAGAATAAAAACTAATCAAAAAGATAGCAAGGATTCCCTTTGTTTATTTGTGACGCTGTGCCACTTATTTGGGACAGAAGACAGTTACTGAACAATCAGCTGAACAATTACTAACTAGTGTCAGTCACATGCACCTGTGTGACTGTTAGACACTACACTGTGGTTAAAGCGAACAGTTTTTAAATAGTGTTAGTTGTGTGTGTTTCTGTTCAAAAAGCAGTGATTTTTGTCACTGATGGTTGGTGAGAAATAAGCAGTAAGGCAATTCAGAAATGTTGTTATATTGTTTTATTCTGCCCCTTGAACTGAGCCGTTCTGCAACTCCTGATTTAACCCTAGCCTAATCACGGGACAATTTACAATGATCAATTAACCAACCAAACGGTAGGCCTTTGGACTCCGTGAGTCCCAAAGCACCCAGAAGAAACCCAGGGTGAATATACAACCTCCTTACACAAAGTGATGGGAATTGAATCCAGGTCACCAGTCCTGTAAAGCATCGTGCTAATCACACCACGCTAATTGCTCACTGTAGTTTCAACAAGTGAGGCTTAAATATGCCACAAATGGCCGGGAGTGAAAATAAAACCTATTTCACTACTCCAGTAAGTTAGGAGCTATGAAGAATTTAAAGGTAACAACATTCATCTTGAAAGTTACACCTGAAAATGAAGATTTAGAGGACGCAATTGTCGAAATCATTTTGCAAAGGCAGACCATTAGCTGGCTGCACTGATTTTGTTCATTTATAGTCAATGACTATTAGGAACTAATGCAGTTTCATTGTACTGTAGTAGTATTGGTAATGTGCTAGTTTGTTTGGTATTTCATTTAAAAACGTAATTTGTAACTGTTAGCATAACAGGCAGGCAGATATGAAACAGTACAATAAAATAAGAGCATTTGTAACTGTTGTTTTTAAATTGCTTTGTTGGAAAGTGTCTCATGGAAAAAAAACACATAACATTGCTGTGTAATTATACTGTGGAATACTTGCCTTTCAGATTTTCTCATGTGTAATTTCATTTCCAGTAGGGGCAATACCTAGAAACTGGGAGGATTTTACATCGTTGTACAAGAACAACCAAGGTACTAGTGAATCAAAAGGAACTTCAAATGGAAAACAAAAGGAAGCTTTTGATTTTTCAGTACTGTCATATAATATTCTGGCACAGGATTTATTGGAGGACAACAGTCACTTATATAGACATTGCAGTCAGCCGTTATTGCAGTGGGGATTCCGATTTCCTAACATCCTCAAGGAGCTGAAACAGTTGGATGCAGATGTAAGTAGTGCAATTAAATTACACATCTGCGCATCTTCCTAGTGGTTCAATTGTGAAAATGCATTTCATGGTATTACTGCACAGATCAGGAGATTGCTAAGACTGGTCCTAATCAAAGCATTGGGAAGCAGGGGAAAATCTTTTCCAGCTGGTCTAAGGAATATCAATCAATCATCTAGAGTTCTTGGTCATTGTTTGTTTACTTGCACTGAAAACATATTTGAAAGAGAGCCAAATCTAAACATCATCACTTTATGTTATGAATATATAGATCCACATTTATTTAAATGGTTAGTTCAGCAAGTTGTGAAGTTCTGTCTCATAGACGATGAGTTAAGGACAGAAGGGATAAAGTGAAAACTTGATAAGGTGCTTTTAAATGGCTGGTGCATAAGATAAGAGGTCACAACATTGGGAGACTGTGTTAACATGAATTGAAGTCTAGTTATCAAATAGAAGACAGAGTTGAAATGGACAGATCTCTTTTAGATTAGCAGGATGTAACCGGTGGAATGACATAAGTATCAGCAATTAAATTATTTTATTTACTATCTGTATTAATAACTTGGGGAACAGGACACATTGAAAAGGTTTGCTAATGAAGATATTTGGATTCTGCACCAATGAATGAGGAAAATTTGATAAATAAACGTACAAATGTTTGAAGTCATGCTCTTCAGTAAGAGGAATCCAAGCAGACTGTTATCTAAGTGGAGAGAGATTGCAACTTGAAGAGACCTAGGAACTTGAAGCTCTCAACCCTCTCAACATCAACACCATTGATGTAGGTAGAGCCTTGTGCATCACTCCCTTTTCTGAAATTAAGGATCAGCTGTTTTGTTTCGTTGACATTGAGGAAATTGTTGTCATGACATCATGTGACTAAGCTCTCTATCTTCTTCCTGTACTCCAACTCAGCATTATTTGAGAAGCAGCCCACTACAGTGATGTCATCTGCAAATTTGTAGATGGAGGTAGAGCGGAATCTAGCCACAAAGTTATAGTGTAGAGTAGGGGGCTGAGGTTGCAATGTTGTGGAGCACCAGTGTTTGGAATAATCATGGTGGAGGTGTTGCTGAAGTATCCTTGATGATAATGGTTTGTTGGTCAGAATCTCAAGGATCCAACTGCAGAAGGAGGCATTGACTCCCAGGGTCCAGAGTTTGGTGATGAGTTTGAAGTCAGAACTGTAGTCAGTAAACAATAGTGTGCCATAGGTGCCTTTACTGTCCAGGTACTCCAGAAAAAAGTGTGGAGCATCTGTGTAGACCGGTTTTGGCAGTATGCATTGGGTCAAGGTTGTCTGGAAAGTTGGAGTTGATGCGTGCCATGATGCGTCCCAAGTACTTCACGATGCACGGTGCTAGGGCCACTGAGTGGTAGTCATTTAGGGCATGTTATCTTGTTTTTCTGGGGTATCAGGGTGATGGTGGGTTTCTTAGACCACAGCCTGAAGCATTGTGAGGTTATAAATGTTTGCAAACGCTCTTGTCAGTTGATGCAGACACTGCTGGTGACACCACCCAGGCCCAATGCTTTCTGTAGGTTCACATTACGCAGGTCTGACAGAAAAGAGAAATAAATTAAGGTTTCAGATCTTTCACACTAGAACTGATAAAATTTGAAACAAACTATGATTAAATACAATTAAAGGTGCTCTTTAATTTCGATAAAACTATTGCATGCCAATGTGAAAGATACATAGTATAGAATGTATAGAACACAGGAAAACTAACCAAGATGAAGATGTGATGAGACTAAGTGGTTTTGGTTTGAGATTTAAAAGAACTGTTGAAAGTTTTATTTTGGTCAATATAGTACATCCTATTTCTCTAGTTTTGCCTCATAATTGAAATATTTTATTCTCTCAGTACAGTTTTAGAATCTGCATTATGATTCTAATTTTTACGGTATCTTTCATATTTTTGTAATAGTTCTTCAGAATTGAGTATATTTAATGTATTTAACATTGCTTGATTAAATTCTATATGCTCTCTGAATTTGTATTATTATATATACAAAATACTTCAAGTACTTCCAGTACGTAGTATGCACTTGCACCAAGAGATGGCTCTGTTGCTCCATACAATTTTTTTTAACTTGTATTCACAATATATATTTGTGCTCTGTTTCCAAACCATTTGCCAGTGGACAATTTTGATCTGTTTACCCTAACTAAACCATTTGCTCGACATCTCTATGGAATCATATGAGTTCTACTTCTGCAACTACAGCCTGACCTGAGCTGTAACCTACCTTGTCATTCTATTAAATTGTTACCTTCTCCAGTACCCTACATCCTTCCTAAACTGAAATGTCCATAACTGTATGCAATCACCATTTCACTCACTTCTCTATCAGCACAGTAGCTTAGTGGGTGGCACAACGCTTTACAGTACAGGCGAACTGGGTCCAATTCCTGTCGCTGCATGTAAGGAGTTCAAAAACATAGTTTAGTAAGTTAATTAGTCATTGTCAATTGTCCTGTGATTAAGCTAGGATTAAATTTGGGGATTGCTGGATGGTGTGGCTCAAAGGGCTGGAAGGGCCTATTCCGTGCTGTTATCTCAATAAATTAAAAAAATAATAAATAAGCATTTACTTCTATCTTAAAAAAGATTCAAGCATTGTTTCCACCGCCTTTTGCAGAAGAGAGTTCCTAAAACAGGTTTCTCTCCAAAAGTGGGAAAGGAATTGTGTTGGTTCTAACATATATGATGGCATCTTGTGTTTTGTAAAGTCACCTATAGTTTAGGTTTATCCCAAGTGAGGAAGTATTCTCCCTACATCCACCCTTTCTGTTGTAAAATAACTCGCGTAGCTTCATGTGAACATCATCAGAGAAATAGTAACACCTGAAAAAAATAATGACATTAGAACAAAAGTATTCAAAATATTCCTCGAAAGAAATACGTCTTGGGTAGCATGATAAAAGGTGAAAATAACAAGAAGGAAGATTTCCGGGGCCTCTATTGAAGAATGGCCACAAGGTCTCTATTTGAAGAATAGAATTGTCATACGGTCATAGAGATGAGACAGTTGCAAAAATTTGTAAAAGATGAGAAATTTTAAAGAAATTATTTCATGGAAGGCATAGATTGTCTGAGGATCAATGCAAGATTATCTTTTTCATTTTCCTCCTTGACCATTTCTAAAATTTCTTCTTTCCTGCTACCCCACTCCCTTCCCCTGCTTCCTGTCAATTCAAAATATTTACTGCATTCCATTGTTGTCCCAAATGACTCGAGTATAATGTCAGAATGGCTGGCTGGAGAGGTGGCAGAAATGGGAAAGAAAATGGATATGACAGAAAACATAAGCAGCTTGTTGAAGAGAGAAGCATTCAGCCATCTGGAGAAAATGTGGTAATCGGCTGAATATAGAAGTGTTTAATCTCTTTGAAATAGTTTGATTTTTTTAATGTTAAGATATAAATGAATTGAAAATTCCATTATTACTTGCAAAGTATCCAGGACATCTTTCAGGAGCGGTGTCTCAGAAGGTAGCATCCATTATTAAGGACCTCCAGCACCCAGGGCATGTTCAAGACACACACTCAGCAATTCAGGAACAGCTTCTTCCCCAAAGCTATCTGATTCCGAAATGGACATCGAGGCTTTGGACACGACCTCACTTTTTTAAATATACAGTATTTCTGTTTTCGTACATTTTTAAGAATCTATTCAATATACATTGATTTACCTGTTTATGATTGTTTTATTTATTATTATAATTTTTTCTCTCTCTGCTAGATTATGTATTGCATTGAACTGCTGCTGCTAAGTTAACAAATTTCACATCACATGCCGGTGATAATAAATCTGATTCTGATTCTTGTGTTAAGGCACATAAAACATGTAAGAATTAAATATAATTAAAATTAATATAGACTTCTGTACAGAGGCAGCCAAAGGAGGATGACAGAACCAGAACTTGGTTCTTTTGATGTATGGTATAAGACTGTGGCAATTCTCTTTGGTTTTAGTCAGCACCCATTTACCATTTGTTCATGCACTTCCAATTTTCTGCCAGTTTCATGCTTATACGTAATCTTGACATTCTGCTGCATCCAGAATACAAGAATTAAATCTGATGATTTTTCTACATTGAACCTTGCTTCTAGGTGCTTATTCTCACTCTCCCTCACTATCAGATTCTCTTCCTCCTCTTCCTTCTTCAAGTCAAGTCAAGTCACTTTTATTGTCATTTCGACCATAACTGCTGGTACAGCGCATAGTAAAAATGAGATGTTTTTCTGGACCATGGTGTTACATGATACAGTACAAAAACTAGACTGAACTACATTAAAAAAAAACCAACACAGAAAAAAACTACACTAGACTACAGTCCTACCCAGGACTGCGTGAAGTGCACAAAAACAGTGCAGGCATTACAATAAATAATGAACAGGACAATAGGGCAAGGTGTCAGTCCAGGCTTCAGCTATTGAGGAGTCTGATAGCTTGGGGGAAGAAACTGTTACATAGTCTGGTTGTGAGAGCCCAAATGCTTCGGAGCCTTTTCCCAGATGGCAGGAGAGAGAAGAGATTGTATGAGGGGTGCATGGGGTCCTTCATAATTCTGTTTCCTTTGCAGATGCAGCGTGTAGTGTAAATGTCCATGATGGCGGGAAGAGAGACCCCAATGACCTTCTCAGCTGACCTCACTATCCGCTGCAGGGTCTTGCGATCCGAGTTGGTGCAATTTCCAAACCAGGCAGTGATGCAGCTGCTCAGGATGCTCTCAGTACAACCCCTGTAGAATGGGATGAGGATGGGGGGTGGGAGATGGACTTTCCTCAGCCTTCGCAGAAAGTAGAGACGCTGCTGGGCTTTCTTTGCTATGGAGCTGGTGTTGAGGGACCAGGTGAGATTCTCCGTCAGGTGAACACCAAGAAATTTGGTGCTCTTTACGATCTCTACCGAGGAGCCGTCGATGTTCAGCGGGGAGTGGTCGGTTTGTGCCCTCCTGAAGTCAACAACCATCTCTTTTGTTCACATTAAGAGACAGGTTGTTGGCTGTGCACCAGTCTGTCAGCCGCTGGACCTCCTCTCTGTAAACTGATTCGTCATTCTTGTTGATGAGACCCACCACGGTCATGTCATCGGCGAACTTGATGATATGGTTCGAGCTGTGTGTTGCAGCACAGTTGTGGGTCAGCAGAGTGAACAGCAGTGGACTGAGCACGCAGCCATGGGGAGCCCCCGTGCTCAGTGTGATGGTGTTGGAGATGCTGCTCCCGATCCGGACTGACTGAGGTCTCCCAGTCAGGAAGTCTAGGATCCAGTTGCAGAGGGAGGTGTTCAGATCCAATAGGCTTAGCTTTCCAATCAGTTTCTGAGGGATGATTGTGTTGAATGCTGAACTGAAGTCTATGAACGGCATCCAAATGTATAAAAACACAAAATGGTGGCAGAACTCAGCAGGCCAGAGGGTTTCGGCCAGAAACGTCGCACTACCTCCTCTCATGATACTGTCTGGCCTGCTGAGTTCTGCCTGCATTTTGTCTTTTTATTTATTTCCAGCATCTGCAGATTCACTCGTGTTGCATCCAAACGTATGTGCCTTTTTTGTCCAGGTGGGTTAGGGCCAGGTGGAGGGTGGTGGCGATGGCGTCATCTGTTGAGCCGTTGGGACGGTACGCAAACTGCAGGGGGTCCAGTGAGGGGGGCAGCAGGGTCTTGATATACCTCACAATGAGCCTCTCGAAACACTTCATGATGATGGATGTGAGTGCAACGGGACAGTAGTCATTTAGGCAGGACACCGAAGACTTCTTCGGCACGGGGACAATGGTGGCGGCCTTGAAGCACATTGGAATGTTGGCGCTGCTCAGGGAGATGTTGAAGATGTCAGTGAGAACATCTGCTAGCTGGTCTGCACATCCTCTGAGCACTCTACCAGAGATGTTGTCTGGTCCAGCAGCCTTCTGTGGATTGACCCTGCACAGGGTTCTTCTCACATCGGCCACGGAGAGACGCAGCACCTGATCATTTGTAGGAGGGGTGGACTTCCTCGCCACCACGTCATTTTCCGCCTCAAACTGGGCATAGAGGTTATTCAGCGCATCCGGGAGGGAAACATCACCTGCACAGTCAGGTGATGTTGTCCTGTAATTGGTGATGTCCTGGATGCCCTTCCACATGCGCCGCGTGTCGCTGCTGTCCTGGAAGTGGCTGTGAATTAGCTGGCATGTGCATGCTTTGCCCCTCTGATGGCTCGGGACAGTTTGGCCCTTGCTGTTGTTAAAGCTTCCTTGTCACCTGCTCTGAAGGCAGAGTCGCGGGACCTCAGCAGCGCACGCTCCTCCACGGTCATCCATAGCTTCTAGTTAGCGCATATAGTGATGGTCTTGGACAGAGTAACATCATCGATGCACTTGCTGATGTAGCTGGTCACTGATGCTGTGTACTTGAATTACAAAAAACATTTTGTCTTTGTTACGGATTCAGGCAACAATAAATATATGAGTTAGGCAGGGGTTTTTATAACAAATAACACGTTTATTAAACACTGAAAACAAACCCCCCCCCAAAAGTAAACAAATCACTAACGTAACCGGAAATCAGCTGCTGTGCGGCAGCCTAAACAGTTCTTAAAGCAATGAAGCTTAAACAGTTCTTAAAGCGATGTTGCAAAAACAGTTCTTCAAAGTAGTATTGCCAAAAGTTCAAAATGCTCACAGTCCATTTAAGGGAGAGACTTTTTAAGACGATTTAAATTCTCTTTCACGTCGTGTTGCTTTGGTTCCCAAATCGAACTTTTTCCCACAAAGAATTTACGTAACGAAACGGCTTAAAGGCACTGACCTTTCCTTTGCAACACTGTTCTCAATCCTTTCTGATATTTCACAGGGATTAACACGAGAACAGTCAACAAATTCCTTCCGAATAAGGATCAAACAAGGTTCGAACCTGTTTCACCGTCGAAATTGATTCTCCTCGATCTTTAACTCCCGAACTCCGATCTTCACTCTCCACTGATTCTCAACTAGCAGTATTGTAAAGAAACTGCTGGCAATGACCTTTTAAACTTTAGGCATTAGATAAAACTTCATCTTTCAACTAAACTGCGTCAACATTAAATCACGCAGTGGCATGAAGTCAACATGTCAAATCCAGCCACGAACTGGCCCTCCTCACACAGGGAGGGGTCCTCCTTTTATACCCTGTAAAAAAAAACTGTCACATGACCTCTACTGGCGGGAAAATGACGTCACTCCACCATCACAAGACCATTAGCTCAAGTCCAGTATAGCTTCAACACCTGTCACGTGACAAGTACACCACTGTCATGTGTCACGGGTACGTAACAGTCTTCATACTTTTATGTGCTGTTTGCTTTTCTTAAACATTCCTCTTAAAATGGTCTTTTTTTTTCTGCAGTATCCAAAGTGTGCCTTTGATACTGGTTGAGTACCCCTAATCCGAAATGCTTGGAGCCAAGAGTGTTTCGGATTTTGGATTTTTCCAGATTTTTGGAAAATATAATGAGAGCATGGGAATTGCCATAATATCTGACTGAATTTATGTGCTACCTGGAAACAGTCTTTGTCTTACTTAACAGTAAAAATAATTACATACCATTAGTACAATGAAAATAGAATGTGTGCAGAGTAACACAAGAACAGCAACATTGGGAGAGTATCTGAATCAGCTATTGAACAACAACAAACAATGGCAGGTTTTTAGTTCCCATCTACAATGTCATGTGTTGATTAAACACGACCATATTAGAATTCTTATCTTTTTCAAGTTTCATGTAAGGTATAAAAACTTCAGCATTGTGGACTTGTTCTGATACTATATTTTCATCAATGATGATCTTGGCAAACGCATAAGCAAATTTCTGTGCTTCATGATCAGCAGACAATTTTAAAAAAAATTAATGCCATGCCTTTTCTTAAATTTCTGCAACTAGCAGTCACAATTACCTTTAATTTTCAGTTTGTTGTGAAAGATCTTTGGTTCTTTCATGAAGAGTCACATGTTCTCTCCAATGCTGATGAATCCACTCTTTCAATACATGTTGATGTTTTCATTTTTCACTTTATGCAGTGTGTTTCTATTTTTTTTTATTAACTTCTGCTCATAGATGAGGTCACTTCCAGAACTGTCTGTGGTGCTCAGAGATCTGTGTATCACCTTGGGAACCTTGCTATTTGTGACATCATATCAGCACTCAAAAAATTTCAGAATCGGAGATTTTCGGATTTTTTTTTTGATTGCCAATGCATAATAATTGTCCTGTTTTGCATTAGTGCTGAGTATTGGAATATGTATGTTCTTTTAAGATAAGATACAAGAACAGAATTAGGCCACTTGGCCCATCTAGTCTGCTCTGCCATTACATCATGGCTGATCCAATTCCTGCTCAACCCCAATTTCCTGCCTTCTCCTTGTATCCCTTTGTGCCCTGAACAATCATGAATCTATCAATCTCTTCCTTAAATATACATAAAGTGTTGGCCTCCACAGCCACCTGTGGCAACAGATTCCACAAATTCACCACTCTCTGGCTAAAGAAATTCCTCCTCATCTCCACACTAAAAGGATGCCCCTCTATTCTGAGGCTGTGTCCTCTGGTCCTAGATTCTCCCACCATAGGAAACATCCTCTCCACATTCACTCTATCAATGCCTTTCAACATTCAATGGGTTTCAATTAGGTCAGCTCTCATTCTCCTGAATTCTGGTGAATACAGGCCCAGAGCCATCAAACACTCTTCAGTTGACAAGGCATTTAATCCCTAAATCATTTTCATGAACCTCCTTTGAACCCTCTCCAATGTCAGCACATCCTTAGATAAGGGACCCGAAACTGCTCACCATATTCCAAATGAGGCGTCACCAGTGCTTTATAAAGCCTCAACATTACATCTTTGCTTTTATATTTTAGTTATCTTGAATGAATGCTGTAATTGCAGTTGCCTTCCTCACTATCAAGTCAAGCTGCAAACTAACTTTTAGGAAATGCTGTACAAAGACACCCAAGTCTCTTTGCACCTCTGATTTTTGAATTTTCTCTCCATTTAGAAAATAGTCTATGTTTTTAATTCTTTTATAAAGTGCATGACCACACACTTCTCAATGCTATATTCCATCAGCCATTTTGCCCATATTCTTAATATATATGTCCTTCTGCAGCCTCTCTGCTTCCTTAACACTACCTGACCATCCACCTAGCTTCATATTGTTTACAAACTTGACTACAAAGCCATCAATTCTGTCATCCAAATCCTTGACAAATAACATAAGAAGAAGCGATCCCAACACAGACCCCTGTGGAACATGGCTCATCACTGGCAGCCAACTAGAAAAAGGCTTCCTTTATTCCCACTCTTTTCCTCCTGTCAATCAGCCATTGCTTTGTTCATGCTAATATCTTTCCTGTAATACCATGGGCATTTGACTTGTTAAGTAGTCTCATGTGCAGCACCTTGTCAAAGGCCTTCTTAAAATCCAAGTACACAATATCGACCAATTCTTTGTCTACCCTACTTGTTATTTCTTCAAAGAATTCCAACAGGTTTGTCAGACAAGATTTTCCCTTAACCAAACTATGCTGACAATGATCTATTTTCTCATGTGCTTCCAAGTACACTGAAACCAAATTCTTAACAATTGACATGAACAGCCACCCACCCACTAAGGGTAGACAAACTGGCTTATAATTTCCTTTTTTCTGTCTCTCTTCCTTCTTGAAGAGTGGAGTGACATTTGCAATTTTCCAGTCTTCTGGAACCTTTCCAGGATCAAATGACTCTGGAAAGATCGTTACTAATGCCTCCACAATCTCTTCAGCCGCATCTTTCAGAAGTCTGGGCTGCATACCATCTTCTCCAGGTGACTTATCTACCTACCGACCTTTCCGTTTCCCAAGAACCTTCTCCCTGGTAATGGCAAATTCACACACTTCTGACCTCTGACACTCTGGAACTTCCACCATACTGCTAGTGTCTTCCACAGTGAAGACTGATGCAAAATACTTATTCAGTTTGTTTGCCATTTCCTTGTCCTCCATTACTACCTCTTCATAATCATTTTCCAGTGTTCTGATATCCACTCTCGCCTCTCTTTTACCCTCTATATATCTGAAGAAACTTTTCATATCCTCTTTAATATTACTGGCTATCTTGCCTTCATATTCCATCTTTTCCTTCTTTATGACTTTTTAGATGCCTTCTGTATTTTTAAAAGCTTCCTAATTCTCCATCTTACCACTGTTTTTTGTTCTATTATATGCCCTCTCTTTGGCTTTTATCTTAGCTTTGACTTCCTTTGTCAGCATGGTTGCATGATCCTGCCTGTAAAATATCACTTCTGTTTGGAATGTATCTATCCTGCACCTTCCAAATTGCTCCCAGAAACTACAGCCATTGCTGCTCTGCCCTCATCCCTACTAGAGTCCCTTCCAATCAACTTTGGCCAGCTCCTCTTTCATGCCTGTGTAATTCCACTTACACCACTGTAATACTGATACATCTGACTTTAGATTCCCCCTCTCAAATTGCAGGGTGATGTATCATATTATGTTCACTGACTCCTAAGGTTTCCTTTTCCTTAAGCTCTCTAATCCATTCTGGTTCATTGCACAACATCCAATCCAGAATAACTGATCCCCTCGTGGGCTCAATCACAAGCTGCTCTAAACGCCACCTTGTAGGCATTCTAGAAGTTCCTCCTCTTGGAATCCAGCACCAACCTGATTTTCCCAATCAGTCTGCATATTGAAATCCTCCATGACTGCCGTAAAATTGCCCTTTTGACGTGCATTTTCTATCTCACGTTATTTGTTGCCGACATCTTTGCTACTGTTCAGAGGTCTGTATATTACTCCCAGCGGGGTTATTTTACCCTTATGGTTTCTTAGCTCTACCCACAACCATTTTACACCTTCTGATCCCATGTCACCTCTTTCTAGGGATTTGACTTCAATTTTTCAAACAGAGCCATATCACCTCCTCTCCCTACCTGCCTGTCGTTTTGATGCAATGTGTAATCTTGGATGTTAAGTTCCCAGCTATAATCTTCTTTCACAATTCAGAAATGCCCACAAGATCATACATGTCAATCTGTAACTGTGCTACAAGTTCATCTGCCTTCCTCTGTATATCGTGTATGTTCAAATAGTCCTATATTTATCACCCTTTTTAATTTTGGCTCCCTTTTACATTGCAGCCGATCCTGTTGACTTGAATTTTGCCCTATTATCAGCCTGTCCTTACTAGCAGTCTTACTACATTGCCTCTGTTAGTAAATCAACTGCCCCATCCTCAGCCATAGAACATTACAGGACAGAAACAGGCCTTTTGGCTCTTCTTGGCTGTGCCGAACCATCTTTCTGCCTAGTCCCACTGACCTGCACCTGGGCCATATCCCTCCAAACCCCTCTCATCCATGTACCTGTCCAAGTTTTTCTTAAATGTTAAAACTGAGCCCACATTCACCACTTCACCTGGCAGCTCATTCCACACTCCCACCACTCTCTGCGTAAAGAAGCCCCCCCCCCCACGTTCCCTTTAAACTTTTCCCCCTTCACCCTTAACCCATTACCTCTTTTTTTTCTCCCCTAGCCTCAGTGGAAAAAGCCTGCTTGCATTCACTCTATCTATACCCATCATAATTTTATATACTTCTATCAAATCACCCCTCATTCTCCTATGCTCCAGGGAATAAAGTCCTAACCCATTCAACCTTTCTCTGTAACTCAGTTTCTCAAGTCCCAGCAACATCCTTGTAAACCTTCTCTGCACTCTTTGAACCTTATTAATATCCTTCCTGTAATTAGGTGACCAAAACTGCACACAATACTCCAAATTCGGTCTTACCAATGTCTTATACAACCTCACCATTACATTCCAACTCTTACACTCAATACTTTGATTTATAAAGGCCAATGTACCAAAAGCTCTCTTTACGACCCTATCTATCGTAGATTCCGGACTACAGAGCGCACCTGATTAAAAGCCACTGGCTCTAATTTTAGAAATAAAATCAATTTTTTACTTGTACAGGCCGCACCAGATTTTCGGCCGCAGGTGTCCCACATTGTAATATGAGATATTTACACAGAAAGATATTACACGTGAGGATTTTTTAACTTTTAATTAAATCCATATGGTAACAAAAACAAATACATATTGCAAATGCTTTTTTTCAAACCGTGCCCGTAACGCGGCTACTTTTAAATATACGTTGCGTATACTTTTTTACTGAACAACATTCCAATATCTCCTAACGACTGGTAAAAAATATATATACTGCAGCCTACCAGGAAAAGTTATTGATCGCCTTTAACTTAAAAGCAGCGTTTTCGCTCCGCCGCTCCCCCCCCCTCCTTCCCGTTTATCGCAAACCGGTATCCCACAAGACGCGGCGAAACCGGGTGTGACGTCATAGCATCCCGCGATGTAGTACAGAAAACAAATATAGTTAAAACTCTTCTAACTTTAACTAGAAAATGAATTACTAAGCGAAAATATTATAAACTAAATAACTGCCATAAAGGCAGCACAATGCTTTTCTTCGAGTGTTTTCCATGTTGATGAGGGTGAGTACAAATGACTGATTTACAATAATTTAATTGTGAAAGTGCGCTTGATTTATCGTACAATTTCATTGGACCTCTGTGAACTACTCATCAATTTTATTGGTCTACTGTTACGAGGCAAAATGTTTCGGCGGCATGAAAAAAAATAATACATTAGCCGCTCCGTTTTAAAGGCCGCAAAGTTCAAAGCTGTTCAAAATGTGGGAAAAAAGTAGCGGCTTAAAATCCGGAATCTACGGTACTTGTGATGCCATTTTTAGGGGATCATGTAACTGTACTCCCAGATCGCTCTGCTCTACTGCACTCCTCAGTGTCCTACCATTTACCTTGTACGTTCTACCTTGGTTTGACCTTCCGAAGTGTAATACCTCACACTTGTCTGCATACATCTGCCATTTCTAAGCCCATTCCTCCAACTGGTCCAAATCCCTCTGCAAGCTTTGAAAACCTTCCTCACTGTCCACTACACCTCCAGTCTTTGTATCATCAGCAAATTTGCTGATCCGATTTGCCACATTATCATCCAGATCATTGATACAGATGACAAATAATAATGGACCCAGCACTGATCCCTGTGGCACACCACTAGTCACAGGCCTCCACTCAGAGTAGCAATCCTCCACTACCACTCTCTGGCTTCTTCCATTGAACCAATGTCTAATCCAATTTACTACCTCTCCATGTATACCTAGCGAATGAATCTTCCTAACTAACCTCCCATGTGGGACCTTGTCAAAGGCCTTACTGAAGTCCATGTATACAACATCTACTGCCTTCCCTTTATCCACTTCCTTGGTAACTTCCTCTAAAAACTCTAATAGATTGGTTAAACATGACCTACCACGCACAAAGCCACACTGACTATTTCTAATAAGTCCCTGTCTATCCAAGTACTTGCAGATCCTATCTTAGTACTCCTTCCAATAATTTACCTACTACCGATGTCAAACTTACTGGCCTATAATTTCCCGGCTTACTTTTTGAGCCTTTTTTAAACAACGGAACTACATGAGCTAACCTCCAATCCTCCGGCATCTGACCCATGAATATTGACATTTTAAATATTTCTGCCAGGGCCCCTGCAATTTCAACACTAGTCTCCTTCAAGGTCCGAGGGCATACCCTGTCAGGTCCTGGGGATTTATCTACTCTGATTTGCCTCAAGGCAGCAAGCATCTCCTCCTCTTTAATCTGTATAAGTTCCATGATCTCCCTACTTGTTTGCCTTGTTTCCATAGACTCCATTCCAGTTTCCTTAGTAAATACAGATGCAAAAAACCCATTTAATACCTCTCCCATTTCATTTGGTTCCATACATAGCTGACCACTCTGATCTTCAAGAGGACCAATTTTATCCCTTACTATCCTTTTGCTCTTAACATACCTGTAGAAGCTCTTAGGATTATCCTTCACTCTGCCTGCCAAAGTCTTCTTTTAGCCCTCCTGATTTCTTTCTTAAGTATTTTCTTACTCTTTTTATACTCCTCAAACATTTTATTTCCTCCCTGTTGCCTATGCATGTTATACATCTCTCTTTTCTTCTTTATCAGAGTTCCAATATCCCTCGAGAACCAAAGTTCCTTATTCTTATTTTGCCTTTAACCCTGACAGGAACATACAAACTCTGCACTCTCAAAATTTCTTCTTTGAAGGCCTCCCACTTACCAATCACATCCTTGCCAGAGAACAACCTGTCCCAATCTACGCTTTTTAGATCCTTTCTCATTTCTTCAAATTTGGCCTTTTTCCAGTTTAGAACTTCAACCCGAGGACCAGATCTATCTTTATCCATGATCAAGTTGAAACTAATGTCGTTATTATCACTGGAACCAAAGTGTTCCCCTACACACACACTTCCGTCACCTGCCCTAACTCATTTCCTAATAGGAGATCTAATATTGCATCCTCCCTAGTTGGTACGTCTGTATATTGATTTAGAAAACTTTCCTGAACACATTTTACAAACTCTAACCCATCTAGACCTTTAACAGTATGAGAGTCCCAATCAATGTGTGAAAAATTAATATCCCCTACAATCACATCTTTATGTCTCCTACAGTTGTCTGTTATCTCTCTGCAGATTTGCTCCTCCAATTCTCGCTGACTATTGGGTGGTCTATAATACAACCCTATTAATGTGGTCATACCTTTCCTGTTTTTCAGCTCCACCCATATGGCCTCAGTAGACAAGCCCTCTAATCTGTCCTGCCAAAGCACTGCTGTAATATTTTCCCTGACTAGCAAAGCCACCCCCCCCCCCCCCCACCCTTCATCCCTCTGCCTCTATCACGTCTGAAATATCGGAACCCTGGAACCCTATCACTCTGGTTCCCAACCCCCTGCCAATTTAATTTAAGCCCTCCCAAACAACTCTAGCAAACCTGTCCACAAGGATTTTGTCCCCCTCGGGTTCAGGTATTGCCTGTCCCTTTTGTTTTTTTTGTGCCTGCTAATTATATAGTTACTCAACAGAATGCAATGAAAGTTCTAAGTTTAATGCACAAGTTTTCTGCAACATTCATTGTATAGAGCTATAGTTTTTCAAAATATAATTGTGCATGAACTAAATCTGAAATCTTCCATCTCTTAAAGTATTGAGTGCCGTTTTATGGTCTTACCTTCAGATGGCAGTCTTATACCACTGTGACACTTATCAGGTCAGAAATGTTGAACTTGACCTTTTTATATCTTTCCCACTTATAAGTAGGCTGTAGATCTTTTGAAAAGGTAAAACAGTTACTGATTTGTACTAATCCTGTAGGGTGCTGATGACTAGATAAACTGTCTTGATTCTTATTTAATTGCAACATATTCTTCACATATATCACAACAAAACATTTAATTCATTAACACTTACAAATAAAATTACATTCATAGGGCACTGTTAATTCCTTTACAGAGTGCTAATATTTTATTCCAGGATGATTTGATCGTGTTCCATTAAATAGCATCCATTTTGGCAACTGGTCAGAATTATTCATTTGAGTAATGGAAAATATAGTACTCCTTGTTGCTTTTCTCTTCATTTGGAAACCTCTCAAAATGGTTTAGAATATGAACTCCAAGTCTAAGCAGTTTTGAGCATCTGATCCAAGGAAACCTGAAAGTCTATGGAATTTTGTTTGTGAAAAGTCTGTCAACCCTATATTCCATGAGCTAGCAAGTAAACAAGATCAAGCAAGCATTGGCACAAGAAAGAGAACAAACAAAATTTAAGCTCTTCATACTAAATGTGCCCCCAAGAGGGATTGTGGTCAAAACTGCCCCAGAAAAAATGCTTAAAAAGGCATCTGAGGTTTTGCCTTTGTTTTCTTTTGTTTATTTTATTGGTTATGGAAGAAAAGGCTGGAACAAAGAAAATATTTGTATAGATCCTTATGCCTGACTTAGAATACACTGCAAAAGGCATTAGCAAAGTTACTGTCACATATGTTCATGATTATTAAATAAAATTATTTTGGCACGGTAGAATTCTGTCATTTGCCAATAAGTGGACCAGAAAATCTGTAATTAAGTTAGACATTCCTTATGTTGAATAGCTGTAAATCTGCTGGATGAGCTTAATTGCTGATGGGGATTCTCTAAGACAAAAATTTCCAATAGAACTTTCAAAGTTTCTCAATTGGTTTCAATCTGCTGCTTCTGGAAAATGCTTAAGATGATATCTAAATTATAAAAACAATGTATGTTTAATCAAAACCATTTAATAATATTATGATTGGTCCTTTATATGTCCCATGCTAACCCCGTATCCCTTGATTTAGTTGGTATATGAAAAAAAACAATTGTTGTCTAGAATGTACTCAGCAGTTATGTCTGCAGAACACTTCTTCATAGACATTCAAAATATAAACTATTTGGGGTGAAACGATTTCTTCTCATTTCAGTTCTGAATGATCCACTCTTTAAGATTGTTCCTAGCTTTACATACCTCAGCCAGGGGGAATCCTCATCTATGCCTCAGCCTTTTTAATCCCAAAATAATTTTGTATTCTGTAGATTACTGTCTATAGAGTTTAGAAGAATGAGAGATTTATGCCTCCCTCCTTTTGGGACAAGCTGGTGATTTCTTCTTTGGTTACTGGTGTTTACTTCGTTCATTGCAAGTATAGGATATGCCTTTCCTTCTGAGAGGGAGATAATTCCTCATTTGGTCTATACTTGTTCACTCGTGTGAAAGCTGTTTTTCTGCAGCCTTTCATACAATTTTACAGAAATGGCAACAGTGCAAGTAAAACTACTGCAGCTGTTGGTATTTTTGCCCATGCTCCATATGGGACTGAGAGTGATGGTTTGTTCCAGAAAAATTGAATTGATGTTTGTGTAGTGTCTTTGAGACAATCTACTTTTGAGGCAGTGATTCTTTGGAGAGATTGAATAGTGTTCACAGCACTGAAACCAATCATCATTCAGCTCAACTAGTATGTTTATGGTTTACATCAACCTTCTCAAACCTCATTTCATTAATCTTAATCGTACTTCTTTATTCCTCATATGAACTCAAGCGCAATGGTAATAACTACTGCATCATTTCATACTCTAACCACTCTATGTTTAAAAAAAAGTTTCTCCAAAATTCTTTATTAGATGTATTAGCAACTTGACCATGAGTAGAAGCTGCTTCTTTATGTTGTTAATTAAAAGATCCTTTAAGTCTTTATGCATGCTTGTTTGCAAATTACAACATCTTGACTTCTTGTTGTGAAATTATCCTTTTTATTTTCCATTTGTTCTGCTGCCTCCAAATTCCCCTACAACTACAGATTAGAAACTTTTTGAATGTTATTTTACCTACTTTTCCGATACCACATCAAGCTGAAATTACAGGAAAAAAATTAGGTTTAAACCCCTATCAGAAGAGTTTAATAGCAATTATTTATGATCTGATTACGAAAATACGTCTAGGTACATGTGATAAAGTTAAGAATGCATGGTAAACAGAACTTAAGATATCTTTACCTATAGAGAAATGGGAGAAAATTCTCCAACTAGTTAACACTTCTTCAATGTGTGCTAGACGCACTTTGATACAATTTAAAGTGGTTCATAGGGCCCATATGTCTAAGGATAAGTTAACTTGTTTTTATTGTCATATAAATCCTGTCTGTGACAGATGTAATTCTGAGGTAGCTTCCTTGACACATATGTTCTGGTCTTGTTCTCTTTTGGAAAAATATTGGAAAGACATTTTTGGTGTTATTTCAGTAGTTTTGCATGTTGATTTACAATCTCATCCTATTACTGCAATTTTTGGATTATCAGTGATGGACTCTAGTCACTTATCCCCTTCAGCTTCAGATTTTAACCGATGAAACATGGCAGCCCAGCTTTCCTTTTTGTTTTGGGTTTGGTTTTTTTTTGTTTAGGGTAATGTACACCAACCTTTTTAAGCCCAAGATCTCCTACCTCAGCCTTAGTGAAAGGCCAAATCAACCCCAGATCGATTAGTTACACGTATGCACACCAGGGCAGAAAAGACCGGAAGTAAAACCCCGCGACCCGGAAGTACAAATAATGTATAAATACCAGGGGCACCCACCGTTTTTTTGCACCATGGACTGGTTTAATATTGACAATATTCTTGCGGACTGGCCGACCGGGGGGTGGGGGGGGAAGTGGGGAGTGGTGTTAAACACGACAGGAATACAGCGATACTCAAAGCAGGTTCCTTATGTCCAGTCTATTCGGCAACTTAGTTTTCGCAGCTCTCAGCACTTAGCTTCTGTCGCACTTGCACACGTTTTTTTCCGCTGAAAAAACTCAGCGGATTTGTCTTTAAGTAATACGGAAGCAGTCTTGAGGGCTTCATTGCCTCATTAGACTGCCTCCAGGCCGGAACTGCAGCCTCCCGCCTCCCCACCGCCAGACGCCTTGGCCAGGTGCGGCTGGTCATGGGTGGGGTGAGAGGATAAGGTCAGGGCCGGAGGTCCCCGTGCCGTGGCCACAGCGGTCGCAGTCCAGAGAGAGAGACCCATCGAGCGAGGAGGAGTGCGACAGGACGCGCGTGCCCCTCCCCCCCCCCCCCCCCCCCCCCCGTAGGATCTATCAGCCGACAAAAGTTTGTTTCAGTAGATCGCAGCGAGGTAGCTGCTCTGCTATTTACGAAACCCTGAGCCCGACTGAGGTCAAAAACAAATATTTTAGCACCGGGTTCCCCACAAACATTCGGTGTGCTAAACAGGTTTACAGGCAGCGCCCACCTGTCCGTGCTCCAGGCCAGTAGCAACGGCACTTCTCGCCAGCCGCACAAGAGTATCACTGCATTTAGGTGACTGATGACCTCGCGTGCATTCAAGTTCAACAGTGGCATGACAGGGACTGAGGAAATGTGCAACTGACTCATATTGTTTCCTCACAGCCCGGTGGTTGGGGACCACTGAAGTACACTGTAGTGCGTGGCAGGGGAGCTACACGCATGCGCAGGAAGAACGCAACTAAAACCCCGCAACTAAAACCTCTCAACAGTATTTGTGTATTTATTTTTCTTTTTTTTTGGGATCTACTGGGAAAGTCCCAAGGATCGACCAGTGAATCGCGATTGACGGGTTGGCGACCACCGGTTTAGGGGGACTTGTTTTTCTGTATAAAATTTTTCGTATCTTTTTCACGTTCAGTTATTAAGAGATTGGGAAGCTTAGATTACATGTGGTATTCGGAGTCTGTGTCTGTATACGTTAACCGTTATTAATGTAATCCCGATCTCTTTGTATTATTATCATTGTTATATTTATCAATTCGAAACTTAATAAAAAAAATTGGAGAAGAGCAAATCCCCAACAACATTAAATAAAGGTCACATAAGGAAGATTCATGAAATTGTGGAATGCTATTTTACACCCAATTAAATTTTTTTTTTCTGAGACTCAGCCAGCTAAAATTACATTTTAATGCCTGAACCCTTTGCTCAAAATGAGCAGGATCAAGTGTTATTTCTTTTCATCTTAATTGGGGTCTATCATATATCCTTTAAAAAGATTTTGGCAGCAAGTAGTCATAACATCCTGAATCAATCCTTAATTTTTTTCACTTATCTTACTTCAGTGATATCTTGCTGCCAAAATTGCTAGGAAAACAATTCTGGAAGTTGATGCAGGCTTTCAATAATTATCTCACGTAATTAGAGTCCTGCTGAAGAGTCTCGGCCCGAAACATCGACTGTTTTTCCATAGACGCTGCCTGGCCTGCTGAGCTCCTCCAGCATGTTGGGTGTGTTACGTGGATTTCCAGCATCTGCAGATTTTCTCTTGTTTGTAATTGGGTAATCCATCACGTTTGCTCTGCTTGTCAACCTTTACTTTCATCTGTTTCTGTGTCTTCAGACAGCAATTACCCAAAGCTCTAGTTGAGAGCCTCCTGTAATGCAAAGCCTCTTATTCAGATAATATTTACCCATTTAAGGGATTTTTAGGTGATTGGAAAGCTTATGAAGTGCTTATCCAAGCAAGTGGAGCGTATTTTATGCTTATTGACTTGTGCTGTTAATTATTCACACATTGCAGGATACCAAATAGAAACATAGAAAACTACAGCACAGTACAGGCCCTTCGACCCACAAAGCTGTGCCGTATGTGTTCTTACATTAGAAATTACCTAACGTTACCCATAGCCCTCTTTTTCTGAGCTCCATGTACCTGTCCAGGAGTCTCTTAAAAGACCCTATCATATTCGCCTCTACCACCGTCGCTGGCAGCCTATTCCATGCACACACCACTCTGCATTAAAAAAAACTTACCCCTGACATCTCCTTTGTACCTACTTCCAAGCACTTTAAAACTGTGCCCTCTTGTGCTAGCCATTTCAGCCCTGGGGAAAAGCCTCTGACTATCCACACAATCAATGCCTCTCATCATTTTATACACCTGTATCAGGTCACCTCTCATCCTCTGTCGCTCCAAGGAGAAAAGGCCAAGTTCACTCAACCTATTTTCATAGGGCATGCTCCCCAATCCAGGCAACATCCTTGTAAATCTCCTCTGCACCATTTCTATGGTTTCCACATTCTTCCTATGGTGAGACGACCAGAACTGAGCACAGCACTCCAAGCGGAGTTTGACCAAGGTCCGATATAGCTGCAGCATTAACTCTCAGCTCCCAAACTCATTCCCACGATTGATAAAGGCCAATGCACCTTATGCTTTCTTAACTCACAGAGTCAACCTGCGTAGCAGCGTTGGGTGTCCTGTGGACTCGAACCCCAAGATCCCTCTGATCATCCACACTGCCAAGAGTCTTACCCTTAATACTATATTCTGCCATCATATTTGACCTACCAGAATGAACCATCTCACACTTATCTGGGTTGAACTCCATCTGCCACTTATCTGCATCCTATCAATGTCCCGCTGTAATCTCTGACAGCCCTCCACACTATCCAGAACACCTCCAACCTTTGTGTCATCAGAAAACCTACTAACCCATCCCCCCCATTTCTTCATCCAGGTCATTATAAAAATCACGGAGTAGGGGTTCCTGAACAGATCCCTGAGGCACTCCACTGGTGACCGACCTCCATACAGAATATGGCCCGTCCACAACCACTCTTTGCCTTCTGTGGGCAAGCCAGTTCTGGATCCACAAAGCAATGTCCCCTTGGATCCCATGCCTCCTTACTTTCTCAATAAGCCTTGCATGGGGTACCTTGTTAATTCATTGTCGTTAGGACACATTTGTAATTTCCAGTTGCGGACGATTTCCCTCCACGCCACTCTGTCCCGACACTTGTCCACAACATCCCTAGTCTTGTCCAGCTTGGTCCAATCCTTGATGTTATCCAGCCACGTTGTTCCTTGCCTTCCTCTTCCTTTCTTTCCCTCCACCTTTCCATATAGCAAGTCCAACAAGATGTTATCTCTCTGCGTAACGTGTCCACAATAAGCAACTTTTAACTTTATGATCTTCAGCAATATCCATGGTCTATCAACTTCGGACAAAACCCTCTCATTTGAAACTTTCTCTACCCAGTTGATCTTCCAACATTCGTCGATAACACCACATTTCAAAAGCATTAATTTGTTTCATGTCATCCTTCTTCAGGGTCCATGTTTCTGATCCATACCTCAGCACTGACCATACGTAACACCCAAGGAAGCAGATTCTACTTTGGATGTCTACCTTCCGATTGCATAGTAGATCTTTTAGCTTCATGAACTGGGTCTGAGCCATACCTATTCTCCTTCTGATCTCAACTTCACATCTCCCGTCATCTGTCAGACAACTGCCAAGATATTCAAACTTTCGCACCTGTTCAATGTCTTGTCCATTACTTGTAACGATACCACATGAATGAGTCTTTACTGTTTGTTTTTTTTTTACCACCATTGATTTTGTTTTCTTAGGGTTGATTTTAAGTCTGTAGTCAAGGCTTTTCTCATCCACTTTATTCAGCATAATTTGCAGTTCTCATTTGCTGTCAGCTAACAACGCGATGCCGTCCGCATACCTGATGTTATCCACCTTCCGGCCTCCGATTGGAATACCTGTCTCCTGATGGTCGCATTCCCGAAAAATCCATTCTCCGTAGAAGTTAAACAAATCTGGCGATCTAACACAGCCTTGCCTTACTCCTTGTCAAATGCCTTGCTGAAATCCATATACGCTACATCTTCTGCTCTACTTTCATCAATGTGTTTAGTCACATCCTCAAAAAATTCAATCAGACTCGTAAGGCATGACCTACCTTTGACAAAGCCTTGCTGACTATTCCTAATCATATTCTACCTATCCAAATGTTCATAAATCCTCAAGATTTTCTCCATCAATTTACCAACCACTGAAGTAAGACTCATTGGTCTATAATTTCCTGGGCTATCTCTGCTCTCTTTCTTGAATAATGGAACAACATCCGACCCTCCAATCTTCTAGAACCTCTCCCGTCCCCATTGCTGATGCAAGGATCATCGCCAGAGGCACAGCAATCTCCTCCCTCACCTCCCACAGTAGCCTGGGGTACATCTCGTCCGGTTCTGGTGACTTATCCAACTTGATGCTTTCCAAAAGCTCCAGCACATCCTCGTTCTTAATATCTACTTGCCCAAGCTTTTCATTCTACTGTAAGTCATCCCTACAATCGCCAAGATCCTTTTCCGTAGTGAATACTGAAGCAAAGTACTCATTAAGTACCTCTGCTTTGACCAACTCTTGTATGTGGCTAGTCTTACTGAAGTTCTGATCAATGTAAACTCCCAAGATGTTAAATGTGGAGATTCAGTAATCATAATGCTAGTGAATGTCAAATTTAAGAGGTAGATTTTTTTTGGATGCTCCCATTGTTATCAGACTCTTGATTGGACCTCTTGTATGATAAGATAAACGCAGCCTTACAATCTACCTCATTATAATCTTCCATTTTATCCTTTTCCTGCACTCAGTTTTCTGGTGGCATTTAAGCTTTATTCTGCTTTATTATTATTTTACCTTACCAGGACAAAAATCTTGTCTTCACAACATTTGGAGAATCAAAAAAAAGTCTTCATTGCATACCTTTGTTGGCCATATTGCTATGAACTTGGTCTAGGAGAAATGATGTATATACCAAATACGAAAGCACTTTGAAAAACTTCTCTCATGCAGGTTTGCTGGAAGTGTTGGGGATGGTTTAAACTAATTTGGCAGGGGGATGGGAACCAGGGTGATAGGTCATCAGTTTACAAGTATACTGAGACACAGGAAGGACAGGCAGATGACATGGCAAAACTGCACTCAGTGGGATGGGTTGCAGTGTAGCAAGGAGAGACAAAACTGAAGAGGGTGATAAATACAGGACTGAAGGTGCTGTGCTTGAATCTTTTAGTATACAAAATAAGGTAAATTATCTTGTAGAAATTGGCAGGTGTGATGTTGTGAGTATGACAGGGTCATGGCTGAAAGGAGATTGAAGTTTGGAGCTTAATGACCTAGAATTCACAATCTATTGAAAGGACGGGCAGAAAGGCAGAGGTGGAGGAGGAATGGCTCTGCTGGTTAAAAAATGAAATCAAATCTTCAGAAAGAGGTAACATAGGATCAGAAGATGTAGAATCATTGTGAGTAGAGTTCAGAAACTGCAAGGGTAAGAAGACCTTGATGGGAGTTATTTACAGACCTCCAAAATGTAGCCAGGATGTGGTGTACAAATTACAGTGGGAGAAAGAAAAAGCATGTCAAAAAGGCTATGTTACATTAGTCATAGGGGATTTCAATATACAGATAGATTGGGAAAATTAAGTTGTTGCTGGATCTCAGAGAGAATTTGTGGAATGTCTCCAATATGGCTTTTTAGAGCAGCGTGGTTGAGCTCACTAGGGGATCAGCAGTTCTGGATTTGGTGTTGTGTAATCAACTGGATATGACTAGGGAGCTTAAGGTAATGGATCCCATAGGTAACTGATCATAATACGATAAAATCACCCTGCAATTTGAAAGGGTGAAGCTAAAATCAGATGTACCAGTATTACAGTGCAGTAAAGGGAATTACAAAGGCATGAAAGAGGACTTGGCCAAAATTGGTTGGAAGGGGACACCAGTAGGAATAATTGCAGAGCAGCAATGGCTGGAGTTTCTGGGAGCAATTTAGAAGGCACAGGATAGATACAACTCAAAGAAGAGGAAGTTTTCTGAAGGTAGAATGACGCAACCATGGCTAACTGAATTAAGTATTTTTCGTTATGGAAGACACTAGTAACCTGCTGGAAGTTCGAGAGTGTCAAGGGGTACAACTGAGTGCAGTTGCTATTACTAGGGAGAAGGTGCTTGGGAAACAGAGGTCTGAAGGTAGATTAATCACATGGACCTGATGCATTACATCATAGGGTTCTATAAGAGGTAGCTGAAGAGATTGTATAGGCTTTAATACTGATCTTTCAAGAATGAATTGATACTGGCATGGTTCCAGAGGAATGGAAAATTGCAATGTCACTCCACTCTCCAAGAAGGTGGAGAGGCAGAAGAAAGAAAATTATATGCCAGTTAGCCTGGCCTTGGTGGTTGGGAAGATGTTGGAGTCAATTGTTAAGAATGAGGTTTCGGGGTGCTTGCAGGCACATGACAGAATAGGCCTTAGTCAGCATGGTTTCCTTAAGGGAAAATCTTTCCTGACAAATCTGTTGGAATTTGATGAAGAAATAACAAGCAGGATAGTCAAAGAAGAATTGGAGGATGTTGTGTATTTGGATTTTCAGAAGGCCTTTGACAAGGTGCTGCACGTGAGGCCCCGGGCAAAGAGTGGGAATAAATGGAGCCTTTTCTGATGGGCTGCCAGTGACTAGTGCTGTTCTACAGGGGTCTATATTGGGACCACTTCTTTTTACATTATATGTCAGTGATTTGGATGATGAAATTGGTGGCTTTGTGCAAACTATACAAAGATAGTGGAGGGGCATATAGTGTTGAGGAAGCAGAGAGACTACAAAAGGACTTGGACATATTAGGAAAATGCATAAAAAGATGGCAGATGGAATACGGGGTCATGCACTTTGGTAGAAAGAATAAGGCATAAAAATAAAATAAAACTACTTTCTAAGCAGGGAGAAATTTCAAAAATCTGTGGTGCAAAATGATTTGGGAATCTTTGTGCAGTATTTCCCAAGGTTAATTTGGAGATTGATCAGTGATCAAGAAGGCAAATGCAATGTTAGCATTCATTTCAAGAGGACTGGAATATAAAAGCATGAATGTAATGTTGTGGCTGTGTAAGCCACTGGTGAGGCCTCACTTGGAGTATTGCAAGCAGTTTTGGGCCTCTTATTTAAGAAAGGATGTGCTGCTATTGGAGAGGGTTCAGAAGAGGTTCACAAGAATGATTCCGGGAATGAAAGGGTTATCATATGAGCAGCAATCGAAGGCTCTGGGCTTTTGTTCATTAGAATTTAAAAGAATGGGGGGGGGGAATCACATGGAAACCTATTGAATGTTGGAAAGGCTAGATAAAGTGGATGTGGAGACGATATTTCCTATGTTGGGGAGTCAAGGACCAGAGGACACAGCCTCAGAGTAGAGGGGTGTCGATCTAAACTGAAGATGAGGAAGAGTTTCTTTAGCCAGATAGTGGTGAATCTGTGGAATTTGTTGCCACAGGTGACTATGGAGGCCAGATCACTGTGTGCATTTAAGGCAGAGGTTGATAGGTTCTGGATTACACAGGAAGTGAAAGGTTACGAGGAGAAGCAGGAAAATGGGGTTAAGAGGAAATGGATCAGCCATGATGAAATGACAGAGCAGACTCTGCTCCTATGTCGTATGGTCTAAGGTCTTATGCCATCCATACAGATCAATTCATTATAGCAGTACTTTGTGGTAGTAAAAGGTAAAACAATAAAAGAATGTGGAATAAAGTGTTAAAGTTACAGAGAAATGTAGTTCAGGTAGGCAATAAGCTGCAAGGTCATAACAAGGTAAATTGTGAGATCAAGATTTTGTTCTTATCATATTCAATAGTGTTAGTAGTGTGATGAAAGCAATCCTGGTCGTATGTGCTTTTCGAGCTTTTGCATCTTCTGAGTCTTTAATTAGTCTTGGCTGCTCAACAAAGGAAAAGAGAAGACCTGACAAAGTTCATTGAGGGGAAGCAGGTACTCTTTGCAATTTCTTGTCATTTGCAGAACATTTGTTGTGATGCATTGAATAGGGTACTTAGCTTTAGTGCATTGACAAAAATTGATGAGGGTCAGAGGAGACTTGCTACATTTCTTTAGCCTCCTGAGGAAGTGGAGGCACTGGTTAGTTTTCTTGGCCAAGACACCAACTTGGTGACATTTACTTCTAGGAACTTGAAACTCAACTTGCTTGACCTCAGCACCATTGATTAAAATAGCAACATGCACGCTTCCCCCTTTCTAAAGTCTATGACTACTGTTTTGCTGAATGTTGAGGGGAAGGTTGTTGTCATGACACCATGTTACTAGCCTCTTTTCAACTGCAGATTTTTGTAGATGTAAAATTCTCCTGTTTGTAAAGAATATTAATTTCCTTTGCAAGGGATTTCACAACATTTTGAAATGAATGAATACACTATATTAATTAATTGAAAAAAGGAAATGCCAGAATTGGAAATGAATTCTATAATTTAGCATTGAAGACTAAAGACATCTGACATGATAGCTTCAAGGAGTATGTGGAGATCCCACAGCTCTGTCATGTTACTATTATTTTTAGGTTTCAAATTCAAAGGTATCAGGGCAAAAGGGAACTTGCTGCAGAAATCCATGGGCATAAAGAAAAAGAAATCATAATACAGCCATGTTTCAGAGGACTCTTCTGTATTGTGATATAGGATGCTTGGAGAAGATCCATGACTATTCACAAGGTGCAGGCTACAAGCACTGAGCTTGCTGTTGACACAGTTCTATGTGGAATGTGAGTTGTGAGGATGGAAGGGGTCTTTAAGAGTCTATAGAGAAGCAAATTGATATGGTAGACGGAGTAAAAAAAAGTGGAAAGGTGTGAGATTATCCATATCCATTTTTAAAAAAGAGTATTTTTACTTATAACTGGTAAGTTATAACTTATAACTGTGCTTGCTTTGATGTTCAAAGGGAACATGTCATTGAAAGCTAACATTCAGGTCCATTGTGCAATGTATATAGGCCTTTATTGCAGGAGGCTTTGATTGCAACAATAAACATGGCCTGTTACAGTTACTCTATGTAGATATGAGACCACAACTGCCTTACACTATTGTGTATACTGCATACCTTAATTCTTTACTCTACCTACAAATGGAGTGTAGCCTAGGTTCATTAGACTAAGGTTTTGAGTCTGTTACGTAAGAGCTTGAATAGGGTAAGGTGCTATTTCAGAGTTTAGAAGTATCAGAGATGACTTCATTGAAACATTTTAAGAGATTTTTTACTGTGAGTATAATGAATCTTTGGAACTACGGCTCAATCATTGAAACTGAGATTAGTACATTTCTGGATATTGCAAGGGGTGTGGAGATCGAGTAGGAAAATTTTGTTGAGGTAGAAGATTGTGATTTTGTCGATGTGGAGCAGGAATACGGAACTGAATGGCCCATTCTTTCCATCTATTTTCTTAATTCGAATTTATTCGGTCAAGATTTCTTCTCATTCTACCAAACTTGTGCCTTTCCTAATTAAGTCATTACTTGTGATAGGACCTCCTTTCCCATAGCTATTTTAAACCTATTTTGACAGTTGTTTCCCCAATAAAACTTGTTCATTTGAGCCTGGCTCTTTCCCCAGAACCAAATTCAGCAAAGCTATGTCCTTGTTGTGCCAGTAATGTACAGACCCAAGATCATACTTCAGAAAATTCTCTCCATATTCACCCTTCATGCTATTGCAATCTCAGCTGAGATTTGAATAGCTTAAATCTCCAACTATCACGAACTCTTGCACATCACTAAATTCCCTGCAAGCCTGCTCCTACAACCCTTCCTAATAGTTGATAGCCCATTGAATAACCTTTGGTGATGTCAAACCTCAAACATATCTTAATTTTATGCTGCTTTTGTTCTTGATTGTTTCGGAATATTTTCTCTGCAGCGCTGCAGTATTCTCATAATCAAACTGTCAGTTCTCCTTTTACCCTTCCCCAACTTTCCTAAACAATTACTGTTCAGGAATCTTCCAGTCCTTTTTTTAAGTCACTCTCTGTTGCTGCCATAAGTCAATCTCAAATAGCTAATTATGTCATAAGCTCTCCAACCTTGTTTAATGTGTTCCTTAAGTAGACAGTGTCTGGACATGAACACATACTTAGAGCTTTAAATCTTCCTATCTGAAAATGTTCTATTTCATATTCTGATGGTCATTGTCTCTCCTAATCTCATGCATTTTTTCTTGCATTCTCGCACTACCTTGTCAAATTAGTTCAAACCATTGTGGTTCCCTACTTCCCTAACTAGTTAACCACCTTGCGTTGAGGTGCAGTCCATCCAGTTGCATTACTCCCTTCTGTGCTTCCTCTTCAACATGGTATTTTTCTCACTGGTACTTGTTCAGCCGCCCATGAACGCCAAAGCAGAAACCACTCCCCATCAGCACTCTGAAAGTGATCAGAGCACTATTCCTGAAAAACCTATACAGTCGGCCCTCTTTATCCGCGGATTCCGTGTGCACGGATTCAACCAACCGCGGATCGGGAAAACCCACAAGTTCTTTCTCCAGCACTCGTTGCTTGAGCATGTACAGACTATTTTTTCTTGTCATTATTCCCTAAACAATACAGTATAACAACTATTTACATAGTGTTTACATTGTAGTAGGTATTATAAGTAATCTAGAAATGATTTAAAAGTACAGGCAGTCCCCGGGTTATGAATGGGTTCCGTTCCCGAGTCTGTCTTTAAATCGGATTTGAAGTCGGAACAGGTACATCCGGTATTATTTAGCATCAGTTAGTCAAATGTTTTTCTTAGTATATATAGTACCGGTACATATTTTACCTTTCTATGCATATAAAACACTTAAGAAACATATGTATTTCAATAATTAAACCACTACGTTGCTTAATAATAATTGTAGCTTTCATTGGGGCAGGGCCTTTCACATTCTCCATTAAAATTGTTCTGATCGTTCGACTGTAGCCTAACGCTTTTGCAATGACCGATGGCGTTCCACCTCTTTCCGATCGCATTATTACTTCCACCTTATTTTCAATCGCAATCGTGATTATTTTCGTGAACAGAAACACTGCAGATTCAGATCTGCACCGCCAGGTCCAAATGTCCACAGCACGGAGACATGTTAAATAAAGTCCGGGGTTCCGCAGGGTCCTAAAGACCACCATATTGATACATGTTAAATAAGGGACTTGAGCATCCACGAATTTTGGTATCCACGGGGGATCCTGGAACCAATCCCCTGCGGATAAGGAGGGCCGACTGTATTTTTTAAAAACTGCATGGCAGTCACCTATTCTTTGCTCACACTATCTTAATCTGTGGAGTGATCACGTCCTGAAGTCAGTTTTCCACAAAGTACTCAGTCCTTTGGACAAAACATAGTGATGCCAGCTGTTGTTTAATAACAAAGCCAGATTTGAACCTCCTCCACTTGCAAATATTTTTTGCACATGTTGTTATCCAGAATATCAGATTGTTCTGGGAGTTCCTACATGGCACAACATGTACATTCCACTGGTCCAAGATACCCTGGTTTATCTTGTTAGATTAACTCAAATGATACATAAAGAATATGTTAAAATTCTATTGATATTAAATTGTTTACTGGAGCAGTAAACGATACTGGAAAAAGTCAGTAGGTCAGGCAAAATCTATGGAGTGAAATGGACAGTCATCATTTTGAGTTGAGACGCTTTATCTGGATTCATTTGCTCCAAGTAAAGGGTATTGACCAGAAACATCCCAAGATGCTGCCTGACCCACTGACTTCTAGCATCTTGTTTATTGTTCCACATACCAGCATCTGCAGTCTCTTGTATCCCTCTTGAAATTGCTTACTATTTTATTTACTCTGAATTTTTCTTAATTCCTTGACTCTTTGTTCCAATTGAGTGTTTAACACATCGGAGCTCCATCTCCTACATTCATTGACTCAGCAGAACTGTCTCCTATGTTCCTTTTACTCACTAAGACATTTGAGTTCTTTTTAAACCCCATTAACGTTTACCCCCATATATAATTAAGACTAAGTAATTTACTTTTAAGCAATTAAAGAAAGTGTTGCAAAGTACCTTCCATATTGCTTTTATCGTAAGTTTCTGGATTTTAACAGAATGATAATGAAGGTTTTATCAGTTACTAATGATGTGTAATGTGGAGGTGGTGGTCTTCCTGTTAGCTATATCTCCCTGTGTGGTAGAGGTCACAAGTAAGGGATTTTGTAGAAGAATCTTTGGCAACTTGCCACAGAGAATCTTGTGCTAGGTATCTTACAACATTGTTGCACCGGTGTGCACAAGTGCTTTATCCTGGACAATTTCAAACCATCTTTAACTATTGTGTTTCAAGGAATGAAGAAATATTCAATCAAGGATAGGCATGGAAAAACAAAGGCGTTTTCCTAGAATGGCTTAACGTGGTGTTCTTTTCATGTGCCCATCACATGATTGAAGGACTGTTGTGTTGGGGCAAGTGATTCTCATCTTTTTGAGGGCATCTCATGTTGGAAAATAGAGAGAAAAGGATGGCAGGAGATCTGAGTTCATGGCATCAAGTTTTTCAACAGTTCAGCCCTGACCTCTGTTGAGAGACTGCTAAGCTACGCAGGAGAGTGGGACAAAAAACTTACTTCCATGACTTCTTGAAAAATAATAGAATAAGCACCCTAATTAATCTGTGAAACAAACAAGCAGTACTGGTTATTTAATACAGTACTGTACAGCAAGTATGATTTATTTTGATAATTTTATTAATTTTTTGTCACTGCATTTCCAGATGATACTTAGAGTTGTTCCCCTCCCTTTAACCTAAATAATTAAAAATATTACAAATTAATTTATTGTCAAATGCACAAGTGCAACTTCCTTGCAGCATTCATAAGAAAATCAAATTAAACAAATTATACACATTTTTTATGGAAAAAACAAAATTAGAACAAAAAAATGCCCACTTTAGTGTGAAGTCGTCAAAGGAGTGAGCAAATTGCTAGAAATATGGCAAATGACCTTCAGTGGAAGAAAATGAGGTTGTCTAAAAATGCTGGAATAGATTATTTTCTAAATGATTTAAAGCTGGAATAGTGGTGGTCCAAAGTAATTGATTGGAACAGAAATAAGCAAAAGCCTTCAGGGAATGTTGCTGCTTATTTCTCATCATGTTGAGGACAGATATACAAAGCAACATACACAAAATGCTGGAGGAACTTGGAAGGTCAGGCAGCATCTGTGGAAATGGAAAAAAGTTGATGTTTCAGGCCGAGACTTTTCTTTGGTATTGAGAAGGAAAGGGGTAGATGCCAGAATAAAAAGGTAGAAAAGGCGGCTAGCTGAAAGGTGATATGTGAAGCCAGGTAGGTGGGAAAGGTCAAGGGTTAGAGAAGAAGAAATCTGATAGGAGAAGACGGGAGTGTAGGAGAAAGGGAAGGGGGAGGGTGGGAACCCAACGGGAAGTGACAGCAGGTGAGAACAGGTAAAAGGTCATAGTAGGGAATAGAGGAAGGGGAGGGATTTTGTTTACTGGAAGGGGATTCAATGTTCATGCCGTCAGGTTGAATACACAAAACACAGGTTAGAGCATGTCCGGAATGATGACCTCAGAATGATATATTGGATGGTTAATGAGGGCAACTTACTATGCTTCAAAGGTAATTAGATTCTAGACTTAAAATCCAGCAAAAAATATTAATTGCTCTTTTATGGTTGGTTACCAAAATTTTATCATAGAATTTAAAGGTTATGAATCAATTTTGATGGGGAGAAAATGTGGCAAACGTTGAATGCTGTAACAGGCTCAGAGGGTGCGTAGCCTATTCCGGTTTCCTATCTGTTTAGAAGTCTTTGGAGGATATTGATTGTGTTGGAGTGGGGTGTTTAATGGCTTGTTTAATGCTCTGGTGCTCATTGAGATGCACAGTTTTGGTGAAAAAAAACTTGCCTGTTCCATGCAGCAGTCTTTGTTGTATCTAAAGTGAGAGATCTGGTTGACCAGAGTTAACGCTGGGTGCGGGAAGAAACCTGAGGCATGCAGCAAGTGTTAATAAGATGAAATTCTACCTTGTACTTCTCTCATTGGCCTGCCACCCTACATGTCTTCTGTTCAAGCAGTTTAACTTTAAAACATTTTGACTTTGCACTTCCTACAACCCAGACATAATCATTTTCAAGGCTTAATAATTCTCTTATTGTTTCTGCTAGATGCATATGGACAAGAATATTTTGTCTCATGAGAAGTTCTGAATTAGCCACTGACCTGCTTATTGCTTGATGCAATGCATGCACCTCTCTGTATAAATTTTGTGTTCTTTTTCCATAAGGGAAAGGTGGGAGTCATCATTTAGAAGATGTACAGTGGGGTCCATTGGTAATTGTACCCCCATTAGTTCTGTAAGAGTACTGATAACCTTTCCCCACAAACCAAAAACCCCTGGACATTCCCATACAACATGTATAAAAGAGCCAGCGGTTCCGTGGGGGCAAAATGAGCAATATGGGCTAGGAACCAGTCCCATTTGATGTCTAATTCTCGGTGTTAGATATGCTCTATGACAAAATTTCAGGTGTATATACCGATGATTTGAGTTTTTCGAAGCACCGGCAGCATTATCCCAAATCGCATCCTGGTCTAAGTCTTGTCAAAATTCAAATATATCCCTATCCCAGGTTTTCATTCCTGATGTGGGCATATATTTCTGGGAGTTTAATTTATCAGAGATATATGACACTATCTGTCTTGGAGCACTGTATCCAACTTAAAATGGGATAATGGGATGGTCCTTTAAATTTGACCCCCCCCCCCCCCCAGGGAACCCAGTAGGCTTTACAAGCTGATCTTACTCTAAAGTAGAAGAAAAGAGAGTGTTTATCAATATTATATTGAGATACCTGTTCTTGAAAGCTAAGGATAGTACTTGCCCCATTAGTATCTTGATGAATAGTAATACCTTTATCCTCCCAAGTTCTGTTAGTGAATGTTTCCCCCCAGATAGAAAATGATTATTGTTCCATAATGGAGATGATTTGCACCATACACTTTTAAATGTTTTGAATTTTTCTGCTGCTCTAAACACTTGTAGCATATGGGTTAAAATTGGACTGTAATACAAATCACATTTTTTGGTAGACATACCTATAAGGAGAAAGTCCTTCAACCTTATTGGTGTTATTAGCTCTTGTTCTATATTTTTCCATGATGAAACTTTATCCTCCTCCATCCAATAGCTAAGACTTTTTAATACAAATGCCCAGTGATACAGTTTAAAATTTGGACATGCCAATTCCCCCATCCAACTTTTTGAATTGTGGAGCTGACCACTTTATATTGGGTCATTTACCGTTCCAAACATAGCATCGTAGTAAGGTGTCCAGTTTTTGCCAATATCTTGCTGGAGGCACAAAGTACACTGCAGATACTGTGGTCAAATCAACACGGACAAACAAGCTGGATGAACTCAGCAGCTCGCGCAGCATCCGTTGAAACGAGCAGTCAATGTTTCGGGCCGAGACCCTTCGCCAGGACTGAAGAAGGAGGGGGCAAGGGCCCTATAAAGAAGATGGGGGAGGGTGGAAGGTGCTAGGTGAACAACCAGTCAGATGAAACATCAAGGGGTGAGGGAGGGGAAGCAGGGAGGAGATAGGCAGGAGGGGTGTAGAAGGAGTGTAAGGGGAAAGAACTATGGGTAGTAGAAGAATCTTGAGTCCTGATGAAGGGTCTCGGCCTGAAACGTTGACTGCTCATTTCAACGGATGTTGCCTGAACTGCTGAGTTCCTGCTGGAGGCGCAAGTGGAATCATTGAGCTGATAAAATTAATGTGGGGTAAGATGTTCATTTTAATGACTGATATACGGGCTGGGACTGATGCTGGCAGGGGTCTCCATCTAATAATATCTATTTTTTTCAAAATTAGAGTAATTTGTTTTAGCCACAGACAATAGGGAAGTATTAACTTTAATACCCAAGTAGAGGACCTCATTTGTAACATCCATTCTGGGGAGGGAGAGACACCTTACTTTTATCTGTATTAATCACCATCAGTGCTGATTTTGACAAATTAACTTTGTATCCTGAAAGAACTCAAATTGCTTCAGTGTTTTTAAAACATAGGGGAGAGTTTGTTGAACGTTTGCCCTATAAACTAATGTGTCGTCCGCGCAAAGTGATATCGAATGTGATGTTGTACCTATTGTAATAGGGGAGATCTGAGGAGAGTTTCTAATTAAATGTGCAAGAGGTTCAATAGATATATTAAAAATTAAAGGAGACAAAGGGTCTCCTTGTCATGTGCCCCATCCTATGTCAAATAACTCTGAGAAACCTCCTCCCACACATACCCAGGCTGGAGGATTAGCATACAGTGTTTGAATCATATTGATGAATTTATTGCCAAACTTACATTCTTTTAGAACTCTCCAAAGGTATGGCCATCCAAGGGGATTGATCTTATGCAACTTTAATATAACATCCCTACTCCTTTTCTAAATGTTCTGAATTATGATGTGCCAAAAGCTGTCTTTACAACACAATCTACTTGTGATGCCACTTTCAAGGAATTCTGGATCTTTACTCCCAGATCCCCTTTCTACTGCACTCCTCAGTGTCCTACCATTCATTATGTAAGACCTCCCCTGTTTTGTCCTCCCAGTGTGCAACACCTCACACTTATCTGCATTAAATACCATCTGCCGTTTTTCCAGCTGGTCCACATCCCACGCAAGCTTTGATAGCCTTTCATGTTGTCTACTACATCCTCAATCTTGGTATTATCCACAGATTTGCTGATCCAGTTTTCTATATTATCATTCAGATTGTTGATGTAAATGACAAACAGCAACAGACCCAGCACCAGTCCCTGTGGCACATCACTTGTCACAGGTCTCCAGTCAAAGAGGCAGCCATCTACTACCACTCTCTGACTTTTTCCCCAGAAAGCCAAAATCTGATCCAATTTACTACCTCATCCTGAATGCAAGTGAATATACCTTCTTGATCAATTTCCCGTGTGGGATCTTGTTAAAGGCCTTGCTGAAGACCATGTAGACAACATCCACTGCCTTACCTTCATTAGCTTTCCTAGATACAACCTACCATGCAAAAGCCATGTGCCTATCCCTAATCACTCCCCGTCTATCCAAATACTCGTATATCTGATCTCTTAGAATACCTTTCAGTAACATACCCACTACTGATGACAGGCTGACTGGCCAATAATTTCCCACCTTTTTTTTTAGAACCTTTCTTAAACAATGGAACAACATTAGCTATCCTCCAAACCTCTGGCACCCCACCCATTGCTAAAGACATTTTAAGTACCTCTGCTGGGGCCTCTGTAATTACTGTACTGGCCTCCCGCAAGGTATGAGGGAACACCTTGTCAAGCCATGGGGATTTATTCACCCTAATTTGCCTCAAGACAGCAAATGCCTCTGCTGTAACCTGTATGTGGACCATGATCTCATTACTGTTTTGCCTCACTGCTATGGACTCTGTGTCTATCATGTCTGAAATAACAGAACGCCTGAACATAGAGCTGCCAGTATTGCCCCTCCTGCACTGTCTCACTAAAGGTTAAACTGTCATAATTCCATGCCCTAAACTCATCCTCTTTTTGTACAATATTCCTTGCACTGAAATATACACAGTTCAGAACATCATGTTCAACCTTTCAATTTCTGACTTCTGAATTTCTGGCTTAACAACATCTTTCCCCACAACCACTCCACTATGCTCCAGCACTCTGGTTCTCATCCTCCTGCAATTCTAGTTTAAACCACCACTGTGCGACACTAGCAAACCTTCCCACTAGGATATTAGTGTCCCCTCTAGATCAGATACAAATTGTCCCACTTGTACAGGTCCCATCTTCCCTGGAAGACAGCGAAGTCCTCCATCCTGCACCATTTCCTTAGCTATGTGTTAAACTGTATAATCTTATTATTTCTGGCTTCACTGGTACCTGTCACAGATAGCAATCCTGAGATCACAACCTTGGAGATCCTGTCCTTTAACTTAGCACTGAACTCCCTGAACTTACTTTCAGTAAGTAAGACCTCAACAAAAACATTTCCTCTAATTTTGTTTACAACTGAGCAGTACAATCATTGCTCTGAGCAGGAAACGTTCACATGCCCTGAAAACTGCGCAGCACTTTAATAAAACATAATATAAAAGAAAATTTCAGCTATGCGGCAACAAAAGCTACGTGCACAGGAGCATTTCAGTTACTGTGCAGCCATGCATCCACTCAACTTGAAGGAACAGTGCTTGTCACCCTTCCTAACCAGGTCATTGATACTAATGTGGACCACGACCTCTGACTGTTCACCCTCCCATTTAAGAATGCAAGGGGCTTGATCCAAAATGTCTCTTACCCTAGCACCTGGGAGGCAACAAACCATCCAGAAATCTTGTTCTCATCCACAGAACCTCCTCTCTGTCCTCCAAACCATTGAACCCTCTATCATGAGAGCTCACCTCTACTCCCCTGCCCTTTCCCTTCTGAGTCACAGAGCCAGACTCAGTGCCAGAGATTTGACTGCTGTGGCTTTCCCCTGCTATGTCATACACCCCCCCCCCCCCCCGAACAGTAACCAAGGGGGTATACCTGTTATTGAGGGGAATGGCCACAGGGGTACCCTGCACTGGCTGCCTATCCCCTTTTTGCCTCCTGACGGTCACCCAGTTATCTGTACGATGCACATTGGATGTACCTACCTCCCTGTGTCATCTGAGGATCAATCCTTCAGCCACCTGAATGATCCAGAGTTCATCCAGCTCCAGCTCCAATTCCTTAACACGGTCTGTTAGAAGCTGCAGCTGGATACACTTCTTGCAGGAGTAGTCATCAGGGACGCTGGAGGTGTCCCTGCCTTCCCACATCTTGCAAGAGGAGCATTCCACTATCCTGCCTAGCATCCCCACTGCTCTAACTGTGCAACGAGGAAAGAAGGGAGGGAGGGAGGATTTACCTACAGCCTCCATCTCTGTGAGCCAAAGCTTGAACTTCCCACTTTAACGCTGACCCACTCACATGATGGCTGCTTCACTTAAAGTGCTAACTTCTTTTGTATTGGACCTTGCCAAGTGCCTAATTAAGCACTGCAATGTCTCCTGGTGATGTGTGGCGTGCAGAATGTCCCAACTGCACCTGCTCGCATCTTTCAAAATATCTCTCTTGCTGCACACACTCCAGCGTCTGCTAGTTATGTGTGGCGCTCATGTTCAAAGTCATTCATTAGTCACAAAGTGGTTTTTTTAAATTAAACTTTGACTTTTAAGATCATCCGTAACAATTACATTTTGTTGAATTTAGAAAACAAAGATTTTTTTTCTTTGCTAATGTATGAAAAAATAATTATCAGGAAAGTTGGATTAATGGCTAATTAATGACTAACGTCAATATACATGACAGTATTCCTCTATCTCAGTGCACCAATGTCTCTCTCACTGCATCCACCTACCTGCTGATATACAAATGCACACTTAAGTACTTACAAGCACTAGTGTATGGGAGTATTTTCATTGGGAGAGAAAACTACAAGTGTGAGTTTAAATTCAATTCAAAGCTAATGTACAGACACCAAGCTTAATAAGGCACTACAGAAGGGGTCCAATGATGACATTACTCATTTCCAGAAATAAATAATCACAAGTTGAGTTTATCCAATACCTTTTATTCCAAACAATATTTAAAGGATGAAATCCTTTTAGTATTGAAGAAAGTCTATAGCAGGTGTGAAAGTTGTTTTTTGTGTTGAGTAATTAAAGATATTTCTACACTGTACAAATATAATGTAGTATATTTAACATAGTAAATGCTACAGTGCTTTACAGTACCAGTGACCCAGGTTCAATTCCCACCGCTATCTGTAAGGATTTTGTATGTTCAACCCAAGACCACGTGGGTTTCCTTTGGGGCTCCGGTTTCCTCGCACAATCTGAAGGTGTACTGGTTGGTAGGTTAATTGGTCATTGTAAATCATCCTATGATTAGGCTAGGGTTAAATCAGGGGTTGCTGGGCGGGGCAGATCAAAGGGCTGGAGGGGCCTATTCCACACTATATCTCAATCACTCATTCAATAAATAGGAACAATTATGAATAATTATAGAGAAGTTGGCTGTGCATTTCAAGGAGCTGCTATTGTTACAGCTTTGTTATAGCTTCAGAGGCAATTGTAATGTTCCTTTTAAGATGAAGCAAAATTATTTCTGTGTGTACCAATTTTAAATTACACAGGGTAAGAGTGTTTGACAAATTGCTAATTGCCATCTTGTTGTGAGTGAAATCATTGTAGCTTGCATTCATTGATCTTTTCTAGATCATGTGTTTACAAGAAGTGCAGAACAACCACTATGGAATGCAGCTGAAGCCAATATTGGAATCATTGGGTGAGTGGTGTTGTATGGTAGTATTTCTTTGGCCTTTACTTAGGGCTTTTTTTAAAGCATAATTCTATATTTATTGGCAAATTTTGGACTTTCAATATAAAATCAATATAAAAAGGAAACACGTGTAATTTGTACTGCAGAGTCCACTTAAAATTAGTCTAATCATCAAACTGCACCTATCAAACCTTGCCCAAGACCCAAGAGTCTGGCACCTTCCTCCAACAGCGAGAGGGAGAGACCGGTCAAATGCAGGCAAAGGTACAGCTGGGGAGAGGGTGTGTTCCTTGAGTTGGCCTGCCTTTGGGGGGGGTGGTGTACTTTGGGACATAGAAAATAGGTGCAGGAGTAGGCCATTCAGCCCTTCGAGCCTGCACCGCCATTCAGTATGATCATGGCTGATCATCCAACTCAGAACCCTGTACCTGCTTTCTCTCCATACCCCCAGATCCCTTTAGCCACAAGGGCCATATCTAACTCCCTCTTAAATATAGCCAATGAACTGGCCTCAACTGTTTCCTGTGGCAGAGAATTCCACAGATTCACCACTCTCTGTGTGAAGAAGTTTTTCCTCATGTCGGTCCTAAAAGGCTTCCCCTTTGTGTGTGTGTGTAGACGTTAAGGAGATAGATCACATACATACACACACACAACACAGGGTTGTATGCAAACTCAAGTAGGGCATACCTTCCCTGCTTTGTGTAAGTTTTTGGTGATCTCTTTTGTAATTGGGTGCATGGGAGACCCCAGTCTGGATTGAATTAACAGGGAATGTGTTGTCCTATTCTCAATATTCTAATTTTATAGATTCAATCAGTATTTTTAGGCCTAGTTCTTAGGCTTCATTTAGACCATGCATTGGGGTTAGGATGTAATTATGCAGCCAGTGGGAAAAATTTTCCTCTTGTGGTTCTTTGCTATCATTACTAGAAAATCAGTGTCACTCAACCCTGCCACTTTGAACTGGCACATACCTTTGTTAACTTGGTCCAACACTAGTTGCATTTATTGGGATCTTTCTCCTTCTTAACATCTATCTTTAGATTTAGGAATGTGAATATGCTCAGGCGTTGTGGGGGTGATTGCTTATGGTTTGTGTTTGGGAGTGGATTGTAGGGGATGTGGGTCAGTAGAAGGGTGTAGAGGGTAAGGGTAGGGTTGGGGGATTGAGGTGAGGACCTGGCAGGGAGATAGAGAGAGATGGGAACCTGGTGGGGCCGGGATATGTGGGCACAGAGAGAGATGTAGAGGTCAGGGATAGGGTTGAGATGGAGGTGAGAGGGATGTGGAGAGGACAGTTGGGAGCTGTAGGTGAGGGGCTGGAGGAGAGAAGGTTGTGGAGGTTATGATCAGAGGTAGAGTTGAGAGTGGAGATGAGGACCTGGGGGTGGGGAAGATGGGGTCTGTCAAGGGAGAGGGGGTTCTGGCCTGGCCAGGGTTTGTGGGGTTCTGGAGGTTAAGGTTGGGGAATGAAGGTGAGAGGGGTGTGAAGTTTAGGGGTTGGTTTGTTTAAAGGAATTATTCTCACGAACTCTGCTTATTGTCAGTTAAATATATTAAGTTGGGCTTATTTTGTATCTCATTTTGTGAGCTGATCAGTTTTGTATTTTCACTTTACGATTCAGAGCTACATTCTAACAAGTTTTTCCAGATAAGGAATTGTTACAATGAAAATACTGTTTTTATATTTCTTTTACAGGTTATCATTGTGAATACAAAATGAGGACAGGAAACAAGAGAGATGGGTGTGCTATTTGTTTTAAACGCTCAAAGTTTTCACTCGTCTCTGCTAGCCCAGTCGAGTTCTATCGTCCTATGATCCAAATATTAGACAGGGACAATGTTGGGCTTGTGGTATTACTACAGCCAGCTGTTTCACAATCTGCTGCTCATGTGTGTGTGGCAAATACTCATCTCTTGTATAATCCACGTCGAGGGGACATCAAACTGGCTCAGCTTGCAATACTGCTGGCTGAAATTAACAAACTGGCATCTGATGGGAAAGGTGGTCACTGGCCAATTGTCCTGTGTGGAGACTTCAACTCTGTCCCTGACTCTCCATTGTACAACTTCATTCGGCATGGGAAACTTATCTATGATGGACTTCCAATAGGAAAGGTACAAAGATCTATTGTTGCATTCAGATTAGATTAATAACAGCTCACAATTCTTGAAGCTTTCCTCCAAAGGAAAATGTGACATTAGAAATGATAAAAACAAATTTCAGGTTTTTTTAAACTTGTTTTTAACTGTCATAAGAAACTGCAGTCAGTGGTTTATTGGAACAGCAAGCACTTCTTCAGATGCCTAAGTTGGAAGCACAAGTTACTGATACCCAATTAAATTGGAAGCAAAGAATTGTAACTTTTGCTTTGTAGTTCTTTTTATCCATGTTGATTAACATAAGAGAATATACTTAAATGGCCAGTGAGATTGCCAATAATAGTTAAAATGAAAACAGAATCTGTAAGTACATAGCTTGTCACTTTTTATGAGCTTAAGAGCCACTTTTGCTTGTTATTAAGGAAGTCACATGGCTTGTTTCATTCACAAACAAGAGAAAATCTGCAGATGCTGGAAATCCAAGCAACACACACAAAATGCTGGAGGAACTCAGCAGGTCAGGCAGCATCTATGGAAAAGAGTACAGTTGACATTTCAGGCCCAAAACCCTTCATCAGGACTTATTGGCCTGTTCATTGAGACCCTGCTGAGTTCCTCCAGCATTTTGTGTCATTTCAGTTTTTGCCAATGTGTTTGCACAGTAAGGCTTTATAAAAGAGGATTGAATTAATAATCTCTTTTTTTCTGACTCCCAGGTGAGGTTTGAAGAATTGCCTGAACATTACTTTTGGTTCCTTTAAAGCCCATTGTTCTGGAAAAAATTGAGATTAGATGCTCATAATTAAACTTACTAAATTATAAATATTCTTTCTGGTGACATTTGCTGTTACCATAATAGTTCTTATACAAATGTAAATTGGAGTTTTATTCTAGCTGAACTCAAACAGACCAATATTTAGTTAATTTACCCTGGTATGTTTTTGAACCACTAATATATATTTGCTTTTTACAATATGATTCACCTGACATTGCCTCTTCCAGAACATTGCCTAAATTCCCTATTAGACCTATTATTATATGTATGAGTTTCAAGATTTCCATGTAGCAAAATGGTTTTCTTTGTACACATTAGTCTACAAACAAATGTAGCTGACCCTGTCTTTCTCATTTTAACTGGTATTTTTTTTCTGATGCTATGATAATTAAGTCGCAGCTCTGCAGTCTGGCTCCTTTGTAGTTTGTAATTGATTCTTGTAATTTCTCTTATCGGCAGGTGTGATGTGGTTCTTCTTATAACTTCTTATCACTCATATAGGTGTCGGGTCAGGAGCAGAGTCACAGGGGCCAGAGAGCCATGACAAAACCACTGTGGCCGCCTAGTCTTGGAATTTCATCAGAGTGTCAATATGAAACAATGAGAGATACAGGTATGATTTCTCTTTGTTTTTGTAGTCAAAAGCCCACTTGAAATGTATGGCATGGAGTCTGTTTTCAGTGTAGTTCTGTAGATTGTGGAATTTCTGTTTCAGACCACTCAGTCATTTGCTTAAAAATGTTTTGTCAATTAAGAATGTTACTGTTTTTCACTTGAAAATATGTGTAAATCTAAATTCCATGTTAATTCGTGTTCAACTTAAATAATATTCTGTAGATGTTCCGGACAATTCAGAAGCTCTAAAAGAGGACACTAACGAAAAGAATTACCCCATGGATCAACTGTGAGTTAACCTTTTGTTTAAAAAATATTCAGGGGATTCAGTGATAAAGCAAATGTTGGCCTGAAGCCTGACTTGATTTATTCTCTACTTTAGCCATAAATATATTAAGATTATTTAACTACTTATTCATATAAGGAATTCTTTGAGGAAATAACAGGCAGAATAGACAAAGGCAAGTCAGTGGATGTTGCTTGCTTGGATTTATGGAAGGTCTTTGACAAGGTGTCGTACATAAGGCTACTAAACAAGGTCAGAGCCCATTTGTATTACAGGAAATATACTAGCATGGACAGGAGATTGGCTGACTAGCAGAAGGCAGAGTAGGAATAAACGTGTGCTTTTCTGGTTGGCTGCTGGTGACTAGTATTGTTCTGCAGCGGTCAGTGTTGGGTGCACCACTTTTCGTGTTGTATGTAAATGATCTGGATGATGGAATAAATGGCTTTGTGGACAGAAAGAATAAAAAATGTTGACTATTTTCTAAATGGGGAGAAAATTCATAAATTGGGAGTGCATGGGGACTTAGGAGTCCTAATGTAGGATTCCCTAAAGTTAACTTACAGGTTGAGTCAGCGGAAGGTAAATGGAATGTCAACATCTATTTCAAGAGGGCTAGAATATAAAAGCAAGGAAAAAATGCAGAGGCTTTATAAGGCATTGGTCAGACCACATTTGAGCAGTTGTAGGCTCCATATTTAAGGATGTACAGACATTGCAGCGGGGTCAGAGCAGATTCATGAAAATGATCCTGGGAATGAAAGGTTAAGGTATAAAGGAGCATTTGAAGGCCCTGGGTCTGTAGTCACTAGAGTTTAGAAGAATGAGGGGAGAAACCTACCAAATATTGAGAGACCTAGATACAGTGGACATGCAGAGGATGTTTCCAATAGTGGGGGTGTCCAGAACCAGAGGATGTAGCCTCAGAATTGAAGGATGCCCCTTTAAAACAGAGATGAGGAGGAGTTTCTATAGCCAGATGGTGGTTAAGCTGCGTAATTCATTGCCCTGGATGACTGGGGAGGTCAGATTATTGATATATTTGAAGTGGAGGTGATAGGTTCTTGATTAGTAAGAGCATCAAAGGTTATGGAGAGTGGGACTGAGGGGGGAAATATCAAATGGTGGAGCAGACCCGATGGGCTAATTCTGCTTCTATGTCCCGTGGTCATATTATATAGAACATTTGGAATTATATTTGAAGATAGAAGTTGCTTTATATATTACTTATTTAAAGGAGGAGCAGGTGTGTGCATAATACAAAACAGGCTGCATCTCCAGACCAGGAACGTGCAGGCTCTGAACATGATAACTGATAGACTCCCAATATAACCATTGACAGAAAGCTTATGTGATAGTCAGAATAGGAATTTCGAACCTCACCGTTGTTAGGGAGCAGTTGTACATTTTCCTGGATAATTAAAGTGTGGGCACTTGGAGAGAAATTAAAGAAGAGTTTTCAACACAAAGGGTAAAGATAGCAAGGGAATTTGGCTTGATAAGAAAATAACAGGGTGGAATGAACAAATAATTTCAGTGAGCAAGGAAGTACAGGTGAGATGGGTATAAAGAGGCAATAAGTAACAGAGAAAAGACAAGGGTACCAATTGGAGTTTTGACTGAGGACATAAAGTATCAGTAATGCTTAGTGACCCAGAAAAGTTGACGGTAGTTGTCTAAAGCACTTATGCTGAAAATGTATTTGATGAAGCAAATTTGGGTTTGTTAGGAGAAGCTAATAGGGAAAGGAAGAAAAATTATTACACCTGGTAAGGGCCGAATAGATGTAGGAGGTATACCAACTATGTAAATTTTAAATCTTCAAATTCTGCAAATTATTTAGTCCATTTGATTTCAGGTAACTCAAATGCACAAAATGTGATAAAATTTTACTTATTGACTATTTTTGTAGGGGGAAATCTGTAAGGCATTTGATAGGTTCCCCATGCGAGGCTCATTCAGAAAGTAATGAGGCATGGGATCCAAGGAGACCTTGCTTTGTAGATCCAGAATTGGTTTGCCCACAGCAGACAAAGGGTGGTTGTAGATGGTTCGTATTCTGCATAGAGGTCGGTGACCAGTGGTGTTCCGCAGGGATCTATTCTATGACCCTCTCCTCTTTGTGATTTCTTTTATATAAATGACCTTGATAAGGAAGTAGAAGGGTGGGTTGGTAAGTTTGCTGATGACACAAAAGTTTTGGGCCGAGACCCTTCATCAGGACCTAGCGAGGATTTTCATAAATAATACAAATTTTGAAACTTGTCTGGAAGTTTCTTGCTTTCAAAACTGGCTATTGATGAAACTGTAATATTAAACTCAAACAATGTACCATGCTGTACCAATATTCTAAATATTGAAATATAACTTGGTGTATAGTAATTGAACAAAGTCAATTGAGAAAAAAAGTAACATAATTATTAATTGTTTTCTAGGACTCCTGCTATTCAGCACAAATTCAAGCTACTTTCTGTATACTCCCATTATCTGCCTGGGACTAATAAAACAGAGGTCACCACCTGTCATTCCAAATCTGCTGTCACTGTGGATTATATCTTTTATTCAGCAGTAAAGAATAATGGGACTGCAGAGTCAGGTAATGAAAATCAATTTTTTTACATTTATTCCAAAATTTACCAAGAATCTAACTTAAAATATGAATATATTATAATTCTTTTTTTTTAATTAATCTTTAGTTTATGGCAAATGTCAAGTATAAGGAAGAGGGCTTCGAATTGTCTAAAATATACTAAAATCATTACTGTTATAAAAGTTGTCTGAAAGACATTTTGAACCCCACTTAGAATAAAAGTCATATAATATCCACGGATAAAGTACGATCCAGGACTTCCTGAATTAAAAAAAAACAGATCAGTTAGCATCTGAAAAGTTAATGTTTCAAGTTTGAGATCATTTGTCACAACTGGGAAATTAAAAACAAATAAGTTTCCTGAAAGCTGAGAAGAGCAGAGTGGTAATGGGTAGAACACTATGATGGTGTCACAATATGAATTAACAGCAGGTAAAATCAGATCTTTAGCGATGTTATTGTGGTTAATGGGGAGGCCAGCAGGCCAAAGTATACTAGTAGAAAGAAAAACGCAGCCAAATGATAACAATCCTGATAGGTATAAAGAAATTACGATTTTGCTAAAGTTGGAGAATTCAGTACAGAGCCTGTATGGCCACAATATGCCCAGACAGAAGCTGAGGTGTTACTCCTAAGGCTGTTGTGTCTCAGTGTAGCAGGACAAGTGGCCACTGAGTGGTATTTAAAATGGAGTTCGTACCCAATTCTTCTACTGTAGATAATTCACTTTGTCAAAGTAAGAGGATACAACTTATGGCCAATTCATTGATTTATTCATAGGCATAGACTTGGGTCCCAAATAGTCCAGTGTTACTACTGCAGTCTCGCCACAGATGTCGAAAAATAAAGGGGGTGACCCTTTTCAAATGAATGGGACTACTCCGGGTACAGTAGTTAAGGTTGGCATAAAGCTGAGGTGGCTAGATGTTAAGTATATCAGGCCACTGGCCTGCAAAGGCACATGCATCTGACTTTGCCCATAGCAACTAACCATCAATTCTTTACAGACCTGGCTAGTTTTTTACCAGTCCTTCCCAGTTATGTTTATGGATGCAGTATTTTTATTGGGAAAGGTTCCCAAACTCTGGTGCAAATTTTCATGTGGAAACTAATAATCCTCCTAAATATTACAATATGATATTGGCAACAAAACCAATGATTTTGAACAATAATTGATGCTTTAAATATGCTTGTTTCAATATAGTTGGAAGAAGCTTCATCTTTATTAGCAAGTTAAACTTATAAAACTATTAACTTCTGCCAGATATTTTGCAAGTAGAATTGCCTCATCAGTAGCATTGATTTAGTTGCAGTAGCACAGAAGTAGGCTCCTGTCCCCATAAAAATATTGCTTTACTCTAATCTCTAAACATTTAACTCCAGGCTAGAACACCTGCCAGATTCCAGTAATACTAAGGTGCTTTAGTGAGGTGGTCGCACTCAAGGTAGAAGGGTGAGTGGGTTGAATTCCCCTGCAACCATTCTCCTCACGTGCAGGTATCTCATTTGGACTTCTGTTAGGCAAGGGTGGGTTCAGAGGAGGTTAGAATGGCCTTTCAAGAGGACAGCAGCAGCTGCTAAGTCTGGCACAGAGACAGTCTCCACTCTCCTCTCTTATGTACCAGAGCCAAAGCAAGCTGAGTAATAACAGGAGATTCTGTGGCCACGAAACTAAAATCTCTAGGGTTTGTCTTGGCTCCCAGCAGCCAGGATCCAGGATGTCTGAGTGGTTCCAGAAGGACTGACAGATCAACCTGAATTTATTTTAAAGCAAAAAGCCTGATATGCAAGGCTGAATTGGTATGTTGAACTGGGATACCAGAAACTTTGCTGAGAGATGGCGGATTAGTGTTCGACTTGGCAAGTGGAAGGCTTTTAAAAGTGAGATAGGAAGAATTCAATGACAGCATATTCCTGTTACAGTGAAGGACAAAACTGGTCAAACTAGGGAACCCTGGATAACAAGGGACATTGAGACATCGATCAAGTAAACGGAGGCAAAGGCAGCTGAGAGCTAGCAAATCCATTGAATACTAGAATTATAGGGGCATATTTTATAAGGGAAATCAGCAGGGAAAAAAGATGAGAGATGGGAGCCAAGAGATTCAACAAGTATATTAAGAATACAGGGTAACTTGGGAAGAATAGGTTCTTTTAAGGATCAGTGTGGTTGTCTGTGGGGAGCCACAGGGGATGGGCGAGAAGTAAATGAATATTTCTTGTCTGTATGTACTATGAAGAAGGTCACAAAAGCTAAGGAATTAAGGGAAATGAATAGTAATATCTTGAAACATCCATATAACAAAAGAGCACTGTCTGGTGATCTTAAGGCATTTTACAGTTGATAAAACCCTGTGGCCTAATCAAGTGTGGCCCAGGATGATGTGGGAAACTAACGTAGAAATTGCAGTGGCCCTGGCAGAGATATTTACTGCATTTTTAGCCACTGGCAAGTACTGGAAGACTGGAGGAGTAGTTGGCAAACTTAGTACATTTGCCAATGACATCAAGACTGGTGATGTAGTGGACGGTGAAGAGGTTGTTTAAGGTTATAACAGTGTCTAGGTAAATTGGACAAATAGGCCCAAGTATGGTATATGGAGTTTAACTCAAATATCAGGTGTTCCGTTTTGATAAGACAAGCTGGAGCAGAACTTGCACTTAAATGGTAGGCCTTGGAGTGTGTTGTAGAACAGAGGGACTTCAGGGCTACAGGTACCTAGCTCCCTAAAAGTAGCGACACAGGTAGACAGGTGTATGGAACATTTGCATTCATCGGTCAGGACATTGACTACAGGAGTTGGGGTGCCATGCATCAACTGTACATGTAGCTGGATCACACTCAGAGCATTGTGCTCAATTCCAGCTATAGGGAGGATGTCACAGAAAAAATTCACAGGAATATCATCTAGACTGGAAGGCTTGAGTTATATAAAGTCATGGCAGGCTTAGAGAAAGTAGATGATCAGTACTTTTTCTGGGGGCATAAGGTACAAGGGAAGAAACTTAAAAGGGACCTAATGAGCAACTTTTTCCACACAGTGTGTTTGGTATCTGAAATAAGCTACTAGAAGAAGTAGTATAGACAGATACAAATACAATTGGATACAAAAACATTTGGATGGATACATAGAGCAGGCTTCTCAAATGAGAGCCCATGTACCCCAATGTTAATTGTAGGTGTCCATGGCATAAGAAGGTTGGGAACTCCTGGCAGAGAGGGAATATGAGCTGAATACAGGCAAATGGAACTAGCTCAGATACACATCTTGGTCAGCTTGGACAAGTTGGTCCAAATGGCTGCATGACTGACCACAAAATGACTAAGCACTCACTGAGCATTTATAGCATACTTATCCAATAGAAAATAAATCCATCTGAAAAATTTGTTCTAATACGTCATGCAAGTGGTAAAACTACACAAATATTCATAAATGACATCTAAAAGGAAACTAACTGAAATTTTTATTTAAATAAAACAAGAATCTTATCAAAAAAATAGGCAGTACTTCATTTGTTCAAAAACACTTCAGTATGTTTGGAAAACAAGTGGCTTACCAAGCAAATTCACGTGGTCACTGAAAGCTGTGGTCTGCTCCCAAAATATAAATTCACCTCTGCAACTTATCAGTCTGACCGACTCTGATCCATCAAGGAAACCACATGGTATGCTGACAAAAGTGATAGGTAAGTTAGCAAATAGACCATTTGGGAAAATGATGAATGACTGAAAATAGTGTAGGAACCAGGATGTATTGAAAAATAACCTTTTATACACTGAAGGGATATTGCTTAACTTTGATCCAAAATTTTATAATTCAGTTCCTACTATTAACTTGCTTACTTTGCTAATAAAGGTACGTTTTTCTTTCTCCAGGAAATGGTGGTCACTTGCAGCTTCTTGGGAAACTTGCACTACTTACAGAACAAGATCTTTGGACTGTAAATAGATTACCCAATGAAAATAGCTCTTCAGATCATCTGCCTTTGTTAGCTAAATTCAGACATAAATTTTGATATAAGGAAAGTTGCCAGTAATTTCTTCCTTCAGTTCAGTATTTGATCAAAAATTGTGTATTTTGGAAGGTACAATATTTTTGTGTATCATTTTAGGTTTTGATATTTAAAATCTTCTAAGAAATTTATGTCCAAAAATAAAGTTTTTTTTATATCTAGTTATAATGTTGTACAAATGTTTACAGCTGCTAGATTTAGTGGAAATGGATACTCACAGATACTATGATGTATTTCTGCCCAAAGCCAGACAAATGAAAATTATATCAAGAGGTTGCCAGCTTACTTTTGCATTAGGAGCCAAGAGTAGACAAGCAACACAGCAATGGGAAGATTGAAGTTTAGGAGCTACTTGGAAGTAATATATTGCAAATATGAAGCTAGTTGAAAGGAGAAACAAAAACATTAAAACACGAATGTGGAGGATGTGGCTGAAGCGGAGCACAATGGTGCAGTATAATTTGCCTACTCACATGAAGTATAACGGGCCACCATTGACATGCCATCTAATTCCTACAATTCACTCAATTATCAGTTACTCTTAAGTTGGACAGTAATCAGCAGTAGCAGTAATCCATAGGTGATGGCACTCTTAATTGCTTCCAAAAGATATGGTGACTGTTCCAAGGGAAGGTGTTACATGTTAAAACCAGTTTCCAAACATTTAAACTCTTTTCTTGGAGATTGCACAACCTTATCAAACATGTTTATGCACAAGAAAAGCTTTGTGGAAATTAACTTACCTTTGCTATAAAAAGGAAAATTAGAGAGTGACCAGGTTTTTATATCATTAATAGAGATCTGGAAAATTCAGGTCCATTCTTCTCATATACTTTTTATGGGATGTGGGATTCACTGGCATAGGTCGTGAAATTGTTGTTTTATGGCAGTAGCACATGACAATACACAAAAACTAAATTACAGTAAGAAATATATTTCTAAAAATTAAATGGGTATTGTGGTAGTGTACGTGGGTTTATTGTCCATTCAGCAATCTGATGGTGTTGGGAAAGAAACTATTCCTAAAGCATTGAGTGTATGTTGTCAGGCTCCTGCACCACCTCCTTGATCGTAGTAATGAGTAGATGACATGTCCTCAGTAGTGGGGTCCTCAAGGATGGATACTGCCGCTTTTTACGGCATGGCCTTTGGAAGGTATCCTCATTGCTGGGGAGGCTAGTGCCCATGATGGAGATGGCTGAGTTTGCAACTTTTGGCAGCTTTTTCTGATCCTGTTCAGTGGCCCCTCCACATCAGATGATGATGCAACCAATTAATCTGGTCTTCACAGTACATCTGTAGATATTTGCAAATCTTTGGTTTCATACCGAGTCTCCTCAAGGTCCAGATCAAATATAGCTGTTGTGCCTCCTTTGTAATTGCATCAGTATGTTGGGCCCAAGATAGATCTTCAGAGATGTTGACAACCAGGAACTTGAAACTACTCACCCTTTCCACTGCTGACCTCTCGATGAGGACCAACGCGTTTCTGTCGACTACCCCTTCCTGCAGTCCACAATCAATTCCTTGGTCTTGCTGGCATTGAGTGCAAGGCTGTTGTTATGACAGTATCCAACCAGCCAGTCTAATTCTCTCCTGAATACTTCCTCATCACCATCTGAAATACTTGTGTCATCGGCAAATTTTTAGATGCTGTTTCAGCTGTGCCTGACCACATGGTCATGAGAGTAGAGCAGTGGTCTAAGCATACATCCTTGAGGTGTGCCAGTGTTGGTTGTCAGTTGGAGGAGATGTATTCAATTCAATTGCCCTCAAAAGTGGTGGTGGTGAGCTACCTTCTCGAATCCATGCAGTCATTGACGTCTGGATATTCCTACAATGCTTTTAGAGAGTGTTCCAGGATTTTGACTTAATGTCAGGAAAGGCATAACGATACTGATTAAGTTGTGAATTTTTTTTTAAATGGGGGAGGGTTTGAGGAACATGCAAAAAGGCAAAACCAATGTTAGTTTATTTTTTCAACTTGGTAATGGATGTCAGTTATATTGACATAACTAGCATTAATTAGCCTACCCTAATTACCCCTGACCAAAGTAAATTAGCAAGGCTTAACTATAGTGTAGTTTTAAAGTTGGAGCCTCATTTAGTCTAGACCGGCTAAACATGATAGCTGTGCTTGCCTAAGTAATAGGATAATAAATTAAAGTACAGACAGGATCCAAGGACATATGAAATTAAATAAAAATGAAAATTCAGTTGGTGTTTTGATTTGTGACTACAAGGGCATTTCATTGAGTGTTAAATGGTTAGTAGCACTGAGAATGAGAGATGAGTGATGCTTTTGTCATTAGTAGTTAATATCAGGAATCAGAATTCAAAATAATACTAGTCCCACAGAATGTAACAAAAATAAGGTATTGTGATACACACAGTCAGAGAAGTCCTCTTTTCATCAGAGTACTTAGATTCTGCTAACCTTACCGTTCCCAGCCTAGGATTTGACATTAATTCAGTGGCTGCAACTCTGAACTCACCCAATATCTAATTTGGATAATAGTAGCTCCCAGAGGAAGAACAGCTATAATTGAGTCAGTGGTATCAATGTGGTGAAGGAGGCTGCAGGCCAAGCACGTTTCTTGCAGGTAGACAATAGACAATAGGTGCAGAAGTAGACCATTCGGCCCTTCGAGCCTGCACCGCCATTTTGAGATCATGGCTGATCAACTACTATCAATACCCGGTTCCTGCCTTGTCCCCATATCCCTTGATTCCCCTATCCATAAGATACCTATCTAGCTCCTTCTTGAAAGCATCCAGAGAATTGGCCTCCACTACCTTCCGAGGCAGTGCATTCCAGACCCCCACAACTCTCTGGGAGAAGTTTTTCCTTAACTCTGTCCTAAATGACCTACCCCTTATTCTCAAACCATGCCCTCTGGTACTGGACTCTCCCAGCATCTGGAACATATTTCCTGCCTCTATCTTGTCCAATCCCTTAATAATCTTATATGTTTCAATCAGCTCCCCTCTCAATCTCCTTAATTCCAGCGTGTACAAGCCCAGTCCCTCTAACCTCTCTGCGTAAGACAGTCCAGACATCCCAGGAATTAACCTCGTGAATCTATGCTGCACTTCCTCTACAGCCAGGATGTCCTTCCTTGACCCTGGAGACCAAAACTGTACACAATACTCCAGGTGTGATCTCACCAGGGCTCTGTACAAATGCAAGAGGATTTCCTTGCTCTTGTACTCAATTCCCTTTGTAATAAAGGCCAACATTCCATTAGCCTTCTTCACTGCCTGCTGCACTTGCTCATTCACCTTCAGTGACTGATGAACAAGGACTCCTAGATCTCTTTGTTTTTCTCCCTTACCTAACTCTACACCGTTCAGATAATAATCTGCCTTCCTGTTCTTACTCCCAAAGTGGATAACCTCACACTTATTCACATTAAACGTCATCTGCCGAGTATCTGCCCACTCACCCAGCCTATCCAAGTCACCCTGAATTCTCCTAACATCCTCATCACATGTCACACTGCCACCCAGTTTAGTATCATCAGCAAATTTACTGATGTTATTTTCAATGCCTTCATCCAAATCGTTAACGTAAATTGTAAACAGCTGTGGTCCCAATACCGAGCCCTGTGGCACCCCACTAGTCACCACCTGCCATTCCGAGAAACACCCATTCACCGCTACCTTTTGCTTTCTATCTGCCAACCAGTTTTCTATCCATGTCAATGCCTTCCCCCCGATGCCCTGAGCTTTGATTTTACCCACCAATCTCCTATGTGGGACCTTATCAAATGCCTTCTGAAAATCGAGGTACACTACATCCACTGGATCTCCCTTGTCTAACTTCCTGGTTACATCCTCGAAAAACTCCAACAGATTAGCCAAGCATGATTTACCCTTGGTAAATCCATGCTGGCTCGGCCCAATCCTATCACTGCTATCTAAATATGCCACTATTTCATCCTTAATAATGGACTCTAGCATCTTCCCCACCACCGATGTCAGGCTGACAGGTCGATAGTTCTCTGTTTTCTCCCTCCCTCCTTTCTTAAAAAGTGGGATAACATTAGCCATTCTCCAATCCTCAGGAACTGATCCTGAATCTAAGGAACATTGGAACATGATTACCAATGCATCCGCAATTTCCAGGGCCACCTCCTTTAGTACCCTAGGATGCAGACCATCTGGACCTGGGGATTTGTCAGCCTTCAGTTCCATCAGTCTTCTCATCACCGTTTCCTTCCTAATGTCAATCTGTTTCATTTCCTCTGTTAGCCTATGTCCTTGGCCCATCCATACATCTGGGAGATTGCTTGTGTCTTCCTTAGTGAAAACAGATCTAAAGTACTCATTAAATTCTTCTGCCATTTCTCTGTTTCCCATAACAATTTCACCCAATTCATTCTTCAAGGGCCCAACATTGTTCTTAACTATCTTTTTTCTCTTCACATACCTAAAAAAGCTTTTGCTATCTTCCTTTATATTCCTGGCTAGCTTGCGTTCGTACCTCATTTTTTCTCCCCGTACTGTCTTTTTAGTTAAATTCTGTTGTTCCTTAAAAACTTCCCGATCATCTGTCCTCCCACTCACCTTAGCTCTGTCATACTTCCTTTTTTTAATGCTATGCAATCTCTGACTTCCTTTGTCAATCACTGTGGCCCCTTTCCCCCCTTTGAATCCTTCCTTCTCTGGGGGATGAACTGATTTTGCACCTTGTGCATTATTCCCAAGAATACCTGCCATTGCTGTTCCACTGTCTTTTCTGCTAGGCTATCCGTCCACCTGAACTGGAGCGGTACTAACATTCTTGCAGGGAAGTTTGCTAGTGCTTCTTGGGGGGGTGGGGGGTTTAAACTAAATTTGCAGGGGGCAGGGATCCAGAATGTGAGAGAGGATAGCGAGAGGAAGAATAAAGGACAGGTGGGGACTACACGGTTCCGGAATATAAAGTGTGTAGTAGAGAAAGGTGAGGCGGAACAAGTGATAAGGAGGACACATGTACAGAGGGATGGTCTGACGGAACATGGAGTTAAATGTGTTGAAAGAATAAGTAAATTTAGGAAGGACAACAAAATTCTAGGGGCGTATAGCCCGATGGGAGTTCAGGGAGCTGGGTTAAGCACAATAGGCAGCAATTCAAACAGAGAGAGGAGAAATGGGTTAAAAATTCTATATCTGAATGCACGAAGTGTCAGAAATAAGGCGGATGAGCTTGAAGCCGAGGTGCGAATGGGTAACTATGATGTTGTTGGGTTAACGGAGACATGGCTGCAGGGAGATCAGACCTGGGAAATGAATGTACAAGGATATACAATGTCCAAGCTTACTTACCTGCTCCGGCTGACTCAGCATCACACAAGCCCCGTGCAGGTCCTAACCAGAAACTCTTGTTTAGTTGTCTTCAATAATACAGGTTGTATTTTATTTCATATTTCACAACCAAGCATCTTTTAGTTCTATGTTATGAAACAAAATTATTCAATATTTCTAACATTCAATACACCCCATCAGATGACACTTTTTTATAGAAGTATTGCACTTCATTAGGGGATTGTGACTTGAATATTTGGCAACATGAGCTTCAAATTGTGTGTTTCTATACTACAATGGCCATTTGAAGACTTAAAAAAGCAATGAAAATCTTAAAACCACTTTTCAATGTCCATATTTAGAAAAACTCAAGCAATACATATTCCTGTTTCTACAATAGTGTGACTACCTGATGATCATGCATTCTGTAGTTGATCATTTTCTCAAATTAATTATATAAAGATTTGCCATACCACACAAAGCATCAATAGTAGTCTAGGTCTTTGGAATTATATCCTCAAAATAAATTTGCAATTTCGCTAAATTGTGTACAGTTCTGGTCACCGAATTATAGGAAAGATGTCAACAAATTAGAGAGAGTACAGAGGAGATTTACTAGAGTGTTACCTGGGTTTCAGCACCTAAGTCACAGAGAAAGGTTGAACAAGTTAGGTCTTTATTCTTTGGAGCGTAGAAGGTTGAGGGGGGACTTGATAGAGGTATTTAAAATTATGAGGGGGATAGATAGAGTTGACATGGATAGGCTTTTTCCATTGAGAGTAGGAGAGATTCAAACAAAAGGACATGAGTTGAGAGTTAGGGGGCAAAAGTTTAGGGGTAACACAAGGGGGAATTTCTTTACTCAGAGAGTGGTAGCTGTGTGGAACAAGCTTCCGGTAGAAGTGGTAGAGGCAGGTTTGATATAGTCATTTTTAAAAAATTGGATAGGTATATGGACAGGAAAGGAATGGAGGGTTATGGGCTGAGTGCAGGTAGGTGGGACTAGGTGAGAGTAAGCGTTCGGCACAGACCAGAAGGGCCAAGATTGCCTGTTTCCGAGCTGTAATTGTTATATGGTTATATACTTCACAGATTAAATTTCAGATTTATTAAACTGTTGTTTAAAACGGGTAATTTTTGAAGCAGTTTTGCCGGTTAAAATAGAATTACAGGTGTCTAAAAATTTCTGCAGCATTAGCTAAAAGTACAACAGTTTACATAGAAACATAGAAAACCTACAGCAAGTTGTGCAGAACATGTTCCTACCTTAGAAATTACTAAACTTCCCCATAGCCCTCTATTTTTCTAAGCTCCATGTACCTATCTAAAAGTCTCTTAAAAGACCCTATCATATCCGCCTCCACCACCGTTGCCAACAGCCCATTCCACGCGCTCACCACTCTCTAAGTAAAAAAACTTACCCCTGACATCTCCTCTGTACCTACTCCCCAGCACCTTAAACCTGTGTTCTCTTGTGGCAGCCATTTCTGCCCTGGGAAAAAGCCTCTGACTATCCACACGATCAATGCCTCTCATCATCTACATCTCTATCAGGTCACCTCTCATCTTCCGTCGCTCCAAGGAGAAAAGGCCAAGTTCACTCAACCTGCTTTCATAAGGTATGCTCCCCAATCCAAGCAACATCCTTGTAAATCTCCTCTGCACCATTTCTATGGCTTCCACATCCTTCCTGTAGTGAGGCGACCAGAACTGAGCACAGTACTCCAAGTGAAGCCTGACCAGGGTCCTATATAACTGCAACATTACCTCTCGGCTCCTAAATTCAACGATTAATGAAGGCCAATGCACTGTATGCCTTCTTAACCACAGCGTCAACCTGCGCAGCTGCTTTGAGCGTCCTATGGACTCGGACCCCAATATCCCTCTGATCCTCCACACTGCCAAGAGCCTTATCATTAATAAAACTATATTCTGCCATCGTATTTGACCTGCCAAAATGAACCATCGTACACTTATCTGGGTTGAACTCCATCTGCCACTTCTCAGCCCAGTTTTGCATCCTATTAATGTCCCACTGTAACCTCTGACAGTTCTCCACACCTCCAACCTTTGTGTCATCAGCAAACTTACTAACCCATCCCTCCACTTCCTCATCCAGGACATTTATAAATTAAATCACAAAGAGTAAGGGTCCCAGAACAGATCCCTGAGGCACACCACTGGTCACCGACCTCCATGCAGAATATGACCCGTCTGCAACCACTTTTGCCTTCTGTGGGCAAGCCAGTTCTGGATCCACAAAGCAATGTCCCCTTGGATCCCATACCTCCTTACTTTCTCAATAAGCCTTGCATGGGATACCTTATCAAATGCCTTGCTGAAATCCATATACAATACATTTATCAGAAGTATTTTCAGATTCATTGTTAATTTCCTGCATTTCAACATAATATCTGAATGTACTAAAGCTATTAGACAAATTTTTTAAATTGTCAGAATTGAGGAAGGTCAGCCAAGTGTAATTAAATGACTAAGGTATATTAATTTCAGTAGAAATTCATCTATATTAGTGTAACAAATTATGAAATTAGCTCAATACCAAACTGGTCATCAGATATAACAATATTCCGTAAAAGCCATCCGGCTTCCACCAGGAAATTAAGCTGAATGGGCAAAGCTGTTGAAGTTTTATTTATTCAATACAATCCATAGGTTGGCATTCTTTATATTGCATTTCAGCAGAGGATTGTGACTTGAATACTTGAGTTTAAAATTACCTGAGTATTTTACTGCCATATCACAGTGCAAATTTTTTAATGATTTTTAAAAATTGTGGGTTTAAGCTAATTAGACAGGGGAATAGGAATCGGAGTCATAGTGCTGAAGATGAGGTATTTGTTTTACAAACAGAGCCTATTTGTAATGTAATTCCTAGCAAGGAGAAGCTGATAATAGGGCAAAATTGCAGTCAGCAGGACGAGTTGCAAAGTAAACGATGGACAAAATCTAAAAGGGTGGATACAGTACTAAAGGTTTATATTTGAGTACAAGCTAGGTGAACTTGTAGCACAGTTACAGATTGGCATGTATGATGTTGTAGGTATCACTGAATCATGGCTGCGGCTGGTTATAATATCAATGTCCAAATGGGTCTTGCAATCTCAAGAGAAACATTCGGGACAGTCACTCACGGTTATACTGCACGCTGCTTTTGTGCATCAACTCTGATGCTTCTGAGTGGTAGGCAGTCACACGGTCTGCACCCAGGTCAACTTCTCCAATCTGTTGGCTAGTTCCTCCTTCTCTGGCCCGCCAGCTGGGTACTCCAAACAATCCTCACTAATGCGGTAGACCAGCTGTACCCATAGTTTTTGGTGTCCAGTATAGTCTTACAATCACAAAAAATTCATTTAACAAAGAAAAGAATAGCTTTGGTTGGCCCCTGAGAGGCTGCCATCCTACCAGAATATTCGGTGTTCCGACTAATGAAGGCCAGCTTGCCGAGTATCTTCTTCACCAACTTGTCATAGCGTAACAGTTACAGAACCTCCTGACCAAGGATCTCAGCCTGAAACGTTGACTGCTCGTTTCCACGGATGCTGCCCGACCTGCTGAGTTCCTCCAGCGTGTTGCTTTGACCTCAGCATTTGCAGTGTACTTTGTGTTTAGAGAACCAGGTCATTTGGCCCACCTAGTCCATTTCAAACTTAATCTGCCTAGTCTTGTTGACCCACAAATCCCATCCATATACTTAAAGAAACATCTCTTAAATGTTGCAACTGAACCCACATCCACCACTTACACTGGCAGCTCGTTCTACACTCACATCACCCTCTGAGTGAAGAAGTTTCCCTTCAGGCTCCCCTTGAATATTTCACCTTTCACCCTGAACCTAACACCCCCAGTTCTAGTCTCACCCAACCAGGTTTTATATACCTGTAATACATTTTCAATGAACTATGTACCTGTACTCCCAGGTCCCTCTGCTGGGGCTTACCGTTCACTGTGAATGTACTATCTTGTTTGACTTCCTAAAGTGCAACACCTTGCACTTATCTAAGTTAAACACCATTTGCCATTCCTCAACCCACTTACTAACTCTAAGATAGTTTTGTAATTTTGATAACTTTCACTACCTAAAGAACCACCTATTTTAGATGTCATCTGCAATCTGTGGTTTTAACTACGAGTCTTGGAAAGAATGCAGCAGTTTTATCAGAACTATGACCAACTTAACTGTGAGGACTGATTGCAAACATTTTGATCAAGATACCTTGGGTTTAGATGGTTTTGAGATAATCCATTCAGTTACTCAGATTGATTAAACATTAAGTCAGGAAACTCATGAAAACTATTTCCTCTGTTAGTGAATCAGATAATGTAACCTCACAATAGACAATAGGACAATAGTAGACTATTTGGCCCTTCGAGCCTGCACCGCCATTTTGAGATCATGGCTGATCAACTACTATCAATACCCGGTTCCTGCCTTGTCCCCATATCCCTTGATTCCCCTATCCATAAGATACCTATCTAGCTCCTTCTTGAAAGCATCCAGAGAATTGGCCTCCACTACCTTCCGAGGCAGTGCATTCCAGACCCCCACAACTCTCTGGGAGAAGAAGTTTTTCCTTAACTCTGTCCTAAATGACCTACCCCTTATTCTCAAACCATGCCCTCTGGTACTGGACACTCCCAGCATCTGGAACATATTTCCTGCCTCTATCTTGTCCAATCCCTTAATAAGCTTATATGTTTCAATCAGATCCCCTCTCAATCTCCTTAATTCCAGCGTGTACAAGCCCAGTCTCTCTAACCTCTCTGCGTAAGACAGTCCAGACATCCCAGGAATTAACAATGAGAGAGAAGTATTTCAGAAATGAAACATTTTATCACAAAACTAGTTCAAACATACAATTTATCTTAAAAATGTTTGCCAAGCTTAAGTTTTAAAGATTGAGCAGGAGATGTTAAAGTTGGAAGAATAATCAACAAAACTTGCATAAAAAGACTGTAAGACATAGAGGCAGAATTATGCTATTCCATCGTGGCTGACTTATTATCTTTCTCAACCCTGTTCTCCTGCCTTCTCCATGTAAATTTTGACATTCCTACTAATCAAGAACCTATCAACTTCTACTTAAAAAATAGTTGAAGACAACTACAGTACAGAAACAGGCCCTTCAGCCCATCTAATCCATGCTGAGCCATTTAAACTGCTTAGGCCCATCGAACTGCACCTGGACCATACCCCTTCCATCCATATACCTAGTAAATATTTTCTTAAATGTTGAACTCAAGCTTACATGCACCAATTGAGCTGGCAGCTCGTTCCACACTCTCACTACCTTCTGAGTGAGTAAGTTTTCCCTCGACTTCTCCTTAAACATTTCACCTTTCACTCTTAACTCATGACCTCTGGTTGTAGTCCTACCTAACCTCAGTGGAAAAAGCCTGCTTGCATATACCCTATCTGTATCCCTCAATTTTGTATACATATATCAAATCTCCCCTCAATCTTTTGCATTCAAGGGAATAAAGTTCTAACCTATTCAATCTTTCCTTATAACTCATGTCCCAGTAACATCCTTATAATTTTTTCTGGACTCTTTCAATCTTACTTACATTGTTCCTGTAGTTAGGTGACCAAACCTGCACGCAATACTCCAAATTAGGCCTCACCAATGTTTTCTACAACGTCAATATAACATGTGGTTGGTAAGTTGATGGAGAAGATCCTGAGAGGCAGGATTTATGAACATTTGGAGAGGCATAATATGATTAGGAATACTCAGCATGGCTTTTTCAAGGGTAGATCATGCCTTACGAACCTGATTGAATTTTTTGAGGATGTGACTAAACACATTGATGAAGGAAGAGCAGTAGATTTCAGCAAGGCATTTGATAAGGTACCCCATGCAAGGCTTATTGAGAAAGTAAGGAGGCATGGGATCCAAGGGGACATTGCTTTGTGGATCCAGAACTGGCTTGCCCACAGAAGGCAAAGAGTGGTTGTAGACGGGTCATGTTCTGCATGGAGATCAGCCACCAGTGGAGTGCCTCAGGGATCTGTTCTGGGACCCCTCCTCCGTGATTTTTATAAATGACCTGGATGAGGAAGTGGAGGAATGGGTTAGTCAGTTTGCTGATGACACAAAGGTTGGAGGTGCTGTGGATAGCATGAAGGGCTGTCAGAGGTTACAGCAGGACATTGATAGGATGCAAAACTGGGCTGAGAAGTGGCAGATGGAATTCAACCCAGCTAAGTGTGAGATGGTTCATTTTGGTAGGTCAAATACAATGGCAGAATATAGTATTAATGGTAAGAGTCTTGGCAGTGTAGCGGATCAGAGGGATCTTGGGGTCCAAGTCCATAGCACGCTCAAAGCAGCTGCTCAGGTTGACTCTGTGGTTAAGAAGGCATATGGTGTATTGGCCTTCATCAATCGTGGAATTGAATTTAGGAGCCGAGAGGTAATGTTGCAGCTATATAGGACCCTGGTCAGGCTTCACATGGAGCACTGTGCTCAGTTCTGGTCGCCTCACTACAGGAAGGGATCGTGTGGATAGTCAGAGGCTTTTTCCCAGGGCTGAAATGGCTGCCACAGGAGGGAACAGGTTTAAGGTGCTGCGGAGTAGGTACAGAAGAGATGTCAGAGGTAAGTTTTTACACAGAGAGTAGTGAGTGCATGGAATGGACTGCTGGCAACGGTGGTGGAGGCGGATACGATAGAGTCTTTTAAGAGACTTTTAGATAGGTACATGGAGCTTAGAAAAATAGAGGGCTATGGGTAACCCTAGTAATTTCTAAGGTAGAGAAATGTTTGGCATAACTTTGTGGGCTGAATGGCCTGTATTGTACTGTAGATTTTCTATGTTTCTATGCCAACTCCTGTACTCAATTCTTTGACCTATGAAGCCCAATGTAGCAAAAGTTTCCTTTACAATTCTATCTACTTGTGATGCTACTTTCAATGAATTATGGACCTGTACTCTCAGATCCGTTTATTTTACCACACCCCTCAGTGCCCTACTGTTCACTGTGCAAGTCCTACCCTTGTTAGTCCTCCCAAAGTGCAACAAGCTTGCCTGCATTATATTCCATATGCCATTCTTCCAGCTGGTCCAGATCCTGCTACAAGCTGTTATAGTCTTCCTCGCTGTCCACTACAACCCCATTGTTGGTGTCATTTGCAAATTTGCTAATCCAGCTAACCACATTATCATCCAGATCTTTGATATAGATGACAAACAACAAACCATTCCCTCCAGAACTCCACTAGTCACGAGCCTCCAGTCAGAGAAGCAACCATCTATTACCACTCTCTCCTTCTCCTGGAAAGCCAGTGTCTAATCCAAGTTACTATCTCATCTTGAATGCCAAGCAACTGAACCTTCTTGAACAACCTCCCATGCAGGACCTTGTCAAACGCCTTGCTAAAGTCCATTTAGACAACATCTACTGCCTTGCATTCATCAACTTTCCTGGTAAATTTCTCAAAAAACTCAAGATTGGTTAGACATGACCTACCATGCACAAAGCTATGCTGACTATCCTTAATCAGAGAGAGAGTACAGAGGAGATTTACTGGAATGTTACCTGGGTTTGAGCACCTAAGTTACAGAGAAAAGTTGAACAAGTTAGGTCTTTATTCTTTGGAGCGTAGAAGATTGAGAGGGGACTTGATAGAGGTATTTAAAATTATGAGGGGGATAGATAGAGTTGACGTGGATAGGCTTTTTCCATTGAGAGCAAGGGAGATTCAAACAAGAGGACATGAGTTGAGAGTTAAGGGCCAAAAGTTTAGGGGTAACACAAGGGGGAATTTCTTTACTCAGAGAGTGGTAGCTGTGTGGAACGAGCTACAAGTAGAAGTGGTAGAGGCAGGTTTGATATTGTCATTTAAAGTAAAATTGGATAGGTATATGGACAGGAAAGGAATGGAGGGTTATGGGCTGAGTGCAGGTAGGTGGGACTAGGTGAGAGTAAGCATTCGGCACGGACTAGAATGGCCAAGTTGGCTTGTTTCCGCGCTGTAATGGTTATATGGTTATAATCATTTCCGGTCTCTACAAATACTCAAGTATATAGTCTCTTAGAACACCTTACAATAACTTTCCCACTACTGATGTCAGGCTCACCAACTTAGAATTTCATGGTTTATTAAACAGCAGAACAACCAATTTGTTCCTCTAAATCATGTGGATTGTTGGTTGGCGATGATGAAGCCCCTTACCTTTCTTATTCCTCACTTCCACTCATGAAGCCTCACTAGACAAGTTCTCCAGTCAGTTCTGATTAAGCGCTGCTGTAACATTTTCCCTGTCTATTAACACCATCTCTCCACCTTTAATCCCTCCTGCACTATCACATCTAAAACAATGGAACCGTGGAATATTGGGCTACTATGTTATATTTCCATGTGTTAATCCATGCCCTGATCTCATCTGCTTTTCTTACAATTCTTCGTGTACTGAAATATATGCAACTCAGAACATTTGTCTAACTTTGTCTGAGGTCTTAACAACAGCTATATCCACAAGCACTCCACTATTTGTTATGGCACTCTGATTCCCATCCCCCTACAACTCTAGCTTAACTTCCCCCACCCCCATGTACAGCACTAACAAACCTTCCTGAGAGGATGTCTTGGCCTATGCAGCCATCCGAGGCAATGGATCCCTCTAGCTAAAGAAATCCCCCCTCATTACCGTTCTAAACAGACGTCCTAGTATTCTGAAGCTATGCCCCATGTAGCTAAACTCCCCTGCTATAGGAGACACCCTCTGCACATCCACTCTATCAAGGCCTTTCAATTTTTGATAGGTTTCAATCAGATTCCCACCCCCCCCCCCCCCACCATTCTTCTAAACTCCAGCGAGTACAGGCCCAGAACAATCAAACACTTATCATTTGTTAACCCTTTATTTCCCAGGATAATTTTGGTGAATGACAGCTCCAGTGCTAGCACATCTTTTCTTAATAAGGGACCCAAAACTGCTCACAATAGTCCAAGTGCAATTTGACCAAAACTTTAAAAGGTGTCAGCTTTAGAACAGAGTTGCAGATCAGATCTATGCACTGAAAATCCTAATCCTGTTCCTATGTTCATCTACAACTTCAAGAAAGCATAATACCAGAAAAGGTTACCGCATTCACTAGCTTTCTATTGGTCAAATTATATACTAGTAGCACTGTTCTATTGAAAGTGAGCAAGGACAGTCAAACATACAGAATGTTCAATCTAGTAGATAGAATAAGTTTAAAACAACAGACCTTATCTGTGTCCTAGCTCAGGGTCTTTTGCAAAATGTTACTCTTTTTAGTTCTTCATCTGGCAAATAACCCTTGAAAAACTTTATTAAGTATTAAAGAGAACTTCTGAATCAGGCTTTTTTTTCTGTAGGATACAGAATGTTAAAATTTATGCTCATTTCAGAAACTTTCACAAATGCACATTTCTATCAGCTCTATCAGGGTGTGGGGTTTGGGTGTTTCCCAGGCTGACAGGATGAGATGGGAGAGGGCAGTATTTGATGATATTGGCTTAAAATTGCTAGTGTCCTGGGGAGGTGCTGATTGGACCTAAATTTAAGAGTCCTTTTTTGAGCAAAGAACGATAAGGCAGACACAATACTCTGTAAATGCAAACAACAACACACACAAAATGCTGGTTGGACACAGCAGGCCAGGCAGCATCTATAGGGGGAAGCGCTGTCGACATTTCGGGCTGAGACCCTTCGTCAGGACTAACTGAAAGGAAAGATGGTGTTCCACCAGCATTTTGTGTGCGTTGTTGTTTGAATTTCCAACATCTGCAGATTTCCTCGTGCTTACTCTGTAAATGCTTAGGGTTGGGCAGAGTCTGTGGAAAAGTAAGTGCTTGGACTCAGGTCAGGTCATTATTAGCTGCAGTGAGGTTGGATCCAAGTGCAGTTTTAATGTTATACTCAAGTAGGTCTCCGCTCAAGGACAAATAGTGTCCATTGAACTATTCAAAACCAAACTTCCACACAGGTTGTTACAGTGGTTTCAGTGTAACATTCTAGAAACAGTCTCTGAATAAACAGATATTTTGGCACATAAACTATTGATTGCCTACATCAGTCTGCAAGCCAATTAACACAATCCCATTGTCTTAACTTTTGGCTAATACATATGCAAACACTTCATGGTCACCATTTTGCAATCCATATCTCTTAGTCTGTGGGCTTTTAACTTCAGTTTACTGTTTGGAATTTACAATAAAGAACTTAAGACTGGTTCTTGTTTAAAATAATATCTGCTGTAGTCACATAACTTCAGAATACTCCCTAATACAGTTTCCATAAGGGAAATTGGAAAAGGACAATAAATACTGGCCTTACCAAAATCTCCCCAATCATGAGGACGAATTAAAAATTTAAATCCCCTCTGTCCAAAACATATAAAACAGTAGAGGCAAGCAAAACCTTGGTTGAAGAGGTAAATTGTGAAGAGTGAGAGAGGAAAAAAAAAGTTTAGAGCTTTGGGATATAGGTGTTTAAATGCCTATGCATCAAAATCTAGAAAGCCTTAAAGGCCAAAAATGGATCAGCACACAGATTTCAGAGGGTTGTCGATCTGAATCTTTCAGACATAGGAAACAACAAGTGAAAATGAGTTTACCAATAAATGTTCTATTGTACTGTGAGCATTTGTTGAATAAAGATCTAATGAATGAGCAGGAGATATTTTGTTGAGCTTAATGGACGGTGTTAGGTGAGAGACCAGTCAGGAAGGCTTTGGAGTATTCAACAATACAGCTAATAAAAACATGATGAAAGTTGGAACAGGAGATGAGCTGAGGAGGAAGCGGTACCAAAGAATGTTTCAGATATTATAAAAATTTGTTTCTGCCACAATTGTGGTATCGTGTCTAGTTTCAGGTGCCACATTGTCAGAGGTAAAGATTTTAGAAAGGGTGCAGAAAAGGTTTACCAAATTAATTCCAGGAATAACAAACTTCAGTTTTGTGTATAGGTAAGAAACCCAAGGATTATTAGATGCTTAGCTCACTTTACATAGGACTGCCTGGGTAAGCACAACTCCCACCCCATAAATGAGATGGCTGAATCGTAGGTGGTTTAACCAAATACCGTTTCTAACCATTCTAACATTTCTAACCAAGCCAAACTGCTGCTGCTGCTGGCGATCCCCATACCTGTATGATATGCCTTCAGCTCCAATTACATTGTTCCAAAAGTCGAAGATATGTGTTTAATCCTTTATAGCAATTAGCAAACATACAATCTGGAAGCTATAAAAACACTTAAGTGTATCCAAGTGCAAGTTAAGCGTAATTAAGCATTCATCAAAAGATACAATATCCTTCAGTCCTCGGTTCCAAACTGCACTGAACAAAGCACAAATATGTAACTTAATCCCTTCACTGTTACCACACCTCCCACTCACATGACTAGTTACCGTAACAAACGTACAACACAGAACTCAATCCAGATAGAAGATAGATGCGTGACTGACGAATCAGCATTTAGGAAGGAGACTGAAAATCTGGTTGAATGAGCCACCACAGCAACCTCTTACTCAATGTCATTAAGCCAAGGAACTGATTACTGACTTAGCGTCATAGAATCATTGAACAGAACAGCACAGAAACAGTCCCTTTGACCCATCTAGTCCATGCCAAAACAGTTAACCTGCCTACTCCCATTGACCTGCACCGAGATTATACCCCTCCATACCCCTACATCCAAACTTCTCAAACATTGAAATCGAGCTTGCATCACCACTTGCACTGGCAGCTCGTTCCACACTCACGACCCTCTGAGTGAAGTTGTTTCCCCCTCATGTTTCCCTTAAATGTTTCACCTTTCATCCTTAACCCATGTCCTCTAGTTGTAGTCCACCCAACCTCATTGGAAAAAACCTACTTACATTTACCCTATCTATTCCTGTCATAATTTCTATAGCTCCATCAAATCTCCCATCAGTCTTCTACATTCCAAGGAATAAAGTCCTAACCCATTCAGATTTTCCTTATAACTCGGGTCCTGCAGGCCTGGCAACATCCTTGTAAATTTGCTCTGTACTCTTTCAAACTTATTTACATCTTTCTTGTAGGTAAGGTGACCAAAACTGCACACTGCACTCCAAATTAGGCCTCACCAAAATGTTATGCAACTTCAACATACACTTTCATGAAATTCGGACCTGTATTCCTAGAACACGTTGGTCTTCCACACTGCTCAGTGCCCTACCGTTCATTGTGTAAGACCTACCCTGGTCGGTCCTATGGAAATGCAACGTCTGCATTACATTCATCTGCCATTTTTCAGATTGGTCCAGATCCTGTTGCAAGCTCAGACAGCTCTGACAGTCTTCCTCCTCGCTGTCCACTACGCCCTCAACTTTGGTGTCATCCACAAATTTGCTGATCCAATTAACCGCATTATCATCCAGATCATTGATATACTGTAGATGGCAAACTACAATGGACCCAACATCGATCCCCGTGGCACGCCACTATTCACAGGCCTCCAGTCAGAGATGCAACCATCAACTACCACTCTCTGGCTCCTCCCACAAAGCCAATGTCTAATCTGATACCACCCAGGTCATGCTCTCTTCTTGCTGCTGCCAACAGCCAGGTGGTACAGGAGCCGCAGGACACACACCACCATGTTCAGGAACATTTAACACTCCTCAACCATCAGGCTTTTGGACCAAAGGAGATAACTTCACTCAACTTCACTTGTCCCACCACTGAAATGTTCCCAGAATCAGTGGACCCAACATTGGGCCCTGAATCTCAGGTTCTCAATATTTATTGCTAAGTTTTTATTATTATTGATCTTATTATTTCTTTTCCTCTTTCTTTGAACTTTGAATCAAAGGAAATGTAATAGAGTATTTAAATTCATAAAGGGAATTGCAGACATTAAACTTATCCAAAGTTCAAAGTAAGTATATTATCTAAATACATACCGTATATGTCACCATATACAACCCTGAGATTCATGTTCTTGTGGGAATACTCGATAAACCCAATAACCATAATAAAAATCAATGAAAGATTGCATCAAGTGAGCATACTGTACGACCAATGTGCAAAAGACAACAGACTGTGCAAATACAAAAAGAAATTAATAATAATAATAATAAATAGAAACTCGCGACAGCCGCCCCCAAACCTGCAACCTCTACCACTTAATGGGCAAAAGCAATAGATACTGTAGATGGGAACACTACAACCAGAACACTCTCTTCCAAGATGCACACCATCCTGATTAGGAATCACATTTCCAATGGAACGAGCAGCCCTTTTCTTCATTTTTGCACAATCCAAATCCTCCGCTCCCCAGTAGGGCTGCAGAAATCCAAAAGCTGGTCTGTACGACTTTCACAAGTGTCGTTAGAGATATTAATATTTGCTGGTTTTACCAATGATTCCCAGATCCTGTAAAACTAATAATTAAATGGCATGGTCATTGTGGAACTTAAATTCAGTGGGGGTTTTTTTCACGATTTTGTGGAGGCAATCTCAACAATAATCGTGAAATTTCTGGAATTTCATCAAAACTCATGTTTTGCTTTGGAGAAAGAAAGTGGGCTTCCTAACCCAGTCTGGAGTACAGTATATGGAACTGCAGACCCGCAACAATGCAGCTGCCTTCTGAAGTGGCCTAGCAAACCACCTTGTCATATCACTATCGCTACAGGAATGTGGCACATCAAGAAAGTGGTTCACATGCTTCATATTCTCAAGCACAGTTGTTGATGGAGAACATATGCTGGTTTTTAGTAATGCACACATCCTGAAAATAAAATATAGACATTCAAAGTGGAAGTATATATAACAATTCTAAGACTAAATGCATCAGAGCAAAACTGAACTTTTAAATAGATACATGATAAATAGTGGTAAGAAATACTAAAAGAATCTCAAATTTACAAAAAGATTTTGAATAGAAGCAAAAAGAAAGAGTTATAAGAATTGAAAACAACAGCCTAGATCAAACATGCTTATGACCAAAGAGTTCTACAAATATTAATGTAGAAAACAGACAGAAACTGCATTGGGATGAATTTTGAGTGTGGTAATGGCATAAACAAAGAATATTTATATTACCCTTACAGCATAAGAACATAAAGATCTGATTACTGGAAGAGGCTATAGATTTAGAGAATCCCTTATGCCGGATGGTATACAGCTTGAGGAGACAAGAGCAAGTTACCAAAAAATAATTATCAGTTAAATTTGGTACTCTGACCTGGTCATGCAGATTGCACCAGACTGGGGTTTGCAATTTTAATTAAATGAAAACATGAAGAGTGATGGCCTGACTAAATTACCACTAGCCCAGCAGGAAGAAGTCATTGTAGTTCTTTAACAAATCAGCCTGCATGCTTAATATTCTGGGTCCAAAAAAAATCCTCTTGGCCTTGCAAGAAAATCCTGAACTTAACCAGTGGGTAAGTTGTTCGGAAATAGATCTCTCCATCTTACAGAGTGTAAACTGATTCACTAAATCCCCTCAGGAAGCAGTTTAACCTTGTGGCTGGGAAAGAAATACCCTCAGAGTTAACTGCATTAGTCTCCAATTCAACCTCCATCTTTAGATCCTACAGTAACAAGTTTATTCAGATCCTTACTGTGTCCTAATTCACTGTGAGGAGATTTCCAGGGTGACCTCCAGGAGGAGGAACACGACGTGAATGCATTCTCTGAATGCCCACACTCAGGGAGGGTGCAATGCAGGTAAATCGCCAGACCCACTCCACTTGCTCTTGTCAGCTGAAGGAAAAGCAGGTGAAGATTTTTCTCCTTGTGTCTGGATAGCCTCCCAAACATGGCAGTGACAAGTGACGTGGATTGGTGATAGCGGTCTGGAAAGATCCTGGACTCAAGCACTGGAGTCACTGTGACACTAACCAGTACATGTATACGTGTGAGGTTGCGGGAGGCCAAAGATCTCAGTTAACTTTGTCTTAGTAAATTTTGCTCCTCAGAGAGGCCTGACTATCAATAGGAGTCACAAAAAAACTCTGTGGTGGCCTGCTTGGCCTAGAGTCACCAAGTCATAGAGCACTACAGCACGGGCCATCCAAATAGTCCATGCCAAACTATTTTTCTACCCAGTCCCATCAGCTCGCACCACTCCATACCCCTGCTATCCATGTACTTACCAAACATCCCTTAAATGTCAAAAGCGAACCTGCATCCACCACTTTGATAACAGCTCGTTCCACACTCTCACCACCCTCAGTGAATAAGTTCCCCCTCAAGTACTCCTTAAACATTTATCCTTTCACCCTTAACCCATGACCTCTAGTTCTAGTCTCCCCCCAACCTCAGTGGAAAATGCCTGCATACATTTACCCTATCTCTACTTTTCATCAATTACTTCTGATGTTTATGGCTTCATGCTATGCCATCCAGCAAGAGAACTGTTGCCCCCTATTGGGAGACAATTTTGAGTACAGAAATACTGCCGGATGCCGTGCAAAGAGGGGGGCAAACATAAGTGGAGATGTGGAGAAAGCGAACCAGCTGAACAACTTCTTCAATAGGTTCGACAGCACAATCTCATCCTCACCGCAGAACTCCACACCAGGCTTGTCTTTCTACTCGTCCTCCCTCTTACTTCCCTCACAGGAAAATAGCCACTCACAGGAGACCTTGCCCACGCCCAGGATTACGGCTGCACAGGTGGAAGGTCAACTGAGGAAGATCTGTACCAGCAAGGCGGCTGGACCGGATGGAGTATCCCCACGATTACTGAGGGCCTGTGCGACTGAGCTGGGAGAACCACTACAGCGCATCTTCAACATGAGCCTGGAGCAGAGAAGAGTACCCAGACAGTGGAAAACATCCCGTATTGTCCCGGTACCGAAGAAACCACAACCAAAGGAGTTGAATGACTTCAGACCTGTTGCCTTGACGTCGCACGTGATGAAGACCATGGAGCGGCTGATAATACAGAATCTGAGGCCACAAACCAGGCACACCCGGGATCCTCTTCAGTTTGCGTATAAGGAGAAGGTGGGAGTGGAGGATGCTATCACGTATTTGCTGCACAAATCCCTCTCTCACCTGGATGGGGTCAGTGGTGCTGTGAGGATTACATTCCTGGACTTCTCTAGTGCCTTTAACACCATCCAGCCCAAGATCTTAAGGCACAAACTAACGGAGATGGGGGTAGACTCTCACATGGTGGATTGGATAGTGGACTACTTGACAGATAGACCTCAGTATGTGCGGTTGGGAGACTGTAGGTCTGACACGGTGGTCAGCAGCACAGGAGCGCCGCAGGGGACTGTGCTCTCTCCGGTCCTGTTCACCCTGTACACATCAGACTTCCAATATAACTCGGAGTCCTGCCATGTGCAGAAGTTCGCTGACGACACGGCCATAGTGGGGTGTGTCAGGAATGGACAGGAGGAGGAGTATAGGAAACTGATACAGGACTTTGTGATATGGTGCAACTCAAACTACCTGCGTCTCAATATCACCAAGACCAAGGAGATGGTGGTGGACTTTAGGAGATCTAGGCCTCATATGGAGCCAGTGATCATTAATGGAGAATGTGTGGAGCAGGTTAAGACCTACAAGTATCTGGGAGTACAGTTAGACGAGAAGCTAGACTGGACTGCCAACACAGATGCCTTGTGCAGGAAGGCACAGAGTCGACTGTACTTCCTTAGAAGGTTGGCGTCATTCAATGTATGTAGTGAGATGCTGAAGATGTTCTATAGGTCAGTTGTGGAGAGCGCCGTCTTCTTTGTGGTGGCGTGTTGGGGAGGCAGCATTAAGAAGAGGGACGCCTCACGTCTTAATAAGCTGGTAAGGAAGGCGGGCTCTGTCGTGGGCAAAGTACTGGAGAGTATAACATCGGTAGCAGAGCGAAGGGCACTGAGTAGGCTACGGTCAATTATGGAAAACCCTGAACATCCTCTACATAGCACCATCCAGAGACAGAGAAGCAGTTTCAGCGACAGGTTGCTATCGATGCAATGCTCCTCAGACAGGATGAAGAGATCAATACTCCCCAATGCCATTCGGCTTTACAATTCAACTGCCAGGAGTAAGATATGTTAAAGTGCCGGGGTTAGGACTCAATGTATTTAAGTAAACTACTTAAGAACTTTTTAAAAGCTATTATTAATGCTTTTTGAGAGTGTGATTTTAGATGCATATCATATTTTTACTGAGTTAAGTATTGTATGTAATTAGTTTTGCTACAATAAGTATATGGGACATTGGAAAAAATGTTGAATTTCCCCATGGGGATGAATAAAGTATCTATCTATCTATCATCTATCAAAGGAGGAGAAAATGTTAGGCAAGAACTGTGTGTGAAGTATGCAGTGTGCCAAACGCTTTGTTCAAGTTTTGAATCTTCAAATAGTGTGGTTTCAGAGAAACTGGTAGAATTGGTTCTGAGAGATGTTAGTTTTCAAACTAGCAAAGCTGAAAATGAGAGGAGTTCGTAATCAGGGTTAACCCTGTTGCTGGCATCATCAGGAGGAATTTTACACCATTTTAAATGAAAATCCATCTGGAAAGACAAGAGTTAACCTGTCACTAAATATTGAGAGGTCAGGAAATGATTCACTTTTGTTCCTTTGTGGTCAAACCCATGTTTATTTTTGATGTTATCAAAAGAAATTCCTAGGCTGAAATCACTTGAATGGGATTTGGACAACTATTTGTGAAAAGGATTTTGTAAAGGTTGGGGAAATGGAAAAATACATGTGTTTAAAAGGGCTGATAAGATGAATGACATCTTTAATTGTGGGAATTATAACTGTATGATTCAGGAAAAGGCCTACAGTTTTCACTGAACTAGTCCCGCCACCTATTCACACAGCAGCCATTATCTCATCAAGCTGGTAGTCAGTGAACAACTCACCTCTAACTGCATTACAGTATAATAACCAGCACATTGTCGGTGATAATCCACACATTGTGATGCAAATGAAGCATTAAAAGTTAATTGCACCATAATATTTGTGATTTCTTTACATTTCTGACCTTCAATTCAATCAAATTCTTCACTGCAGTCAGCACATTTCAAACTAAACGCACTGTGAAGCAGTTGGAGATTTTATTACCCAGTGAATAATTTAGCCTCTGTTCCTCTTTTTGTAATATGGAAGATTTTTGCCTCAACCACAGATGAGTCACTGTTAGATGGAAGATTATCAATGGGAGGAGAAGCATTAAGCAGAACAAGTACAGTACAATCTGTGTAAGGAATGTGTAAGGACCAAAAATACACTGTCCTCACTGGACCTACTTTTGGGAAGTCAGCTGTTTTGAATATATACACAGAAATGCCCAATGCAACTTTACCTTTGAGCCTGATGATTGGGTTAATTGGCAAAGCACAGAAATGTAGCCTCTTTGCTCAATTTTTAAATAGATGTTTTTTGATCAATCTAAGATTGATCATTAGTGTAACATTCTTTAAGGGGTCAAAGTTTTTTTAAAAATCAGTTCCCCACCCCCCAGAGGGAGAGAGAAGCACAAATGACTAGACAAATTCTGTAAGCAAATGACAGATCAACAGTGTCTCTCCCTCATTGATATTTTTTTAAAAGGGCAGCTCCATAATACTCTCCATTGGAATCAGCAATACATGTTGTCTGTCAGAAGGTGGCAGTGTGGTTGTGGCCAACATCTGCAAAGCATTGTCCTCTTGGGAACCATTTTCTGCCTATTTAATTGATGGTTCTTTTCCAAATGGTTATTAAGGTACCTTGCAAATGATTGTTGCACAGTGTGAACGAGCAACTATCTTCATTGCAAGCTGATGGTCTGGAAGTATCTGCTGGAATAAAAATGTAAAGCTCATCCTTTTCCAGCATATTATCATAAGGAATGCAATTGCAATGTAATGACCTCTCTTACAAAATGGAGGCAGCAAACTGTCTTATTGTATGGAGACAGGAGTGATGGGATCACTAAATGGAGTTCCTGGCAGAAGTATGAAGAAAACAATATCACAATGCTTACAACTCTCCTTAAAACTCACTTCCTGATCTAAACTATACAGCACAGTTAGAACATCAAATACATTCATGATTTTGGGGCAGTCCACTAGACAGCACACTTTGCTGCAGTGTTAACATAAACAAACTTTATGGAGGGATGTCATAATAGCAAAAGAAGATCTGATTGCAATTACAAAGTGTCTTTTTACACACAAGTTACATCCCACAGGCATTATCAAACACATTGACACAAAAGCCCTCACAAGGTAGAAGGCACTGATGGAGTACCTGGTAAGGCTCTGAAAACCTGTGCCAACCAACTGGCAGGAGTATTCAAGGATATTTTCAACCTCTCACTGCTATGGGCAGAAGTTCCCACCTGCTTCAAAAGAGCAACAATTATACCAGTGCCTAAGAAAAATAATGTGGGGCACCTTAATGACTATCGCCCGGTAGCACTCACATCTACAGTGATGAAGTGCTTTGAGAGGTTGGTCATGACTAGACTGAACTCCTGCCTCAGCAAGGACCTGGACCCATTGCAATTTGCCTGTCGCCATAATAGATCAACGGCAGATACAATCTCAATGGCTCTTCACACGGCCTTACACCGCCTGGACGATACAAACACCTATGTCAGGATGCTGTTCATCAACTATAGCTCAGCATTTAACACCATCTTTCCCACAATGCTGATTGAGAAGTTACAGAGCGTGGGCCCCTTTACCTCCCTCTGCAATTGGATCCTCGACTTCCTAACCAGAAGATGACGATCTGTGCATATTGGTGATAATATCTCCTCCTCGCTGACTATCAATACTGGTGCACCTTGTGGGGGTGGGGGGGGGTAGCACAGTTGTGGTGAACTACATATACCTGTCTGGACTGCTCCTGTGGCTCCTCCCACAGACCCCTGCTGACTGCTCCTGTGCCTCCTCCCACAGACCCCTGTATAAAGGCGACTGAGGCCTGTTGCCCAGCCTCATTCCCCAGGATGTAGTGTTGTTCATTCTTCCAGTCAATAAAAGCCGATACCTCGCTTCCTACATCTCAGAGTGAGTTATTGATGGTGCATCAACAGTACTCCACTCTCTCTACACCCATGACTGCATGGCTAGGCATAGCTCAAATACCATCTATAAATTTGCTGATGATACAACCATTGTTGGTAAAATCTCAGGTGGTGACGTGAGGGCGTACAGGAGTGAGATATGCCAACTAGTGGAGTGGTGTCACAGCAACAACCTGGCACCCAATGTCAGTAAGATGAAAGAGCTGATTGTGGGCTTCAGGAAGGGTAAGACGAAGGAACACATACCAATCCTTAGAGGGATCAGAAGTGGAGAGAGTGAGCAATTTCAAGTTCCTGGGTGTCAAGATCTCTGAGGATCTAACCTGGTTCCAACATATCGATGTAGTTATTAAAAAGGCAAGACAGCAGCTATACTTCATTAGGAGTTTGAAAAGATTTGGTATGTCAACAAAAACACTCAAAAACAACTTCTTCTATATTATGTATGGCATTTTACTGCTGCTGCTATGACATATGCCGGTGATAATAAACCTGATTCGGATTCTGAAGTTGATATTACAATTAATCACAGGTTCGGTCATGAAATCAAAGAAAACTTGCAACACATTTACTCATTGCATTGTCACTCCCAATTTTGAACTGCCTAACCTCACCCCACCTTACACCATTGAGCCTGCAGCCTGAAGGTCGTGACTCTTCAAGTCCAAGTTCAAGTGCTTTCTAAAATGTGACAAAGACTTCCTGCTTCCATTGACCTGTTTGAGTTTACATCTCCCCTCTAACCATTCAATCAATTACAGAGGTATAGCCTCTGCTATGGGAAATACATATTTCATGAAATGAAGGATGGGCCTAGATGAGTTATTTATACTCAGACAGATTAAACAATTAAAACATACTTCAGCTTGCAGAACAAGTTTGTGTAATATCATCTAGGTTACATAATGAAGATAGCTTCACTGTTGCTCAATGGTGACATAATTTCACCCCAGTGCAGACAGTCTCTTTGTTCCACCCAGTCCTTTCTTCATCTTCACCACTACTTCAATTAATTTGTTTTCTCCTCTTCTCAGTTCTGATGAAGGGGTTCTGGCCTGAAAAGCTAACTGTTACTCTTTCCACAAATGCTGCTCTGCAAGTCTTCCAGAATCTTCTGATTTTATTTTCTCTTTTTTAACGCTATTTTGTGACATTAGCTTTCTCTACCTTTTAGTTTCTTTCATTGATTTTTTGCTTTCTGTTTCCAGTTCCAATTTTCTCCACTCTGAATCATTGTTCAGCTACCCATCTCTTTGCCAAGCTCATTTAATCCCACCTTGGGTTTTAGGATTGCTAGGTTTTACAGAAAGAGAGTGAATGCTGCTCTACTCTCATTGAGAGATCAGAAGTGGAAAGGGTGAGCATCTCTGAAGATCTGTCCTGGGCCCAGTGTATTGATGCAATTACAGCAGCAGCTACATTTCATTAGGAGTTTGAGGAAACTTGGTATGTCACCAAATACTCTTGCAATTTTTTACAGATGTACTGTGGAGAGCAATCCAACTGGCTGCATCACAGTCTGGTATGGAGGGGCCACTGCATGTGGAAAAAGCTTTAGAAAGTTGCAAGCTCAACCAGTTCCATCATGGACACTAGCCTCTCCAGCATCGATGACACCTTCAAAAGGCAATGCCTCAAAATGGCAGCATCCATCTCGAAGGTCCCATCACCCAGGACAGGCCCTCTTCTCACTGCTACTATCAAGGAGGTGGTACAGGAGCCTGAAGGCAAAACTCAACGCACCATTTGTTCTCTCTGCTTATTTAATTTATATATATTCTAACTGCAATAAATTAATTATATATTGCAATGTACCGCTGCTGCAAAATAACAAATTTCATTACATTTGTCATGATATCAAACCTGATTCTGATTCCAATGTGAAAGGACCAATTCCGGGTTTAGGAACCTACCACCAATAGGACTGTTAGTCTGGGGAATGTCCAGGAGACCAGAACCACAGGTGACTTACAGTTTGAGGAACAATCTTAAAACCCAATTGTTATTCAATCAGCAGATCAATTCAACCCTGGGGGTTTTGGTTAAGCAGAATTTAGGATACAAACCGGGATACTAACTGCAAGTTGAATATCCTTAAATTCACAGAGTTTGCAAGATGGGAGGCTGGCAAAATCCTACAAATAGTAGTGGATACGGCCCAGTCCAACACAGCTAAAGCCCTCCCCACCTCTGAGCACATTAACACAAAGCGTTGTCGCAGGAAAGTAGCATCCATCATCAGGGACCCCCTCCACTCAGGACATGCTCTCGTCTCGCTGCTGCCATCAGGAAGAAGGTACAGGACCCTCAGGACTCACACCACCATGTTCAGGGACAGTTACTACCCCTTAACCATCAGGTTCTTGAACCAAAGGTGATTACTTAACTCAGCTTCATTTGCCCCATCATTAAGAAGTTCCCACAACTTATGGCCTCATTTTCAGAAGCTTTTCATCTCACGTTCTTAATATTGATTTCTATTTATTATTTATTTCTTTTCATATTTGCGCAGTTTGTTGTCTTATGCACACTCGTTGGACCCCCAAGTTGGTGTGCCTGTAAGTAAATGAATCTCGGAATTTTATATGGTGAAATATATGTACTTGATAATAAATTTACTTTAATCAGCCAGGGTTTGGAATAGTCAAATCGAGAGGAGGGGAGAAAAGGGGTGTATGGACTGAAGCAACAGATGAGCTGAGACAGGGTGGAGTCACACAACCGAACGAAGTAATAGCATAAAAATGTGGTGCAGTTTGATTCATATGCAAAGTTTTAGCTTAGAATGGGAGTGGAGATGATAGGTCGGGCAAGGAGTTTGCTGTAGGGACCTAGAACTGTAACTCATTTTACTGCTATTTAACTGAGTAAAGTAAAAACCAAGAATGCTAGAGGTACTCACCAGTTCAGATAGCATCCATGGACAGAGAAATAGAATGAACCTTTCAGCTTTTAGCACACACTTGCCTGGATTTCCAGTCACCTGAAATATCATCAGAAAGAGGTTATAATTGAAATTAGAAATATTTCTGATGAAGGGTCTCACACCAGGAACATTAACTCTCTTCTTTCCTCAGATGCTACCTAACCTTCCGTACATCTCCAGTATTTTCTCTTTTTATTTCAGATATATATTTTTTTAAATGAGAAGAACTCTGTGCTCACCTGGTACTAGACTTTCATTAGATAGTGCTGCAATGAAGAGAAGAGAGATGACGTAGAACTGGGTTGCCAAACCTGATGGATTTTCATATAACAATCAACGACCTACAGGAGGAACTCAGCAGCTCGAGCAGCATCAGTGGGAGGAAAGAAATTGTCAATGCTTCAGATCAAAACCCTGCATCAGGATGGATAGTGGCAAGGCAAGGTGGCCGGTATAAAGAGGAAAAGGGGGAGTTGTGAGAGTTGCGAGGTGGAGCCAGCTGTTGTGGGGACGTAAGCACGAACGCAAAGTGCCGAACTGTTGACAGACAAAGGAGGTGAGAATGGGAGCCATTAGGGAGAATGTTCACTTACAAAAGAAGGTGCCGTGGGGAAGTGGGGGGGGGGGGGGGGGAGTGTTTCACTCACTTCTGTGAGTGAAATGTGTGTGTAGTGGAGGGAGCCAGGATTGGAAAGGTTGGATAACATAGATGGATGTTGGATGATTGGGGACTGGGAGTTGAAGTAAAGGGTACAAAAATAGGAGGACTGGAAAAGGATCAGAAAGAGAGGAGGGAGAAAAAAACCCATAAGAGGCTACACGAGTGAATCTGCAGATGCTGGAAATAAATAAAAACACAAAATGCTGGCAGACACAAGGAAATCTGCAGATGCTGGAAATTGTGTCCTGACAAAGGGTCTCGGCCCGAAACGTCGACAGTGCTTCTCCTTATAGATGCTGCCTGGCCTGCTGTGTCCCACCAAATGCTGGCAGAACTCAGCAGGCCAGACAGAATCTATGGGAGGAGGTAGTGACGACATAAGAAGCTACGTAGTATTGGACAACTCAATGTTGATGCCGTTGGGAAGTTATGATAGAAAGAAAGAAGAATGTTGGACTTCGTTGTTTTAAAAGAAAAGTGAACAAATCGAGGCACGTAATACATATGCCACAATATTGGCAATTACAGTGTTCCTTTTCACGTCCACAAGGCAAAGACAATGTTAGCATTCATTTCAAGAGGACTAGAATATCAAAGCAGGGATGTAATGCTGAGGCTTTACAAGGCACTGGTCAGATTGCATTTCGAGACTCCAGATTGTTTAATACCAGTTCCTGTACACAAGTGTAAAGAAGAATGAAATAATTGTTCCTCCAGATTTGAATGCAACTCAAAATAAACATAGAAGATAAGGAACAGAATGATAATTTAAAAAAGCACAATGAATATAAATACATAAGGCAACTTATATACATGAGGTCCTCTTTTGGTCAGGGTTGACCATGAATGTTGTGTCCCAGTGGTCTACGCGATACACAAGCCAGGACAGTACAATATAGAGAGCAAGCTGTTGCTCGTGTAGCAGGCTCCCTGTCTCCATGTATCTGATGAATCCAAATGAACAGCAGGGGCTGATACATTTTGGCACTAGTGGTGCCTTGGGAGATGCCAATCAGCACTGAACTCCACATAGGACTGCCTCAGGGACTCCAGGTTCAGATTTTACCTCTGTGTTTACTCCCAAAGCATTCTCCTTGAGTGGGTCTAACTGAAAGGTGGTGAAGGGTTGAGATCAGAATTTTCCTTCTTCGAGATGAGCTGCCAAACACAGCTGATGAGACCAATGCCTGAAGAGACTGGTTTTAAGGTGCTAGTGACCCGCCTTTACCCCTTTTCCTGTCAGTAGAAATGGTTCCACCAGACTTAGTAGCTAAGCCACACGTAAAGGCCAGGAGCTGGACTTGGCGGTCAGAGGCTATTTGAGACACAAGCCACTGGGATCATTTAATCAGCAGTGGGAGCTTATCCCCACTACCACCTTGGCTAAGACAACCTGAAGGAACCACTTATATACACAGATTGACTGTATGTCCATGAATGACACTAGGCTGTGCATAAGGTGACTGACATGAAATAATGAAGTTGTGGTGAAGTTGTTCTTCAGCCTTACTGCTTGGGGAAAGTAATTGCTTTCAAGTCTGCTGGTCCTGGTGTGGATGCTACGTGGCCTCCTCCCTGATGGGAGAGAGACCAACAGTCCATATGCAGAATGGGTGGATCCTTCATGATGTCACTGACCCTCTTCCGGCACCTTTCTGTATATATGTCCCGGATGTCAGGTAGGCTGGTGCCAGTGATGTGTTGGGCAGCTTGAACTACCCGTTGTCGAGCCTCCTGTCTGCTGCAGTGCAGTTTCCGTACCAAGCAGTGATGCAGCTTGTCAGGATGCTCTCTTCTGTGCATCTGTAGAATGACTTGAGTATGGATGTACAAAGTCCAGCTTTCTTCAGCCTCCTCGGAAAGAAGAGGCATTGGTGAACTTTCTTGACTGTGAGGATATGTTGTGGGACCATGAGAAGTTGTGTGTGATGTGCATTCCCAAGAGTTTGAAATGGTGAGCAATTTCTACAGTTGTGCGCCAATGTAAAGAGGGCTGTGACTGGTGAGCGTTCTCCTGAAGTTGGTAACCATCTGCTTTGTCTTGTTGGCATTAAGGAAGAGGTTATTCACCTGGCACCAGGCTTCGAACCCTTCCACCTCCTCTTGGTAGACCATCTCATTGTTGTTGGTGATGAGCCCCACCACTGTTGTGTCTTCGGCGAACTTGACCACATGATTGCTCAGATGTTTGGCCGTGAGCACCATGGGTGAGCAGCGTGTACAGTAATGGTTTCAGCGCACATATTGAGGGTGCTGATGAGAGAGGAGGAATTGTGCATGCTATCGGAGGTCTGTTTGTTAGGAAGTCCAACACCTGGTTGCCCAGTGGTGTACTCATACCAAGGAGCAGCGGCTTGTTCACCAAGGCCCATGGACAATAAACAAGAGAATATCTGCAGATGGTGGAAATCAAAGTAATACACACAAAATGCCGGAGGAACTCAGCAGATCAGGCTGCAACTATGGAAATGAGTAAACACTCAACATTTTGGCTGAAATCCTTCATCAGTTCTGATGAAGGGTCTTGGCCCAAAGTGCAGACTTTTTACTCTTTTCCAAAGATGCTGCCTGGCCACCCGAGTTCCTCCAGCATTTTGTCCGTGAACAATAATATTGAATGCCAGACTGAAATCCAGGAACAGCATTCTGACACAAGTGTCCTTGTTTCCTAGGTGTGTCAGGGCCAAGCGCATTCATAGTGCGGTTCTGTCGGTAAGCACATTAGTGAGCGCCTAATGAGTCAGGAATGAATTTTTTGCTATGTGCTATTATCACTTTATGATGACTAGCGTCAGTGTCACTGGGCAATCGTTTTGTTCTGAATGTGTAGTGTTCTTTGGTACAGTGATGAATGGGACTGATTTGAAGCATGTAGAGACAGCAGACTTCAAAGTACATTGAAGTATGTATACTATATATAATCTTGAGATTTGTCTCCTTACAGGCAGCCAAAGAAACCCAACATTATCCTACAAAAAAGACTATCAAATACCCAATGTGCAAAAAAAAAAGGAAAACCATGCAAATAAAAGTAAGCATATAAATTCAGAACTGAAATTCACCAAAGTGAGGCCACAGCCACAGTCAGTCATTACTGCAGCCATTCCAGGAGACCACAGTCAGTCAGTGTGTACTGCAGGCCTGCCATGAAGCCACAGCCACAGCACATTCAGATGGAGATGTAACATAAAGATTTTTACTCCTCATGTATGTGAGTTTTGTAAGACATAACATCAATCCAAATTCAGACTTTGACTTGTTTCTTGATCTTGGGCCTAGGCCCCACTGCCTTGGCCCTGCCTTACCTGGATTTACTGCTTTGAATTGGCTCCTAGCCCACTTCAGCAATGGCCAAACATTGACTCATTCCCCACTCTCGGGTCTGGTGCCTGCCCCCTCATTTCAGTCCATCCACACCATCACACCTGCATCTTCGAGACTTCAGATCACACTGCAAAAATGCCAGGCTGTAAAGGCTTCAAAAACTCAACTCCAGAAGAGAAGTTACAGGCCATTGACTGCAGTAATCATCTTGGGCATCAGCCTAAGATGAGAATTCTCCTGGCTGCTCCAATAGCTGTTCTGTCATTGAACTTGAAGGCAGCATCCCGGGCTTTTAGTAAGGAGCACACCTCTGCATTCAAACCAGGGCTTCTTGTTGGGCTGTGAGGTATCCATTCTTGAGATACCAACATTATCTACATACTTACAGATGTAGCCAATGATAAATGAGGCATATTCCTCAAGGTCTCTGTCTGTTCCGTTTGTGGTGGCCTCCTTGAACATCTGCAAGTTAGTCCATTCAAAACAGTCCTGAAGCATAGAGATTGCTTGATTGGGCCATATAGTGATTGTCCTCTTGACTAGTTTCTCCATTTTCAGCAGTAGTCGGCATTCTTGTATTAACATTATGGAGATGTGGTCAATGAGGCCAAAATGAAGGTGTGGAATGGCTTTGTAAGTACCACGTCTGTTTGGATAAACGTGGTGTATTGTAAGCAATTTTGGGCCCTTTATCAAAGAAAGGATATGTTGGTCATGGAGAGAGTCCAGAGGAGGTTCACAGGAATAAGCCTGGGAATGAAAGTGTTAATGTATGAGGAGCGTTTGATGGCTCTGGGCCTGTACTCACTGGAGTTTCGAAGAATGAGTGGGGATCTGATTGAAAATTATTGAATACTTAAAGGTCTGGATAGAGTGAACATGGAGAGGATGCCTCCTCTAGTTGGGGAATCTAGGACCAGAGAGCACAGCCTCAGAATAGAAGGATGTCCCTTTAGAACAGAGATGAGGGGGAATTTCTTTAACCATAGCATGGTGAATCTGATGAATTTATTGCTACAGACAGCTGTGGAGGCCAAGTCACTGAGTATGTTTAAAGTAGAGGCTGATAGGTTCTTGATTAGTCAGGATACAAATTAGCCGTAATGGAATGGCAGAGCTGACTCAATGAGCAGAATGGCCTAATTCTGCTCTTGTGTCTTATGGTCTTCTCCTATTGATGAAATTCCATCATGTATTAGTACTTCCAGTAACAAGAATAATAGGGACTTAAGAATAATAATAGTAATACAGTGTGCTGGGAAGGAAGTCTGCTGAAACTAGTACATCACATATTTGTTTTCAAGCAACCATAATGTTTCAGTATTGGCAGAATCTCTAAAAAACAAATTCTAAAACCAATGGCGGCTCCCCGTGAGCAGGTTCGTGCCTGAATGCAATGTGTGTCTTGTGGACTCATTCAAAATTGGCTTCCTGAGTTGAAATGTGTCTTCTTGTTCGGAAGATCAGGAAACTGCATTCATCCTCGAAGGGCTGGAAGGGCCTATTCCATGCTGTATCTCAACAAAAAAAGTAAACAATATAAATATTTATGTATGTTCCTGGAGATCATAGAACAGAACACATACAAGCAAACATCAGAAGGAATTCAGTATAACTTTCCAATCCTCCTGCAGCTGTAATGAGCATGGATTCAATCATTCATTTTAATGTACATGTCCTTCAGCTGTATTGCAGCACAAAAAATAACTGCTAATACACGAATTGTTGCACTATTAATGAACATAAGAAATAAAAGCAAAAAACAGACCATTCAGTCCCCTGTGCCTGTACAACTATTCGTGAAAACTATGGGAATATTTTTAACCTCAGTGCTGCTTTTACCCACTGGCCACATCTCTTGATTCCTTTAATATCTAAAAACGTAACAGCATATGCAGACAGGACTAGTGAGTTTAAGTCTAGGTAGACTATTCTTGAGGTATTTATGATTTCTCAGTTGTCTCTGATTACCATCAAACTAAACATCACATTGTTAAAAAAAAACTATGAACTTACTGCTTCTAGCTCCATTTTAGAATGAGCCACTTACCTGAAGAGGAAGAACTATAGGAATTTGGGGAAAAGACAGGAATTCAAATTAGTTGATCAGCATCATCATAGATTTGACATGAGCATCTTGGGCCACAGACTTAACCTCCCTGCCCAATCTCCCGCTTGTATTCCTGGAATCAATCTCCTCCCACCACACATTCATGAATCAGTGCTGTTAAGGGTCCTGCAATTAACTGTATAGTTTCTCCTTACAGTTGACCTCCCAAAGTGCAACACCTCATGCTTGCAAACATTTTTTTGCTTTACTTCTGCAAAAGCAATGCTTGCCCTCATCATTCTAAAATTATGACTTAAGAAAAGAAGCAAAATTGTAGCATTAGATTCTACTTATAATTATTCAGAACTAAAACCTTAATTTACAAAATATGTAATCTGAGCAATCATAACTGTAATTAAATTCAATGACTCACCATACGTCTGTATTTAAATATTTGTTGTCAGGATATTTTATTTAATTCTGTAAGAATATAAAAAGCGCGATTCTCTCTATAGATGCTCTGAAGATAAAAGTTTTGATAGCTAGGTAACTGGCCTAGAAATTCTTTCTGTAACATACAAAAAATGTAGCTAATAAATATTTCTGTTGCATGTGAGTGGGAGGAAAATTCTTTTGAAGGCCATTACACTTTCTCTATTCAAATGTGTCTAATTCTGCTTTTGTTTTATTTCATAATACAGTGTCTCTCTAAGAGACCATGTAAGAACAATGGAAAAGTCAAACATAATTCATTGTGATTCATTGTGATGTTACTGTGAATGGTGAATTAATGATATTTGTTAAATATTTTTATTAGTGTGTGGAAAAGTTAAGTGGGCCTGATAGATGATGAAAGATTCCAATAAGGTCAATGAATGATTCATTAGTTTGAACTTCATTTATGTTTAATGTGGCAATGGTCAGAATTGACTGGGTATCTCCTAAGGACAAAATATTGGTGCAGACCAGACAGCTAAAAACTATGTTTATCAAATGTCACATTCTACTATAGAACCTCGTTTCCTTTATTTTGATTATTTGAATGTATTTTCTTTTTCTACAATGACCTAGTTACTTCATTGAAGCATGTACCACGACAACAGTTTATATCCTTATCATCCAACTGAGGAAAATTGTATTTTCCTTTGCATAATTTTCCAGAAGCTACATTCAGCTCCTGACAAAGCAGTGTCATTTCCTTTTTCTCTCCTGAGGCTACAGTCGCTATAACTTGAAGCCAAATCACATGAACAAGCAGCTGTTGGTTCCAAAGACTCTAACAGCCATCATTGGAAATGCATTTCTAAAATAAAAATTCTGGATAAATTTGGAATGTAGGTAGGTTAGAAAACAAAATAAGGAAATAAAGACGTAAAACCTATTTGAGCCTAGTTGATTTTTACATCCATAGAACCTTGTTCAGAATTTCACTAAAATAGACTCTTTGCAGTCCTTTAGTTCTGATTGGCTCGAGTGTCTTGTGGAGCGTTAATTTACTGAGACCTAGTCACAGGAGTAATTGTAATTTTAAATATTCATGCATGTAAAGTAGCTGTCCGCTAGCCAAATTAGCCATGGACATCATGTGAAGAAACTGCACTATTACCAAGTTACCACATTATAAGTCATATGCCCAGGAACGTGAATTCCAAACAACATACTGTCCATATTACTGAATAAGCACTTGGGCCAATAGTGAGAGTTTGGATAGAAGTACTGAAGTGGGGGCTCTGTGGTTTCTATTGGATCCTCAATGTAGAGCTCACAGCTGCTGTTTCATCACTGCCCTGACCACTGATATGCGAGTCTCAGCTTAAAGAGCTCTCCCATTTAAAACCATAGTACAGCTGCCATGGGGTGAAAGATGATAGGAAAGAACAAACGTAACACTTTCCATTGACGTGTTCTAACACTCCCTTACTCCAACATTGAAATGATCCAGTTGACTTCCAATAATGAGGGGCCATTATCAGGATAAAACACACCCATGTTGAGAATCAATTAATCACAAAGACAAAGAAAATACCTCTACCAAAAACAGTCCAAAGTATCAAACGTTATTTTTGTCATTTGGCCGTCAGACGAAAGAGATCTTCATCTCTTCAGTTTATGAATTCACATCTAGATTTAGTCTTTCATTCGTCTTATTTCTCCCAGATTCAACATCGACCTTGTTTTGCATTGCTATAGGGTCAATAGCAATGTTGTAACATGCTACTTGAATTCATATATTCAGAATACTGTATAATATTTCCCTTGAGCTCTCTTCTTTAAGTAAACATTAATATTCCTTTAAATTCTTCCCATGGTCCTTAAGCATGGTAATTATTAGGCTTTTGCTTTGTTCTCTGACTTGAATGCACAACTGCCCCATCTGCCCTGTATAGGTATTAATGCTCACACATAAAAGCTGGGCACATACACGAGAGCCACAGGGCATGTGCGCTTACTCAATTGTGCACACACACGTATGCTTATTGGCTCGTAGTGAATGCAGTCCATCACAGGCAAAGGCCTCCCTCCCCACCACAGAGCGCATCTACAGGGAGAGCTGTCGCAGAAAAGCAACCTCCATTATCAAGGACCCCCACCACCCAGGACATGATCTCTTCTTGTAGCTGCCATCAGGAAAGTGGTACAGGAGTCTCAGGACTCACAGCACCAGGTTCAGGAACAGTTATTACCCCTCAACCATTAGGCTCTTGAACTAGAGGGGGTAACTTCACTCAGAACTTCAGTGAACTGTACCCATAACTTATGGACTCACTTTCAAGTATTCTTCAACTCACGTTCTTGATATTTATTGCTTATTTAATTATTCATTGTTATTATTCTTTTTCTTCTTTCTTTTCATTTTTGCACATGGGTTGTCTGTTCGTCCTGCTGGGCATGGTCTTTCATTGATTCTATTGTGTTTCCTGTATATATTATGAATGCCATGCTCAGGGTTGTATATGGTGATATATACACACTTTGATAATAGATTTACTTTGAACTTTCTTTTCAGCTCTGGTTCTAACTTCTAGATTCACAGCTCCCGAGTCAGCTTGCACAACAGGTGCTGTTCCAGATCCTAGGATCTGTGCATGGTACCAGTCCTCGGCTCTGGCCAGAAATCTACTCAGATTTCTGAGTAACCGACATCAGAATCTTCTGTTGGGCCAACATCACTAGTATTACTAGAAGTGGCGATGCCCTGTATTCATGCAAAGAGCACAGATCCTGGTGTCTTTTGCCCCAGTGAATACAAAAACATTTTCAAAAGTTGAAAAAAAAAGTATTCAATGTGTCAGTAAATTGCATGACTTAAATCGTAGTCCCATTAATTCAGCCTGGCCTCTGAGAAGATGGTGATGCTGAAGTACATGGATAAATTGGACAGGGTTCCACCTGAGGAAGTGCATTATTGTTCACTGATGCTTGACCCAAGCTGGTTAAAGTAAAATGAAACTGTTTCAGGTTTTGAGGTTGGTTTCCACTTTACAATCTACTGTACTTAAACCAAATGCATTTGAAATGAGTTCTTGTGTTCTCCTGGCAGGGCTGAATATCTCAGTGTTAGAGTACCTTTGTAACCAGTAGGGTCAAAATTCTTAATTAAAACAGAAACACACAACTAGTTCGACTGCATCTGTGGAAAAGAGAGCATAGTACTTTTCACTCCAAAATAAATCCTTATTAAAACTGGAAATGTTAGAAAATAAATTTGTTTTAAGCTGTAGATTCGATAGGGAAAGGATGGACAGGGCAAATAAAATGTCTTTGATTGGATGAGCCCAGGGTTGCCATGACAAGGAGATATTTGCAAAGCTGTCTAGTTCATAGGTAATTGACGGCAATTAAAAAGAGAGAAAGGACATGTAAACACTGAAAGGCATCTCAGAGAATTCAAATGCACAGGACTGCAAGAAGCTGCAGAAGGTAGTGGACTCTGCCCAGTAGATCACAGGCACATCCCTTCGCACCACTGGTAGAGCTGCCGACACCGATCAAAGATCCCCACCATCTGGGCCATGTCATCTTTTTGCAGCTACCACTGGGCAGGAAGCACAGAAGCCTGAAGTCCCACCTCACTGGGTTCAAGAACAGCTGTTTCCCTTCGACTGTTTGGTTCCCGACCTAACTGCCAAAATCCTAATCACCACAGTTTAGCAACACTATGAACATTTTGACAACTTCCTACTGAAATTTAATTTGTTGATATCGCCTTTTGGACTTTAGCAAGGCCTGCAACAAGGTGGCTACTTTCTGTTCCCATTCCGATGTGTCGATCCATGGCTTCCTCCACTGCCAAAATGAGGCTACGAGGAGCAACACCTCATATTCCACCTGAGTGGACTCCAGCCTGACAGCGTGCACATCAATTTTCCTAACTTCCCCCTTCTCTCCTTTTCCATTCCACATTCAGGCTCCCTTCTTCTCCTCACCTGCCTATCACCTCCCTCCAGTGCTCCTCTCCTTCCCTTTCCCCCATGGTCCACTCTCTTCTCCTGTCAGATGCTTCTTCAGCTTTTAACTTTCTCACCTATCAGCTCCCAGCTTCTCACTTCAATGTTCCCTCCCCCACCCACCTTCCCTCTCACCTGGCTTCACCTACCACCTGCCAGCTTGCTGTATACTATTCCTGAGGGGAAAGAATAAAGAGGGCTAATAACTAGTAAGTAGGGATATGGAATGTGCTAATGTGGTAACAGGGAACTGCAAACCAAAGTAGAGACATGGAATGCGGCAGCGAGGATATCCACGTTTTAGGTACCACTAATTATGCTATAGCGTGCACCCATTGTTGCAATAGAAATCTGGATTTACTCTTAGATCCATAGAATCATTTTATTCTGTAATCAGGACCTGGCTGTTCCTTAATTAAGTCCTCCTGTCACCACCATTCTGTTATTAAAATGTAGTTCTACTGTTAATCTTGTCAACTGATAATGTAAAAGCTGTACCAAATTCATGCTCAGGTAGATTAGTTCTGGCTGGACTCCTGGTACACCCCAGTAAATCGCCTGGTATTTCAAACACCAACTCCATGTGATCATTTAGTTTGCTCCTACACCCTCCCGCCATCTTATTCTGGCTGTTTCACCCCTCCTTTTCCAGTCCTGAGGAAGGGTCTCTGTCTGAAATGTACACTCTTTATTCTCCTCCATAGAGGCTGCGTGTGTGTGTGTGTGTGTGTGTGTGTGTGTGTGTGTGTGTGTGTGTGTGTGTGTGTGTGTGTGTGTGTGTGTGTGTGTGTGTGTGTGTGTGTGTGTGTGTGTGTGTGTGTGTGTGTGTGTGTGAGAGAGAGAGAGAGAGAGAGAGAGAGAGGAATAATTAGATGTGCTGGAGCATTAAATCAGCTTCACTCTCTCCACAAACACTGCAAGATCTGATGGACATTTTCAACATTCTCCTTTTGACCTCAGTTCTCTGCAGCTGCTTGAGTTGTGTTTCAAAGTTTTAAAGTTTTCCTCACTGCCTTTATTAAATTCCAACATAACTAACATTTTGACACAGCAACCTTGAGTTCACCCTGCATTTTGTTTTTATTTCCAATTTCCAGCATCTACCAGTTTTTTTCCCCTGAATTGTGCATCTGAGATGCAGCATTAATAAGTTTAAAATGTTCAGGCAATTTACTGCATACTTAAATGTGGCTTTGAATTCTTGTAAGAAAGAAAGCAACAACATAGATCAATATTTCTGGAAAAGGAGGAGAATCCAGGGCATTGCTACGACTGGAAGTAAATGTACGGGGGATGTGTGACAATGGGACTTTTCATGACTACAAGTTCTGTCAGGCAGAAGTTGGTTGGATTGCCAAGAGAGCATGGGGGGGAAAAATGCAAGTATCTGTCTGGATATCACCACATAATGGGCAGTTTCAATGCCATTTGTCCTTAATGTCAATAGAAAGGAAATTTGATTGGACTTATGAATGGGGCAAGGGATCCACCAGGGCCCATTTTACATCCTGCCAGCCTGTGAGCTTCCACCTAACAAGACCTACACTATTTTATCCACTCATAAAAATCAGACACCGGACACCAGCTCTTGAATGTTGATGAATCTGACTGGACAAAAGCCAAAATACAGGAAGGAGATAGAGAACATAGCAGCACAGTGTCATGACAATGACCTTTCCCTCAGTGTCAGCAAAATAAAAAGGTTGGGTCATTGACTTCAGGAAGTGGGGGAGCTGTGCACCTGCTCCTGTCTACTTGGGCTCCACAGCAGTGTAGTGGTTAGCGCCCGAGAAGTCAGAGTTCAGAGTTCAACCCCAATGACCTCTGTAAGGAGCTTGCACGTCCGTGGAATTAGTGTGTTTCCTCTGGGTGCTCTAGTTTCATTCCACAGTCCAATAATGTACTCTCATAATGTAAAGGATAGAACAGCCATGCTCAAGAACAATTCCTACCATTCTGTTATAAGACTAATGAACAGTTCCTAGTATGATAAGATGGTCTCTTCACTGCACAATCTATGATATAGCCTACCTGCACTGCACTTTCTTTGTAACTATTGCACCCCATTCTGCATTCAGTTATTGTTTTAACTACCGGTAGTACTTCCTCAATACACTGTGTAATAATTTTATCTGTATGAACAAGCTTTACACTGGACCTTGGAACCTGTAACAATAAGAAAACAATTCCAATACTAAACAAATTCTAATTTTAATCCATTCCAGCCCAAGGACTGAATTCTATTACAAGGTAAGCACCACAGTATTCTACCACTCAAATAACTGTTTAGCTGTAGCTGTTAAACAACGTCGCAACATCGTGAAAAATAAAAGACTAGGAAAGAGAAAAATAATAGTGAAGGCATTTAAGATAAAAATTCTAATATGCTCCCACTCAAAATAGATCTGGAAATGCTAATGAAACTCAGGAGGTCAGGCAGCTGCTGCAGAGAGAGGAAGTGCTCTCTTCAAAATCAATCACTGACATGAAACCTTACCTTTGCTTCTTGCTCCACTGACGCTGAATATTTCCATATCTTTTCTTGTCTTTTCCTTGATAGAAGATGAAAAACATCAAACCTATTATGGTATATTGTGAAATTTATTAGTGTGCAAAGTACCTTTTGTTAGATCATAGAAGAGGCAGGAACCGCCCTTTGGCCCACAATATTGTGCCAGCTAAACAAATGCTGAACTGAAGAATAAAAACACTCACAATTTAAACTTGAACTTTAAGTCAACCAAAGTAACTTTAACTTTGACCCTTGGGGTATCATCATCAAGAAATATCTTCCCCCTTAAAAGAAATCTGTTATTAAATAAATTCCAAATATCGCTAGATTTGGAAAGGGATTTAAACTTTATTAAAACATCTCATGCAGAGTGTAAAATATACACTTTCTCCATTCCATAGAACATGCAAGCTAAGTTTTAAATGACATCCATCATTTTATTCATTAAAAAGTGTTCACAATAAATAGAAATGTTTTAACCAAGTTTCACTAAAAATTATTTTGATAAAAATCCACTTGTTTCACAAGATATTTCAAGATATATAACAAAAGAATACTCAAAATTTTTTAATTCAATTCAGTTAAAATTAGGATTTCTTCTAATTTTTAACCTCAGACTCAGTTCACTGATTCCAACTATTTCACAGATAATGCTCTCTGTTTCAGTCTAGTATTTGATCAGTGTAGAGCAGCATCCATTTAAAAAATCAATACTGATGTTGTAAAAGGTCAATAAGTTGGAAAACATTAATTCAAAAGTTAAAAATCAAAGTTCCTTGTCCTTCAGGATTAAGATTTCTTTTATAAAACAGTTTTCTTATCCAAAAGCTGCAGTGCATTTTCTTAATCCATTCTCAGTGTGAGGGTGTTAGTGGCAAACTCAGCAATTACAATCCATGCTTGGGAGATGACATCGTGATTTCTTCTCAAACAGCTCCAGTCCCTATTTGAATTTAACTGAGTAGCTCACTACAGGAGCTTAGATGGCAATTAAAAGTTACACAATTAGTAATGGACTAGAGTTACATAGACTGAACAAGGACAACAGGTTTCCTTCCAATTGATACAAGCAAACCAGTGTAATTTTTTTTTGACAATCAGAAGACTTTGTGATTACAATTGTCCTTAAACCCAATGTTAGTTACTTTTTAAAAAAAAGCATCTGAAAATTAAAAGTTGAATTCAAGTTCTCAAACTGCACAGAGTTACTACATTTTCTAAAAAAAACTAATTCACTAATGTAACACAGCATACCATATCTAGAAATACATAAAATTTCATTTCCATTTGGCCACCCTATAACTTTAATGAGGGACTTTTTGTACCTTGTATTTGAGGGACACCTTTAAAGGGAAGACATGCAATGAACAAGACAGCTGCAGTTTCAAGTTGGGCTCCAGTTATTGGTACATGCATGTTATAGTGAACACAAGGACCTGGATTAACTGTACAGCTTCCAAATGCCACATCACACAGAGTGGGTTACTAGGCATAACATACTGTCCACTCACTTTTACAAACTGAGCCAATCTTGGCACATCTTGCATTATAGAATGTTCTTTCATAAATGAAAAATAAACACACACCCTATTTCCATGCTGCTTGTGAGAACACACAGCTCCTTAAGGCAGCATAACATAGAAGGTTCTTTGTATCCTTTACCGCTAGATTTCTCCCAGGATTCACAATTTTGGAAGAAGTTACTGAACAAAAATACCTCAGGACTCTTCAACTGGGAAAGTCAAGGAACATTTTGCAAAAAAAAAATGGTTGGAAAGAATTCCCTGCCGAACCTCCCTCTTTACTTTTATTGCTCAGTTCGCTTGTCTTCCTTTAACCTCAAGCAACAGGAAGTGAAAGAAGTACTTTTGATAGTCTGCAAAATTTACACAAAAATCAAATGAACATAATGTATGCAATGATACAAGAGGAAGAATACTAACTGCGTCCAGCCCCCAGTTCCTGAAGGAATCGGCTCTGATTCAACCCTCCCACTACCTCCCTTGGATCCCCATGTGCCTGGAAGTGACCACTCTCAATAGGAATATTTTCTATGAACTTTACAATCAAACAGCATGATAGCTAACTATTCCTTTGATTCTACAATCCACTTTAATCAACAATTTAGAATTACAGAGGATAATCCACAAAGAATCACAGACTATAGCTATGCTAAACTGGTTTCTGCAATTAGAGACTTGGGAAAATTCTATTAATACTGACTTTAATACTCATTCATCTAAAGGAGCTCTTCATTAAAAATATCATTCAGATTTACGATCTGATTGGTTTTGCAAACCAGTTATTTGCCTTCAATAGCAGAATGGAAGTTGAGAACTTGCTGTTAAATTAAGTAACTTGATGAGACAGCAAAAAGGCCTGCTCCATATTTTGAATTAAAATAACTCACAGGAATGCAGATATTTGCCTTAACCAAGTTAACAGGGGTGCAATAATTTGGACGATACAGAAAATTATATAGAACATATATTAACGTTAGTCAACAAGACTGAACAGATAGCTAAATTTGCTGTCAGCCTCTTTAAACCCAAATTGATGCCTCTATTCTGTGCATTTGAGGAAGTTATGCCTTTATCTCATTTCCAACATCAAAGAAGTTCCTTCTGAGCATCAGCTCAATGCAAATGATTCCTTTCCATTGATCACTAACTCTGGCAAGGTTCAGCAAGTCATGATCCTGACACAACCAGTATGATTGTTATTCAGAATTTCAGCCCCAATCTTGTTGGAAGATTTACAGCATTGATTGGTTACACCCATCTGAGTTTCCTGCAATTGTATTTAGATTTATCCTGGGTTTTTAAATTCAAAATAAATTACATAATCAGAAAAATAAAAACTAGGTTTACCTCTGATCCATTTTGCAACAAAGATGGGCAACCCCTAACTAAACAGGAGCACCTCATGATCTTTAGAAAAAGACGTGCCAAAAAAAATAGTAATCCATTACAAACCCAAAACTTTCCTCAAGATGATCCCATTCTTCATGGCCTAACAAGGATAATAATCAGTTTTAAATGGTATATGTGACAACTTACTAACTGCTGTCCCATGTTTTTACCTATGCCTATTTCTATCTTGGTCACCAGGCCTCTCAAATCCACACTATGGTACGCAAGAGAGAAATTAATTACAAAATGTTCTCACAGATAATTTCATAATAAATCAAACTGAGTGGAGCCAAAGCTCATTCAAATTGCCTCCTGCAATTATGTTGTGAGATGAACACATACCTGAAGTAGTCATTCTTCTTTTGAACACATGATTACGAGAAAGGCCGAATTCTGAGATATCACAGCTAAGCTTTATCTGCCCAGCTGTTTTTTTTTTAAACTTCTATAATCCAAGGATATTGAGTGCAACTGTGTCCATGCTTTAGACCTCACTGAGATCAGGAAACCTACTAAAGATCAAGAAGTCACTTTGCTGGTTACTATTGTATATTTAGCCACAGAAAATGACCCAAAAATTGCCTTCCACTTACCCTATGTTATATTAAAAATTCTTTCCAAAATACTTTAAATTATTAAGAACATTTGTTTCAAAGCTTAGTTATTCATTTTCATTGGCAATTTCTAGCATTGGAAAGGAAACTCTCCCCCTTCCCAAACAGGTCTCTATTGCTTTATTTCACTTTATATTACAATTTATAGACCCCAAAGTACCAGCCACTACTTTAGCATTGAGGGAGCACCAGCATCTGAGTTCCAGTCAAGTTTCAGCCATGGGATTCACACTATAGTGCCTCCCAGTAGCTCAGAACCTGTAATATGAATACTAATCACAGTGCTGCATTTGGGGTATAGATCCACGTAGCTTTTTTATGCACAAAATACACTGGAAAGATAGATTCGTGCACCAATTTTTTGACCTTCTGGATTTCACTGTCCAAACAAAAGTGTACGCCAAACATTGTTAGTAGTTGTCATCCCATAAAACAAGATTTTGGAAAGTAAAGTGCATGAAAGAGCACCATTAAAGATAGTGGAAAGTGAAAAACTCCATGGCTTCTTTAGATCCGGATTTGATACCCGACATCATTCAGTGTGCTGAGTTCCGTTGGCTTCCGTTCTGTTATGGCGGGCCTGAAAGAACAACACAAGAACAACACAGGCTAAGAAGTGGGTGTGACTGCAGAACCTAGAAACACATAATGCTCGGATCAATCATGCATTGAAAAAGGTGGTAATCATTGTGACCAAGCTCAGAACAAGTCTGGTGATATTGGTGTGAGACCACTGTTCTGCAACAACAATGCAAATTCAGCCACACGGTGGACAGATCAGTTTTCTGTAATGGGAAGCACCTCAGTTTACCGAAGGCACAGATGGAATCCTGCTCAGAGCTCGTTACTTTCAGTTGAACTAATGACAGTAACTAGGAAGACAAAAACAGACTACTGATGCAGTAACCCAGCACAAAAACTGAATACTGGAAGAACTGAAAGAGCCATGTAGTATCAAAAGGAGGAAGTTAACATTTACTTATTCCTTTTGCCTCCATTGATATTGCTTGACCAAGTTCTGTTTTTGATAGAATCTCATGCAGGACATCACCAGCAAATCACCCAATCTGATAAAGCTAAAAAGCAAAGCTGTGGGACCGTGTTCCAACACAGTGATGTAGGAACTCAGGCAGGGCAGTCCCTAGAGTTCATGCATCAGCTGAGTACACAAGAGCAGATTTTAAATCAACCCGTACACAAAATACTTGACAGGCTCAAAATCATCAGCATATACATCTAAAGTGCCCACTACAGAACGGTGATGTGGGCACTGAATTATGGATGCATTTGCTTCAGATTTATTCTAATACAACGGATGATTTTCACTGCAGTATTATATGGCATCAATGTTCAAAATATTGAATGCATTTGAAACAGAACCTCACAAAAGTGAAACAGTAAACCACATAGTTGGGAACTATGGAAACCTGTGCAATGGGGCTTACAGGCATTATAACCAGTTGACAAGCCTTTCAAATAAGGAAGGATCATAGTGGTACAATTTTCTCTATTCAATTTCACACCTTTAAGCTTAGAGGATGCAAATATATTGACAGTTTCACATTAGTTAGACATTCAATTTTACTGATAGACAAACTGCGTAGTTTTAGTTAGTTTAAAAGTGTACATAGTCTGTAACTCAATAAGATAGACTTGCTTTAAAATCAATATTTTAATGAGTACAAAATTAAGCCTCATTATCTAATGCCTGTGTTAAAGTTTGAACATAATTTCATTAGCTGTGGGCACATCCTGGGATTATAGCAAACTTCCCTTTTTTTATTTTTTCTTACTTCTCTTCTAATAGTTGTATATCTGTGCACCAGTATTGCTACTGTGACACTGATCTCCTTTAGGATCAATAAACTATCTATCTGTCTTTGGTTCCTTCATGATTTTCTACTGTCATGCATCAATGACACCCGCCAAGTGATTTTTCTATTACCATAATTGTACTTTTAATAATACAACTTTTCACTTAGTGCCGTCAACAAATTAAGACTCATTAAAATAAATAATTACTTAATATCAGAATCAGATTTAATATCACTGGCATATGTTGTTTTGTGACACCAGTGCATTGTAATACACCATACAAACTATAAATTAGTAGTGCAAAAAAGAGAGGTAAAAGAACTGAGGTAGTGTTCATGAGTTCACTGTCCATTCAGCAACTTGATGGCAGAGGGGAAGAAGCTATTCATGAAACATGTGTGCGTGTGTGTGTATGTGTCTGTCTGTCTGTCTTCCTTCCGGCCCCTGTATCTCCTCCTTGAGAAGAGGGTATATCCTGGGTGATGGGGTGCTTAATAATAGGTTCCACCTTTTGGATGCATCGCCTCTTAAAAGAGTCTTCGATGCTGGGGTGGCGAGTGCCCATGATGGAGCTGGCTGAGTTTTACAACTTTCTGCAGCTTTATCTGACCCTGTACAGTGACCCCCCCCCCCCCCATACCAGATGGTGATGCAACCAATTAGAATGCTCTCCATGGTACATCTGTAGAAGTTTGTGATGGCTGCAACACCACTCAACCAGCTGATCTATCTCACTCCTGTACGCCTCCTCATAACCATCTGAAATTCTGCCAATCATAGTTGTGTCATTGGCAAATTTATAGATGGTGTTTGAGCTGTGCCCAGCCACAGAGAGGTGGGTGCAGAGAGCAGAGAGCCCTGGGCTCAGCACACATCCTTGAGCTGTGCCAGTGTTAACTGTCAGCAAGGAGGAGGTGTTCTTTCCAATCTGTGGTCTCCTGATGAAGAAGTCAAGGATCCGGTTGTAGAGGGAGGGACACAGGCCCAGGTTTTGGAGCTTGTTGATTCAAACAAAGGGTATGATGGTGTTGAACACTGAGCTGTAATGAATAACAGCAGCCTGATGTAGATATTACTCTTGTCCAGATGATCCAAAGCCAGTGAGATTGCATCCACTGCAGACATATTGTGGCAAAAGGGAAATTGCAGCAGGTCCAGGTCCTTTCTTAGGCAGGAGTTGACTCTAGCCATGACCAACCTCTCAAGTTACTTCATTGTGGTAGATGTGAGTGCCACTGGACAACAGTCATTCAGGCAGCTCACCCTGTTCTTCTTGGACACCAGTATGTCTGACACCTTTTTGAAACAGGTGGGAACCACCAGTTGCAGCAGTCAGATTCTTTATCATCTGCTTAGAGGGCAAGAGTCCGGACAAACATGAATCGTTTTCTCTGGAATGGCCGAGGCTGAGGGGAGATTATGAGAGAGTGGAAAGGGAGTATCTTTTATCCCAGGGTAGAAATGTCTAATACCATTGAAGCTGAGAGGAAGTAGGTTCAAAGGGAATGTAAGACGTAAGTTTTTTTTAAACACAGAGAGAGCGTGAATGCCTGGAATGTGCTGCCGGGTATGGAGGAAGAGCGAAATCAATTAGAGGCTTTTAAGAGATGTCTAGACAGGCACATGAATGTGAAGGAAGATAGAGGGATAAGGACATCATGTAGGTAGAAGGGATTAGTTTTTGGGGGTTTTTGACTTGCTTTCTAGCTGGTTTGGCACAAAATTGTGGGCCAAAGGGCCTGTGCTGTACTGTTCTATATTCTATAGAGATAATTTTGTTAATATGTGGTCCAAGCCAAATTGTGTTTAAAATGATTCCATGAAGCATCCGATGTCATACAACATAAGTGACCATGGTCTTTCCATGACAATGATTGTTTTCTACAGATCTGGCTTACCATTGCCTCCTTCTGGGCAGTGTCTTTACAAGACAGGAGACACCCACCTCACCCCAGCCATTATCAATACTCTTCAGAGGCATCAGTGGTTGCATAACCAGGACTTGTGATATGCACCATCCACCACCTGCTCCCATAGCTTCACGTGACCCTGATCAGGGGCCTAAGCAGGTGCTACACCTTGCCCTCGGGTTACCTGCAGTACTATAATATTTACTTTTGTATAAGGTGCAATGTAAATTCTATTTAAAGGGGCTTCAATGCATTAAAGAACCATAAGAAATAACTTTACATCTATAAGATTATAAGATGATGAGGGGCATTGATCGTGCGGATAGCCAGAGGCTTTTTCCCCAGGGCTGAAATGGCTAACACGAGGGGGCATAGTTTTAAGGTGCTTGGAAATGGGTACCGAGGGGATATCAGGGGTAAGTTTTTCACACAGAGAGTGGTGTGTGCGTGGAATGCACTGTCTGTGGTGGTGGTGGAAGCAGATACAATAGGGTCTTTTAAGAGCCTCTTAAGTACATGGAGCTTAGAAAAACAGAGGGCTATGGCTAATTCTGGGCAGTCTCTAGAGTAGGTTACATGGTTGGCACAACATTATGGGGCGAAGGGCCTGTAATGTGCTGTAAATTCCTATGTTCTATCTGTCTTGAATGCCACAGATCTAGCCCTCAGCAGTCTAAAAATCTTCTGGTTCAATCGCGGCTCTTGATTTGAGTACGTCCGGTATGTTCTCAAAGGCCACGCACATCCACACATATCAAAATATCAGCTAGATCTTTGGCTGTAGCCTCCACTAAACAAATCCCATCTTTCAACCTGGCCACATTGAATTGGAAAATTTTATAGAAATCAATCCTAGTTGTTTATCAGGGTCCATGGGCTGCCTGGGAATTTACTCCCATTCTCTTCCAGGACTGGACAAAAGCCCGTTGAATTCTATCTTTTAAGATCAGCCAAAACCTTGGGTATTGATTCTACAAAATGTTATTTGCATTTTTAGGCTGAAGTCTTCTTCCGCCGAGTAGTATTGGGAAAGGATATGATCTGACCAAATTCGAGACTGCATTTGCAGTTGGTTGTAGTTGATACCCAGTATCATGATGGCTACAATCTTCATCATAAAACAAAGCTGTGAAGTTCCAATCTCTGAAGGAACACTCTTTGCAATGCACATGTCAATCTCCTGAATTGGACTGCAAATTGAAATTTTACTCCCTTTTGTAAAATGTGTTGTTCATCTATTTAAGGCTGCACAAATTGCCTCCGCAGCACATAACTTTTGAACACTTTAGCAATGTACAAATTCTTAAAATAGCCACCCAATGTGCATTCACACATTTGAAGGGTTACACAACACGCAATACTGCTGAGCCCACACACGCCTCACACTTGCCTGAAGTTCTCAGAGTAATCAAATCACAAACTACCAAACCAGACCTCAGTTCACACCTCTTACCCTGGTCCAACTGCAAGTGCACTTAGCAACAGGAAGTACTAACCGATTAATGAGGGATCTATTAGCAACTCTTCTGAGGGATCTATTAGCAACTCTTCTGATGCTTAAGTGGAATTCTATTGACTGTTGCTACCACTAGAAAGTAGCAATTAAAACAGAAAATGCAGGAGGCATCCAGCAGCTCATTAGCATCTGAAGGAGAAATAATGTTTGTTCTTATTTAAGAAATGCTGCAGGGATTACAGATTGACGAACCTGTCGGGAATTCGCAAAAACAAGATTTATTTGCATTTAGAAAGATGAAGATTGATTTGGACAGCTGGCAAGACACACAAAATGCTGGAGGAGCTCAGCTGGTCAGGTACCTTCAGAGGGAAATGAACAGTCGATTCTTCGGGCAGGGACCATTCGTCAGGATTGGAAAGGAATGGGGTAGCGCCAGTATACAAGGGTGGGGGAAGAGGTACAAGGGGCAGGTGATAGGTGAGACCAGGTGGTGGGGGGGGGGGGGGGAAGAAGGTGATGGTTGTGGGGCTATGAAAGGAAATGATTCTGAAAGCTGGAAGGTGATGAGTGGAAGGAGGAATATGATAGGAGAGAACACTAGACCATGGAATAAAGGTGAGGTGGGGAAGCAGATGGAGGTGATGGACAGGTCATGAGGGTAAAGGAGGGGAAAAGAGGTAGAATGAAGGAAAATAAAATGGAAGAGGGACAGAAGGGAGTGGTTGCTGGATGTTACAGAAATCAATGTAAATACCCCAGTTTGGAGACTAACAAAACAGAATCTGAGGTGTTGCTCCTCCAACATGCATTTGGCCTCATTGTGGCAGTAGAGGAGGCCGTAGAAAGACACATCAATATGGGAATGGTAATATTGTTGTCAACCTGTCTGGGCTTATTGCCTGACAGGCAACATCAAGGGCACCGGCAGAATGGAATCTCAAATGCTGGCAATCACAGCACTCAATCTGTCACTTACCCAGAAAAGGGCAGCAACCTCCTGGTATTCTGCTGGGATGACTTGTCCCTGGACTTTTCTGAAAATCCCACAGGACAGTTGTATTCTGGTACAATAGCCACGTTGAAAATAACTAGATAATCGTAGTATCACCATTAAAACAGCCACACCCTCCAAGTTAAATAGGTGCTGAGTCAATATCTAACTTAGTGTTAAGCAGGACAGTAATGGTCATGGGACTTGACTGTAATCTATTCTTCCTGTCACTACTCGATTCTTAGATATTTAACAGAATAACAACACTAGGCAAGGGGAAGAACGCAATGTGTCAGCTAACATTAGATAATGCAGTGGCAGGAAAACGAGATACAACACTCACAAACACAAGAGGTGCTGCAGATTGTGGAAATCTTGGTGCACACACACACACACACACACACACACACACACACACACACACACACACACACACACACACACACACACACACACACAAGGAGCAACTCAGCTGGTCAGGCAGCATTTATGGAGAGGAATAAGAAGTTGATGACTCAGGCTGTGACCATTTATCTGGATAGGTTCCAAAGTTTATTTTACTGTCAAACTACAAAAGTCGGTCTCCTTCTTCACACCCAATCCTGTTACCACTCCAGTAAGGATAAACCTCACGTCGTCCGTGTAGCGGAGGAGCTACAGTTGTGCTGTCCCCCCCAGGTGGTCAGCTACACTGCTGCTGATCTTAGCAGCTGCTCCTAATTCTAAGGATACAGGGAGAGACCAGAAGGACAGTGGTGGAAAATCTAGCCCTCGGAAAAAACTCGTAGGGGGATGGGAACATCAGCTGGTATTGATTTGATGGCTGAACTGGAGATATGGAAATAAAACTAAAACTCTCCTCAAGCCTTGCTGAAGTGGTGCAGACTGATTTTAATTATACACTAAGTGTATGTGGGGCTAAGTATTTGCAACATTACCCATTCGTGAGGCAAGCATCCAAAGCGTAAAGCTATCGTGCTAACTGGCTTGCTGCCAGAACCAGGTTAATACAATGCCAACGTATGTCTGCAAAGAACAGTACCTCTGCTTTAGACTTGCTCTACTTGAAAATTTAAGAGAAACTAATATTGAAGACTAATAACAACTGAAAATCTAAGCAAACTTAACATAGCTAGGGCAAGAAAGAGAGAGAAATTGACTTGCTATAACCAAATGAATCTTTTGGAGTGAAGTAGTTTTAAGATTATTTAGATATAAACAAAATAATTTCCAGCTGGATCAAACCCATAGACTACTCCACCCCTGTATAACGGCATCCAAACACTGAGCTGGCTGCAAGGTTAGAGACTGCACCCGCCATTTTAACAGCCACTCATTCGCAGACAATGATTTCTTGATAATTATTGGACTTATGCACAACTCCAGGACCCATTCTGAAGTCAGAGGTCAGCTGTCAAGGGAACAAATTTCCTTTTAAATTTGTGGACAGAGGCCATCGTTGGCAACGCGAACACTGAATATTCGGAATTGCTGAAGAACTGCTGCAGTGTCTGAGGTGAAAGTGGCCAGCGTAGCACACAGAAGAATAAAGCTCTGTGGCCCAATCGATAAAATGTTTTAAATCAGAATTAGCTTGCTCATCCATAGTGAGCAGAGCATCACTCTGTTCCTGAGGGAAAGACAGAGAGTCAGCAAAACAAAATGCAAGCCATTTGTCTTTCTTACCTCAGGAGTTCCTAAGGGAAACACTCAGCTGCTGAAGGACATCAGCAGACAATACAGATGAATGCACACAGTTGTCAGGGTTATTTGTGTAGCTCTGGGAAGAATGTTTCATGTAACCACTTAAATCATCAGATTATATTATGCGGGTATTAATTTTTGTGGCCTTCCTATTGGACAGCCTGGCTAATACATTTATGGAACAAAGAAAAATTGTTTAGCACAGCCGATTTATATTTGGAACGCAACTTTGTTTTTGAACTGCAGAAGGAAAACAGTTTTAAAAATTTCCATCCCTCTAAAGGCTTTGCATAATAAAAAAAAAGGCAATTAAAAGGATGTCACAATCAAGAACTGTAAAACAATGTCTATTGGAAATGCAATTGGGTGATCTAGGATTTGACATAGTTTCAGCTAAATGACTTAATATTTTCAGAATTTTGGGAATGAATACAGACTCATTGGGTCAATGGGTTTGAACTTACTCTGCAACAAATACACTCAAAAACTTCTATATATGTACAGTGGAGAGCATTCTGACAGGCTGCATCACTGTCTGGAATGGGGAGGGGGTGCTACTGCTCAGCACCATAAGAAGCTGCAGAGGGTCATAAATTTAATTGGTTCCATATTGGGTACTAGCCTACAAAGTACCCAGGACATCTTCAAGCAGCGGTGTCTCAGAAAGGCAGCGTCCATTATTAAGAAACTCCAGCACCCAGAGCACGCCCTTTTCTCACTGTTACCATCAGGTAGGAGGTACAGAAGCCTGAAGACACACACTCAGTGATTCAGGAACAGCTTCTTCCCCTCTGCCATCCGATTCCTAAATGGACTTTGAATCTTTGGACACTACCTCACATTTTAAAAAAATATGCAGTATTTCTGTTTTTGCACTTTATTAAATCTATTCAATATACGTAATAGATTTACTTGTTTATTGATTATTATTATTTTATTTATTAGTATTATTTTTTTCTCTGTTAGATTATGTATTGCATTGAACAGCTGCTGCCAACAAATTTTACGTCACATGCTGGTGATAATAAACCTGATTCTGATTCTGAAATAACAAAATAAACTTAAATCATAAACATGTTTTGAGATAAATGTAAACAAAATTATTGCTGAAAAGGTTTTGTTTTGTTTGAAAAGCAGAGTGACATTCAGCGATTGGGAATATCAAAAGACGTTTGTGAATATGAGCAGATGGGAGATTGCCAGGTTTTGGGTGGGGTCTCACCTATTGTCAGGGCCGTTCTGTAGGTGCAGCCACCTGTCTCGGTCCACACCTATGCACTGGCAGCCAAACTCCTAAATTGAAGACCGTCAAGCGACACTGGGCCAAAAGACATGCAAGGCAGGGGTGTAACCAGTGAATGCTAGATAATTGAAAACCTGTTCCAATATGTTAGCCATTTAACAGATACAGTGGATTCTGGTTAATTGGGCCAACAGTTAATTCAGGCAGCCACTTATTTGGGACAACTCTTAAAGAACAAAAACTAATCAAGAAAATAACTGTGATTCCATATGTCTATTTGGGACACTATGCCACTTAACGCAGAAGACTGTTGCTAACAGTTCCAAACTAGTGTCAGTCGCGTGCAATTGCATGGCCATTAGTCACTACACCATACTCAGAGCAAACAGTTTTTAAATAGTTGCTGTCAATTGCGTGCATTTGTGTACAAAAAAAACATTGATTTTTGTCACTGATGAATGGCAAGAAATAAGCAGCAAGACAGTGAGTGTTCCGCTCACTGCAAGTTCAAGCATTCAAGTTTGGAAATGCCAGAAACAGCCAGGAGTGAATATGAAACAAGTTCATTACTTCAACAAGTTAGGAACTATGAAGAATTCGAAGGTATCAACAATCATCTCGAATGTTACAATGAAAACGAAGATTTGGAGGATGTAACCTGGCTTTTCAGCTTAATTCTTTATACTCACTGAGCAGGACCCCTTTCCCCTTTCTCCCCAAGTCATTAGTGCCAATATACACCATGACCTTATCCGCTCAATCTCCCTTGTGAGAATCTTATGTAGCCATTTTGACACATCCTCGACTCTGGCACCCAGAACGTGACACTCCATTCCTGGTGTCTCTTTTGTGGTCACAGAATCTCCTGTCCGTCACCCTAACTATTGAGTCTCCTATCGCTATTGCTCTGCCTGACTTTAGCTTTCCCATCTGAGCCTTAGTACCAGCCATCGTTCCATGGCTACTTCTGTTATGCCCTGAAAGATCATTTCCAACCCGCGTGCCCCCCCCATTATACAAAGGGGTATATTTATTAACAAGAGGAGTGACCATAGGTGTCTTCACTGTCTCTTCCCCCTTACCTCACCTGCTGGCCACCCAACTACCTGCAGCTTGACCTTAGCTGTGACCACCTCACCCTCACTATAACACTTGCTTATTATGCTCCCAGCATCCCGAGATCAGCAATCCAAATGCTAGCAATCTGAAATAACATCAAAAAGAGCTGGAAACACTCAGGTCAGGCAGCAACTGTGGCGAGGGAAAGTGAGGGAAAAAAGTGTATTTTGATTTGACACAAACAATGCATTTCACTGTATGTTTTGAGATTTTGATATACGAGGGACAAATAAAGCTAATGTTTATATCTTTATAAATTGGTGTATGGAACCTTAAGAGCCTGCTGAAGATACACAGGGTAACACTGGAGATTAATTACCCAGAAGGTTTACTGGAAGAAAAGCACTGATAAGCTGTTGCACATGCATCCAACCAGGAGGTAAATGTCAAAGCTTATCAGCGCCTTGTTCCAGTAAACTTCTTCCATTCATCAATGAGGAGCTCAGCTTGCAGGTCATTAACAGTATTGTGACATGTTGATGTCCTTATGGTTTGGGAATTTTATTGAGGGATCAGCCGTGAAGGAATAGTTCAGCTCCAAGATTCATAACTAAAATGCTCATGCCGGAATTGCTCTGCTTACAAATGCACCCTTCCATACCCCCTCAAGAGGGCTGTCACTGGCTGCTCAATGGTCAGAGAAGCTCAAGTTTGAGTCTGCACCAGGTATCAGCACCGTCTGTATGATTACTGAACAGTAGCTCCACACATTCAAGGTGCTGCTGGTCTGGTTGCGGTTCAGACCTGGTAGCATTGCAGCAGGATCACAAGCATTTGCTTTCTATACAGGTTTGTTATGGCACAAACAGAGGATACATTCTTCTTTTGGTTTACACATAAATTCCAAACTTCCCTGCAACTTTACTGTATATATGAAAGTACACCAAGACTGGCTTAAGCTTTGAACTAAAATTCTCAAACAGCCTCTTGCTATACATTTTTTGCTCAGAGAAAATACTTATTTGTCTTTGAGACCAGATAACTTGGGACAAATGGCTTTTACTGACAGATTTTTTTCACTGCAAGATTACCATACGAGTAGCTCTGCTGACAGCAAGTCTGCAATATTTAGTTTGTCAAACTGGAGGAACAGATTAATTACTTCATTCCATCTACGTGCAAGCAATATTTTCTTGACCAAATCTGTAACTAGATTTAGAAATACCAATAACTCTTGAAACTTAATTTGATCAACTGCCAGGAAACCATTTTTAATGTCCCAAAGAAAACTGGATGAATAATTTAGAAATACATTTTTAAGACAATAGACATTTTCCATCATCAGATTTTAAGGTGAACAATTTAAATTTGATAAATTCAAGTAATTCCTGTCTGATGTTAGTTCTTGGGCCCATTATGATGCAGAATCTGTTTATTGTTTTAAACTCTACTTGATTATTTAAGTTCACTCCCGATGAAGGGTCTCGGCCTGAAACATCAACTGTTTACTCTTTCCCATAAATGCTGCCACAGCTGTTGAGTTCCTCAAGCACTTTGTGTACGCTGCTTGGATTTCCAGTATCTGCAGATTTTCTTGTCTTTGTGCTAAAGTCAGTTCTGGACCATGAGTTTTCAGAACTGGAGCTGAGCTGTTGCCTGATCCCACATTCTTTGTTGTGCTCAGTGCTCTGTTGTTTCTCGATATCAGGAGTGAATCACTGGCTTCTGTGATGGAGGGCATCTGATGAGCAAGCTAGATGGATCGTTCACCTGGCTCTCCTGATAGCAAATGTTTCAGCCTTGTTTTTAAGCGCTGTCTATCTGGGTCTCACCATCACTGAGATGCTGGAAGCCCTTGATGCTTCTTTCCCTCATTAGTTGTTCAGTTAACCAGCACCATTCAGATCTATACGTACACAACGCTGGAAGAACTCAGCAGGTCAGGCAGCATCCGTGAGAAAAGAATGTTTCGGGTCGAGACCCTTCATCAGGAATGGGTGGGGGGAGGAGAGGGCCGAAGCCCAGTAATAGAGATAGGGGAGGGGGAAAGCCTAGAGGCGCCAGGTGGAGAACCAATCAGAGGAAGGATAAAGAGGGGAGGGGATAAGCATGAAAGAACTGTGGAGGTAAAGGAGCAGAAAGTTGAAAGGAGAGAGAGGCAGAGAGGGACCTAGGATAGGGGAAGGGGGAGGGGGAGGGAATTACCGGAAATTGGAGAATTCAATGTTCATACCACCAGGCTGGAGGCTACCCAGACAGTAGATGAGATGTTGCTCCTCCAACCTGAGTTTGGCCTCATCATGGCAGTAGAGGAGGCCATGTATGGACATATCTAGATGGGAATGAGAAGCAGAGTTGAAGTGGGTGGCAACTGGGAGGTCCTGTCTATTGTGGCGGATGGAGCGGAGGTGCTCGACGAAGCAGTCCCCCGATCTGCGTCGGGTCTCGCCGATGTAGAGGAGGCCGCACCGGGAGCACCGGATGCAATAGACAACTCCAGCAGACTCACAGGTGAAGTGTTGCCTCACCTGGAAGGACTGTCTGGGGCCCGGAATGGTGGTGAGGGGGGAGGTGTGGGGACAGGTGTAGCATTTGCGCTTGCAGGGATAAGTGCCGGGTGGGAGTTCTGTGGGAAGGGACGTGTGGACCAGGTAGTCACGGAGGGAACAATCCCTGTGAAAAGCTGAGAGGGGTAGGGAGGAAAAGATGTGCTGGGTAGTGGGGTCCTGTTGAAGGTGGCGGAAGTTGCGGAGGATAATGTGTTGGATCCAGAAGCTGGTGGGGTGGTAGGTGAGGACAAGGGGAACCCTGTCCCTGTTGTGGTGACGGGAGGATGGGTTAAGGGCTGAAGTGCAGGTGGTGGAGGAGATGCGGGTGAGGGCATCTTTGATGACGCCAGAAGGGAAACCATGATCCTGAAAGAAAGAGGACATTTGAGAAGTCCTGGAACAGAAAGCCTCATCCTGGGAGCAGATGCGACGGAGATGGAGGAACTGAGAATAGGGAATGGCATTTTTGCATTGGGCAGGGTGGGAAGAGGTATAGTCAAGATAGTTATGGGAGTCAGTGGGTTTGTAGAAGATGTCAGTGGATAGTCTGTCTCCAGAGATGGAGACCGAGAGATCAAGAAAGGGGAGAGAAGTGTCCGAGATGGACCAAGTGAATTTGAGGGCTGGGTGAAAGTTAGAGGCAAAGTTGATGAAATCGACGAGCTCAGCATGGGTGCAGGAAGCAGCACCAATGTAGTCGTTGATGTAGCGGAGGAAAAGTTGGGGAGTGGTACCAGTATAGATTTGGAGCATAGACTGTTCCACAGAAACCACAAAGAGGCAGGCATAGCTGGGGCCCGTGCGAGTGCCCATGGCTACGCCCTTGATCTGGAGAAAGTGGGAAGAACCAAAGGAGAAGTTATTGAGAGTTAGAACAAGCTCCGCCAACCGGAGAAGTGTGGTGGTGCTGGGGAACTGGTGGGGTCTGTTATCCAAAAAGTAGCGGAGGGCTTTGAGGCCTTCTTGATGTGGGATGGAGGTGTATAAGGATTGAACATCCATGGTAAAAATGAAGCGGTTGGGGCCAGGGAACTGGAAGTTATTGAAGAGGTGAAGGGCATGGGATGTATCCTGGATGTAGGTGGGGAGAGTCTGAATTATGGGGGATGAAATGGAGTCCAAGTAGGCAGACACAAGTTCGGTGGGGCAGGAGCAGGCTGAAACTATGGGTCTGCCGGGACAGTCAGGCTTGTGGATCTCGGGGAGGAGGTAAAACCGAGCTGTGCGGGGTGTGGGAATTATGAGGTTTTTGGCTGAGGGAGGAAGGTGTCCGGAGTTGATGAGGGTGGAGATGGTGCAGGAGACGGTGGATTGATGTTTTTTGGTGGGGTCCTGTGGCAGGGGTAAGTAGGAGGAGGTGTCAGAGAGCTGCCGTTTGGCCTCAGTGAGGTAGAGGTCCGTCCACCAGACTACTACGGCACCACCTTTGTCTGTGGGTCTGATAGTGAGGTTGGGGTTAGTGCGGAGTGCCCTCCACTCTCCCCTATCTCTATTACTGGGCTTCGGCCCTCTCTTCCCCCCCCCATTCCTGATGAAGGGTCTCAGCCCGAAACGTTCTTTTCTCACGGATGCTGCCTGACCTGCTGAGTTCTTCCAGCGTCGTGTACGTATTCTTTGATCCACAGCATCTGCAGTTGTATTTTAGTGTTACCATTCACATCTAAATGTCGTGGAGCTAGAGAGCTTTGGTTTGATCTGTTGATCAGGAAGGGGAATTGTCTACTCATTGCATTCTATTTTCTGGAAGACTTTGCAGGTCATCCTGTTCTGAACTACACCAAGTTAGTGTTTCATCTGTAGGTATGCCCTGTACTGCTCATTCAACTAGAGTGGATACTGTTGGTTTGACTGAATAGTTGGGTAAGCAATATGCCTCGCCTGTAGATTACAATAATTTTTCCAGCTTTTCAGGGGCTGGGTATCACCGGCAAAGCTATCACCTACCACCCACACTGCTGTTGAATTGTTGCAAATGTGTGCTCTTTATATATGTATATATTTCCTACTTTGATACATTTTCTGCATGTTTTGCCTTTAAGCCTTAACTGGTTTGGTGTCTGTGAGCCCCTGCCACAACACAGGCAGGTTTCTGTTCAGACGTTGCAATTTTGTTCACGCTCACTTTCATTCCTGACTGCAACTCTTATACGTATCTGTCTGTCCCAAGTTATCTGGTCTCAAAGACAAATAAATATTTTCTCTGAGCAAATGATGTATAGCAAGAAGCTGTTTGAGAACTTTAGTTCAAAGCTTAAGCCAGTCTTGCTGTCTGTCTGTTTATTGTCGCCGGTGATTTTAACCACGCGAACCTTAAGTCAGTGCTCCCCAAATTCCATCAGCATGTGGACTTTGGAACGAGGGGGGAGAACGCGTTGGACCTGGTTTACACAAACATTCCCAACGTGTACTGGGCAGAGCCCCGCCCCCACCTCAGATACTCAGACCACATCTCTGTTATGCTAATCCCAGCATACAGACCGCTCGTCAGACACTCCAGACTAGTTCAGAAGCAGGTTAAAACCTGGCCAGCAGGAGCCTCTCTACTCTTCAAGACTGCTTTGAGCACACTGACTGGCACAGGTTCAGGGAGGCTGCAACCGATGGCGACTCTACCAGCTTAGAGGAGTACACAGCATCAGTGACCAGCTACATCAGCAAGTGCATTGATGATGTTACTCTGTCCAAGACCATCACTATACGCGCTAACCAGAAGCCATGGATGACCGTGGAGGTGCTTGCGCTGCTGAGGTCCCGTGACTCCACCTTCAGAGCAGGCAACAAGGCAGCTCTAACAACAGCAAGGGCCAAACTGTCCCGAGCCATCAGAGGGGCAAAGCGTGCACACGCCCAGTTAATCCACAGCCACTTCCAGGACAGCAGCGACACGCAGTGCATGTGGAAGGGCATCCAGGACAACACCAATTACAAGACAACATCACCTGACTGTGCAGGTGATGCCTCCCTCCCAGATGTGCTGAATAACTTCTATGCCTGGTTTGAGGTGGAAAATGACGTGGCGGCGAGGAAGTCCACCCCTCCTACAAATGACCAGGTGCTGTGTCTCACCGTAGCCAATGTTCAGTTCAGTTTATTGTCATTTAGAAACCACAACTGCAATGCAGTTAAAAAAATGAGACAATGTTCCTCCAGAATTATATCACAAAAACACATGACAAAACAGACTACACCAGAAAATCCACATAACGTTTGGCAATCCCCAATCCAGAGTCCGGAGAGGATGCTGTGTATTAATATCGCGCTACCATCTTATCGTGTTCCCCGGAAAGGAGCTCCAAATCCACCAGACAAAACAAGACCAAAAACTAAAGCTACAAGACCTGCACAAAACCACATAGTTACAACATATAGTTATAACAGTGCAAACAATAGCATAATTGATAAAAAAAAACAGACCATGGGCACAGTAAAAATAGTCCAAAGATGGTAAAAGACTATAAGTTCGAAAGAAACCACCACACAGTTTCCACAAGTCCTCAGGGTCCTGATAGATCCGTCATCCCATGCAGGCGGCAGAAGGGAATATACCCGCTATGGACTTCCACGGTGCCACCGGAACCAGCCTCGCAGATGCAGCACACAATGAAAGCTCCGTTGAACCCAGCCTCACAGACACAGCACTCAGTGAAAGCGCCCCGACCACAACAGATTCCGAGTCCGTTGAATCTCCGAGCCGACGACCATCCCCTCTGGCACAGCTTCTCCAAGCACCATCCTCTGCCGAGCGTATTAAGATGCCCCTGCCAACGGCCACCGGCAACACGACCCCGAGGACCGGGGGCCTGTTCTTCTCAGCAGAGACCCAGACCTCACAGCAGCAGCAGCAACGAAGAGGGCCTTCCTGGAGATTTCCAGATGTTCCTCTGTGCTCCCACGTCCATTTTTCATCAGATTAGGATTGCGCACGGTACCCCGCTTAACAAATAACAGATATCAGCTCCGGAGTGGCCGCTACAAGCTGCGTCGCGCCGCCATCTTGGCTTCTGCTTCTGACGTGAGAAGAACCCTGTGCAGGGTAACCACAGAAGGCTGCTGGACCAGACAACATCCCTGGTAGAGTGCTCAGAGGATGTGCAGACCAGCTAGCAGATGTTCTCATTGACATCTTCAACATCTCCCTGTGCAGCGCCACCATTTCAACGTGCTTCAAGGCCGCCACCATTGTCCCCGTGCCGAAGAAGTCTTCAGTGTCCGGCCTAAATGACTATCGTCCCGTTGCACTTACATCCATCATCATGAAGTGTTTCAAGAGGCTCGTCTTGAGGCATATCAAGACCCTGCTGCCCCCCTCACTGGACCCCCTGCAGTTTGCGTACCATCCCAACCACTCAACAGACGACGCCACTGCCATCACCCTCCACCTGGCCCTAACCCACCTGGACAAAAAAAGACACGTACGTTCGGATGCTGTTCATAGACTTCAGTTCAGCATTCAACACAATCATCCCTCAGAAACTGATTGGAAAGCTGAGCCTACTGGGCCTGAACACCTCCCTCTGCAACTGGATCCTAGACTTCCTGACTGGGAGACCTCACTCAGTCCGGATCGGGAGCAGCATCTCCAACACCATCACACTGAGCACGGGGGCTCTGCAGGGTTGTGTGCTCAGTCCACTGCTGTTCACTCTGCTGACCCATGACTGTGCTGCAACACACAGCTCGAACCACATCATCAAGTTCGCCAATGACATGACCGTGGTGGGTCTCATCAGCAAGAACGACGAGTCAGCTTACAGAGAGGAGGTGCAGCGTCTAATGGACTGGTGCAGACCCAACAGCCTGTCTCTGAATGTGAACAAAACAAAAGAGATGGTTGTTGACTTCAGGAGGGCACGGAGCGACCACTCCCCACTGAACATCGATGGCTCCTCAGTAGAGATCATAAAGAGCACCAAATTTCTTGGTGTTCACCTGACGGAGAATCTCACCTGGTCCCTCAACACCAGCTCCATAGCAAAGAAAGCCCAGCAACATCTCTACTTTCTGCAAAGGCTGAGGAAAGTCCATCTCCCACCCCCCATCCTCATCACATTCTACAGGGGTTGTATTGAGAGCATCCTGAGCATAACTGCCTGGTTCGGAAATTGCACCATCTCGGATCGCAAGACCCTGTAGCGGATAGAGAGGTCAGCTGAGAAGATCATCGAGGTCTCTCTTCCCGCCATCACAGACATTTACACTACACACTGCATCCGCAAAGGAAACAGCATTATGAAGGACCCCATGCACCCCTCATACAATCTCTTCTCCCTCCTGCTGTATGGGAAAAGGCTCCAAAGCATTCGGGCTCTCACGACCAGACTACGTAACAGTTTCTTCCCCCAAGCCATCAGACTCCTCAATACCCAGAGCCTGGACTGACACCTTGCCCTATTGTCCTGTTTGTTATTTATTGTAATGCCTGCACTGTTTTTGTGTACTTTACACAGTCCTGTGTAGGTCTGTAGTCTAGTGTAGCTTTCTCTGTGTTGTTTTTTTTTACGTAGTTCGGTCTAGTTTTTGTACTGTGTCATGTAACACCATGGTCCTGAAAAATGTTGTCTCATTTTTACTATGTACTGTACCAGCAGTTACAGTCGAAATGACAATAAAAGTGACTTGACTTGTTGTTTTCATTGATACAGATATTTCAACCGCTCTTTTAAATGTGAGTTGTGCTTCAGTTAGGAGCTGTTTTTGAATGTTTTCTTTGAAGATTCCACAAACTGAATGATCTCTCAGTGCATCATTAAGCCCATTACCAAACTGAGAGTGCTCAACTTCTTCAGTTCAGCCTCACACACTGAAATGGACTCGCCTTTTTTTGATTCCGCTTATAATACTTAAAACATTTTGCAATCAACAATGGTTTTGGTTCTAAATGTTCCTGCATTACTCTTATGACATCAGCAAAGCTCATTTTAGTTTGTGTGGTTAGAGCAGTTAAATTTCTAAGTAAACTGTATGCCTTTAAACTGAATGCATTCCAGTAAAACTGGTACTCACTTCATTTAGCTATTTCATTTGCTTCAAAGCACTGCTCAATCTGTTCAGTATACAAAATCCAGTTATCTCTTGTGGAATTAAACATGTCAATATTTCTGATGTAACCAGCCATTTCTGCTCTTTTTTTAAATTTTATGATTATTTTCACCCAGTACTCACTGTTGACAAACCCCATGAATTTGTCCGTTTTCTGGTTTTTTTTAAAAAAAGAACCCGATCGTCTTTCCTATTGCGAAGAAAACATGCTGCACCGAGTTAAAAGAAAACTGTTGTTATGTTTGGAAACTCTAAAACATGGGGGGAAAACTGAAAGAGAAACAAAAACCCAGGAGATAACCCCGGGATTTTACTTCAGTGACTCATACACATTTGACACGCTGGTGTAATGATGTGTGCCATTCACATGCTATTACATATAACCCATAATGAATTATTTAAATAAAGAACATTCTTTATTTAAATAATTCATTATGGATTACATGTAATAGTACATAAATGGCATACGTCATCAGTGTATGAGTCACTGAAGTAAAAACCCAGGGTTATCTCCTGGGTTCTTGTTTCTCTTTCAGACTTTTTCCCATGTTTTAGAGTTACCAAACATAACAACAGTTTACAATATTACACAAATCTTACTGAAATATTAAATAGACAACAGCGGATACACTCAATTCTTGCTGCAGTACAGTTTAACACCTGTGTTTATCAAGTCTCAGCCACCTTTGTGAGAAATGTTGTTGCAAAGTCACTCGTGAAGATGTACCCTGCACAGGGGACTTCAGTGTCCATTTAGTGTCATTCAGTGCTTCTTTCAAGTGGTTAAAATAGCAGATTGCTGAGGGAGGACAGGTGGTGGTGCTAATCAGGGGAGGATTCAGTACCCATGATTGACCTGATGTTATAAGACTTCATTAGGTCTGTAGTCACCGTTGGGGGCTCTCAGAAATATGCCTCCTGCCTTTATATGAGTGACCATCATCTTGTCATATGTGTAGTCTGTAGGTCTGTCCTACGGGTGGAACAGGACCTACCTAGGGATTGTGATGGGGGAGCCTGACACTTTGATTTTATGAGAACAAGCCTGTACTTGACAAACCTGTGGGATGGTTCTCCCAGTTTAGACAAGTTGAAAACAGCAGTTTGAGCGTGTTCAGATTTGTGACCTAGATTAATGCCATAATTATAGAGCTCTGATCTAAATCGGCAAAGTTGCAGAACCAGTTATAATCTGAATGCCTCAGCTGCTTAGTCAATTTTCTCAGAGAGCCTGAGACAGTATGTTAATAACTTCCTGAAATAACAGTAAAAACAGTGCATTTTTTGGCAAGTGGGAAGTTCCACAGTATAAGGATATGAGATTCTGCTGATGCTGGAAATCTTGAGCAACACACACAAAATGCTGGAGGAATTCAGCAAGTGAGGCTGCATCCACAGAGGGAAATAAGGCAGAAGAGAGAGGAATCTAATAAGAAGATTTTCCCTATTTAGAAAATATCTTTCATAACCAATAATTAGTCTATAAACAGTGAGCTCCTTCCCTTTCTTTCATGGCCCATGTTCTCTCCATCAGATTTCTTCTTCATCAGCCCTTTGCCTCTTCCACATTTCCTCTCCCAGCCTCCTACTTCATCTGCCTTCCCCACTCACTTCTCCCCTCACCTGGCCCGACCTATCACCTGCCAGCTTGAACTCACACCCCTCCCCCACCTTCTTATTCGGACCTCTTCCCCCTTCCTTTCCAGCCCCGATGAAGGGTCTCAGCTCAAAACATTCCTCATTCCCCACCACTGATGCTGAGTTGCTTCAGCATTGTGTGTGCATTGACTGGTAGAAGGAACCTGGTCTACTTTAAAACAGCACAATAAGCAGAAGCTTATTTTGATTCAAACAGCAATATAATCTACACTTTGTAAATTTTATTTTTAAACATATTGCTGCATTCTTTCATAGGCCTATAACAGACAGACAGACATACTTTATTGATCCCGAGGGAAATTGGGTTTCGTTACAGTCACACCAACCAAAGAATAGTGTAGAAATATAGCAATATAAAACCATAAATAATTAAATAGGTAAATCATGCCAAGTGGGAATAAGTCCAGGACCAGCCTATTGGCTCAGGGTGTCTGACACTCCGAGGGAGGAATTGTAAAGTTTGATGGCCACAGGCAGGAATGACTTCCTATGACGCTCAGTCATAGGATCATTGTATCTCGGTGGAATGAGTCTCTGGCTGAACGTACTCCTGAGTATGATGCATTTCCCTCCCACAAAGCCACGTACCCATCATGATAAGACAACCCAGTTTTCTCAACTCTTGCATACCTACTCCCTCCTTTATCTCCAATCTAAGTGACTAATGGTGGTAAAAGAGTGTACGTGGAGCAACAGCAGGTTGACCTGAAACTGCACTGCGACCCTGGTGAATCAATAACCACTGAAAACCAGAAGCAACGTGTTGTAGTCAAAGCCAAGAAGTCACAACAAAAGCTTCATTAGCCAGCCAAACCCAAACATGAATCGCAATGAACAACTGAATAGCTATAGAAGAAATACAAGTTTTACTTACAGTCCATTCCGTACTTAATTACTTCATTGGCATGCAAATACAAAATGTTGAAGAATTTGCGAACACCTTCAGGCGCACCAAGTTGTAGCTCTGGAGAGAACTTAGTAAGGATCTGGAGCTGCAGCTCAACTCATCTGGGAGAATGAGGACCTACAGGGAGGTAGTCACCCCTAGGCTGCAGGCGGCATATAACTGGGTGATTGCCAAGAGAAGGAGGGAAAATGCACAGCAGTGTAGAGTATACCTGTGGCCATTTTCCTTCATAATGAGTATACAACTTTAGATATGATTGAGGGGGAAGACCTATGGGGGGGGGGTGCACAGTGACTGGGTCACTGGGACTAAGTCGGGTGCTGTGGCTCAGAAGGACGAAGAGGTTTGCACCATTGATAGGTCGTTCCATAGTCAGTGGAACAGAGTCAAGATTCTGTGGGCAGGATTTGCAATGTAAAAGGCAGATAAAATTGAAAGTGATGAATAGAGGAATGAAGGTGCTATATTGGAATGCACACAATATATGGAACAGGATAGATGAACTTGTATCACAGTTACAGATTGGCACGTATGATGTTGTAGATATCACTGAATCATGGCTGAAAGAAGATTATAGCTGGGATAGAGACACTTCGGGTCAGAGGTATCTTGGAGCATGTCAATGGAATTCAGAAGGGCAAGGGAGAGCAGCAAGAATTCTTGGCATATATTGGCACCAATGACATAGGTAGGAAATGAGAGGCGCTCTTGAAAAGAAATCTAACGGAGCTAGGTAGAAAGCTGAAAAACAGGACCTCCAGGGTAGCAATCTTTGGACTACTGCCCATGCCACGTGCCAGTGAAGGCAAGAATACAATGATTTGACAAATGAGTGCGTGGCTGAGGAACTAGTGCAGGAGGGATGGGTTCAGAATTATGGATCAATGGGATCTCTTCTGGGGAAGGTATGACCCCGTACATAAGGGACGGGTTACACCTGAACCAAAGGGGGTCCAATATTCTTGCGGGCAGGTTGGCTAGAGCTGTTCAAGAGGGTATAAACTAATTTGGCAGGGGATGGGAACCGGACTGACAGAGTGATGGATGAGGTAATTGGTTTACAAACAAAGGTAATGTGTAGGGAGACTCCTAGCAAGGGGAGGCTGATGACAGGGTCATCATCAGTATGCAGAATACGGTTGATGGAGTTAACAGGATGAGTTGTAACGTAAAAGGTAGACAAAATTGAAAAGGGTGAATACAGGACTAAAGGTGTTATGTTGGAATGCGCACAGTATGCAGAATAAGGTTGATGAATTTGTAGCAGTTACCGATTGGCATGCACGATGTTGTAGGCAATACTGAATCATGGCGGAAAGAAGCTTATAGGCAGGAGCTTAATGTCCAAGGATACACATTGTATCAAAAGGGCAGACAGGTAAGCAGAGAGGGTGGTGCGACCCTGCTGGTAAAAAAGACAAATCAAATTATTAGAAAGGGGTGACATGTGGTCAGAGGTGTTGAATCATTGTAGGTAGAGCTAAGGAACTGCAAGGGTAAAAGAAGGAAAAGTTGAATAGGAAACTAAGTTAGTCAATAATGTTAAAGAGGATACCAGAAATTTCTTCAGATAAAAAAGGTGTAAAAGCGAGGCGGGAGTGGACATTGGACCGCTGGAAAACGATGCTGGAGGGGTAGTAATGGGGGACAAGGAAATGGCAGACAAGCTGAATAAGTATTAGGCATCAGTCTTCACTGTGGAAGACACTAGCAGTATGGTGGAAGTTCCAGAGTGTCAGAGGTCAGAAGTGTGTGAATTTGCCATTACCAGGGAAACGGAAAGGTCGGTAGGTAGATAAGTCACCTGGAGAAGATGGTATACAGCCCAGACTTCTGAAAGATGCGGCTGAAGAGATTGTGGAGGCATTAGTAACGATCTTTCTAGAATCATTTGATCCTGGAAAGGTTCCGGAAGACTGGAAAATTGCAAATGTCACTCCACTCTTCAAGAAGGAAGAAAGGCAGAAAAAAAAGGTACGGAAAAACCTTGTCTGACAAACCCATTGGAATTCTTTGAAGAAACAACAAGGAGGGTAGACAAAGGAGAATTGGTCGATATTGAGTACTTGGATTTTAAGAAGGCCTTTGACAAGGTGCTGCATATGTGCATACTTAACAAGTTAAAAGCCTATGGTATTACAGGAAAGATAATAGCATGTACAAAACAATGGCTGATTGACAGGAGGAAAAGAGTGGGAATCAAGGAAGTTTTTTCTAGTAGGTTGTCAGTGACTGGAGGTGTTGGGTTTACTTCTACTTTATATATCAATGACTTGGATGATGGATTGATGACTTTGTTGCAAAGTTTGCGGACAATATGAAGATAGGTGGAGGTACAGGTAGTTCTGAGGAAATACAGAGACTGTAGTAGGACTTAAGCAGATTAGGAGAATAGGCAAAGAAGTGGCAGATGGAATACAGTGTAAGGAAGTGAATGGTTAAGCACTTTGGTAGAAGAAATAAGAGGATATTTCTAAGTAGAGAAAAAAAATTAAAAATCTGAGGTGCAATAGGACTTGAAGTCCTTGTGCAGGATTCACTAAAGGTTAATTTGCAAGTTTGGTCTGTGATGAGGAAGGCAAATGCAATGTTAGCATTCATTTCAAGAGGATTAGAATATAAAATTAAGGATGTAATGTTGAGACTTTATAAAGCACTGGTGAGGCCTCATTTGGAGTATTGTGAGCAGGTTTGGGACCCTTATCTTAGAAATGATGTGCTGACACTGGGAGGATTAGCAGTAAATTCATGAAAATTATTCCAGGATTGAACAGCTTGTCATATGAACAGTGATGGTAGGCTCAGGGGCTGTATTCACTAGAGTTCAGAAGAATCTGGGGTGACCTCATTGAAACCTATCGAATGGTGAAAGACCTTGATAGAGTTGATGTGGAGAGTATATTTCCAACGGTAGAAGTGTGTAAGACCAGAGGACACAGCCTTAGAATAGAGGGATGTCCTTTTAGGATGGATATGAGGAGAAATTTCTTTAGGCAGAGAGTGGCGAGTCTGTGGAATTTATTGCCACAGGTCACTGTAGATGCCAAGTTTTAACATATATCTAAGGCAGATGTTGATAGATTCTTGACTGGTCAGGAGATAAAGGGATACGAGGAGAAGGCAGGAGATCGGGGCTGAGAGGAAAAATGGATCAGCAATGATGAAATGGCAGGGCAAACTTGATGGGCCAAATGGCCTAATTCTGCTCCTATATCTTATGGTTTTATGGTCTAACAGATGAATAAGCGATCTACCCAGCCTCCTTTCAAGACTCGATCATAATTGGCATTGCTCAATTATACATGATCAACTGCATATATCATTGGAAAACAGCTGAGTGGATTGGATACTGCAGAGGTTCTAGGCCTCGACAATACCCTGGCTGTAATGCAGCAAAGTGCTGTGTCAGAGCTAGCCCCATCCTTAAACTGGAATCCATCCAAAATGCAAAACTGTTCAAGTATACACTGACAAAAATAGCTTTACCAATCAAGTGCAGTCAACTAAAACCCTATCAATCTTTAGGCAACCATTAACAAAGTGATGGGAAGAGTCATTTCAATGCTATCGGCTTCACTTCTTTCCACTAACATATTTATTGATCCGAAAGCAAAATGGTCCTAGACATCTAATATAAAAAACTCTGGAAATACTCTGCAGGTGAGGGAGTGTCTGTGAAGAGATTTCACTCTGGGTTCCATCAAGACATCTTTGGTGCCAGACTTCTTCATAGTTGTTGCTCAAACCCCAACACAAGGGTTGAAGTTTGCATGCAAGAGGAGAATATCTCAAAGTACCATTTGACCAAGCACGACACGTTCAAAGGGGAAAGCACAGAAGTAATGTGGGAGAAAGTTTAAGGACCACTTGAGCTGGGTTCAGGATAGGTTTGTCCCACTGAGGCAAGGAAAAAATGGTAGGAAAAGGGAACCGAGGCTGACGAAACACGTGAGCCAACTCGTCAAGAGGAAAAAGGGAGCATATGTTAGATATAAGAAGCAGGAAGTAGGAGGGACTCATGAGAAATATCGGGTAGCCAGGAAGAAGTTAAAGAAAGGACTTAGGAGAACTCAAAAGGGGGCATGAGAGGGCCTTGGCATGTAGGATTAAGGAGAACCCCAAGGCATTCTATGTGTATGTGAAGAACAGAAGGATGACGAGAACGAAGGGGGGACCGCTAAAGGATAAAGAGGACAACATGTGCCTGGAGGCGGAGGAGGTTGGGGAGGTCCTAAATTAATATTTTGCTTCAGTATTTACAAGTGAAAATGATCTTGATCAGGGCGAGGTCAAAAAAGGGCAGGCCTGTGTGCTGGACAATGTGGATATTACGGAAGAAGTAGTGCTGGATCTTCTTAAAAACATCAAGATTGATAAATCCCCAGGGCCAGATATGATACACCCCAGGTTGTTGTGGGAATTGAGAGAAGAGATCGCAGGAGCATTAGCTATGATCTTTGAATCCTCTTTGGCTACAGAGGAAGTGCCGGAGGACTGGAGAATGGCAAATGTACTTCCCTTGTTTAAAAAAGGTAATAGGAAGAAACCTGGGGACTATAGACCGGTGAGTCTTACGTCGGTGGTATGCAAACTACTGGAAAGGATTCTTAAGGATAGGGTCTACGAGCATTTGGAGAAGTACAGTCTACTCATGGATAGTCAACATGGCTTTGTGAAGGGAAGATGGTGCCTCATGAGCCTGATAGAGTTTTTTGAAGAGGTAACAAAAGAAATTGATGAGGGTAGGGCAGTGGATGTGGTCTACATGGAGTTTAGCAAAGCATTTGACAAGATCCCTCACGAGAGACTCATCCAGAAAGTCATGAGGCATGGGATAAGTGGAACCTTGGCTGTTTGGATAAAAAATTGGCTTAAAAGAAGAAAACAGAGGGCAGTTGTGGAAGGAAAGTATTCTGCCTGGAGGTCGGTGACTAGTGGAGTGCCGCAGGGATCTGTCCTGGGACCCCTGCTATTTGTGATTTATATAAATGACCTGGATGTAGAGGCGGAAGGATGGGTGAGTAAGTTTGCAGATGACACGAAGATTGGAGGAGTTGTGGATGGAGCTGCAGGTTGTTGAAGGTTACAAGCGGATATAGACAGGCTGCAGAGTTGGGCAGAAAAATGACAGATGGAGTTCAATTCGGATAAGTGTGAGGTGATGCATTTTGGAAAGACAAATCAGAAGACTGAGTACAGGATTAATGGTCAGTTACTTAAGAGTGTGGATAAACAAAGGGACCTTTGGGTTCAAATCCATACATCCCTCAAGGTCGTTACGCAGGTTGATAGGGTAGTTAAAAAGGCCTATGGGATGCTAAGCTTCATTAACAGGGGGATTGAGTTCAAGAGTAGAGTGGTCATGTTGCAACTCTACAAATCTCTGGTGAGACCGCACTTAGAGTATTGTGTTCAATGCTGGTCACCTCATTATAGGAAGGATGTGGAAGCTATGGAGAGGGTGCAGAGGAGATTTACCAGGATGTTGCCTGGTTTGGAGAACAAGTCATATGAAGCAAGGTTAGCACAGCTGGGACTTTCCTCTTTGGAGCGTAGAAGAATGAGAGGGGACTTGATAGGGGTGTACAAGATTATGAGAGGCATAGATAGGGTGGATAGTCAGTACCTGTTTCCCAGGGCACCAATAGCAAACACCAGAGGGCATATGTAAAAAATTAAGGGGGAAGTTTAGGGGAGACATCAGGGGTAAGTTTTGTTACAGAGGGTTGTGAGTGCCTGGAATAACTTGCCAGGGATAGTGGTGGAGGCTAAAACATTAGGGGTATTTGAGAGCCTCTTGGACAGGCACATGGATGAAAGAAAAATAGATGGCTATGGGGTAGTGTGGGTTTAGTACTTTTTTTTAAGGATTATATGGGTCGGCACAACATGGAGGGCTGAAGGGCCTGTACTGTGCTGTAGTGTTCTATGGTTCTATGGACACCAAGGAGGCCCAGTAAAAATAAAGGGAATCAGGTGATCACTGGAATCATAAGAAACACAAAGAATTATTATTGTGATTGTAGAAGGCCAACTAACCCAGCATCAGGATATTACTGCAATCCCTCTGGGCAATAACCCAAGCTCATAACACATTAATATAAACATGTATAACTAGTACAGCTGGGCTGCAGTTTGCATTTTTCCCAGGGTACACTGAAGAAACATGCCAACCATCAAATTGTGCCCTCCATCACCTAGAGCAAGGCAGCATGCAGATCAGAACACTGCCACTTAAAGTCACACATACCCTCAATAGGGTATATACCAATCTTCCTTCTGCTGGCATGAGATGTTCGAATTTCTCATTTTTCATTGCTATGGGATCACTTTCCACAGATTGAGCAGCTCAAGAAATAAAAATAACACCCAAGACCATCCAAGGGGAGGCAATCAACGCCAGCAAGACTGTAACAAAACTATTGCAGATTTTTTCTGACTTTCGCATTAATGCTAGCAAGAAAGGAATATGAACTGGCTTCTCAATCAATCCTGTGCAGGATCTTACCGAAGATTACAGGTAATAAAGGCTGCTATTTTGTGAACAAGTGTTGCTGGATGAAACACAATCATCTATGGAGGGGAATAAACAGTCAATGTTTTGGGCCACATTTCTGAATGATGTAGACAGGGAAGTCACATTATCTAGCCTAACTCAAAAACCAGATTGGTTACCTTGTTTTTTGAAGGACATGACTCTCCAGTCATTCAACTTTATGTTGCTGTTATTATATGCATAAAGCAGTTGTTCATTCATTCACCTTGAAACTGGCAATAGTAAATAAGGGCCAGAATATACCATAATATAGGCTACAAAGCTGTGCTTTGATGTTATCCTACTCAGAGTGCAAAATTCCGGAAAAGATTTTCCTGGTGATTCCCCAGAGGTAAAAGCTCTAGGGGGATTTATACAATCTATGAACATACATACAATTAAAATACAGCAGTAAGAGTAAAACAAAATCAAGTGTAGGAGCTATTTGTATGATTAATTAATACTGAAGCGACACTGCCTCTCTCCACCACTCTAGGTATCTGCCAGCTTCTGCCCAGTGTCCTTCTAGCAGTCAGTTGATTCACAGCTAGAACAAAATAAGGTCAAAGAACTGATGCCGTTGCAAATTGAAAGACAATTTCTACAGCCACTGGACTAAGTGAAGCAAGTGGAATCAATCGAGTACAAAATGAAAATGACAAGAATATCTTCAGATTCTTTTTTTTTTTAAAAGGTCTTGGTCTTGTATCTAAAATGCAGGGGCACTGCACCGGACCTGCAACAGACACTTGTTAGGTGCAGTTACAACTGTGTACGTATCTGGTCGGCAAAACAGGTGGGATGCTTATGCCACAGCAAAATCTGAGAGCACAAGATTTACGAACTTTGTCAGCACTGAGACATTATAGTCATGAGAAGAGAATACTGATCGAGGTTTTATCTTCATTAATAATAAAGTCTGAGAGAGGTTTAAAAGCTATTAAAAAAATCTAAATTGCAGACATTGGAAAAATTAGATGAAAGTAGCAGGGGATAAAACAATGGACAAAGTTATACTGAGTGGAGCTACAAATAGTTCACAGAGTAAATTGATTACTTTCTGCTTCTTCTTGGTTTACGTTAAATTTTATCACCCTTTGCCTTCAAAAGAGCTCATCTTAAATGTACTTTTAAAAGGCTGTAATCTCTCTTCATGATATAGCTTTGAATTTCTCCTCATTAGGACGTGGTGCTAAAACATTACAGCATAAGAGAACAGGAGCAGGATTACATCACCTAGCCCCTCAAGTTTACCTCAAATCAATATGATCCTGACTGATTTGCCCAAGCCCCAACTCATGGAAAGGTCACATCTTTCAGTCTGTTATGCCCCCTCGAGGACCTCTTATGTTCTAATATATTCACCCCTTATTCTTCTAAAGTCAAAAGAACAGACACATTCCTTCAACTCTCTTACTCCAGGAATTAGCTGAGTGAAAGCATTTTATATACGCTTTCTCAATTAAGAGACCAAATCAGTGCAAAGTACATGAGGTGTGGTCTCAGCTGGATCGTGTAAAATTGTAATTCTTCCCAATTTCTAAATTCCGACCCTGCTGCAATAAAGGACAATATGCCATTTGCTTTCCTCAACATTTGCATCACCTGTCTGCTAACTTTGTGAATCATGCACAAGAACGCTACTTTGCACGTCTGCAATCTTTCTCCTTTTAGGTGACAATCTGCCTTTACATTTTTCTTACAGTACCTCATTAAACTCCTCTTATCAAATGTCCCCCGCTGTCTACATCCAGTAGCAGGATCCTAATATCCTCCTTTAACAAGTCCTCCCGTAAACAATACATATCCGAGGGCCAAGGACACTCCTTGTAGCCTGAAAAAGGCCTGTTAATTCAACTACAGTATATCTCCAAAATAACAATCAATCCTCAGTACCTGATCAGCCATCCTTTTATTACTTCAGTTGACTGAAACATAGAAAACCTACAGCACAATACAGGCCCTTCGGCCCACAAAGCTGTGCTGAAAATGTCCTTATCTTAGAAATTACCTAGGCTTACCCATAGCCCTCTGTTTTTCTAAGCTTCATGTATCCATCCAGGAGTCTCTTAAAAGACCCTGTCGTATCCGTCCCCACCACCATCGCCGGCAGCCCATTTCACTCACTCACCACTTTCTGCGTAAAAAACTTACCCCGATATCTCCTCTGTACCTACTTCCAAGCACCTTAAAACTGTGCCCTCTCATACTAGCCATTTCAGCACATGGAAAAAACCTTTGACTATCCACACGATCAATGTCTCTCATCTTATACACCTCTATCAGGTCACCTCTCATCCTCTGTCGCTCCAAGGAGAAAAGGCCGAGTTCGCTCAACCTATTCTCATAAAGCATGCTCCCCAGTCCAGGCAACATCCTTGTAAATCTCCTCTGCACCACTTCTATGGCTTCCACATCCTTCCTGCAGTGAGGTGACCAGAAGTGAGCACAGTACTCCAAGTGGGGTCTGACCAGCGTCCTATATAGCTGCAACATTACCCCTCAGCCCTTAAACTCAATCCCATGATTGATGAAGCCCAATGCACCATATGCCTTCTTAACCACACAGTCAATCTGCGCAGTAGCTTTGAGTGTCCTGTGGACTTGGACCCCAAGATCCCTCTGATCCTCCACACTGCCAATAGCCTTACCATTAATGCTATATTCTGCCATCATATTTGACCTGCCAAAATGAACCATCGTACACTTATCTGGGTTGAACTCCATCTGCCACTTCTCAACCCAGTTTTGCATCCTATCAATGTCCCACTGTAACCTCTGACAGCACTGCACACTATCCACAACACCCCAACCTTTGTGTCATCAGCAAATTTACTAACCCATCCCCTCCACTTCGTCATCCAGGTCATTTATAAAAATCACGAAGAGAAGGGGTCCCAGAACAGATCCTTGAGGCACACCACTGGTCACCAACCTCCATGCAGAATATGACCCGTCTTCAACCACTCTTTGCCTTCTGTGGGCAAGCCAGTTCTGGATTCACAAAGCAATGTTCCCTTGGATCCCATGCCTCCTTACTTTCTCAATAAGCCTTGCATGGGGTACCTTATCAAATACCTTGCTGAAATCCATATACACTACATTTGCTGCTATACCTTCATCAATGTGTTTAGTCACATCCTCAAAAAAATTCAATCAGGCTCGTAACGCACGGCCTGCATTTGCCAAAGCCATGTTGACTATTCCTAATCATATTATGCCTCTCCAAATGTTCATAAATCCTGTCTCTCAGGGTCTTCTCCATCAACTTACCAACCACTGAAGTAAGACTCACTGGTCTGTAATTTCCTGGGCTATCTCTACTCCCTTTCTTGAATAATGGAACAACATCTGCAACCCTCCAATCCTTTGGAACCTCTCCCGTCCCCGTTGATGATGCAGAGATCATCACCAGAGGCTCAGCAATCTCCTCCCTTGCCTCCCACAGTAGCCAGGTCCAGGTGACTCATCCAACTTGATGTTTTCCAAAAGCTCCAGCACATCCTCTTTCTTAACATGTGTATGCTCAAGCTTTTCAGTCCACTGCAAGTCATCCCTCTAATCGCCAAGGTCTTTTTCCGTAGTGAATACTGAAGCAAAGGATTCATTAAGTACCTCTGCTATCTTCTCCGGTTCCATACATGCTTTTCCACTGTCACACGTGATTGGTTCTATTCTCTTACACCTTATCCTCTTGCTCTTCACATACTTGTAGAATGCCTTGGGGTTTTCCTTAATCCTGTCTGCCAAGGCCCCTTCTGGCTCTCCTAATTTCATTCGTAAGCATTCTTCCTGCTGGCCTTATAATCTTCCAGATCTCTATCATTACCTAGATTTTTGAACCTCTCGTAAGCTTTTCTTCTTCACTAGATTTACAACAGCCTTTGTACACCACGATTCCTGTACCCTACCATCCTTTCCCTGTCTCATTTGAATGTCTCCATGCAGAACTCCACGTAAACATCCCCTGAATATTGTCACAATTCTTCCGTACATTTCCCTGAGAACATCTGTTTCCAATTTAAGCCTCCAGCTTCCTGCCTGATAGCCGTATAATTCCCCTTACTCCAATTAAACACTTTTCTAACTTGTCTGTTCCTATCCCTCTCCAATGCTGTGGTAAATGAGATAGAATTGTGATCACTATCTCCAAAATGCTCTCCCACTGAGAGACCTGACCAGGTTCATTTCCCAATACCAGATCAAGTACAGCCTCTCCTCTTGTAGATTTATCTACATATTGCATCAGGAAACCTTCCTGAACACACCTCACAAAATCCACCCCATCTGAAACCCTTGCTCTAGAGAGATGCCAATCAATATTGGGGAATTTAAAATCTCCCACCACGACAACTCTGTTATTATTGCATCTTTCTAGAATCTGTCTCCATACCTGCTCCTTGATGTCCCTGTTAACTCTTGGGTGGTCTATAAAAAACACCCAGTAGAGTTATTAACCCCTTCCTGTTCCTAATTTCCACCCACAGAGACTCAGTAGACAATCCCTCCATGACTTCCTCCTTTTCTGCAGCCGTGACACTATCTCTGATCAGCAGTGCCACGCCCCCACCTCTTTTGCTTCTTACCCTGTCCTTTCTGAACCAACTAAAGACTGGCACTCTGAGTAACCATTCCTGTCACTAAGCCATCCAAGTCTCTGTAATGGCCACAACATCATAGCTCCAAGTACTGATCCACACTCTTAGCTCATCTGCTTTGTTCATAATACTCCTTGCATTAAAATAGACACATCTCAAACCATCAGTCTGAGCGTATCCCTTCTCTATCACCTGCCTATCCGCCCTCTCGCACTGTCTCCAAGCTTTCTCTATTTGTGAGCCAACCGCCTCCTCAGCGATTCTAATTTAAACTCTCCCCAGTAGGCTTAGCAAACCTCCCTGCCAGGATATTGGTCCCCCTGGGATTCAAGTGCAACCCATCCTTTTTATACAGGTCACACCTGCCCCAAAAGAGGTCCTAATGATCCAGAAATCTGAATCCCTGCCCCCTGCTCCAACCCCTCAGCATGCAGTTATCATCCACCTCACTCTATTCCTATACTCACTGTCACGTGGCACAGGCAGTAATCCGAGATTACTACCTTTGTGGTCCTGCTTCTCAACTTTCTTCCTAACTCCCTGTAGTTTGTTTTCAGGACCTCCTCCCTTTTCCTGCCTATGTCATTGGTACCAATATGTACCACAACCTCTGGCTGTTCACCTTCCCACTTCAGGACTGTTATGGAATCCGGTAATGACTCTGATGATGGCCAGTAAAAATCTGATCTAATATTGCCTGTTTTACACCACTGCCCAAGATAGGGTTCACTCCATGTTCTCTCTGCGGCTGGTGAGGCGCTACACAGAAGTAAATTGATCAATTTAATTCTTGTGTTTGCGCACACTGTTGTTGTAGAAAATCCTTTACTTATTCACCACTCTACGTCATAATCTTTATCAAAGTAGATCGGCTACTTAAGGAAGATTGACCTCAGTTCTTAAAGAGATGACTAATCCATTATATGAATAGAGTAACAGGTGGTTATGGAAGGAACCACATGAAAGCACAGCCAGCTCTTATCTAATTGCCAAGTACTGTTTATGTATTTCACAATCCAATGTAACATTCAGTAGCAGCAATTCAGAATCATATAGCACAAGGTCCATCATTATCTTTTGTCGGCCCAAATTTCTCTACCAGAGATTTAACTTTAAATCTTTCAGCACTCTTGTACTTTTAGAAGGATAAAGGATAAAGGTTTTCATTTTTATAGGTTAATCTCATTTACTGTGTCTTTTTTTTGTAAAATTTATACAATTTCAGACATCATTAAGTTCTGTAGTTATCAGTGTTTATCAACTATGCTTATCCACTAGGAATGCAATTTGCCAGATTTTATGACACTACACAGCAGCAGTTTAAGGGATAGTCAAGTAACAACACAATCTGGTGCAGATATACTTTCATATTCAAACATATTACCTCAAACGAGGAAAAAGTTCAAAAATCAGAGGTGCAAAGGGAGTTTTCATACAAGATTCCCGAAAGTTTAATTTGCAGGTTGAGTCAGTGGTAAGGAAGGCAAATGCAATGTTAGCATTCATTTTGAGAGGATTAGTATACAAGACCAGAAGACATAGAAGCAGAATTAGGCCATTCAGCCCATTGAGTCTGCTCTGACATTTCCCAGATGGCTGATCCTGGATCCCACACAACCCCATACACCTGCCTTCTCACCATGTCCTTTGATGCCCCTGACCGATCTGGAAATAAAAGCAAGGATGTAATGATGTGGCTTTATAATGCATTGGTCAGACTGCACTTGGAGTACTGTGCAAGGTTTCGGGTCCTTTATCTGAGAAAGGAAGTGCTGCCATTTGCAGAAACCCAGAGGTGGTTTCTGAGAAAGATCCAGGAAATGAAAGGGTTAATGTATGAGGCCATTTTGATAGCTCTGGGCCTGTACTCACTGCAGTCTAGAAAAATGAGGGGTTGGGTGATCTCATTGAAACCTATCAAATATTGAAAGACCTAGATAAAGCGGATGTGGAGAGATTATTTCCTCTAGAAGGGAAGTCTAGGACCAGAGGGGAAAGCATCATAATAGAAAGAAATCCATTTAGAACAGAAATGAGGAGGAATTTCTATAGCCAGAGGGTGGTGAATCTGTGGAATTCATTCCCATAAGCAGCTGTGGAGGCCAAGTCATTGGGTATATTTAAAGCAGAGGTTGATAGGTTCTTGATTAGTCAGGGCATTAAAGGTTACTGGGAGAAGACAGAAGAATGGAGTTGAGAGAGATAATAAATCAGCCACGATGGAATGGCAGAGCAGACTCAATGGGCCAAATGGCCCAATTCTGCTCCTATGTCCTATGCTGTTACAGTCTCATAAAGTTGTCTATGGGCTATATTAACCTTAACATTTTGAAAAACAACTAAAAGATTTAGAGTAAAAAGATGAGCAACAACAAATGGTGTCAACATTCTGCTGCACAACATCATTTGAAGAAAATACTGCTCTTGAGAATGATTTTTAAGTTGCTATGCATTGCCTGAGGAAAGCAGAAACCTTCACAAAAATGAAGAGGCATCTGGATGAGCACTTGATAAGCAAAAGCATAGAAAGCTACAGGCTAAGGCCTCAAATGTAGACAAGGATTAGAAATACAGGTATGTGGCGACCCACTTTCTGTGCAGGCGAACCGGCTCACAAATAGCCACAAATAGAGACTTTGGTAATGCACCTCTGATGTCAGTTCCGCCCGGAGAGGGCGGGCGCTAGGGATTGAAATACCAGCACCGAGAAGTTTTGAATAAACTAGTCTCGAAACGACTTACCGACTGCGTGTCGTTATTTCAGCGCTGTGTGTAGCACATTGCTACATTGGTGACCCCAACGGTCCAAACAGGATTTGGACCAAAGATGACCGACTCTTCGTCTGTTCACACAGTTTCGCTACAACTGCCGACTTTCTGGACGCTGCGACCACGTGTGTGGTTTAGCCAAGCAGAAACCCAGTTCCAGATCCCGCAGATATCCTCTGATTCCACGCGTTACTACCATGTGGTGAGCGCCCTTGACCAGGAGACGGCCGCCCAGGTTGTGGATTTCATACAGTCGCCCCTGGAAGAACGCAAATATGAAGCATTCAAAGCGCTGCTCATTGAGACCTTTGGCCTCTCACGGCGTGAGCGAGGTGCCCGCCTGCTTCACCTGGACGGTTTGGGAGACAGACTGCCATCAGCATTGATGAACAAGATGCTGTCCCTGGCTGACGGACACAAGCCCCGCCTCATGTTCGAGCAAGCGTTCCTAGAGCGACTGCCCGAGGACATACATCTGCTGCTGGCCGACGCAGATTTCAGCGACCCCCGGAAGGTGGCGGCCCGGGCAGACGTGCTGTGGAAAGCCAAGAGGGAAAGCGTGGTGTCCGTCGGTCAGATTACCAAGCCACGCGCCCAACAGCAGAACAGACCAGGCCCGGCAGGGGAGCGCACACAACACAGAGACAGGAGTGAGGAGGCCAGTGAACAGTGGTGTTTCTACCACCAGCGGTGGGGCACAAAAGCCCGCCGTTGTCGCCTGCCCTGCCAGGGCCAGGACCAGGGCCAGCTGCCACCAGGACAGCCTCTTATACGTCTGGGACAAACAGTCGGGACGCCGCTTCTTGGTCAACACCGGAGCGGAGATCAGCGTCTTGCCCCCGACGGGGTACAACACCCGCAACAGGAAGCCAGGACCCACCCTGAGGGCCGCAAATGGCAGCATGATACGGACCTACGGCACCTGCACAGTGCAGCTGCAGTTCGGCGCCAGCCGGTTCACGTGGGACTTCACACTGGCCGCGGTGGCCCAACCACTCCTGGGGGCGGACTTCTTGCGAGCTCACAGCCTGCTGGTCGACTTGCAAGGGAAAAGACTGGTACATGCCGAGACTTTCCAGACGTTCTCCCTGGGTGAAGCCAAGTTGCCGGCCCCACACCTGGACTCCATCACGCTGTCAGACAACGAATTCACCAGAATCCTGGCGGACGTTCCATCGATTCTGGCACCGCAGTTCACGGCAGCCATGCCCAGACACGGGGTACAGCACCACATTCCGACCCAGGGACCACCCCTCCACGCCCGCGCACAAAGGCTCCCCTGGAAAAGTTCCGCCTGGCAAAGGAGGAATTCAAGAGGATGGAGGAATTGGGGATCATACGGCGGTCCGACAGCCCATGGGCCTCCCCCCTGCACATGGTGCCCAAAGCAACAGGGGGCTGGAGACCATGAGGCGACTACCGCAGACTGAATGAGGCTGCAACACTGGACCGCTACCTCGTGCCGCACATACAGGACTTTGCAGCAAACCTGCACGGCGCACGGATCTTCTCCAAGGTGGACCTTGTCCAGGGGGATACCATCAAATCCCGATGCATCCGGACGACGTCCCCAAAACGGCACTCATCACCCCGTTCAGCCTTTTCGAGTTCCTCTGCATGCCGTTCGGCCTGAAGAATGCCGCACAGACGTTTCAGTGATTAATGGACGTGGTGGGACACGACCTGGACTTCGCTTTCATCTATTTGGACGACATCCTCATAGCCAGCAGCAGTCATCAGGAGCAACTGTCCCATCTCTGTCAACTCTACGCCCGACTGAATGAATACGGCCTGACAATCAACCCGGCCAAATGCCAGTTCGGGCTCAACACCATCGACTTCCTGGGCCACAGGATTACTAAAGATGGGGCAACCCCTCTGCCCGCTAAGGTAGACGCAGTCCGCCATTTCCCCCGACCCGACACAATCAAAGGCCTTCAGAAATTCGTGGGTATGGTAAATTTCTACCACCGTTTCCTCCCTTCAGCTGCCCGAATCATGCCCCCCCTGATCGCCCTGATGTCGCGTCCAGGCAAGGACTTTACCTGGGACGAGGAGTCCGCCACCTCTTTCATTAAAATGAAAGAAGCCTTGGCAAATGCTGTGATGCTAGTGCACCCCAGAATGGACGTCCCTACCGCCCTCACAGTGGATGCATCTAACACGGCAGTCGGTGGGGTACTGGAGCAGCTCATCGCGGGCCGCTGGCAACCCCTGGCGTTTTTCAGCAAACACCTGCGACCACCCGAGCTCAAGTACAGTGCTTTCGACCGGGAGCTGTTGGCACTGTATCTGGCAATCCGGCATTTCAGGTACTTCTTAGAAGGCAGGCTGTTCGCCGCGTTCACGGACCACAAACCATTGACCTTCGCGTTCACGAAGGTGTCCAATCCCTGGTTGGCTCGCCAGCAGCGACATCTGTCCTACATCTCCGAGTACACGACGGACATCCAGCATGTCTCGGGAAAGGACAATGTCGTGGCGGACGCACTCTCCAGACCAGCTGTCCAGGCCCTGTCCCTGGGGGTGGACTATGCAGCACTGGCGGAGGTGCAGCAGGCAGACGACGAGATACCCAGCTACAGGACTGCAGTCTCGGGTTTGCAGCTGCAGGACTTTCTCGTAGGCCCAGGTGAGAGGACCCTCCTGTGCGACATGGCTACCGGCCAACCTCGCCCCATCGTCCCGGCAGCCTGGAGGCGGTGAGCTTTCAACTCCATACATGGTTTGGCGCACCCATCTATCAGGACAACCGTCCGGCTGGTCTCCAGCAAGTTCGCGTGGCACAGACTTCGCAAGCAGGTCAGTGAATGGGCCAGAACGTGCGCACAGTGCCAAACAGCCAAGGTACAGCAGCGACACACTAACGCCCCGCCGCAGCAGTTCGAACCCACCCACCGGCGGTTCGACCACATTCATGTGGATATCGTGGGCCCCCTACCAGTGTCCCGAGGAGCGCGGTACCTCCTAACTATGGTGGACCGGTTCACGAGGTGGCCAGAGGCGGTCCCGCTCACCGACACATCTGCCGATTCCTGCGCCCGAGCACTGATCGCAACCTGGGTAGCACGCTTCAGGGTACCGGCCCATATTACCTCCAACAGAGGCGCCCAGTTCACCTCCAGCCTGTGGTCAGCTGTGGCCAGCCTGTTGGGAACGCAGCTACACCACACTACTGCCTACCACCCACAGTCGAACGGACTAGTGGAACGCTTCCACCGTCACTTGAAGTCGGCTCTCATGGCCCATCTGAGAGGACCTAACTGAGTGGACGAGCTTCCCTGGGTCCTGCTTGGAATTCGCACAGCGCCCAAAGAGGATCTGCACGCCTCATCAGCCGAGTTGGTGTACGACGCACCCCTGGCCGTCCCGGGAGAGTTCATACCAGCCCCAAGGGGGCAAGAGGAAGAACCTGCAGCAGTCCTGGACAGGCTACGCGAAAGGCTCGGCAACCTGGCCCCCGTACCGACTTCACAGCACGGACGGACCCCGACCCATGTACCCAAGGACCTGCAAAACTGTAAGTTTGTGTTTGTACTGTTATGAATGTGAAGCAACTCTGAGGGGCCGAAGGGTACAAAGTAGCCCCCTCCTTTTTGAGAATCACAAGATCGCTATTAATTCGGGTCTGGGACCCAGGAAATGAGAGAGAGACACGCAGAATACACAAGGTTTGGAATGTGTCCTGGCCTCAGTGGAATGGAACCACTGATAACGGCCAATGTCTCTTGGAGACGGAATTGTGTATTGAGTACTGTACTATTCATTGAAGCCCCTCAGGGGACAACCAGAGTGGTCTGGTTGAGGGATTGCATCATCCCAACATGATTGACATCTGAGACCCCGTGAGTAAGGATAAAAGAGGGGTCTGGGGAACAACCCCTTTAGACGCACCAGGAGAAATGCTAGAAATCCCGTGATAGCGTTTTATAGCGAAGGCCGGTGGGGGGCTCGTGTGCGTCCTCCCCTGCCTGGGTTGGCGGGCTCATCACGGAAGAACGGTTTAGCTAAAGGAGAGGCCACAAGTGAAGGGCCACGACAATGAGACTCCTGACGGATCGAAATCATAAAAGGAAAGTCGGCAAGTTTTTCTCCAAACCTCTCTCTCTCTCTCTCCAACCATTGCAACACAGCGGTCCCCAAAGGCTACAGCCTGCATGAACTGAGTGAACTTTATATTTCCATCAGACAATACATTATCCCCTAGACAACGATAGAGCTTATTTCTTATTGATTATTATTATACCCGCACTTTTAGATTTAGTATTGACAACGTATATTATCTGTATATTTGCATTGATATTATTTTTGTGTATTTTTACTAATAAATACTGTTAAAAATAGTATCATCAGACTTCAAAGGACGTCTCTATCTTTGCTGGTAAATGACCCAGTTACGGGGTTCGTAACAGTACGAAGGGGCAGACACCGGGCGCCGCTACAGCGGCCGTACGAGGGGCCGTTCAGGGTGATCAACAACAACGGGTCCATGTACGTTCTGGACATTGGGGGGAAAGAGGAGGTTTTCACGGTGGACCAACTCAAACCAGCCCATGTGGACTTGGCATAGCCGGTCGCGGTTCAGGCACTGCGGTGCAGAGGCAGACCTCCCAAACAGAGTCCGACCCAAACTGAGGACATTGGGAGGGGGGGGGGGTCGCCGGTTCTGGGGGGGGGGAGTGGTTATGTGGCGACCCACTTTCTACACAGGCGAACCGGCTCACAAATAGCCAGCGCGCGGGGAGAGACTTTGGTAATGCACCTCTGACGTTAGTTCCGCCCGGAGAGGGCGGGCGCTAGGGATTGAAATACCAGCACCGCGAAGTTTGAATAAACTAGTCTTGAAACGACTTACCGACTGCGTGTCGTTATTTCAGCGCTGTGTGTAGCACATCGCTACAGGTATTTAATGATCAGAAGGAAGATAGAGGGCTGAAGTGGTTGTAGCCATGTTGAATAACTTATGACTCTAATATGAAAGGTCTATTAGCTCTAGCTAACTTTAGCTAAAACATTAACTAAAAGCTTAAGACTTACGATTTATCTCTTCGGTTAAGTCGTCTCTGAGGGCTTATTTGTCGACGCCGAGGTGACAAGGATTTTCCCCGCTGTCGTTCTTTAACCGGAGACTGGGAACCTGAGATTTTTATCATCTAATTCCAATAATAAAAAGAACAATAAGAATATTGTTAAAACTCTACTAATCAATTGGTGTCTCAGACAGCTGTGATATCAGTTTGACCTTTTTTAGGAAGTAATTGATTTAATACAAAAATTTCCAGCTTTATCTAGTGTGCATAGCAGCACTGAGTAATTAAATCTTGTTTTCCCACATGCGACTGTGTTCTTAAATACTTTGAGTACTAGCAGCAGAGAAAATTTCTTGGGGTTAACTGATTTGCTTCCTACAATCATTTAACGTTCTCAGTGGGGCTAAATCAGGGATTTCTGGGTGATGCAGCTCGAGGAGCCAGAAGAGCCTATTCCTTGCCTGTATCTCAATAAAAATAAAATACTTTAAAAAAAATACAACAGTCTTCAATCTAGTTCAACTGTGGCATTTGGTTTTAGCCAGCAAAAAATTACTTGCATGTTTAGCTTCACGGCCATGCACAGATTTCCCCAAAGCATATTCAGTGCTACGAGGATACAACAGCAGCCATGTTAACAGAAATCCTGGACAGGGAAGCACAGTAATGGAAGTTAGCTATTGAAACATGCAATGGATGGAAGTGGAAATAGTGAGATACTCCACTATCGATGGATCAAATTCACTTCTATTAAGTAGCAATTCAAAATAAATTATTTTGTACTTTCGATTTAACATATCTATTAAACTTCAAGCATTCATTGCTTATATTCTCCGAACCATTCCAGATATTTGTTGTAATAACACGCAGTCCATATGAACAAAGAGTGGATTAAAACTTACAAGAGAAAATCTGCTGATGTTGGAAATCGAAGCAACACACACACACAAAATGCTAGAGGAACTCTACAGGCCAGGCAGCATCTATGGAAAAGAGTACAGTCAATGTTTCGGGCCGAGACCTAGGATTTCGACCAGAAACGTTGACTATACCCTCTTCCATAGATGCTGCCTGGCCTGCAGAGTTTCTCCGGCATTTTGTGTGGATTAACACTTGTCCAGTTTTGGCCATTTGAGTTTCTAGGTGGTAAGCAATAGAAGTTAACCACAGAAATTGTTATTTATCAGCTCTTTTATGATGTAGACGTCTCTTATAATATTGCATTCTGTTATGGGAACTTGCTACTTGGCACACCTGGTTATTCAAGGACAGAGCATTTAAGAAAACGGTACCAGGTACAAAATATTGAGAGAAGCCAAATTAATTTTCTCTGGTCTAAGGTTTCCAAGGTCAATTGTAATGTGCAGCATTAAATGGCTAATTTAACTTATCCATATATTCATTATACTAATATGTAGTTATTTCCCACTGAGCAAAAATACATCATTCAACAACACTGTGAAACGATTTGTATCCTTGACATTATAAAATGCAGATGAGTCACAACAAATAATTATGTTAAGCAAAAGTTGAAACAGAAATTTGAATTATAAAATTAAAAATATAACATATACCAGGGATGGCCAATCTGTGGCACATGCAGCAAAAGTGGCGCATTGGATGATTAGAAGTGGCACATTGCACCCCAGTGATAATAATAAGAGTAAGCCTACTCATGCAGAAAGTATTAACCAAAAAACCGATTTGTAGAAAAATATCTATAACAGGAATTCAAGTAGCTTAGAGCTGGAAATGGGTTTTACTGAGAATAAATCTAAAACTTAGCAATTATTTTTAGCGATTTTATTATTTTGTGCATATCTTTTGGCAAATGTTATCTTCTTTCACATTAATCTGTTTTCAATTTTTAAAAAAAGTTCAATGAGTCAAACTAAGAAAGAAGGGCTTTTGGTCTGCAGTTGTTCCATAACTGTTCAATACACGTTTGATACTTGTCTGATCCTGAGGCGCCAGGCGTCTGCACCAGCAGTGCGTCGCAGGTTTTTGCCAGTCAGTTTACAATTGATACTCGTGCGCTACGGAGTTGCACTTTGTTTGTCCTTTGTGAACATTTGCAGTTTTATACTTTTTCGAAAATTAAGCCTTGTTTTTACATTCAATTACCCATCTCAGTGCAAAAGAAAAGCAGAGAGTGATAGTAAGCGTGAATTCAATGAACAGCGGGAAAATTAGTTCTTATTTATAGCCGGTTCGTCAGGAAAACTGTTGTGCATTGTTTGTGAAAACACTCTCTCACATAATAGAAGACATGATCTTAATAGACACTATAAAACACAACATCAGACTGGAATAGAAGGAAAACTGAAGCTAGTGCTTAGGTCTGAGTTACGGAAAGAATACTTGATTAGGAAAAACGAAGAAATCAAAAGAAGACAAAATATATTTGTTAAACGTCTCATTAGGTAAGTTATGTTTATCTTGTTTTTACATATATTAAATCAATAGATCATGTAAAAATGCTAAATATGTCCATATTAACATATTTTTAAAAGACTTGAATGGGGGTACAAGAGTTGTACGGCGCATCTGAACTCCTGCGTGAAAAAATTGAATGTAAAAGGTTGGCCACCCCTGACATATACAGTCGAAGTTTCATCAAATATTAAGCAATGTTAAAATCTAGAACTAATTGGTGCAAGGGAGGATCTAGTGTTGACAGATGATAATAAAGATTTGAGATCAGGTTGGTGTTGCAGAAGCTTTCAGTGACAGGGCAAAGGCACAAAGAGTGCCATGTGAAAAGAAGATACCGAGCAAATTTGTGTTTTGTGTGTCCAAGCCATACATTAACAGCTTTTCCATCAAAGAGGAACAACCAGGTTTCATTGTAGCTGGTTTAAATTAATGTGGGCATTTTTTTTAAAGAGAAAAGCATTTTGACAAATTAGCATATTTGCAAGTGATTGACTATCCCTTAAGCAATTTTGCTTTTCATAACTAGTAGCAGAACTACATCATACTCCAAACATCTTTTTTATATTTTAATGTGTCTTTTCCCCTATTCCTTCTATATTTGTAACATAGTTTTATGTGCATTGTTGCAATGTAATGTATTAAAAGCTTCCACATCTTCAGATGAGGGTACTTGTCCAGATGTCCTACAACAGGGTGAATCCATGAAAGCCATCTGGTCCAGACAGCATACCTGGCTGAGTACCAAAGATCTGTGTGGACCAACTGTCTGGAGCATTTACAGACATATTCAACCTCATAGTTCTGTGGCTCTTGGTTCCCATCTGCTTCAAAAAGGCATCCATTGTACTGATGCCCAAGAAGAGTTTGGTGGCCTGCCTGGTAGCACGTACGTGAACTGTAATTAAATGCTTCAGAGAAGCCGGTTATGGTGCAAATTAACTCCTGCCTCAGAGCTGACCTGAATCTGGACCAATCTGGATCAGCACCGCAGGTCAACAGCCGATCTGTGACATTCAAGTCCGGAGATCCAGGACTATACAAGAAGACCAGGCACAACTTACAGTGAGCATTCTCAAGAGCAAAATGACAATTCTGATTGAGGTTAGAGGTGGAATCAGATGCACAACAATTCCAGCAGGGTTTACAGGCCACTGCTACCGACAAGCAAAAACTAATGTCATGAATGGCAGTGATGCTTCACTCCCAGGCGAGCTCAATGCTTCTTATACTCACTTTGAAAGGGAGAATAAAACTAAAACCACGAGGATTGCTGCAGCACCCAGTGACCCTGTGTCCTCTGTCTTGGAGGTCGATCAAAACTTCTTTCAAGAGGGGAAACACTCGCAAGGGGACCGGCCCCAAGGTATGGCTCTGAAAACTAGTGGCAACCAACTTGTGGGTTTGTTCAAAGACATTGCTACATTTGGAAGTTCCCACCTGTTTCAAAAGGGTAACAATCATACCAGAAGAGCAGGATGAGCTGCCTTATCAACTATTGTCCAGTAGCACTCACATCTACAGTGATGAAGTGTTTGGAGAGGTTGGTTATGGTAGAATTAACTCTTTTCTAAGACCTGGACCCACAGTAATTTGCCTAATGTCACAAAAGGTCTATGGCAGATGCGATCTCTTTGGCTTGTCACACAGCCTTGGATCACCCAGACAATACTAATACTTATGTTAAGCTGCTCTTTACTAACTATAGCTCAGCATTTAACCCAATCATTCCTACAGTTCTGATCAAAAAACTCCAAAACCTGGGTCTCTGTACCACCCTCTGCAAAAGGATCCTGTACTTCCTCACCAGAAGACCACGATCTGTGTGGAAGTAATATCTCCATCTCACTAATAATCAACACTGCTGCACCTCAAGAATGTGTGCTTAGCCACTGCTCTACTCCCATGACCGTGTGGTTAGGCACAGCTGAAGCACCATCTGCAAATTTGCTGACAGCCAAACTATTGTTGCCAGAATCTCAGGCGGTGACGAGAAGGCATACGAAAGTGAAATAGATCAGCTGGTTGAGCGGTATTTAAGCAACAACCTTGCACTTGTCGTCCGTAAGACCAAAGAGTTGATTGCAGACTTCAGAAAGGGTAAGACGAGGGAACACACCAGTCCTCTTCAAGAGATCAGAAGTGAAAAGGGTGAGCAATTTCAAGTTCTTGGATCTATCCTGGGCTCACTTATCAATGCAGTTACAAGAAGGCAGCTATATTTCATTAAGAGTTTGTGGAGATTTGGTATGTCACCAAAGACACTTCCAAACTTCTATAGATGTACCACGGACAGCATTCTAACTGACTGCATCACCATCCGGTACATGGGGTGGCGGTGGGGAAGCTGCACAGGTTCAAAATAAGCTGTAGAAAGTTGTGAACACAGCACTCAGGACTTCTTCAAGGAGCGATGCCTCAAAAAGTGGCATTAATCATTAAGGACCCCCATACACAGGACATGCCCTCTTCTCATTGCTACCAATAGGAAGGAAGTACTGGGGCCTGAAGGCACATATTCGGTGATTAATGAATAGCTTCTTCCCCTCTGCCGTCAGATTTCTGAATGAACATTGAGCCCATTAACACTACCTCACTGCTTTCTTTCACCTCTTTTTGCACTATTTAATTTAACTTTATATACAGTATTAATAGTGCTACAAAAATATTCATTCCCCTCCTGGAATAAGTATTCTCCCCCTGGAATATGACACACCAAATCATCACTAGTGCAGCCAAATGGTTTCAGAAGTCACATAATTATTTAAATGGAGACCTGTTTTTGGAGACCTGTGTGTAGCAAAAGTGTTTTAATTGACTGTAATAAAAATACACCTGTATCTGGAAGGTCCAACTGCTGGTGAGTCAGTATCCTGGCAAAAACTACACCATGAAGACAAAAGAACACTCCAAGCAACTCCATGAAAAGGTTATTGAAAAGCCCAAGTCAGGAGATGGATACAAGAAAATTTCCAAGTCACTGACTATCCCATGGAGTACAGTTAAGTCAAACATCAAGAAATGGAAAGAATATGGCACAGCTGTAAATCTGCCTAGAGTAGACTGTCCTCAAAAGCTGACTGACCGTACAAGAAGGGGTCTCATGAAGGAGGCCATTAAGAGACCTATGACAACTGTGGAGGAGTTATAAGCTTCAGTGGCTGAGATGGGAGGGACTGCACATACAACTGTTGCCTGGGTGCTTCACCAGTCCCAGCTTTATGGGAGAGTGGCAAAGAGAAAGCTGCTGTAGAAAAAAAAAACTCACATGAAATCTCGGCTAGAGTATGCCAGAAGGCATGTGAGGGACTCTGAAGTCAGCTGGAAGAAAGTTCTACGGTTTAATAAAACCAAAATTGAGATTTTTAGCCGTCAGACTAAATGCTATGTTTGGTGTAAGCCAAACACTGCACATCATCAAAAACACACCATCCCTACCGTGAAGCATGGTGGTGGCTGCTTCATGCTGTGGAGATTCTTCACTACAGTAGGTCCTAGAAGGATTGTGAAGGTAGAGGGTAAAATGAATGCAGCAAAATACAGGGAAATCCTGGAGGAAAACCTGACGCAGTCTGCAAGAGAACTGTGACTTGGGAGAAGATTTGTTTTCCAGCAAGACAATTACCCAAAGCATAAAGCCAAAGCTACACAGAAATGGCTTAGAAACAACAAAGTTAATGTCCCAGAGAGGCCAAATTAGAGACTGGACCTCAATCCAATTGAGAATTTGTGGCTGGACTTGAAAAGGGCTGTTCACTCATCATCCCTGTGCGATCTGACAGAGCTTGAGCAGTTTTGTAAAGAAGAATGGGGAAAAATTAGTGTCCAGATGTGCAAAGCTGATAGAGACCTATCCACACAGATTCTAGGCTTTTAATGAGCCAAAGGTGGATCTACTAAATACTGAATTGAAGGGGCTGAATATTAATGTAATCAATTATTTTATGTTTTATATTTGTAATTATTTAGATCACTCTGTAGTGATCTGTTTTCATTTTGACATGAAAGAGTTTTTTTCTGTTGATCAGTGTCAAAAAAGGCAAATTAAATCCACTGTGGCTTAATGTTGTAAAACAATCAAACATGAAAGTTTTCAGTGGGGGGTGAATACTTTTTATAGCTACTGTATATATACACACACTCAGTTTTATTATCATGTATTGTAATGTACTGCTGCCGCATAAGAACAAATTTCACAACATATGCCAGTGATATTAAACCTGATTCTGATGCACAGAAATGCAAGAAGCTGCAGAGGGTATGGGAATCGGTTCAATGCATTATGGATATATCCCTCCCTGCCAACATCAGTACCTACAGGAGGTACTGCCTCAAGAATGCAACATCCATCAAAGTCACCACGATCTGGGTCAAGCTATCTTTTTGCAGCTGTCATCGGGCAAGAGGTACAGAACACCCGAACCTCCAAGTTCAAGAACAGCTACTTCCCTTCAACTATTCAGTTCTTGAAGCAAATGGAAAACTCCAAAAAACGGAGAGCATCGTCAGCTTTAAATTCCTCGATGCTATCATTTCAGAGGATCTGTCCTGGATCTAGCATACAAGTGTCATTATAAAGAAAGCACAGCAGCACCTCTACTTGCTTAGAAATTTGCGAAGATTCAGCACGTCACCTAAAACTTTGCAAATCTTCTATAGATGTGTGGTGGAGAGTATTGATGCACCATCAATACCTCCCGGAGACGGGAGGTGAACGATAGGCTTTTATTAGCAGAAAAAGGGAGCACGGCATCTCGGAGACTGAGGGAGGAGCAGTGCCTCCAATTACCTTTATACCGGGGTCTGTGGGAGGAGCCACAGGAGCAGTCAGCAGACGGGCATGTCCAGACAGGTATACATAGTTTACCACAAGTATATTGACTGGTTGCATCACAGTCTGGTACAGAAACACCAATGCCCTTGTACAGAAAGTCCCTCAAAAAGTAATGGATATGGCCCAGACCACCATGGGTAAAGCCCTCCCCTCTGTGGAGCACATCTACATGGAGTGCTGTCGCAGGCGAGCATCATCAATCATCAGGGTCTCTCACCACCCAGGACATGCTCTCTTCTCGCTGCTGTCATCAGGAAGGTGGTACAGGAGCATCAGGGTCTCTCACCACCCAGGACATGCTCTCTCCTCGCTGCTGTCATCAGGAAGGTGGTACAGGAGCATCAGGGCCCTTGCCACCAGGTTCAGGAAAAGCCATTACCCTTCATTCACCAGGCTTTTAAACCAGATATGATAATTCCACTCAACTTCACTTGCCCCATCACTGAACTGACCCCAATGGACTGAATTTACTTTCAAGGACTCTTCAACTCATGTTCTTGATATTTATTGCTTATTTATTTATTCTTATTATTATTTCTATTTTTTTGCTTTCTTTTTGTATGTGCAGTTTTTTCTTGCACATTGGTTGTTGTCTGCCCTGTTGGGATGTGGTGTTTCATTGATTCTGCTGTGGTTTTTTGTATTTACTGTGATTGCCCATAAGAAAATGAATCACAGGGTTATATATCGTGACATATATATGTACGAGGGGTGATTGCTAAGTCCGTGGGCTAAGGTAGAAGGAGTCAATTTTAGAAAACCTAGCACATTTATTTTTCAACATAGTCCCCTCCTACATTTACACACTTAGTCCAGCGGTCGTGGAGCATACGGATCTTGGACCTCCAGAGAGTGTCAACAGCAGGGGTGATTGATAAGTCTGTGGCCTTTGGTAGAAGGAGATGAGTTATACAGCTCTCATTACATGTACATGCAGGTCAACTCTTTGAGTGATTATGCAGGGAGTTTGGTTAATAACTAATTTCCAACTTATCAATCACCCCCGATAAGTTATTAACTGATGAGTTATTAACTTCAAACTTCCTGCATAATCACTCAAAGAGTTGAGCTGCATGTGCATGTAATGAGAGCTGTATAACTCATCTCCTTCTACCTAAGGCCACAGACTTATCAATCACCCCTGCTGTGGACACTTTCTGGAGGTCCAAGATCCGTATACTTCACGACCGCTGGACTAAGTGTGTAAATGTAGGAGGGGACTATGTTGAAAAATAAATGTGCTAGGTTTTCTAAAATTGGCTCCTTCTACCTTAGCCCACGAGCTTATCAATCACCTCTTGTACTTTGATAATAAATTTACTTTGAACTTTGAAACCCTCATCTCTACTAGTTTAGCCACACTATGACCACTCTGATGACTGCATTTGCGAATAGTGCTCATAATGCTGTGTGCCTGTGATGTTGGAAAAGTAAGATTTATATTGCACCTACAGTATGCATATATGTATTTGTTAATTTGACAAAAAAACCTCAACTTTGACTTTAACAGACGTAAACATTGTATTGAGACATGACCTTCTCATTAAGCAAAGCCCATGGGAAATCAAGAATACTGTACAACATAATTGACATGTATAAAATTTCAAATCCTCCTAGTTTATATTCTTCAAAATATTCCCCAGTTGTTGTTTGTAGTAACAAAAGCAGTCCACATGAACACATTGTATTAACACGACAAGTTGTAGCAGTTCGATTGCACAACATCTACAAGTTTCTAAATATGAATCCACAGTGTGCTCTCTTTCCAACAAAACAATCTATGTTGCACACTCTCTCTGTCTGGTTATTGAGCTTACCAAGGACTTATTAAAATTTCATTATTTGGAAGGTTAATGTCTCTACCCAGCTACAATTTCTTGTCTTTTAACCTTGTAAAATTCTTTAAAAAAGTAAATGATACAAGAATAAATAATTAAACAGAGATATCGTGAGTGAGATGCCTCCCACATGATCTTTTATTAACCAAATTGTGAGGAGTGGATTACAAGTGTGGTGCACTTACCTTCATTCTCATATCTCGAGCGTGCTTCTCCAATTCCTTCCTCACTTCTTCTCTGCTCATCTTGCTGGTGTTCAGAACTAAATGCTTCCATTCAATCTGCTGGAAACTGTGTGGGTCATGTGATACAAACAAGCCAATCTTCACCTTTTTCACAGTGTGGAGGTACTTTCTGTAAGACTCCTCAAATTCAAAAAACAAGTCACTGAGTGTTCGAAAAATCAAGGGCTTGTCCATCAAGTCCTCTCTTCTGCTCATACCTAGAGTGCCGTAACGACCATTGTAGTAGACACCAAGTACCACATGGTGAAAGCAATTCCCTGAGAACTGGGTTTTAAAGCTGATTGGAAAGCGTTCTAGGACTGCTAGTCCATTGGTAAAGTATCTAATTATTATGTTAAGGATCAAAATAAACATTTAAAATACATAAGGCGAGGCTCAGTCTTTCACTTATACTAGAGAAAAATCTCTAAAATTATTCAATAGTATGTAACTTACATGATTGTCATGTGTCATTAGGGCAATTGTGATGGAAAGTCTGGTTGAACTTAACAGCTGAGAATGGAATCGTGATGGAGTAATTTCCTGGCCCTGCTTCAGGAGAAATTGCTTCCCAGCATTCTCTGTCAAAGGTCACACATGTAGAATGACATTTTGGGAATTACAAGTTTCCAAATTCACTTGAGGATCAACAAAGTAACAGACAAAATATTTGCAAGTTATTAATTATGTAAAATGTTATGATAACAGAGAAATGCTGTCTAAGTTCAATGAGACTTTAATTTACAGAAAGTTGCTAAGATATCCACTCAAGATCAGAAATTCGATTAACTTATTTTAACGAAGGGCATCACCATGAATTTTCTTCTCAAAAACAGTTTCTTGGAAACTACTTGCACCATTTTGTATGAAATTTAATTTGAAACCTTACAGATGCCAGTAATCAAGTCTACATTTACAGTTCAAAATGCAGATAAAGTAAATGTCATTCAGCCATACCTTTAATGTGCTCATAATTCACCACATAAAGGTATCTGATTTTCAGAATAATTCCTCGGGCACTGCCAAACAATACTTTCACCAACATCTGGCTGCCTCTTTGACTGACATTCAGAGGTTAATTCAAAGTCACTTGAACAAAATTAGGGCAAATTGACTCTTTGCGATTGAAAATCAAAGAATGACCATTTCTTTATTAGATCACCTACAAGAGAGAATCTGCAGATGCTGGAAATCCAAGCTACACACAAAATGCTGGAGGATCTCAGCAGGCCAGACAGCATCTATGGAAAAGAGTACAGTTGACATTTCAGTCTGAGACTCAAAGCAGGACTGAAGGGTCTTGGCCTGAAACATCAACTGTTTACTCTTTTCCAGAGATGCTGCCTGGCCTGCTGAGTTCCTCCAGCATTTTGTGTGTGTTATCATAGGTTAGACAATCAGGTTGAGTCAGAAGTTAATCCAGGGTTGCTTGGGAGACCATCCATTCACAAAAATATGAACAGTGTTAATAAAACATCAGTTAGTTCCTTTGCCATCTTCTGTAAAATACATCTATTTTACTTAACTTTAATTAGTGTTATTGGAAACTAACATGCAAAATTGTGATGCTCAAGAGTTGGAAGGGCAGTTGGTAATTAGGGCATGATGTTACAAGCTCTCAGTTCCTTTGGACATAGCCCAGAAGAATGATTTTTAAACACAAGAGCCAGCTCCATTCAGTGTCTGTAATTTGGCCTCTTCCAATTGACTCACAATCAGTAAACATTTCTGTTAATGTCTCCAAGTTTCCCATCTATTGTCTGAAGTTGCCCCATTGTGCTCCTACATGCCTTAGAGGTCAGACAAAATGCCTGCCAAAATTTCAACATTTCTTCCTTGCTTTGTGCAGCTGAACTATCAGATCTGATTAGGATCCTGTTGCAATAGCCTGAAGGGGAAAGCTTTCAATTTAATTCAAGTGCCACAATCTTCTGTTAGCCCTGCAATTCTACAGCACAACAGCAACACTGTTGTTTGGTTTCCCATATCCATCTCCCTCTCCTGTTTTTATTTTCTCTATTAAAGGAAGGTTAATTTTCAGTCTGTTGCCTCTTCCTCCTTATCCTCTTTCTTCAGCTCTTTAGCTCTTCCATATCTCAACTCCTAGTTTCTCAAATCATCCCCTTTTATCCACCTACCTTCTCCCTCACCTGAACTCACCTATCTCCTACAAGAGAGAATCTACAGATGCTGGAAATCAAAGCAACACACACAAAATTTTAGGAGGATCTCAGCAGGTTAGGCAGCATCTTTGGGAAAAGAGTACCATCGACATTTTGGACTGAGACCCTTCGACAGCACTGACAAAAAAAGATGAGGAGGATCCTGCTAAAGGTCGCGAAACATTTTCCCTCCAAAGATGTTGCTTGACCTGCTGAGATTTGTTTAAGGTTTTCAGCATCTGCAGAAACTCTCATCTTTCTTACGTTTTGATGTTATATTTGGACATTTTGGACTTGTCACCATAACGCGCAGTCCGATGTTTATTGCCACTTCCAAGATCCTCGTAGGTCATCGTCAAAAGAGATGTTTAAATTTATATAGTCGTCAGCAAACTAAGTTAGCAGTCAGCTTCAAATCCCTTTGGTCCACAAATCTTCCATAAATGCAAAGAAATACCAGCCCTGAACTTCCTGAGTTGATGCCATCAGACTTTAAGGGAATAAACAGGGAATGGACTCGAAGGTCCTATTCTTCCTTGGCTGTCCCTCAGGATCAAGAATGACATCCTTCCACTCTGGCTCTGCGCATTCTAAGATGATTAGATCAAGATGGGAGCCACAGATGGATTAGGAGTTATCTCACAGGAATGGCAGGTGGGCAGTTTGGCAGAGGAAGACTGTCAAAATGGTTACTGCACCATTTTCCATATGGCTTCTGCATGTCCCCAATGTATAAACCCAAGATACTCAATGTCATCCCAGATCCATGGCTGTTTTGAGTGGCCGTGGATCACGGTTCTCTCATCTAATTGCCAAACTCTGCTAGCACAATTTGAACACCTTAGGTGTCTGCCACTTGCAGAGGATTCAGAAAGATTCCGGAACACAAGGGGGCTCATTCAGAGTGGCCAGATGTTTCCATCGAAGGACCATTGTGAACAGCCAATAAGGCAAATTCACACGTCCCAGCCTTTTTCCCAGGCTTCTGTTTCTTACTCCCACCCTTAGCACAAAGAAACCATATCAGAGATCTGGAGATATTTGGGCCAGCAACAGGAAAGACTTGAAAGGGTAAATTGCTCTTTCTATTTACTGAATATACTGTAGGTAGCAACTGTTAGAAGTAATTCTTCCATTTGGAAAGGTTAATTTTACATACAGATTAGGGATATCTATAAACACATTATCTACATTTGTGTAAATGAACTGAAAGTCTATGAAAACAAAATGCCAGCCAATGGTTGTAAATCTGCCATGGACACAGAACTCCAGGTTTTAATTTTCTTTCAGATTTCTGCAAAACATGGATAAAAATAAACTCTACTTATTCCTTATATGGGGCTATTCTTTATTTAAATTGATATAAGAGTTTAAATTAATGCATACTAATATACAGTGTAATTATTTTGCAAGTAAGTTAATAATTGAGGTTACACGCAATTTCCATTTAGGTTAATTTTTTTTAAAATCATAAAGGAAGATAATCATTTCTTCCCCTTCACTCTTTCCAAACAATGTATTGATCAATCTCTGCTGAGAGTACATTTGTGAAAATGATAGCCACAGACAGCTCAGAGAGATTTATATCTGTTACACTTAAGATGTCAAGTTATCAAAAAGGTCTGGTACTAAAAGCTTGGAGAGGCATTCAGGTGGCCATTTTCTTTTATATACATTCAGCAATTCTGACACAAAGGATGTACAGAAATAATCTAAGATTATTATCCTTGTGCCAGCTCCAATCTCAACTTCAACTGGAGAGAACAGATATCGGAAAAGATATTGTTTCACTCCTACTAATCTAATTTCTCCAGTGAGGTTGTTGGTCTTCCGTGGCAGATGGTGGGGACAAATTCCACTTCAGATCGGCTGCCACAAACACATATCTGACAGAGTTTCCAGGCACGCTTAGGGTTCAAGCCATTGTTGCTGGAATTCTCCGCCAACACAGGCATAGGAAATGTGCAAAATGAGATCCAATATTTGCCCAGTAAATGCATGAAAAGAGTATTGCAAATTTCACCTTATTTCAGCTCTCGTCCAGAGTGCATATTGAAAGATTTATCATCAACAAGAGATTCTGCAGATCTCTGGACATCCAGAGTAACACATACAAAATGCTGGAGGAGCTCAGCAGGTCAGGCAGCATCTATGGAGAGGAATAAACAGTGTGACATTTCAGGCCAAGACACCTTATCAGGACTGGAAAGGGAAAGATGCCAGAATAAAAAGGTTGGGTGGTGGAAGGAGGACAAGCATGAAGATGATAGGTGAAGCCAGGTGAGTTGGGGGTGGTGAAATAAGAAGCTGGGACGTGTTGGGTGGAAAAAAACAAAGGGCTGGAGAGGAAGGAATCTGATAGGAGAGGAGAGTGGACCATGGGAGAAAGATAAGGAGGAGGGGCACCAGGGGGAGGTGATAAGCAGATGAGGAGAAGAACTAAGAGGCCATACTGGGGAATTGAAGATCAGGGAAGGAAGAGGGGAAAATATGTACTGGAAGTTGAAGAAATCCATGTTCATGCCATCAGGTTGGAGGCAACACAAACAGTATATGAGGTGTTGCTCTTCCATCTGAGAGTGGCCTCTTTGTGACAGAAGAGGTGGCCATGGACTGACATGTCATAATGGGAATGGGGTAGGAATTAAAACGGTAGGCCACTGGGATATTCTGCTTTTGGCAGATGGAGTAGAGGTGCTCACAAAGTGGTTCCCCAGTTTACCCCGGGTCTCACCAGTGCAGAAGATGCCTCATCAGGACCACTGGATACAGTAGACAACCCCAACGGATTCGCAGGTGAAGTGGTGCCTCACCTGGAAGGCCTATCTGGGGCCTTGAATGGAGGTGAGGAAACAGGTGAATGAACAATTGTAGCATTTCTGTTGCTGGCAGGGAGAAGTGCCTGGAGGAAGATTAGGGAGGGATGAATCAACAAGAGAATCATGGAGGGAGCAATCACTGCAGAAACCAGAGAGTTGAGAGGGGCAGATGTGTTTGGTAATAGGGTGGTGGAAGTTGCGGAGAATGTGTTGGATGTGGAGACTCATGGGGCATAAGGTGAGGACAAGAGGAATGGTGGAGATGTGGGTGAAGGCAGCATCAATGGTGGAGCAATAGGAAACCCCAATCTTTGAAGGAGGAGGACAGCTCTGATGTCCTGGAATGGAAAGCCTCATCTTGGGAACAGATGTGGCGAGGACAAAGGAAATGAGAAAAGGAAATGAGAAAAGGGAATGGCATTTTTACAAGAAGCAGGGTGGGAAGATCAGGATATCTGTGGGAATCGGTGGGCTTATAAAATATATTAGTAGACAGTTTGTCTCCAGAGATGGAGAAAGAGAGATCAAGGAAGGGGAGAGATATGTCTGAAATGGACCAACTGAATTTAAGGGCAGGGTGGAAGTTGGAGGCAAAGTTGGTGAATTTGATGAGCTCGCACGGGTGAATGAAGCAGCACCAATTAGGTCATCGATGTAGTGCCAGAAGAGTTGGGGAGCATTACCAGAGAAGGCTTGGAACATGGGGCCAATGAAACAGCAGGCATAGCTAGGGCCCATGCGCGTGCCCATGGCTACAACTTGAGTTTGGAGAAAATGGGAGGAGCTAAAAGAGAAATTGTTGAGGGTGAGGACCAGTTCTGCCAGAAGAAGGTGGGTAGTGATTGGAAGGGAAATGGTTGCATCTGTTGTCAAGAAAGAAGCAGAGAGCTTTAAGGTCTTCCTGAAGGGGTAAAAGAAGTGTAGAGAGACTGGACATTCATGGTGAAAATGAGATGATCAGGGCCAGGGAACCCAAGGCTGCTGAGGAGGTTGAGAGCTGTATTTTTGCAGATGTAGGTGAGAAGGGTGATTCAATGGAGTCACGAGTTTAATGGGACAGGCGCAGGCAGAAACAATGGGCCTACCCAGAGAGTCAGGTTTGTGAATCTTGGGATCTTTGCGATTTATCATTCACACTGCTGAGCCCCAGCCTTTGGTGGTGAAGGGAAAAAACAACCTAACTGCAACTCGTAGTTTTTCAGAGACATGGGAAATAGCACGCTAGCTTTTACTACAGCTCACACCTTCCTCCTTGGTCAATACTCTCCACGTACATCCTGCCAAACCTCAGAGCTGCTACAGAATAACCGATCACTCACAGCTGGGGAAATTCCAACCATTGTGCAAACACTCAAAAAGGAGAGCCAATTTATGTTTGAAAATTAATATTTCAAGAATGCAGGTGATCATTCAATGGAGTTTAGTGAATCATTTACTTAAGACTGGAGAGAAGGTTTATTGTTTTAATGGATGTTATTAGTAATACCCATACTGACATCATTGAGGGAAATTGTGGTGGGGTACATTGTAACTGCTGATGGCCACGTGTTCACATAATTACCACGTACCAGCTTGATTTCCTTCAAATGGTATTTAGTGCTTACTGTATTAACCATCCAGCTCAGTAGGTTAAATGTCAGCTTTTAGTGACATTTTCCACTTGGCTCCACCCCAGTGGCCACTTAAATAATGCTTAGCTCAAGAAAATAGAGCAGTGATTGTGAAGAGATAATTATGCACTGTGTGCGCAAGTATGTGCTGTAAAGCACAATTGCACCTCAGCAAAATGAAAAGTCCCTGGAATAAACAGCAGTTCATGACTTAGCTTTTCTCCAAATATGGTTGCACGAAGCTTAAAGTGAACTTTCACTTACCCTGTATTATCCATCTATGGAAATGCACGGGATGGGCCTGTGCATCTGAGGGACATTAAATAAGAGGGAACGTAATTCGTGCTGGAAATCAGAAATAAAAACAAAGAATGCTCAAAATATTTAGGCCAGGTAGCAGCTGTGGGAAAACAGTTAACATCTGAAGCTGAATATTTTTCATCAGAAATCTAATAAGATGGTACTGAGGAAGCATCTTCAATCTGACAGATTAGCTTGATTTCTCTTGCCACACGTACTGCCTGACCACATGAGTATTTCCAGAGGAAAAGGTTTTGCATTTAAATTGGATTATTATGTCACAAAAGCCACAAGTGCTACACTATTGATGAATCCACTCTTCAAGTCAGAACATAGTTACTGTGGCAGACAATTTGTTCTCAACAAAGCCTCACAAAAAACAACCAGATCATTTGTTCTGGCAACACAGGCAAGGACTTGGCCACCAGGAAAGCACTCCTGCTTTTCTTTGAAACCGTGTCAATGGCGCCTTTAACATCCAGAGAGGAAAAGCAAGGTCTTTGTTTCAAAAACTTAAGTGAATTGAAAAGAGCAGGACAAATGAGGAACTATTTGGAGAGCTAGACAAAAAGAACCAGCCAATGCCTTGAATTATGGAAAGGCATGTGGAATATAAACTATGAAGAAAAAACAACACTATCCTTTCCACTCTGACATATATTAATGTTACCTTCTGAGTCTTGCTCAATATTTGTATTTTATATTTTCATATTACGAAAACCCTGCTCCAGATATATTTGCAAGATTTTTAAAGAAATATTTCAGGATGTTGAGTAATCACTATTTGGTCAAATACAACATTGGAACATTATTATGAAATCTGTGCACAGTGGTGATTTAAGAGCACTATGGGTGCCTTGAGCTTGTCATTTCTTAAAAAGGAAGCTATAATTTAAGTTATAAATACAAGCTGCTCTCCAAAGAGTGGGATAAAACTTCCTTTGAAGGGTTGAAAGAAGTCTTATTTATGTCAGGCTAATTGAAGATGTTGTAGTGAGCCCAGAGAGACTGTGGCAGTTCATACATAAACCAGGCCCATCACTCACTCACACACACCCTCATATTCAGACGTGACACCAGCTGGTATCATTAGAGAACAGCTTTATCTGGATTGATTACATTAGTTCAAAACATTGGAGGGGAGGGAATTTGTAATTCTGGCCCTTAACCAATCTCTTTTGCACCTGTGGCACTAGCTCTAGGCCATAAACGTGCAGCCCAGACATTTTTTAGTGTCCGGCCTCGTTAATGAAGAACTGCAGGAAGCAAATGAGCATTCCATGACAGTTTGAATGGGAGAAAGTTGACCTGTTTCCATATATCATTTGGGCCTGTTTCGGTGGATGTCTCTGAAATGGGTCGTAGATAAAGACTGATCAAAGCTGGCAACCGACCAAAAGAGAAAATCTGCAGAAGCTGGAAATCCAAGTAACACACACGAAATGCTGGAGGAACTCAGCAGGCCAGGCAGCATCTATGGAAAAGAGTACAGCCAATGTTTCAGGCCAAGATCCTTCAGCAGGACTGTGTGTTAACAGACCACAAGATTCTTGTGCATCAGTGGGTATAGTAGCACCCACTGGACAGTACCCACTGTACTGGACAAGCAGCCACTGGACAGTACCCACTGTACTGGACAAGCAGCCACTGGACAGTACCCACTGTACTGGACAAGCAGCCAGAGGGCAGGACCATTGATCTAATGACATGCATTTGAATCCCACCAGGATGTTAGAGAATTTCAAGTCAAGTCGTCACTTTTATTGTCATTTCGACCATAACTGCTGGTGCAGTACATAGTAAAAATGAGACGTTTTTCAGGACCATGGTGTTACATGACACAGTACAAAAACTAGACTGAACTACATAAAAAACAACACAGAGGGAAAAAAACAACTACACTAGACTACAGTCCTACCCAAGACTGCATAAAGTGCACAAAAACAGTGCAGGCATTACAATAAATAATAAACAGGACAGTAGGGCAGTAAGGTGTCAGTCCAGGCTCTGGGTATTGAGGAGTCTGATAGTTTGGGGGAAGAAACTGTTACATAGTCTGGTCGTGAGAGCCCGAATGCTTCGGTGCCTTTTCCCAGACAGCAGGAGGGAGAAGAGTTTGTATGAGGGGTGCGTGGGGTCCTTCATAATGTTGTTTGCTTTGTGGATGCAGCGTGTACTGTAAATGTCCGTGATGACGGGAAGAGAGACCCTGATGATCTTCTCAGCTGACCTGTCTATCCGCTACAGGGTCTTGCGATCAGAGATGGTGCAATTTCCGAACCAGGCAGTGATGCAGTTGCTCAGGATGCTCTCAGTACAACCCCTGTAGAATGTGATGAGGATAGGGGATGGGAGATGGACTTTCCTCAGCCTTTGCAGAAAGTACAGATGCTGCTGGGCTTTCTTTGCTATGGAGCTGGTGTTGAGGGACCAGGCGAGATTCTCTGCCAGGTGAACACCAAGAAATTTGGTGCTCTTAATGATCTCTACCAAAGAGCTGTCGATGTTCAGCGGGGAGTGGTCACTCCATGCCCTCCTGAAGTCAACAACCATCTCTTTTGTTTTGTTCACATTCCAAGACAGGTTGTTGGCTCTACACCAGTCTGTTAGCCGCTGGACCTCCTCTCTGTAAGCTGACTCATCGTTCTTGCTGATGAGACCCACCACGGTCGTGTCATCGGCGAACTTGATGATATGGTTCGAGCTGTGTGTTGCAGCACGGTCGTGGGTCAGCAGAGTGAACAGCAGTGGACTGAGCATGCAACCCTGGGGAGCCCCCGTGCTCAGTGTGATGGTGTTGGACATGCTGCTCCCGATCCGGACTGACTGAGGTCTCCCAGTCAGGAAGTCTAGTATCCAGTTGCAGAGGGAGGTGTTCAGGCCCAGTAGGCTCAGCTTTCCAATCAGTTTCTGAGGGATGATTGTGTTGAATGCTGAACTGAAGTCTATGAACAGCATCCGAACGTACATGTCTTTTTGTCCAGGTGGGTTAGGGCCAGGTGGAGGGTGGTGGCAATGGTGTCATCTGTTGAGCGGTTGGGACGGTACGCAAACTGCAGGGGGTCCAGTGAGGGGGCAGCAGGGTCTTGATATGCCTCATGACGAGCCTCTCAAAACACTTCATGATGATGGATGTAAGTGCAACGGGACGACAGTCATTTAGGCCGGACACTTAAGACTTCTTCAGCACGGGGACAATGGTGGCGGCCTTGAAGTATGTTGGAACAGTGGTGCTGCTCAGGGAGATGTTGAAGATGTTGGTGAGAACATCTGCTAGCTGGTCTGCACATCCTCTGAGCACTCTACCAGGGATGCTGTCTGGTCCAGCAGCCTTCCGTGGGTTCATCCTGCACAGGGTTCTTCTCACATCAGCCACGGTGAGACACAGCACCTGGTCATTTGTAGGAGGGGTGGACTTCCTTGCCACCACGTCATTTTCCGCCTCAAAACAGGTGTAGAAGTTATTCAGCACATCTGGGAGGGAGGCATCACCTGCACAGTCAGGTGATGTCGTACTGTGATTGGTGATGTCCTGGATGCCCTTCCACATGTGCCGCGTGTCGCCGCTGTCCTGGACGTGACTACGGATTTGCTGGGTGTGTGCACGCTTTGCCCCTCTGATGGTTCGGGACAGTCTGGCCCTTGCTGTTGTTAGAGCTGGCTTGTCGCCCACTCTGAAGGCGGAGTCACGGGTCCTCAGCAGCGTACACACCTCAGCGGTCATTTAAGTAACTAAAGTAAACCTGAAAGTTTATTAGGTACCTCCTGTACCTAATAAAGTGGCCACTGAGTGTAGATTTGTAGTCATCTGCTGCTATGGCCCATCCATTTCAAACTTCAACATTCACCACTGTTGTAACGTGGTTATTTGAGTTACTGTCACCTTCCTGTCAGCTTGAACCAGTCTTGCAATTCTCCTCTGTCCTCTATCATTAACAAAGCGTTTTCTCCAAGAGAACTGCTGCTCACTGGATTTTTTTTTTTGTTTTTCACACCATCCTCTGTAAACTTTCGATTCTGTTGTGTGTGAGAATCCCAGGAGATCAGGTGTTTCTGAGATACTCAAACCACCCGGTCTAGCAACAACTATCGTTCCACAGTCAGAGTCACTGAGATCACCACTTCTGCATTCTGATGTTTGTTCTAAACAACAACTCAACCTCGTGACCATGTCTGCAATTGGCTGATTAGATATTTGCATTAATGAGGTGTACAGGTTCACCTAATAAAGTGGTCATTGAATGTACATTAATAAATGCTTTTCTCAGTAATATAAGCATGAAGCCACAAGATTATCATAAAACCTTAGTGATAATGAAGATTTTTTAGTGTGCATTCCTAATTCAAACTTTACTCCAGATCAACCCTTTACAGCCTCTTCAGTTCAGGGCCAACTAAGGATGCAGAATTAATGCTGGCATTGCTGGTAACTTACACACCTCGTAAGTGAACGAGCACCAGGAGGTGGTGGATGGTGAAAGTAACCCATAGAGTCACAGGAAGAACATATGAATTCCACGCTTCCTGGTTCGAATAGAATAACATTTAGTCACCTTTTGCCTTTCGATCAACATAATTATACAGCCTCCCTATTTTAGATAGGTGTACTGACAATGACTTAAAGTCATGTGAATTTGAATAGGGTGATTTTAGTGTCAGTGATGAGCCAGCTGCCCAAAAATAAAACTTGCATAAATGTGCCCATCCTTCAATTTCAGTCTGCAGGGAGTAGAATGGGCAGCCAATTTCTTACTGCAGTTTTCTGATGTTGCTGAAGTTACCTCTGCCTTCTGCAATCTAATTATACTCCATTTTTAAGTTTCATCCTTACTCTCAGATGTGCTATATGTGGCATAAAAGGAGACCTTCCAGCCCAGAGTCTCTGCTGGCTCACAGAGTTTCCTCGTAACTTGTTCATGTGTACATGAACTCCCCAATTTTCCTGCCATCCATCTACAGGCATGAAGGATTAAACATGGATGTTTCTCAACCTGCACTGCTGCTTTCCTCTGGGTAGCCTTTTATTAAGGCTGATGGGATAATGCATCTGGTTTTCTATTTCCCAGTCAGAGAATCAATTCATATATCTCAACACTTGAGCCACCTACCATTCACTACAAAACATCCTCATGAAATAGGCAAAATAAATGGCTGCTAACTAAATCAGAAATGGCAGATTGGTGAAAGAATATTCATCTGAGGTTACCTCAAAACTTGCTGCTGGACAGAACAAAGGGAGATCTGTCATCATCCAGATGGGTTTTACATGAAGATGTATTCAAATTCTAATAAAATATATTGAGTGTATAGGTGAGTAAAAAATTCAAAATAGATGTTATTTTTTATTTATCGTAGTCCATTTAAAAATAATTAATTTACCAGACAGATATATTTGTTTTATAACCAGCCCTGAGTTATGAAATCTGCTTCATCAAATGCCATTTTAACTTGGAGATCTTTTTGTGACAGAGAACAATCAGCTTATTTCATTCAGCAGTAATATTGCTCATTTGCAAATTCACTTCTAATATTAAAAATTAAGCCTCCAGTATGCCAGCATACACATTCCCTTTCAAAAGGATGAATTTACAGTAGCTAAAAATAGACTCCTAAATCCTGCCCTCAAAAGAGACTGCTGCAGGCTATGACTATGATTAAACTGAACACTTAATTTTACACTGAGCTAGACGTACTATTCATTTGAGATGCACGTGTGTTTAAAAATAAGGACAGATACAAATACAAATTGGTACCAACTTCACACATCACGTTGGGAGACTCTTGCACATTGAGTCCCAATACAGTGGTGGATTCAAAAGTAGGTTTGCCACATGAATGCAACCACATCAGTGCTGCAGCAACTTGTGCAAATTTAAATATGTTTGATCCTCAATATGCTTACACCGCATATTCAAACCAATGCTTCTTGCCAAACCCTGCAGCACATTGTTTTAAGTGCTCTGTCTACAGATGTGCTGAACAGAGACTTCCATAAGACACAGGAGCAGCATTAGGCATTTCAGCCATTGAGTCTGCTCCGCCATTTAATCATGACTGATCCATTTCTCTCTCAACCCCAATCTCCTGTCTTCCCCCTACAACCTTTCACTCCGACTGATCAAGAATCTATCAAACTCCGCCTTGAATACACCCAATGACCTGGCCTCCACATCCGCCTGTGGCAACGTATTCTATAGATTCATCAACTACTGAATAAAGAAATTCCTCCTCATCTCTGTTAAAAGGATGTCCCTCTATTCTGAGGCTGTGCCCTCAGATCCTAGTCCCCCACCATAGGAAACATCCTCTCCACATCCACTTTATCTAGGCTTTTCAACATTCAAAACAATCCACCCAACATTCTTCTAAATTCCAATGAATAAAGGCCCAGAGCCATCAATCACTCCTCATATGAAAAGGCTTTCATTCCTGGAATCAATCTCATGAACCTCCTCGGAATCCTCTTCAATGTCAGTACGTTCTTTCTTAAACAAGGGGCCCAAAACTGCTCAAATACACACAAGTGAGGCCTCACTAGTGCTTTATAAATTCTCAAATTTACATCCTTGGTTTTATATTCTAGTCCTCTTGAAATGAATGCCAACATCGCATTTGCCTTCCTCACCACAGACTCATCTTGCAAATTAAAATTCAGGGAATCCTGCACAAGGACTCCCAAGTCCCTTTGCATCTCAGATTTTTGAATTTTCTCCCCATTTAGGAAATAGTCTATACTTTTATTCATTCTACCAAAGACACCTCCTGACACTGTATTCTATCTGCCACTTCTTTGCCCATTCTCCTAGAACCACAGAACATCACAGCACAGAAACAGGCCTTTTGGCCCTTCTTGGCTCTGCTGAACCATTTTTCTGCCTAGTCCCACTGACCTGCAGCTGGACCTAATCTATTTAAGTCCTGCTGCCACCTCCCTCTTTCCTCAAAACTACCTGCACTTCCACCTATTTTTGTATTATCCGCAAACTTGGTCACAAAGCCATCAATTCCATCATCCAAGTTATCTGACCTACTGAAGAACACCACTAATAACTGGCAGCCAATCAGACCAGGCTCCTTTATTCCCACTCTTTGCTTCCCATCAATCAGTCAATGCTTTATCCATGCTAATATCTTTCCTGTAATACCATGGGGCTCTCATCTTGTTAAGCAATCTTATGTGTGGCAACTTGTCAAAGACCTTCTGAAAATCGAATTACACAGCATCCACCTTTGTTGAACCTGTTTGTTATTCCCTCAAAGAATTCCAACAGATTAGTCAGGCAAGATTTTCCATTGAGGAAACCGTGCTGACTTTTTATCATGTTCCGCCAAATACCCCAAAACCACATCCTCAACAATCAATTCCAACATCTTCCCAACCACTGAGGTGGGGTGAACTGCCTTATAATGCCCTTTCTTCTCTGCCTCTCTCCCTTTTTGATGAGTGGAATGACATACGTGATTTTCCAATCCTCCAGAGCCAAACCAGAATCTATTCATTCTTGAAAGATCATTAGTCATGCCTCCACAATTTCTTCAGCCTCCTCTTTCAGAAGCCTGGGGTGTAATCCATCTGGTCCAGGTGACTTACCTACCTTCAGACCTGTCAGTTTCCCAATCATCTTCTCCCTAGTAAAAGCAAGTACACTTACCTCTGTCCTATGACACTCACGAACCCCCGGCATTCTGCTAATATTTTCTACAATGAAGACTGATGTAAAATACTTATTCAGATTGCCCACCATTTCCTTGTCCCCCATTACTATTTCTCCAGCATAATTTTCCAGCAATCCAATATCTACTCTCTCTTTTACTCCTTATGTTTCTGAAAAGCTTTTTGGTATCCGCTTTGATATTTTTGGCAAGCTTATCCTTGTCCTGATGAAGGGTCTCAGCTGAAATGTTGACTTTTTACTTTTTTCCATAGTGTTGGCTGATCTGCTGGGTTCCTCCAGCATTTTGTGTGTGTTACTTTACCTTCATATTTCTTCTTCCCTCCTCACTTACTGCTTTTTAAGTTGCCTTCTGTTGGTTTTTAAAAGTTTCCGAATCCTCTAACTTCCCATTAATTTTTACTCTATTATATGCCCTCTCTTGCTTTTATGTTGGCTTTCACTTCCCTTGTTAGCCACAGCTGCATTATCCTGCCTTTACAGTACTTCTTTTTTGAGATGCATTGCTCCCAGAAACTCTAGCCATCACTGCTCTGCCGTCATCCCTGCTAGTGTTCCCTCCCAATCAACTTTGTCAGCTTCTCTCTCATGCCTCAGTAATTCCATTTACTCTACTGTAATACCAATACAATTGACTTTAGGTTCTCCTCAAATTACAAAGTGAAATCTAAGGGTTCCTTTACCTTAAGCTTCTTAATCAAATCCAGTTCATTACACAACACCCAATCCAGAATAGCTGCTCTCCTGTTGGGCTCCACCATAAGCTGCTCTAAAAACCATCTTGTAGGCATTCTACAAATTCTCTCTCTTGGCATCCAGCACATACCTGATTTTCCCAATCCACCCTCATATTGATATCCCCCAAAAGTATTGTAATATTGCCTTTTGACATACCTTTTCTATCTCTCACTGTAATTTGTAACCCATATCCTGGCTACTGTTCGGAGGCCTGTATATAACTCCCATCAGAGTCTTTTCACCCTTGCAGTTTCTTTGCTCAACCCACAAGGATTCTACATCTACCGATCCTATGTTACCTATATCTAATGATTTGATTTCATTTTTTTTTTAAACCAAAAAAGCCACACCACACTCACTGCCTACTTGCCTGTCCATTCAATACAATATGCATCCTTGGAGGTTAAGCTCCCAACCCTATCGTCTTTCAGCCACGACTCAGTGATGCGCACAATGTCATACCAGCCAATCTGTACCTGCACCACAAGATCACCTACTTTATTCAATATACTGCATGCATTGAATTTTAATACCTTCAGTTCTGTATCTGTCACCCTTTTTGATTTTGTCCCATTTTTACCCTGCAACTCATCCTACAGACTGCAATTTTACCTTATCATCTGCCTGATCTTCATGGCAGTCTCTCTGCACATTGCCTCTGGTTGTAAACCAACAGTCCTGTCCTCACTCAATTTATGGAAAAGTATTATGTAATGCAACCACAATCTATGCCAGGTATAGTTAAAGGTACAGCTATGCTTTACTTGTGATCACTGTTGATCAGGGCTGTTTATACCACTAACTTTGTCATTGCTGCCTTAATGTCAAAGGCATTACTCACACCTGTTTATTCCAGATTTCATGTCAATTTTTCAAGAAGATTTCATTCATTTGCTCCATGTCATGGTGACCAGTGATGTGCCTCAAGGATCTGTTCTGGGACCCCTACTCTTTGTGATTTTTATAAGTGACCTGGATGAGGAAGTGGAGAGATGGGTTAGTAAATTTGCTGATGACACGAAGGTTGGAGGTGTTGTGGATAGTGTGGAGGCTGTCAGAGGTTACAACGCGACATTGAGAGGATGCAAAAATGGGCTAAGAAGTGAGTTCAACTCAGATAAGTGTGAGGCGGTTCATTTTGGTATGTCAAATATGATGGCAGAATATAGTATTAACGGTAAGACTCTTGGCAGTGTGGAGGATCAGAGGGATCTTGGGGTCCAAGTCCATAGGACACTCAAAGCTGCTGTGTATGTTGACTCTGGGGTCAAGAAGGCATATAGTGCATTGGCCTTCATCAATTGTGGAATTGAGTTTAAAAGCCAAGAGGTAATGTTGCAGCTATATAGGACCCTGGTCCTGAGCTCAATTCTGGTCACCTCACTATAGGAAGGACGTGGAAACCATAGAATAGGAGATTTACAAGGATGTTGCATGGATTGGGGAGCATGCCTTATGATTCTACCTTCATCAAGGTGGTTAGTCACATCCACAAAAAATTCAATCAGGCTTGTAAGGCACAACCTACCTTTGACAAAGCCATGCTGACTATTCCTAATCATATTATGCCTCTCCAAATGTTCATAAATCCTGCCTCTCAGGATCTTCTCCATCAAATTACCAACCACTTAAGTAATACTCACTGGTTTATAATTTCCTGGGCTATTTCTACTCCCTTTCTTGAATGAGGGAACAACATCTGCAACCCTCCAATCCTCTGGAATCTCTCCCTTCCCCATTGATGATGCAAAGATCTTTGCCAGAGGCTCAGCAATCTCCTCCCTCGCCTCCCACGGTAGCCTGGGGTATATCTCTTCCGGTCCTGGACTTATCCAACTTGATGCCTTTGAAGGCAACTTGAAGCTCCAGCACATCCTCTTTCTTATCTCTATGAGCTCAAGCTTTTCATATAGAAATAAGTCATCCCTAAAATTGCCAAGATCTTTTTCCGTAGTGAATACTGAAGCAAAGTATTCATTAAGTACCTCTGCTATCTCCTCTGGTTCCATACACACTTTTCCACTGTCACACTTGATTGGTTCTATTCTCTCACATCTTATCCTCTTGCTCTTCACAAACTTTTAGAATGCCTTGGGGTTTTCCTTAATCCTACCTGCCAAGGCCTTCGCATGGCCCCTTCTGGCTCTCCTAATTTCATTCTTAAGCTCCTTCCTGCTAGCCTTATAATTTTCTAGATCTCTATCATTGCTTAGCTTTTTGAACCCTTTGTAAGCTTTTCTTTTCTGCTTGACTAGATTTTCAACAGCCTTTGTACACCACAGTTACTATATATTACCATCCTTTCCGTCTAATTGGAATGTATCTAAGCAGAACACCATGCAAATATCCTAGTATATTTGCCACATTTCTGCCATGTATTTCTCTGAGAACATCTGTTCCCATTTATGCTTCCAAGTTCCTGTCTGATAGCTTCATATTTCCCCTTACTCTAATTAAACGCTTTCCTAACTTGTCTGTTCCTATCCCTCTCCAATGCTATGTTAAAGGAGATAGAATTGTGATCACTATCTCCAAAATGATCTCCCACTGAGAGACCTGACAGCTGAGTAGGTTCATTACCCAATACCAAATCAAGTACAGCCTCTCTTCTTTTAGGCTTATCTACATATTCTGTCAGGAAACCTTCCTGAACACACCTAACAAACTCCATCCCCTTGCTCTAGGGAGATACCAATCAATATTGAGGAAATTAAAATCTCCCACATCAACAATCCTGTTATTATTGCATCTTTCCTGAAACTGTCTCCCTATCTGCCCCTCAATGTCCCTGTTACTATTGGGTGGCCTATAAAAAACATTCAGTCGAGTTATTCACCCCTTCCTGTTCCTAACTTCCACCCACAGAGACTCCGTAGACATGATTTCCCTCCATGACTTCCTCCTTTTCTACAGTGAAACTATCTCTGATCAGCAGTGCCACATCCTCATCTCGTTTGCCTCCCTCCCTGTCCTTTCTGAAACAACTAAAGCCTGGCACTCTAAATAGCCATCCCTGCCCCTGAGCCATCCAAGTCTCTGTAATGGCCACAGCATCATAGCTCCAAGTACTGATCGACGCTCTAAGATCATCTGCTTTGTTCATGGTACTCCTTGCATTAAAATAGACACATCTCAAATCATCAGTCTGAGCGTATCCCTTCTCTATCACCTGCCTATCTTCCCTCCCACACTGTTTACAAGCTTTCTCTATTTGTGAGCCAACCACCTCTTTCTCCGTCTCTTCAGTTCGGTTCCCATCCCCTCAGCGATTCTAGTTTAAACTCTCCCCAATAGCCTTAGCAAAACTCCCTGCCAGGATATTGTTCCCCATCGGATTCAAGTGCCACCTGTCCTTTTTGTACAGGTCACACCTGCCCCAGAAGAGATCCCAATGATCCAGAAATCTGAATCCCTGCCCCCTGCTCCAATCCCTCAGCCACGCATTTATCCTCCACCTCACTCTATTCCTATATTCACTGTTGCTTGGCACAGGCAACAATCCCGAGATTACTACCTTTGTGGTCCTGCTTCTCAACTTCCTTCCTAACTCCCTGTAATCTGTTTTCAGGACTCCTCCCTTTTCCTACCTGTATCATTGGTACCAATGAGTACCACAACCTCTGGCTGTTCACCTTCTGAGTTCAGGATTTCACGGACACGATCAGAAAAATCCGACCCGATCAGAAAATGTCTAATTAAAATAAATGCCACAACATTCTGAGGTGCAAGTACTTTCAATAATGTTTACTTTTTCTTCAATTGATTCAATTTTTTTGGCAATAGAAGATAACTAGAAGATTTTGGAATGTGACATTTTGCCATGGGGATTGGGGAAAAAGAGCCACTGTTGGATTTTATCAAGCCAAGGCCAGGAATGTGTTGACACTTTTCCCAGTTATAAAACAACTGTTCATCACTAAAATGAATGGATCATTTGGAAAAACAACACAATTTTAATATTTTAATTAATTTAATTTAAAACTGAAGAACACATACAGTCTTTCATCAAAATGTTCTTGGAATATGGGTTAGGTTTTATAATAAGAAGCTTTATATGATGGGCAATATTTAAAGACTGTAAATACACAGACACACTGACATAGGGATACAAAACCTTCTTCTAGGCTGCTTAGCCTAAAATAAATAGGCAACCTACAATGCAGCAATCCCGCACTGGAATTCCATGGCAACTTTACCTCAAACGTCCACAGACTCTCTAAACAGCTCTCCTGCTATATAACTGCATAGAGTGCATTCCCTGTATTCATGAAACAATTACACTTTAAAATCAAATTCGTACAGTACAATCCCCTAGGATTATAAATAATCAGATTATAAGAGTTATTGGGAACTACTGCTGGATCAGAAGTAACAACACGCTAAAATGAGCAGTAATTACATTTTTTTTACTCTAATATTGTTAACAGTGGTAACATAAAAACAGCAAAGCTTAATGATAATGCAGTAGATAAATCTCTGCCTATGACAGTAACAAATCCCTGCACTAATCAGGGAACTGTGATACTTCATCAGCTCTACACATTAAGAAGGACACACTGGCCTTGATGTGAGTGCTGTTCAGGATGATACTACCACTGAAGGCTATTAAAAGTTGTACAAATTAGACTTGTGATCCCTTGATTTGATTGAGAATCTCAAGAGAACTGAAAGGACTGAGAAAAAAATATGTTTCCTATAGGAGATGCAGAAATGTGGGGTGGGAAAGGTAAACATCCTGAGCAAATAACACAAGGGTGCTGTCAGGAGATATTTCATGAACAAAGGGGAGTGGATGTGAGGAGCTTTTCCAAAAAGCATTAGCGACCAAGATAATTAAGATGTTATAAAACTGCTGTTAGGAAGGGTAATGAGGCTTACAGAAACAGGGCTGGCAGGTGGCCATATATGCAGCCCACTGAATGGCCCATTCCTTCTCCAGTGTCACAATGGCTGGCCTCTGTCACGAAGTTGCTGAGGTTGGATCAGTTCACTGGATCTCTTGTCGTACCTTCCTTTCTGCCGAATTCAATGAGATTGCCCTGCAATGCTGAGCCAAGTCTCTAGTGGTTAGTGCTCAAACAATGATCTTTCATCAGAATGGGAACAAGAAAAATGGGTGTCAAGTTAATGACCTTTCATCAAAACTTCTTCCAGTCTTGAGACGACTGTCTCTGTTTCCACAGATGTGACTGTCTCTGGTTTCACAGATGTTAACTGACCCCTCATTTCAAATTTCCTTTTAGGACACAAGACACGACAATAATTTAATACTTTCCAAACAGACTAGTATTGAATAGTTACTTTGCTCAATAATCTATTCTCTCGTGGATTGTTGTAAAATGATTCCCCCTCACTGATTTGCTCCTATTACAACGTGCCGCTAAGGCCACATGTAGTTTAAAGAGAAATTAATCAAACTTATACTGTACCTAATTGATAGACATGGTAGTTGAAGATTGCAATTTGCAATAGAACTTAGTTCTGTCATTAAATGCTGCATGGGAGATTTTGTAATGGTGCAGAGCCCAAAGTGTATGTCACCAACTATGTAATGTCAATTTCAGGAATTGAATCTTTGCTGTCCTCAAGTACACTCTCTTCTATCAGCAACAGAGCAAACTACTGAATTCAGCTTTTCTGATTTCTAGCTAAATCCGTTATTTGTAAACGGTTAAACTCATACGTAAATATAATTGTTGTAAAACCAAGGCTCAAAAGAGGTACAGTAATAGTATTGGTGCTGTCTTCCTGTGCATTTTTGAGAAAAGCACTTCAACATAAAAGTTGCAAGATTAGGAGAGACATTTGCCTTAATTTGCAAATTGGGGAAGAAGCTATTTAAAATGAAGTGCCCTTGAAAAGATTTACTATAATTGCAACCAGATTACAGTCATATAGTTATACTGCATGGACAGTGTCTCTTTGACCTTATTCATCCATGCTGAACAAGACGTTTCCCTGCGGTAGATCTATTTGCCTGCATTTACACCATACTTTTTCTATCCATGTTCCTATCTAAATGTTTTGTTAAAGTTTGTAATTGTGCCCATCTCTACCACCTTATTTCTGGCAACTCGATCCTTATACCAAGACCCTCTGAAAAATGTGTCTCTCAGATCCCGTTTAAATCTCTCCCTCTCACCTCTGCTCTCTAGTTTTAGATTCCTCTACCCTAGGAAAAAGACCATGACCATTCCTAGTGATTTTCTACACTCTATAAAGTCACCCTTCAGCCTCCTGTGGAAAACAAGTCCGATCTATCCAGCCTCTCCTTGTAACTCAAGCCCTCCAGTCCTGGAAACATGCATATCACAATTACACATTTCTCCAGCTTACATGACATCCTTTCTATAGATGGATCACCAAAATTGCACACTATACTCCAAGGGGTAGTTTCCTGTATACTCTAATTTGTTCTTGCAGCCCCTTTTAAATGAAGGCACAGCATTTTCTATCTGCTAATCATTTTGGTACCTGGGTAAAGATGATGCAAATATTTCTGCCAAGGCTCCTGCAATTTCTTTGCCAGCGTTCCACAATGTCCTATGATGCACTTGGTCAGGCCCTTGGAAATTGTCCACCTTTATGTGCTTTAAGACTGCCGGCACCTCCTCTTTTGTAATGTGGATATGTTCCAAGAAATTGCTATTCATTTCTCTTAACTCCTTGGGTTTCAACTACAGTAAATACATTTGAAAAATATCTACTTTCAGAACTCACCCATCTACGGCACCACACAAATGACCACATTGATCCTCAGGGACTAAAACCTGTTATTTTCCTAGCTACCCTTTTGCTCTTAGTTTACTTGCAGAACCTCTCATCTACTAAAGCAATTTCAGGTCTCTTTTTGCCCTCCCGATTTCCTCCTAAACATATTCCTCCATCTCTCATACTTCAAGGGATTAGCACCCACTCAGTGCCTATTCCTGTCATATACCTTCTTCAGATTCCTGACCGGAGCCTCAACATCCCTTATCAATCCACGTTCTCTAATCCTGCCAGTCTTGCCCTTCATTCCAACAGGAAAATTCTGTCCACGAATTCTCCCCATCTCACTTTTAATAGCCTCTCATTTGGCAGATACTCCTTTACCAGCCAACATCCTCTCCCAATTTATCTTTGTGAGTACCTATCTATTGCACTCAGATTTGGCTTCCCTCACGTCAGGACTTCAACTTGTGGAGCAGTCCCATATTTTTCCCTGAAAATCTTTAAAACAAATAGAATTTTGATCATTGGTCCCGAAGTACTGCCCCGATTGACACTTCAGCCACTTGCCCTGCTTCATTTTCCAATAGGAGGCCCACTGTTGCCCCCTCCTCAATAGAGCCATCTGGACATCTACATTATATTTGAGAAATCATTCTTGGACAATTTAACAAATTCCATCCAACCATGCATCTTGGACTTTGGCCTTCCCAGTCAATACAAGTGAAGATGAGTTCACCATCTATTGCAATCATATTAGTCTGCAATTTCACGAATTTCCACATATCATTGAAAAGTTGGAACTTAAACATTTAACACCCAAGGTGTTAAAATAATGAATGCAGATGTTTCTTAATTCACTTTTTAACCTGCTCTGTTGCAGAAATCAGCAGTGCGAGTAGTCTACTCGGGCCTTTGCCCCTCCTCACCATTAAACACAATGATGGCTGATCATCTTCTTTAGCATTAACAAATACATCTCCGAAAAACATAAAGATTTGGCCAGCAACAGCTGGGTGAAGGAGAATTCCGCAAGTTCGCCACGCAGGGTGAAGATAATTCTTGTGACTTCAGTTCTAAATGGCATACACTCTCTTCCAAGGCTGTCACCTGTGGTACTAGACACTTGCCATCAGGAACATCTTCCCAATATGTAGTCTGTCTAGACCTGTGATAATTTTATATCTTATCCCCTCACTTTCCTGTACCCCAGTGAATATAGTCCTAATCGATTCGATCACTCCTAGTACATTCAGTATTGCCACCTCAAGAATCAGTCAAGGAAATCTCTTTTGAACAGAGCAAGAACATCCTTCCTCAATAAAAAATACAAGCACAAACTTTCTGATGGGGTTTCACCAAGGCCCTTCACATCCTTGCAATCACAGTCAAGGAAACATTTGCCTTCCAAATTGCTTGCTGCACATGAATACTTGTGTGGGCGGGGAGGGGGGGGGGCACCCAGGTCTCACTGCACCCTCTGCCACTTCAAAATCAACCACCTTGTAACGTTTGCAGTACCGATGCAGACTCTTGACCTGAGATGTTGATTACCGCTTTACTTAACAGTTGCTGCTCAACTTGCTGAGTTCCTCCAGCAGATTGTTTGTTGTTCCAGATTCCACAACTGCAGCTCCCCATGTCACCGAGGGAAAATCAATACCACCATTAACGTTCTTATAGAAGGCATCTGTAAAATATTATTTTCACTAATAGCATAATCACTATGATTGACAACTTGTTCTGAAGACTTTCAATCAATGTGAATTTCAATAAATGCAAAGGTTATTAGAACTGATTACATTCAGGAACAAAATAAAATAAAACAAAACAATTAAAGGTTCTAGACTTTGACTTACACAACTGCAGAGTTTAAAAATAACTTCTAAATAATGACATAAAGCTAAAAAAAATTAAAATAATTCTATTTTGGGGGAGAATGTGTTAAACAGTGCAAGTGAATATTCTGCATAATTTTTTGTGAATAATCTCCTGTTTTTAAATGTTCAATTAAAATAAATTTTGTATTTCAAGTGTTAAGTTTCAGTCCTTCAGCCTTTATAGCTGGCAGTTGATCCATTTCAAATTATGATAATCTATGAATCCAAATGAAGTCTTGCATAAAAATTTCATATTCATCCTGCTTTGAAATTCTCTTTCAGTCTCCTAGCAACAGGAAAGCAGGACATGGGTTTCCTTCTAGTTCAATATCAATGTTCTTCGACACAACCCATGGATTACAAGATATAATGAGCATTTAGCCCATAAAATGACTCACTGAAGCTACATAAATTTATAAAATAAGGATACATTCCAAGAATCACAGCTTCAAGGCATTTAATTGGCAATGATTCACGAGTCATTTCTCTGGCCGTGTCCATCAACCTGAGGAGGGCAGGATAAAGAAAATAATTAATATCAGTAAAAATATAACAGATAAAATCTGTCAAAATGTAGAAGAAAGAAAACTGGGTGCAAGTCTACAGCATTTTTCCTTTGTCAGAAAGAGGCTAAAGCAAGCTGCCTGTGCAAAATTCCAAGCTGAAATGATAAACTGTTTTCAAAAGGGAACTGACCATGAAAAAGCAACCACTATAATATCTGTACTGTTTCAGTGAAACAGAAAGAAGAACAAGACCTTTCACATCAATAGAATGTTCTACAGTAACTTACAACCAATTAACTACTTTTGAAATGCTGTCATTCATTCTAGCGATAACTAATTTTCACACAGCAAGATCTCTTTAACTGGGAATGGGGTTAAAAGCCTAGTTCAGTGATTTTGGCAAACATTGCATAAAATGACAGCTTTTTGTCAACATGAGCAGTCCTCTTTTTTTTGAGAGTCTGCCTTAACCACTTTGGCATTTTTAAAGTGCTGAAGCTTGCAAATGTTTTAGCTTTGACAGTGGGACAACATGGGGCAAAATGTGGAGCTTTTCAGATTTTATCTCTTAGAGGGACAAAGTTTATATTTAACCTGACATTTTCTTGGAAATGATTCAAGATCACAGTGCTTTAGCTGAAAAAAATTTCCAGTTAAACTCAACAAAATATTTGGAAGGACAAATATTGAGTTACCTTAGGCACACCAAATACAAACATTTTACAAAAAAATTCTCTGAAAAATGGTAGCCTAAATTAAATGCTAAATTAAGGTCCTTAAGATTAAAGCTCCAATCATGAAGGTTTATATTCACATGAATGTGTAAAAGAATCAGATATTATTCAAATGTCAGATAAAACATCTTGCTGTATGACCCTTAAATTCAGTCTTGGCTCCAATGATCCTACAATCATCCAGGCCCTGTTGTAACAACATTTATATAAAATGTTCAGTGAGATATTAAATCAAGCACAAGCTTGTCTCCAAAATGGTGACAAAATAACTTGAAGGAAAGTGGCATCTCAGCTTTTTGCCGAGAGTTGTGAACGCAGCCCAGTATTTCACGAAAAGCTTTTCCTCCATTAACTCCACCTACACTTCCTGCTGCCTTTGGGAAAGCAAGAAATATGATCAAGTACCCCTCCCACCCTGGTTATGCTCAATTCTTCCCCCTTCCATCAAAGGACACATATTAACTGGCAGCTTCTGACCCACTGTTACAATACTCGAATGGATATTATAATGATGAAGGTGAACTCCTGATATCTTAATCTACCTCATCATGGCTTTTGCACTTGCTGTCTGTCTGCACTCAGCAACTGTAAGACAATATCTTGCATTCCGATATATTTTCTTTCGTAGTGCTTCAACGTACTTGCGTCTGGAATGACCCTTGTGGATGGCGTGGTGGCGTGACAGCAAAGAGGTTAGCACAATGCTTTTACAGCACCAGCAACCTGGGTTCCATTCCAGCACTGCCTGCAAGCTGTTTGTACGTTCTCCCTGTGACCACGTGGTGAGCTGTTGGTTAATTAGAGACATGCTTGCGTTGGGAGCTGTGGCCTCACTGGGCCAAAAAGATCTGTTACCAGACTCTGGAACTCAATAAATAAATGATTTTCATGCATCTCAGTAGATGTGACAATAATAAACAGATTATATCTAACAACTGTTAAGGAAGCTTGCAGACTGAAAATTGACAGCTGTATTACAGCAGTGGACACTTCAAAAAGGAAAACAGCTTTAGACACTCAGAAAAAGATAGAAGATAAATTGTATTTTCTTCCTTTGTAATTATTGCTTCACCTTAGCTGGCAGAGCCAGCTCTTAGAGTTAGATATTGACCTCAGCCACAGCATAAAAGACCTAGTCTGCTACCACTGAATGAAAAAATTGATTTCACATTTTAAATACACAATCTCCTTGGCTACATGAGGTGGTTAATTAACTCTCTTCGACATGAATTAAAAGAGACATTTGTAAAACATAGCAAAGACTGATCATAAGAGCAACACAGTACAATTTAGTTACATCAAATGTCATGATTTTCATCAAAACACTGGCTGATACAGGCTTATTTTTCTTCACAAGCCTGCAAATCAAACATTTGTAAACAGTGCAGCATTGTGACCCCGTTTAAATCGAGATATAGTCAAAGACAAGGGAAAATTTCTGGTGAAATGCTTGCAAAACCCAAACAGAACTGGTGGTCTTGCAGAGGCTAATACCATGAATTCATTGCAGATCATTTTAAATGTGTAAAATATGTTTAAAAAAAGACAAGTACTAGAAAATAAGTGAATGGCAAAAAAGATACAGGCTGGCGGGGGGGGGGGGGGGGGGAGCGGTGGAGGAAGGAGAGGAGTTGGGGAAGCTTATCATAATCCTGTGTGCTGCATTTCCCAGAAAGAGGAACACACAGATCCGCACTGCAGTGCAATTACTGCTCTCCCTTTTCACAGTACATTGACAAGGAATGATACCTTTGCATCCTATCAAGCTACAGCTGAACTCCTATCACAATTTGATAATACAAACCTAACTGCACAAGTACCAAAATCATTAAAGCTAATGCACAGAATCAAAATGCAATACAAAGGCTAAAGGAATATTGATCTTATTTCATGAGGCCCAGGCAGCAGAAGGACCTTGAGGATTGTATTTCATTAACTCAGGAGGATATTATGGCTTTGAGGGAATAAAGGTAGAGGATATCACCAAAACAACAACTGGGGCTTACTGGTTAATCTTTGATGAAAGATTAAATAAATGTTCTGTGCATAACCTAGACTGAGAAGACTGAGCAATGTTCTCATCAATGCAATGGAAGCTTCTGCAGTTATTCTAAACACAAGAGAGCCTGCAGTTGCTGGAATTCCAGAGTAACATGCACACAAAATGCTGACAGAACTCAACAGGTCAGGCAGCATCTATGGAAGAGAATAAAGAGTCCATTTCTCAGACCGAGCATTTTGTGTGTGTTACTCTGCAGTTCATCTCAGTTGACAGTGAGGCTGTGTTTTAATTCCATACATGGTTCTCTCACCAACCCAATTCAATGGAAACAAAAATGGCACAACTGTACTACATAAAGAATGCAAAGTCACTAGGACCAATAAGTATAACATTAGGGAAGATCTACTGCGTAAAACTTTTGGTTAGGCATGTTCAGAATGTTGTGTGCGATTCTGGCCACCATGCTAGGAGGAGGATGTGGAAGCTTTGGAGAGGGTGCAGGTGAGGTTCACCAGGATGTTGGCTGCATTGGTGTATATTAGTTATGGAGAGGCTGAACAAAATTTGACTGTTTTCTCTGGAGCACTGGAAGTTGAGGGACAACCAGATACAAGTACTATATGGGGGGCACTGATGGGATAGAGAGTTAAGAGTCTTTTTCCCAGGGTTGAAATGTCAAATACAGGAGAGCATACATCAAAGACAAAAGGGGGCAAGTTTAAAAGAAATTTACCAGGCAAGTTTTATCTACCCCCCCCCCCCGCCCCCCCACGACCCTCCTCTCTCTCCACACATGGAGGGGTAGGTGTCTAAAATATGTTGACAGGGGAGGTGATAGAATCAGATACAACAGCAACATTTAAGAGGCACTTAACACATGAACAGGCAGGGAATCCGGGAATCGAGGATAAGGACCATTTGCAGGCAGATGGCATTAGTTTGGATCAGCATTATGCTAGCATAGGTATGGTGGGCTGAAGGGCCTGTTCTTGTGATGTTCTATATTAATGAACAGTGCAGACAATTTTGGTCATTCAAATAAACATTCGTCTTTCATATGTAATAAATATTCACAAGTCACTTCTGTTACTCCACAGAATAGAACAGATATCTTCGAGGTTTCAAGCTACTTGACTGAATGCTAAAAAAAATCAATTTTCCACCAGGAAGCATCAGCTCAGTCCTTTATCAAGTGGTATCTTTTTTCATGTTGATGACCTTGAGATTGGATCACATGGTTAATATTAGCATCAATGAAATCCCTTTAAAGTATGTGTTTTTATTAAAACAGTCTTATGTGTGTGTTATGCGTACTGCTGTGCTCTACACCAGAGTCCAGAAAAACATTGTCTTGTCTAGGCAGAAAGTTTATTGACAATAAACTCGACTTAAGATTTGGTCATTTTTATTCAGCAGTGTACATAACATCACACTTGGGTGAGATAATCCCCATCATTATTATTCTCTGGTGCAGGACTCTCTTGGTTTCCCTTTAATTAACTTTTGATTTGGAATCACCAAAAAAAAAGATGGAGGCATGTCATATTTCATCTAGGTAGCCTCCAACCTGATGGCATGAACACAGATTTCTCCGTTTTTTCTTTTTCCCTCTCCCTTTCCTCATTCCATTCCCACTTTGAACTCTTACCTCTTCTCCTCACCTGTCTATCAATTTCCCCTAGTGCACCTCCTTCTTCCCTTCCTCCCAAGGTCCACTCTCCGCTCCTATCAGATTCCTTCTTCTGCTTTTTGCTTTTTCCAGCCACTCCCACCCACCCACCTGTCTTCACCTTTCATCTTCTAGCTTGTCCTCCTTCCTCTCACCCTCCTACTTTCTTATTCTGGTATTTACCCCTTTCCTGATGAATGGTCTCAGCCTTAAACATTGATTGTTTATTAATTTTCATCGATGCTGCCTGATCTGCTGAGTTCCTCCAGCATTGTGTGCCTCTGTGTGTGCGCATCTCTATGTTGGTGTTTTGTTTAATTAATTAATTAGTTAATTTGGAGATACAGCATGAAACAGGCCTTTCTAGCCCAACAAGACACACTGCCCAGCAACCCCAGTCTAATCACAGAACAATTTACAATGATCAATTAATCTACTAACCAGTACGTCTCTGGACTGTGGAAGGAAATCAGAGCACCTGAAGGAAACCCACGTGGTCACTGGGAAAGCACACAACACCTTACAAAGGAAGCCAGGCTTGAACTCTGAACTCTGACGCCCCAAGCTGTTAGAGCATTGAGCTAACCACTCCACTACTGTGGCAACCACATTTCATAAATAATATTTATTTTGAATAATTGTCTCACATTAATACATTTATTCCAATTCAAAAAGTTTCCTAGCTGCAATTCAACTCCTTCAATCTCATCTTCCACTTCTGGTGCAAAGTCATTCCTCCATAACAGAAGTTTACCTATATAATCCACCAAGGATTCTATGTCTTGTGTATTTTTTAATTAGCAAACAAAGTCTTATTAACCTCTGGTAATGTTTAGTAAACTATCAGACTTTATGGCCCTTGAAGAACTGTAGGAGTTACTGAGTCCAATATGTTCTTGATACAAAAGCAAATCCACCGGCTTAACACTATATGAAATGAACATATTTTAAAGAAAGAACTGTACCGCACAGAAGAAAAAGCCTCCAGCACACCATCAATGCTGACCATCAAGTACAAATTCTATTATCCTATTTACCAGCACTAGATGTGTAAACATGAAAACATAATATGAACGGGAGCAGGCCATCTAATCCCTCTATCCTGCTCTGCCATTCAATAAGGTCATGGCGGATCTGGCTGTGGACTCAGCATTAGCTACCCACATTTTCCTCATATCACTTAATTCCCCTGCTAAGCAAAATTATATCCAACCACATCTTAAATATATTTAATGAGGCAGCTTCTATTGTTTCCCTAGGCACAAAATTCCACAAATTCACTATTTTCTGGAAAAAGCAGTTCTTCTTCATCACAGTCTTAAATCTGCTCCCCTGAATGTCCCCTAGTTCTAGTCTCGCCAATCAACTGTGCAAACAACTTTCCCACCTCTTTCTTATTTATTTCTATCATGATTTATGTGTTTCTATAAGATTCCCTTTCATTTTTCTGTATTGTCCCAGTCAACTCAATCTCTCCTCATCTCCCGAATCTACACAGTGAACCTGCTCTGCACCATCTCTAAAGCCAGTCTATCTTTTTTTGCACAAAAGGAAACCTTACCAGCAGGGAAATGCTCCAGGTGCAGCTCCACCTGTATGGTTGCAGCATAATCTCCCCATACTTAAATTCAATCCCTCTAGGTCAACATTCCACTTGCCACCACCTTGATAACCTACTGCACCTGCAAAACAAACTTTTGCAATTCATGCACAGGTCTATCTTTAAATAATCTGATCTTCTAGTTTTCCTTCCAAACCAGCCAACCTTGCATTGACTAATGTTGTACTCCATCTGCCAGACCCTTGCCCACTCATTTAATCTATCTATATCTCACTGCAGGCTCTCCACATGCTCCACACAATTTGGTATACCATTCAATTTAGTGCTATTAACAAACTTACATATGCTACAATTGGTCCCTTCTAAAATATTAGGTTTGACAATGAACAGTTGCAGGCTCAGTACCAACCCCACCGCAGTCCATTCGCCACTGATTGCTAATCTAGGAAATGCCCATTTATCCCACCTCTCAACCTTCTATTGGTTAACCAATCCACCATTCACACCAACAGAACTACTCCCAATTCCATACATCCTTATTTTTTGGATGTCTTTTATGCAGCACCTTAATGAATGCCTTCTGGAAATCCAAGAATATAACATCTACTTGTTGTCCTCTATCCTCTGCTCACTTTATATGCTCAAAGAACTCCAGCAAGTTTATCAAACAGGATCTCCACTTCGTGAATCCATGCTATGTCACTTCTATCTAGATTCTATTTCTTCCTTAATGATAGCGTCAAGTATTTTCTCTACTATCGATCTTAAACTAACCTGCCTGACCTGCAGAGTTCCTCCACCATTTTGTGTGTGTATGTCAGATGGCATCTATGGAAAGAGAAACCATTAATGGTTCTCATCCAAGGCTCTTCACCAGGACTGCATTTGTAACTGCTCTCTGAAGGGGTATCAAAAACTACCAATGGTGGGCAATAAATCCTGGTCTTGCAAGTGATGTGCACACTTTGCAGGGCAGTGGGGGCTGCAGGATTTTAATTACATTCGCTACAGCTGGACATAGCTGTCGTGCATTCATGCGACCATTGTCCATACTGATCTCTGCCTCTATATCCTCGCCATTGCAAGGATAAGTACACTGGGCAAAATCTTGGTCATAGAATGGAGACAGCCAAGAGGAACACCAGAGGAAAAAAAGCACTAAAGAGTGAATTTTTTAAAAAAAAAGCTGAGGCAGCTCTAACACAGATTATGGGATTGTATAATGTTAGCACATAACTAAAATAATAACATTAAAATATTAACAATAGACTTACATAAAACACACAAAGCACTGCAAGAAGCCAACAGGTCAGGCGTTGCCAGACCTGAATTCTCTCAGTGGTTTATATACTGTTCCAGATTCCAGCAGTCTCCCGCGTCTCCATAACATTACAAATGTTGAAACATTAAGAAATCAGTAAATTAATTTGAAATAATTTACTTTTCTCCTCCTACTTTCCAAGCCAAAACTTTAATTCAAAATAATGAGCTCTCCGAATCTTACAAGAACAGCAGAATTGCCAACCTTATGCAGAGGATGGCAGCATGCTCTCGCTCCACGGTTAGAACCCACATTGAATACACCATCATTCAGCACGCTTCATTTAAGAATAGGTCTTGCTTGTTAAAAGCTGATAACAAACATTCTCTTAGGAACCACTATTTGGCCCACCACATTGACTTTCATAAGATAGTGCATCAAATCTTACTGTTAAACTGCACTTGCTTACGTAGAAATAACCTCATCATACTTTTGTATACAGGAAAAATGTTCTCATTTGAACGGTTAATGGCTGTCTGGTTGATTGATTTTTAGTCCTGATCAGATGCAAATGTAGTTTACGTTGGGCCTGCAAATACTGAGGAATCCTACACAGCTCTCAAATGAAAAGATGTTGCTGCAATTTATGAAATGATGAAAGATCTTTGACCTGAAATATTAACTGTTTCTCTTTGCACAGATCTGCTAAGCATTTCCACCATTTCTGTCTTTATTTCACATTTTAAGCATCTGCAGTTTTTTTTCCAGAAGTTATAAAAAGTGACCACACCACACGGATTGACATCTTCAGGTGGGCAGTAAGTTCATCACACCAACATTATGTCCATCCAAGCAAGAAGAATAATCATAATTTTATTATTGTGCCTTCTCTTCTACAATAGCCAATCAACCAAATCACAACTTTACAAATGATGTAATGTTATTGTATTGGATAAATTCCATAGTCTATGTAAATATTCACAATTTCATCAGAATGTAGTATTTAAAGACATGATGTTAATTGGCTCAACATCAGTGAAAGTGTTTTCCTCATCACAGGGTCAAATTAAAAATCCTGCATTTTGCATTAAAGACCATAGTAATAGTCACAATGTAGTGCCAAAAACAGGGGTGCAAGGGCAGGGAATAACCTGTTACTCCTCCGGCACAGACTATTGCTGAAGATTGTAGAGCCTAGGGTCAACCCAGTGAAGCAAACATTAATACACACTGTCCTGAGCAGCATTTGAATTACTAGCTTGCAGAAGGAGTGGGGAACCTTGCCCAAATGAAGTGTCTCTAGCACAGAGGATGTTGAATAAAAGTGGCAAAAATGGACTTTAAAAACATTCATTTTTCAATTTACAATTAATGCACATGAGCCATTCTACAAGCTAAATTTGCCACAGAAAATTAAGCATTCTTTATTTTGGCTTCAGTATCTGCTTAACAGCACAATAACAGGGAGGGAAGGCTGTTAGTACATTACCTTATTGTTTAATTCTAACATTCAAATACTGCCTCAGTGGAGATTACATTTCTGTCTATTGACCATACATGTTTCTGTTGGGTGATCTAGTTTCCTCCCACATCCCATACACATGCAGGTATGTTAAATAACTACTGGAAACTATGTGGTGGTTTCTTTCGAACTCATAGTCTTTTAACATCTTTGGACTATTTATACAGTGCCCATGGTCTGTTTTTTTTAATCAATTATGGTATTGTTTGCACTGTTGTAACTATGTGGTTTTGTGTAGGTCTTGTAACTTTAGTTTTTGGTTTGTTGGGTGGTAGAGTTGGTCTCCTGATTTGGTGTGTCTGGGTAGTCTTGGTATGTCTGGTGGGTTTGGAGCTCCTTTCCGGGGAATGCACTAAGATGGTAGCGCGATATTAATACGCAGCAGCCTCTCCGGACTCTGGATTTGGGGACTGCCAAGCGTTGTGGATTTTCTGGTGTAGTCTATTTTTGTCGTGTGCTTTTGTGATATAATTCTAGAGAAACGTTGCTTCATTTTTTAACTGCTTTGCAGTTGTGGTTTCCAAACGACAATAAAACGAAATTCAATTCAATTCAACTCAATTCAAAATCACCCTCAATATAGCTAATTGGGAAACAAAAATCTAAAATGGCATTGATGCACATGGGAGAAGGAATAAAAGCAAGGAAGAGGAGAATAAGATTGATAGGCTTGCTCTGCTGGAGTTCAGCACTGACCTGATGGACTGAATGGCCACCTCTGTTGTAATCAATAAGTAACAATGGAGTCATTTTTGCTTTTCATAATCAACTGGCATTCTATGCATGGAGTCCCATTCCTCATTCTTATTGAGGAATACAAAAGTGTAAAATTGTCACCAATTTACTTTCCTTTGATTCACACTTTAATTTTGATTTTCTGCCCCCTCTTGTTATTGCAGTCTAATTTCCCACATCCTGCTCGTTCTTCGTCAGAGTAGGTTCATGAAGTCACAAGCACAATTTGATTGGGTTTACAGAGGTTCCACCCAAAACAGAAGCTCCGGCTCAGTCCAGGGTACCTCCTCCTGGAATTATGGCAGGACTACTCCAGGAAAGTCACAGATCCTATCCTGTCTGTAAGCAGATAAGGCCTTATTTTGTGCTTAGTCACTAGCATTGGGGTATTTTCAATATATTGCATATATTATTCCACCATTCTTTAAAACACTTAAGTACATTTGTTAAATCCATTTGTTTTCTGCCCCACTACCAAGAAAAACAGTCTTCGCCGTGAAGATAAAGCACACTGTGTTCATTTAAAACATAAGAAATGTAACATTGGTTTATCATTCAGGAGTTAATAAATGTCATTTATCATTTGTTTTAAAATGAGTTTAAATGATTATTATTTGTTGTTCCTTAGCACAAGAAAGCTTCTTCTGTCCCATATAAATCTTACCCTGGACCCAACATATTGAAGGCAGCATGCCAAGAACGAATTTCATTAGGAGTTTGAGGACACTGATATATCACCAAAGAGTCTTGCAAGGTTCTTGATGTATGCTGGAAAGCACTCTGATTGGTTGCACCAGTGCCTGGTATGGAGCCTCCAACATGCAGGATCAAAAGAGGCTTAAGTCTGCAAATTCTATTACTGGCATATCCCTCCCATCATGGAGGACCTCCTCAAGAGGGAGGCAATATTGATCATTAAGGACCCTCATCAACTGGGGCATACCCTCTTCTCATTGGGGAGAAGGCACAGGATTCCAAAAACCAACACCCAGCATTTGATAAACAGCTTCTTCCTCTCTGCAATCAGATTTCTGAACAGTCCACGAACACCATCTCGTTATTCGCCTTTTGAACAATTTAGTTTTGGTAACTTACAACTTTTTTCTGTCTTACACAGCACTACTGCCTCAAAACAACAGATTTCACAACGTCAGTGAAAATTAACCAGACTCTGATTCGGCTTTCCTAACAGACACAAAATTATGGGATTAAGATGATTCTGTGATGATGTTGAAACTTCCTTTTGAAGCTTTCAGTCAATAAAATGTTATGTTTCATTGTTTCTCAGTGGTTAAAGCCCTACACGATACAAAAGTACACTATCTGACAGCTGAAAAAGACAATCATACTAACTGCAATTCATGAATTTATTAATTAATTTGACACATGAACTAGATTTAAAAATAACCAAATCTTTGACTGTCAGGCCACCACACTGGGAACAGATCTGTGATCTCAGCAGAAGTCTGTGCCAGCAGGAAAGAATTAATATATTACCACATATCCATAATCCCTGGAAGGCTGCTTCGCTATTCAAGCATGTTGTACTTATCTGTACGTTCGTTTTGCATATCTTCCAAAGCTTTGCAGTTGAGTTGTGGAATAATCAATATTAGCTGATTTTCAGCAAACTGACTAATGCCACTTACTTTAATTCCACTTCCCATTCCCATTCCAATATGTCAATCCATGGCTTCCTCTACTGTTGTGATGAGGCCACACTCAGGTTGGAGGAACAACACCTTATATTCTGTCTGAGTAGCCTTTAACCTGATAGCATAAACATCGATTTCTTGAACTTCTAGTAATGCCCCCCCTCCGCTTCACCGTTCCCCCCATCCCCTTGCCTGGCCATCACCTCCCTCTGGTGCTACTCCCTCATGTTCTTCCTTCCATCGCCGTCTTTCCTCTCCTATTAGATTCCCCCTTCTCCAGCCCTGTATCTCTTCCACCAATTTACTTCTCCGTTCTTAACTTCACTCCTCCCTTCCCAGTTTCACCTATCACTTCATCTTTCTCCCTCCCCTTCCCCTACCTTTTAAATCTACTCTTTTTGTTTCTCCAGTTCTGATGAAGGGTCTCAGCCCGAAACATCGACTGTACTTTTTTCCATAGATGCTGCCTGGCCTGCTGAGTTCCTCCAGCATTTTTTGTGTGTTGCTTGGATTTCCAGCATCTGCAGATTTTCTCTTGTTAATTACATATGTTATTAACCCAACTGAAATATACATATTAGTTGCAGCATAATATTATACTATTAAGCTATTAAATTTTATTAACATTTTAATATCATATCAGTATATGATACTGATTTAACATATCATATTTTAATGATGAAGTAGAATTACCTAGCAAATACTGAAAGACCTAGATAGAGTGGATGTGGAGAGGATGTTTCCCATAGTGGGAGAGTCTGGGACCAGAGGGCACAGCCTCACAATAGGATGCCCCTTTAGAACAGAGATGAGGAGGAATTTCTCTTGCCAGAGGGTGGTGAATCTGTAGTGTTCAGACCCACAGATGGCTACGGAAGCCAAGTCATTGGGTATATTTGAAGTGGAGATTATAGGTACTTAATTAGCAAGGGTGTCAAGAATATGGGGAGAAGACAAGGGAAAGGGGGTTGAGAGGATTATAAATCAGCCATGAGCAGACTTGATGGGCTCTTATATTGGTGTTAGGATGATTTAAAGGTTACAATTAACCTTACAATTACAATTTTTTATCTCAGTTCATTATTGCTCTAATCAAATACTTTATTGATACTACAGATTTATAGGCCAAAGTTAGTTTACTGTTTGCAGTTAGCACTTTAGTTATATTGATGTCTCATCTATCCCCAACATGTTATCCCTGTTTTTATTGATACAGGGCAATTTGCTTGACTTGTGCAAGGATCGTAATTTGAATACACTAGTATGAGGAATAAATTAGTGGTTTCTCATTTTAATTATAAAACCATAATAAAGATTAAACATTTACTTCTATTTAAAATAGGGAAGGAATTACAAATTGCAAAATGTTTAGAAATGTATTCAAGTACCAGCTTTTGTTTTTTGACCAATCCAAATTTGATCTTCAACATACTCTGGAGAAGAATACACTTTAAATCAAGTCGTAACTGAAAATTTGACCAAGCACATTGGATGTAAATCGAGCCTGCACCAGAGGTGGCTTTTCCATATTGAACTTGCACATAATGAATCCATTTCACAGCCGTTGCTTATTTAGACACCAATACATTTGGTCCCAAAGACCATGCACTGTTGGTCTCTCTCAACTCACACTGATATTAATAGCAGTATTTGCTTCACTATAGCACAATTTATAGGGAAATCTCTTCAGCAAAATATAACCTTACACTGGAAGACTAACTTTGGGCAGTTTCCCCATAATTTATATTCACTTGCCTCCCCTCCATCACACATCCCACTCAACCTCCCTCTAATCCAACTCTAGTCACTTGCCTGTACTTTGACATGAAACGTCATCCACTGCATTCTGATTGGCATCTTCACTTAAATCACTATTTACTAAATTAACCATCATTGTATATCTGTGGGGCCGATTCTTTAAAAGTTCAATTAGTCCAATGCACAGCATGTAGAAACTACTGAAACACCTTGCGTTGGGGACAGTTTGCATGTTCCATCAGTTTGGTGCATATTTCTGAAAAGGTTCAAGGGCTCAAGTCAGGGAGAAGCCCTGAAATTGGGTGGGGAAAATTATGAACTGGAAGGGTCACTTGCTGGCTGGCTGCATGGGGATGGGGATGGGGGCAGGGGAAAGCAAGAGTAGTCACTGGCATGGTTAGAGATTGCCCATGGAAATGGGTACGAGATGGTGAGCACTCATTGAAGTGGTATGAGGGGCACTTACTTAGCAAGTTCATTTGTTTTTTTGGAAATAGAGCGTGATAGTTGCCTTGAATGCACTACCAAGGGGAGGCGGTGGACATAGCTACGTTAGCAGTGTTGAAGGCGCATTTAGTTAATGCATGATGGGCAGGGGGAGACAAGAACTAGGTGCAGGCACGTGTGCATTTTCAACTGGCATGTAATGTTTGGTACAGACATCGTGGATTGAAGTCCCTGATCCTGTTCCATCAAAAAGACATTGATAACTAGAGTGAAAAGCAGAGTCTAATGCCTGATGGATACCACTGATCACATCTTGTTAGCTTGAACATGCATGCTACACACCTTTATCCTCCAATTCCTACCCAAGGCAGAAGGATACTTACTCCCTTTTGGATATTAATAAATAACACAATGTAACTGTGCACTGAGGTCACTTTATATTGCCTTCACTGGAACTTAAGATTTTATTTTACCTGAGAATGAAAAGGAATAAATATTATCCATTTCTTCTTAAAAACCTTACCTCTGCAAGTTTCCTTCAACCCATTTTTGTCACCACTGTGTAAACCTTTTGCATTCAGTAATTCTCTACAAGTAGTGGCTAATGCCCTTCCCTTGGGCAACATTGGTAGCGTGGAGAGGGGAGACTTGCAGCTTCGGCAACTGCCGGTCTTCCACAAAAAAAACCTTGCCCAGGCTTGTGCCCTGGAAACTTTCCAAGGTGCCATTCCATGGTCTATCGAGACTAATGGAGGCCTACACTACACAAGTAGTGGATATATCTAACTTGTCACTATGACATGAGATCCAACATTACTCCTCTACAAACCTTCAACATCTCTTCTCCAACCAACTTCTCAGCCCACTGTTAAGGAAGGACCCAAAACAGGCAACTATATAGATTTAGTATAATTACATCAATTAAATATATATTTTTTAAGAGTCATAGAGAAGTACAGCACAGAAACTGGCCCACTGTCCTACCTAGTCCATGCCAAAAACACTTAAACAGTCTGCTCCCATCAACCTGCACTGGGACCATAGCCCTATCATTTCATGTACTTATCCAAACTTCTCTTAAATGTTGAAGTAGAGTTCGTATGCACCACTTGTGCTGCCAGCTCATTCCACATTTTCATACCCTCTGAGTGAAGAAGTTCCCCTTAAACTTTTCACCTTTCACCCTTAACCCATGACCTCTGTTTGTAGTCCTACCCAACCTCAGTGGGAAAAGCCTGCTTGCATTTACTCTATCTATATCCCTCGATTTTGTACACCTCTATCAAATCTCTTCTCAGTCTTCTATATTCTAAGGAATAAAGCCCTAACTTATTCAATCCTTCCTCATAACTCAGGTCCTCCAATCCCAACATCTTTGTAAATTTCCTCCATACTCCTCGTACTCCTTCAACCTTATCTACATCTTTTCTGTAGGTTGGTAACTAAAGCTGCACACAATACTCCAAATTAGGCTTCACCAACATCTCATCCCATCTCCTGTACCCAATATATTGATTAATGAAGGCCAATGTGCCAAAAGCTATCTTTACAACCCTATCTACCTGTGATACCACTTTCAACAAGTTATGTACTTGTATTCCCAGTTCCTTTGTTCTACCACACTCCTCAGTGCCTAACCGTTCACTGTGCAAGACCTACCCTGGCTGGTCCTACCAAAGTGTAACACCTCAGACTTGTCTGCACTGAATACCATCTGCCATTTTTTCTGCCCATTTTTTCAGCTGATGCAGACTCCTCTGCAAGATATGTTAGACTTCCTCACTGTCCACTACACTACCAAACTTGATGTCATCCACAAATTTGCTGATCCACATTAACATCCAGATCAATGATATAGATGACAAACAACAATGGATCCGGCAACTAACTCTGCGGCACATCAGTAGTCACAGGCCTCCAGTCAGAGAGGCAACCATCTACCGCCACTCTCTGGCTTCTCCCACAAAGCCAATGTCTAATCCATTTTTGTCTATTTTAATTTCTTCATTTTTATGAGTTGGAGACTTCAGTTTTTCAAACCGAGCCTTGGACATCTTACTCAGAAGTGTGCTGGCACTTAGTGCACAGTCTAAACACCTGCAATGCAATTCATTTACCTGGATATATTCATTCTGGAATGAGGATTTCCTTCTATTTCTGCTTGGTTATTTTCCACAATGATTGGAAAGGATAAGCAAAAATATCCATACAAAGCAAAAATATTTAGAAATATCATTTGAAAAAAAATGCAGCAAAGGTTGAAGAGGTAAAGCTAGAGACAAATTCTAACAGGGATATCAGAGACCACTAAGACTTCCTGTGTGACCTGCTGGTGATAGATAGAAAAGCTTGTATCTATTATACTTCCTTTTGATAGAACCTTATTCCTATTGTCACACATTTATTATACTTTTGTGTCACATTTAAACTCATATCCACTTTGATAATGCAGATTTCCATGCAAACTCCTAGACATATTAGGCCAGAAGAACCAGTTTACCCATGGGGTCCACGGGACACAGATTTAAAGCAATTGGTGCAAGGGTCAGAGCAGGGTTGAAGAAATGTTTTACCCAGAGTCAAGACAAGTCACTTTTATTGTCACTTCGACCATAACTGCTGGTACAGTACATAGTAAAAATGAGACAACGTTTTTCAGGACCATGGTGTTACATGACACAGTACAAAAACTAGACTGAACTACAGACCTACCCAGGACTGCATAAAGTGCACAAAAACAGTGCAGGCATTACAATAAATAATAAACAGGACAATAGGGCAAGGTGTCAGTCCAGGCTTCGGGTATTGAGGGGTCTGATAGCTTGGGGGAAGAAACTGTTACATAGTCTGGTCATGAGAGCCCGAATGCTTTGGTGCCTTTTCCCAGACAGCAGGAGGGAGAAGAGATTGTATGAGGGGTGCGTGGGGTCCTTCATAATGCTGTTTGCGGATGCAGAGTGTAGTGTAAATGTCTGTAATGGCAGGAAGAGAGACCTCGATGATCTTCTCAGCTGACCTCTCTATCCGCTGCAGGGTCTTGCAATCTGAGATTGTGCAATTTCCGAACCAGGCAGTGATGCAGCTGCTCAGGATGCTCTCAATACAACCCCCGTAGAATGTGAGGATGGGGGCAGGGAGATGGACTTTCCTCAACCTTCACAGAAAGTAGAGACGCTGCTGGGCTTTCTCTGCTATGGAGCTGGTGTTGAGGGACCAGGTGAGATTCTCTGCCAGGTGAACACCAAGAAATTTGGTGCTCTTAACGATCTCTACCGAGGAGCTATCGATGTTCAGCAGGGAGTGGTGGCTCCATGCCCTTCTGAAGTCAACAACCATCTCTTTTGTTTTGTTCACATTCCGAGACAGGTTGTTGGCTCTGCACCAGTCCGTTAGCCGATGCACCTCCTCTCTGTAAGCTGACTCGTCGTTCTTGCTGATGAGACCCACCACGGTCGTGTCATCAGCAAACTTGATGATGTGGTTCGAGCTGTGTGTTGCAGAACAGTCGTGGGTCAGCAGAGTGAACAGCAGTGGACTGAGCACACAGCCCTGGGGGGCCCCGTGCTCAGTGTGAATATGTTGGAGATGCTGCTCCCGATCCGGACTGAGTGAGGTCTCCCAGTCAGGAAGTCTAGGATCCAGTTGCAGAGGGAGGTGTTCAGATCCAGTAGGCTCAGCTTACCAATCAGTTTCTGAGGGATGATTGTGTTGAATGCTGAACTGAAGTCTATGAACAGCATCCGAACGTACGTGTCTTCTTTTGTCCAGGCAGGTTAGGGCCAGGTGGAGGGTGATGGCAATGGCGTCGTCTGTTGAGTGGTTGGGACGGTACGCAAACTGCAGGGGGTCCAGTGAGGGGGGCAGCAGGGCCTTGCTATGCCTCATGACGCCTCTCAGATTGCAAGGTTCTAAAACACCCAGCTCTTAAAGGTTGGTATAGGCAGACATTTTCATCAGTGAGAAGTGTGACTAACTGGGACATGAGGTACTGCAAAATATGTTGGGCAAGTCTTTCAACTTGCATGAAAATTGTTGAGATTGAGATCTGTAATGTATGGATCTATTTCGTTTAGAACAATGACTTCCCTTACCTCTACTCATGGACTGATAACTTACCCATGCACATTGATCTGTTCTCTCTCTCCGCAATGTGAATACATCAGTTAACCTCACCACCTCTGTGTGTACTTCTATTTAATTGATATGCAGTTGAACAGACACAACAAATAGGCGATGAGTACGAACCTGAATGTCAGCGAATATCATCAACTGCACCAACAGTTATGGGATGACAGACAGCGAGAGGAAAGAGTTAAACTGTATGGAGAAGGCGGGTAACGGATCCTAACAAAGGGTCACGCAAGTCGCAGCATAGTAGACTGTGAAAGACGCACAGCTAGCAAAGTTAGAGAGAAAATAACATGGAAATGGCCTGAGTGTGGAAGGTTGACAAATTTGATAGTGCTAACAAAGACTGGGAATCGTATATTCATAGAGTTGAACTGTACTTTAATGTGAACAACGTAAATGAGGTAAAGAAAGTCTCCACACTTCTTAGCTTAATAGGTGCCAAATAGTACAGGCTTCTATGCAACTTAATAATTCCTGAAATGCCAGCAAGACATTCAAAGAAATTGTTATAATTTTACAAAATCCCATGAGCCCTAAACCACTAGTAATAGCTGAGAGATTTAGATTTAACAAACTGAACCAGTTAAAGGATGAAAGTATTTCTGAATACTTTGCAGAATTGCGGAAACTTTATCAATACTGTAACTTTAGAGATGGACTTTCTGATGCAGGCATGGCATGCATAGTCAAAGCACTCAAAACAGGCTTTTGTCAGAAAGAAACCTAACCTTAGAATGAGCATTACCATTGTAAACACGAGGAAATCTGCAGATGCTGGAAATTCAAACAACAACACACACAAAATGCTGGTGGAACACAGCAGGCCAGGCAGCATCTATAGGAGAAGCACAGTTGATGTTTCGGGCCAAGACCCTTCGTCAGGACTAACCGAAAGGAAAGATAGTAAGAGATTTGAAAGTAGTGGGGGGGGGGGAGAGGGGGAAATGCAAAATGATTAGAAGACCGGAGGGGGTGGGATGAAGCTAAGAACTGGAAAGGTGATTGGCGAAAGTGATACAGAGCTGGAGAAGGGAAAGGATCATGGGACGGGAGGCCTCAGGAGAAAGAAAGGGGGTGGAGCACCAGAGGGAGATGGAGAACAGGCAAACAACTAAATATGTCAGGGATGGGGCAAGAAGGGGAGGAGGGACATTAACGGAAGTTAGAGAAGTCAATGTTCATGCCATCAGGTTGGAGGCTACCCAGCCGGTATATAAGGTGTAGTTCCTCCAACCTGAGTTTGGATTCATTTTGACAGTAGAGGAGGCCATGGATAGACATATCAGAATGGGAATGGGATGTGGAATTAAAATGTGTGCCCACTGGGAGATCCTGCTTTCTCTGGCGGACAGAGTGTAGGTGTTCAGTGAAACGGTCTCCCAGTCTGCGTCGGGTCTCACCAATATATAAAAGGCCACACTGGGAGCACCGAACACAGTATATCACACCAGCCGACTCACAGGTAAAGTGTCGCCTCACCTGGAAGGACTGTCTGGGGCCCTGAATGGTGGTGAGGGAGGAAGTGTAAGGGCAGGTGTAGCACTTGTTCCGTTTACAAGGATAAGTGCCAGGAGGGAGATCAGTGGGAAGGGATGGGGGGGACGAGTGGACAAGGGAGTCGCGTAGGGAGCGATCCCTGCAAAAAGCAGAAAGGGGGGGAAGAAAGATGTGCTTGGTAGTGGGATCCCGTTGGAGGTGGCGGAAGTTACAGAGAATTATATGTTGGACCTGGAGGCTGGTGGGGTGGTAGGTGAGGACAAGGGGAACCCTATCCCGAGTGGGGTGGCGGGTGGATGGGGTGAGGGCAGATGTGCGGGAAATGGGAGAGATGCGTTTGAGAGCAGAGTTGATGGTGGACGAAGGGAAGCCCCTTTGTTTAAAAAAGGAAGACTTCTCTTTTGTCCTGGAATGAAAAGCCTCATCCTGAGAGCAGATGCGGCGGAGACGGAGGAACTGTGAGAAGGGGATAACATTTTTGCCAGAGACAGGGTGGGAAGAGCAACAGTCCAAGTAGCTGTGAGAGTCTGTAGGCTTATAGTAGATATCAGTAGATAAACCGTCTCCAGAGATGGAGACAGAAAGATCAAAAAAGGGGAGGGAGGTGTCGGAAATGGACCAGGTAAATTTGAGGGCAGGGTGAAAGTTGGAGGCAAAGTTAATGAAGTCGACAAGCTCAGCATGCATGCAGGAGGCAGCACCAATGCAGTCGTCGATGTAGCAAAGGAAAAGAGGGGGATGGATACCCGTATAGACTTGGAACACGGACTGTTCCACAAAGCCAACAAAAAGGCAGGCATAACTGGGACCCATATGGGTGCCCATGGCTACACCCTTGGTTTGGGGGAAGTGGGAAGAACCAAAGGAGAAATTATTGAGAGTAAGAACTAATTCCGCTAGACGGAGGAGAGTGGTGGTAGAGGGGAATTGGTTAGGTCTGGAATCCAAAAAGAAGCGAAGAGCTTCGAGACCATCTTGGTGGGGATGGAGGAATTTAGGGACTGGACGTCCATGGTGAAAATAAGACGGTGGGGGCCAGAGAACTTAAAATCATTGAAAAAATTCAAAGCACGAGAAGTGTCACGAACATAGGTGGGTAGAGATTGAACAAGGGGGGATAAGACAGTGTCAAGGTATGCAGAAATGAGTTCAGTGGGGCAGGAGCAAGCTGAGACAATAGGTCTACCTGGACAGGCAGGTTTGTGGATCTTGGGTAGGAGGTAGAAACGGGAAGTGCGGGGTGTGGGAACTATGAGGTTGGTGGCAGTGGATGGGAGATCCCCAGAGCTGATAAGGTTGGTGATGGTATAAGAGACAATAGCCTGGTGCTCCTTAGTGGGGTCATGATCAAGGGGTAAATAAGAGGAGGTATCAGAGAGTTGACGCAGTGCCTTGGCCAGGTAGAGGTCAGTACGCCAGACAACAACAGTGCCCCTCTTATCAGCAGGTTTTATAGTAAGGTTGGGATTGGTGTGGAGGGAGCGGAGAGCAGAGCGTTCGGAAGGAGTGAGGTTGGAATTGGAACAGGGTGTGGTGAAGTCGAGATGGTTGATGTCCCATCGGCAATTAGCAATAAAGAGATCCAGAGCAGGCAGAAGACCAGAGAGGGGTGTCCATGAAGAGGAGGAGGGTTGAAGACGGGAGAAGGGGTCATCGGTGGGGGTAGGAGAGTCCTTGACAAAGCAGTAAGCTCGGAGACAGAGACGGCGGAAGAAGAGTTCAGCGTCATGGTGTACGCGGAACTCACTGAGGTGTGGGCGAAGGGGGACAAAGCTGAGGCCCTTTCTGAGGACAGAGCGCTCTGTCTCAGAGAGTTGAAGGTCGGAGGGAATGGTAAAGACCCGGCATGGACGAGAGATGGGATCAGAGGGGAGAGGGAGGCTGGTAGTGTCAGTGGAGAGGGAAGGGTTGGGGTGAGAGGAAGATGGAGCCTCTGAGGGTCCAGGAGCTGACGATGGGATCTGAGAGAGAGGGGATTGCATAGTGGTGGTGGGGGAAGGGGAGACAGGATTCACAATCGCAGCATGTGAAGACCCGGCCTGGAGTTCAAGGCTGGAGTCGCAGTCGGTGGTTGCGCAATCGCTTTGATGCTGCAGTTGGAACCCGTGTTGATGGCGCTGGAGTCCGGAGTTTCAAAATCCCCTGGGTTGCTGGGGCAGCCGAGATCGACAGCCGGGGCGAATCCATGGCCGTTGGAATACGCGGTGATGGTGCTGGAGTCCGGATTTTGAATATGCCCTGGGTTGCTAGGGCAGCCAAGATCGACAGCCGGGGCCGGGGACGCGATACGAAAACCATGCTCTGGGGTATGCAGATGGAAGATCTTGCGATCCTTGCTGGACGTGATAAAGTCAAAGAAACGGCGATTGCACGCATGGATCTGACAGAGGATGAAATAACGGACAGGTCCATTGCAAACTGAGAAAAAGGTGTCCCGGAGGCGTGGAAGGGATTGTGATGGGGACGCCAGGTACCTTCTCCTGGCGGAGAGTGTCGCCCTCAGAGCTCGACGGGAGAAACAACGGGAGGCAGAGTCAATTAAATGTGAGTACCTGGGATCCTCAGAAGGTCCAAATTGAGAAGCTCGAAAACGGATCCTGAAGCCAACTGGAGTCAGCTGGTGTCAGAGACACGTTCCAAGGAAGGATATATGGCTGTAATAGCGGGTCTGGGTCAAAATATGATCGAAAAGTTGAAGGGCCGAAGGAATTATAGATGGAGAGCAGCGAGAGAGGGTTTCACTGAACTCCCGTCGAAGAGAAGATTTAAACTTCTTCAGTGTAGGCATCACTGGCAGACGCTTCACAGTAGTGAATTTAAAGAGCAAACACGAGGAAATCTGCAGATGCTGGAAATTCAAACAACTCACACACAAAATGCTGGTGGAACACAGCAGGCCAGGCAGCATCTATAGGGAGAAGCACAGTCGACTTTTCGGGCCGAGACCCTTCGTCAGGACTAACCGAAAGGAAAGATAGTAAGAGATTTGAAAGTAGTGGGGGGAGGGGGAAATGCGAAATGAGAGGAGAAGACCAGAGGGGGTGGGATGAAGCTAAGAGCTGGAAAGGTGATAGGCGAAAGTGATACAGAGCTGGAGAAGGGAAAGGATCATGGGACGGGAGGCCTCAGGAGAAAGAAAGGGGGGGGGGGGGAGGACCAGAGATGGAGAACAGGCAGAGTGATGGGCAGAGAGAGAGGGGAAAAAACAAACAACTAAATATGTCAGGGATGGGGTAAGAAGGGGAGGAGGGGCATTAACAGAAGTTAGAGAAGTCAATGTTCATGCCATCAGGTTGGAGCCTACCCAGCCGGTATATAAGGTGTTGTTTCTCCAACCTGAGTTTGGATTCATCTTGACAGTAGAGGAGGCCATGGATAGACATATCAGAATGGGAATGGGACGTGGAATTAAAATGTGTGGCCACTGGGAGATCCTGCTTTTTCTGGCGGACCGAGCAATTACAAGTTACAATTACCATTGTAACGTCATTAGAGACTTCTTCTGCAAATGACGCAGCCGAACTACAGAAAAAGAGTTCAGAGTGTGAAATACACAAAATGTCCCTGAATGGTGCAAAGAGCCAAAACTGTTATCGATGTGGCAAATCCTCACATGATGCAAATGACTGTTGGTTCAAAAAAAACATTTGCAGGAAGTGTCAGGGACAAGGTCACAGACAGTGAGTGTGCAAGACAGATATAAAGCACAACCGAGTGATAAGTTTCAAACGCAAGCTAAACAAATGCATCAAGTGATTAAATGTGAAACCGAATCAGACAAGAGAGAGTCTGATAAAGGTCAGCTGTCATGTATTACTAAAACAGATCAGAAAATCATATCGATCACAATTTACATGTCTGGTGTAGAACTGAAAAGGGAGCTGGACACAGGGTCAGCTTTGTCTTGATTTCAGAGGCCGACTACAACAGACTGTTTTTTAAGCTACCATTAGAAAAGGCCTCAGCGATGCTAAAGACCTACACAGGTGAATAAGTGCCTTCCAAAGGGAAACTGAAAGTAAATGTGACGTACGGAGGCAAAACAGGGCAGTTAGAGCTCTATGTGTTAAAAAGTGGAGGGCCAGCACTTTTGGACATCAATGGTTGAGAAACTAGACTAGTGCACAATCAAAACTCTCAATACGTTATCAGCAGGCAACTGCAGACCAAATGGTAGCACTAACCGGAGGCTGTCACAGCTGCTTAATGCTAATGAGAAGGTGTTTGAGAAGGGGATTGGTAAACTCAAGGTCATGAAGTCCAGAATTGAACTGGATGAAGCAGCAACACCAAGATTCCAAAAGAGTGTCCAGTGCCTTACACACTAAGTCCTAAAGTAGATGCTGAATTTCAGAGTTTGGAGGCATCTGGCATTCTCTCCCAGGTTGAGTGGAGTGATTGGGCCACATCCATTGTCCTGATGGTTGAGTAGAATGATTGGGTCTTGCCCATTGTTCCGGTGATCAAGAAAGGGAAGGCCGGAATTGTTTACATATGTAGGGACTTCAAAGTCAGCATCAATGCTGTGCTGCATACTATGCGGTATCCCCTGCTATGAATAGGTGGCTTTTTTTTGCATCTTTGGCAGGCGGGCAGAAGCTTTCAAAGGTTGACTTGTCACAAGCCTATTTGCAATTGGAAATTTAGGAATCAAGCAGGAAGTTCCTCACAATCAACACTCACAGTGACTGTTCCAGTGTATTTTTCTTGTCTTTGAAGTCACATCAGCTCCAGCAATTTGGCAAAGAGCAACGGGCCAAGTGCTCCAAGATATCCCAGAAACTCAACTTTACCTTGATGACATCACTGTTACTAGTAGGAATGATGAAGAGCTCCTCCAGAACCTTGGTAATGTGCCTACCAGGCTGAGCGAGTATGGTCTGGCATAAAGAGAGAGAAATAAAATCTCATATCGTGGACATGTCATTGACAAGCACGGCTTACATAAGTCACAAGAGAAGATTAAAACAGTGCTGCAGACACCCAAACCGGGAAGTGTATCACAACTCAGATCATACTTGGGCCTTGTAAACTACTACCACCGGTTTCTCCCAAACACTGTTACAGTGCTGTACCCATCGAACACACTGTTGCAGACCGGAGCAAAGTGGGAATGGTCAGAAAGATGTGAAAGAGCATTCAAGGAAACAAAGAGACTAATAACATCAGATGAACTGCTCACCCATTATGACCCATCTCCACCCATCAAACTAGTGTGCAATGCATCCCTTTGGCATTGGTACCATTTAGTCACACACAATGAAAGGTGGATTTGAATGCCTGATTGCATTTGCATCAAGATCACCGAGGAGCCCAGAATGTAACAACGCACAGATTGACCAAGAGGCCCTTAGTCTAGTATGGGAATAAAAGGTATACTTATACAATCAGAAGTTTACGCTAGTGACAGACCATCAGCCACTTGTGTCTATTTTCAATCCCAGTGATGACTGCTACCTGTTTGCAACGTTGGGCTCTGTTCCTAGGAGCCCACTCTTATGACATAGAGTTCAAGGGCACCAAACAACACAGCAATGCTGATGGCTTGTCATGTCTTTCACTGTTGGCAACTGAAGAAGAAAATTCTTCATACTGTGACCCAGTAGAAGTGTTCCAACACTGCACTGGTGGACCAGTTGCCGGTAACAAATTCAGAAATACAAAGAGAAACCCAACACTGTCAAAAGTCTATGACATCCCCATGCAAGGATGGCCAGCTCAGGATAATCCTAGCTTTCCAGAGTTCTCAGTGAGACAAGACCAACTGTCTGTATCTCAAAGAATGCTGACACATGGATCTCGTGTTGTGGTTCCCTCTGAACAGAGTGTTAGAGAATGTGCATGAAGGATACCTGGGTACAATCAAGATGAGGAGTCCCATCCAGAGCTAGGTGCAGTGGCCGGGAATAGATAGACAGGTAAAAGACTTGTCCGAAAGCTGTTCGGGATGTCGGAGATCAGACTCAGAGACATCATGTGGACCAGATACTTCGCTCAGTTGAAGTACGTACCTGAGTCGAATGCATCCAACAAGACGGACACGTTACAGCAACTGGAATTACCCCTCGGTGATGATCATGTCAATAACAGCAAAGTTACACCTGCAAGAGAGAAACTTACCTCTGACAAGACACCTACCAAACCTAATGCCACTCCACAGGTCCAAAGGCACTATTCTGAAAGCAACAGAGCGTCACCCAAAAGACTGAATCTTTAGTATAGTTAAGTTAGTTATAAACTGTTATTGTTAAAGCATGTTTATTTGAACACAGAACATAGAAATCTACAGTAGTACAGGCCCTTCAGCCCACAATGTTGTGTCGACCATGTAACCTACCCTAGAAACAGCCATAATTGGTCTACCACATAGCCCTCTATTTTTCTAAGCTCCATGTACTCATCTCAGAGTCTCTTAAAAGACCCTATTTTATCTGCTTCCACCACTATCACCAGCGGAATATTCCATGAACCCACCACTCTGTGAAAACTTACCTATGGCATCCCCTCTGAACCTTCTTCCAAGCACTTTAAAACTATTCCCCCTTGTGTTAGCCCTGGGAAAAATCCTCTGGCTATCCGTACAATCATTGCCTCTCAGTATCTTATACACCTCTGTCAAGTCACCTCTCATCTTTCATTGCTACTAGGAGAAAAAGCCAAGTTTACTCTACCTATTCTCAAAAGGCGTGCCCTCCAGTCCAGGCAACATCCTTGAAAATCTCCTATGCACTCTCTCTATAGTATCCACATCCTTCCTGTAGTAAAGTGAGCAGAAGTGAACACAGTACTCCAAGTGGGATCTGACCAAGGTCTTGTATAGCTGTAACATTAGCTCATGACTCTTCAATTCATTCCCATGGTTGATGAATGCCAACACACCATATGCCTTCTTAACAACACTGTCAATCTGCACTGCAGCTTTGAGTGTCCTATCAACACAGACCGCAAGATCTCTCTGATCCTTCGCACTATCAAGAGTCTTACCATTAATACTATATTGTCTTCAAATTTGACCTACCAAAATGAACTACTTCACACTTATCCGGGTTGAACTCCATCTGCCACTTCTCAGCTCTGTTCTGCATCCTATCGATGTCCCGCTGTAACCTCTGACAATCCTCCAGACTATCTACTACACCCCCAATCTTTGTGTCATCAGCAAACTTACTAACCTAGCCTTCTACTTCTTCATCCAGGTCATGGATAAAAATCACAAAGGGGAGGGGCCCCAGAACAGATCCCTGCAGAACACCACTGGTCACCGACCTCCGTGCAGAATACGAACCATCTACAACCACCCTTTGCCTTTTGTGGGCAAGCCAATGCTGGATCCACCAAGCAAGGTCCCCTTGGATCCTATGCCTCCTTACTTTCTGAATGAGCATTGCATGGGGAACCTTGTCAAATGCTTTACTAAAATCCATATACACTACACTCACTGCTCCACCTTCATCAATGTGTTTTGTTACATCCTCAAATAATTCAGTCAGGCTTGTAAGGCACAACCTGCCCTTAACAAAGCCATGCTGACTATTCCTAATCAGATTATGTCTCTCCAAATGCTCATGAATACTGCCTCTGAGGATCTTCTCCAACAACTTGCCCACTACTGAAGGAAGACTCTCTTGCCTATAATTTCCTGGGTTATCTCTACTCCTTTTGTTGTACAAGGGAACAACATCTGCAACCATCCAATCCTCTGGTACTTTTCCCATCCATGTTGATGATGCAAAGATCACCACCAGAGGCTCAGCAATCTCCTCCCTCGCTTCTCACAGTGACCTGGGGTATACCTCGTCCAGACCCGGCCACTTATCTAACTAAATGTTTTTTTTTTAAACTCCAGCACATCTTCTTTCTTAATGTCTATATGCTCAAGCACTTCAGTCCACTGCAAGTCATTCCCACAATTGCCAAGGCCCTTTTCTCTGGTGTATACTAAAGCAAAATATTCATTAAGTACCTCCACTACCTGCTCCAACTCCATGCACACATTTCCACTATCACACCTGATTGGTCCTATTTTATGGCTCATCCTCTTCACGTACTTGTAGAATGCCTTGGGGTTTTCCTTAATCCTGCCCATCAAGGCCTTTTCTTGGCTCCTTCTGACTCTCCTAATTCCATTCTTAAGCTCCTTCTTGGCAACCTTGTAATTTTCTAGAGCTCTAACAGGACCTAGTTTATTCAACCTTTTGTAAGCTTTTCTTCCCTTCTTAACTAGATTTTCTACATCCTTTGTACACCATGGTTCTTTAACCTTACCAACCTTTCCCTGCCTCGATGGACCATACCTATGCAGAACACCATGCAAATGTTCCCTGAACTTTTGCCACATTTCTGCCGTGCATTTCCCTGAGAACATCTGCTCCCAACTTATGTTTCCAAGTTCCTGCCTATTAGCATATTTCCCCCTCCCCCAATTAAATGTTTTCCCAAATTGTCTGCTCCTATCCCTCTCCAGCACTATGGTAAAGGAGGCACAGTTGTGATCACTCCCTCCAAAATACTCTCCCACTGAGAGATCTGACATCTGACCAGGTTCATTTCCCAATACCAGATCAAGTACAGCCCCTCCTCCAGTTGACTTATCTGTATATTGTGTCAGGAAGCCCTACTGAACACACTTAACAATCTCCACCACATTTAATCCCCTTGCTCCAAGGAGATGCCAGTCAATATCAGGAAAGTTAAAATCTCCCATCACACCAACTCTTATTATTCCACCATTCCAGACTCTGCTTCCCTATCTGTTCCTCGATGTCTCTGTTACTGGGGGGGGAGTCTATAAAAAAAACACCAGGTCCAATTATTGCCCTTTCCTGTTTCTGATTTCCACCCACAATGACTCAGTAGACAATCCCTCCATGACTTCCTCCTTTTCTGCAGCAATGATACTATCCCTGGTTAGCAGTGCCACTCCCCCACCTCTTTTGCCTCCCTCCTTGTCCTTTTTGAAACATCTAAATCCCGGCACACTCAGCAGCCATTCCTGCCCGAGTCATCCAAATCTCTGTAGTGGCCACAACGTCATAGCTCCACAAATTGATCTATGCTCTAAGTTCATCCACCTTGTTTACGATACTCCTTGCAGTAAAATAGACACATCCCAAACTATCAGACCGAGTGCACCTTTGCTCTATTATCTGCCTGTCCTTCCTCACAAACTCCCTACTAGCTCCTTTACTTATGTGCCAATCACCCCATCCTCTGCCTCTTCACTTCAGTTCCCAACCCCCTGCAACTCTAGTTTAAACCCTCCCCAATAGCATTAGCAAACTCCCCACCAGGATACCATTACCCCTCGGATTCAAGTGCAACCCCTCCTTTTTGTACAGGTCGCATCTGCCCCAGAAGAGAGCAGAAAGATCCAGAAATGTGAATCCCTGCCCCCTGCTCCAATCCTTCAGCCACACATTTGTCCACCACTTGATCCTGTTCCCATACTCACTCTCACGTGGCACAGGCAGCAATCCCGAGATTACTACCATTGAGGTCCTGCTTCTCAGCTTTCTTCCTATATTCTGCTCCCTGTATTCTGCTTTCAGAACCTCCTCCCTTTGTCTACCTATGTCGTTGGTAACAATATGTACCATGATCTCAGGCTGCTCACCTTCCCTCTACAGGATATTGTGGATGCGATCAGAAACATCACAAATCCTGGCACCTGGAAGGCAAACTATCATCTGAGTTGCTTTTTCATGCCACAGAACCACCCATCTGTTCTCCAGCTATAGAGTCACCTACTACTGCTGCCATCCTCTTCCGTTCCCTCCCCTTCTGAGCCACAGGGCTAGAGTCAGTGCCAGAGGCATAACCACTGTTGCTTCACCCAGGTAGATCCCACCGCCCCCCCCCACCCCCGACCCAACAGTACTCTACATGGAGTACTTATTGTTAAGGGGGATAGCCACAGACATGCTCTCCACTATCTGATACTTTCCCTTCCCTCTCCTGACAGTCTCCTACTTATCTGGCTCCTGTGGCCCCAGTGTCACCTCTTCATTTTCCCTAACAAGAGTTGAAAGTCATCGAGATGCAGTCCAGTTCCCTAAGACTGTCTCTAAGGAGCTACAGCTCAATGCACCTGAACAGATGTGGCCATCTGGGAGGCTGGAAGTCTCCCGGATATCCCACATCCAACACCCAGAGCAGAAAACTGGTCTTGCAGCCATACCCACTAGCCTTAAGTTAGAGGGGAAAAAAAGAGATATGAAAGTAACTTACCTAACGAATTGACAACCCGATAGTTAAATATTCCTTACGTATATGGTTTCAATTTCGGAAATTTTTCGGGTTGACTCAATTCATTTTAAATATTCCTATTGTATCTAATTGTTTTTTTCCACCCTTCAATTATAGATCAAGCTTTTTTGGCTTGGAAAACTAAGGGTTTACTAAGATTTTCTGATTTATTTTCGGACAATTGTTTTATGTCTTTTGAGCAATTATCTAATAAATATAATTTGCCGAGATTTCATTTTGTTAGATATTTACAGGTTAGGCATTTTTTAAGTATGGTACTTCCTACGTTTCCAAATTTTGTCTCTTCAGATATTTTGGAGAGTTTGTTCGAATTAAACCCTTTTCAAAAAGGGCTTATATCAAAACTTTATGATATAATTATGAAGATATGTTCAGAGCCCCTTTATAAAACAAAAAATGATTGGGAAAGAGAGCTTAATCTTATTATTCCTATTGAGAATTGGGATAGAATTCTTCAATTAGTTAATACATCATCTATATGTGCCAAACATTCATTAATACAATTTAAGGTCGTACATAGGGCCCATATGTCCAAGGATAAATTAGCTCATTTTTATTCTTATATAAACCCTTAGATGTCAAATTGAAATCGCATCTTTAACTCGTATGTTTTGGTCATATCCGCTTTTGAAAAAATACTGGAAAGATATTTTTGATATTATTTCTGCGGTATTGAATATCGATTTACAACCCCATCCTATTACCGCAATTTTTGGTTTACCAATGATGGACTCACTTCATTTATCTTCTTCCGCCTGTCGAATGACTGCATTTCTCACTTTGATGGCTAGAAGATCTATTTTGTTGAATTGGAAGGAAATTAATCCTCCCACTGTATTTCATTGGCTTTCTCAAACTATGTTATGTTTAAATTTAGAAAAAATTAGAAGTGGTGTATTCGATACCTCTATTAAATTTGAAGAGATATGGAGACCATTTATTCAATATTTTCATATGATGTAATATGACCCTGTTCCAAGCTTATTGGATTTTCCAGCTTTAATCTTATTTATGTTGAGAGGATCGGAGTTGACGACACTGATGATTATGTATTTTTGTGAGATATTATAAACAGCCCTTTTTTTTCCTTTTTAGTTTTTCTCTTTTTTTCTTTTTTTTGCTTCTTTTTTCTTCTTTATTAGTTATTAGATTAGTAGTTTAGTCAATTTTGCAATCTTTTTTTATTTTTTCTGTTTTTTTATACCATATATTATGAAATACCTAGATTTACCTGGTTCATACATATACTGTATGGTCCATGTTTTGGGAAAACTCATTTATACTGTAATCATTGCTTATGTATTCTTTCATGTGCAATGGGAATTTGTATGTTTGTAATCCCTTTATTAATATATCAATTGTATTTTGTTCATAATATTATTAATAATAATAGAGATTGAAAAAAAGAAAGTAACTTACCTCATTACCTCGCCAAAGCCCTACTACTACTCTGACTCACGCTACTCTGACGACCACTCCACTACGCAGTGTCTTCCTTTTATCCCAGAACCTTCTCAACGGCCATGCGCGATGACAAGCTATTGCATCTGCGCACTTCTCCCAATTGAATCTCCCACTGAAAGAAACTTCTTGCTTTTTAAATCTCAGCGTCCTTGTGCGATGACAAGCTACTGCAATTGTGCACGTCTGCCAATCAAATATGGTTTGTTAAAGGAAAGGTGAATGTTTTGTTACATATACAGTTTTATCTTAAATTTTAATTTAATTTTAAAGGGGAAGTGTAATGTATAGATCTATTTCTTTTAGAGCAATGACTTGCCTTAGCACTACTTCTGGACTGATAACTTACCCATGCGCATTGATCTGTTGCCTACCCATGTGCACTGATATGTGTTTGTTCTCTCTCTCTGCATTGCGAATACACCAGTTAACTTCACCTCCTGCATGCATGCTTTTATTTTAATAGATATGTACAGTGGTGCTAAAAAGTTTGTGAACCCTGTAGAATTTTCTCTATGTCTGCATAAATATGACCTAAAATGTGATCAGGTCTTCAGGCAAGTCCTAAAACTGGATAAAGAGAACCCAATTAAATAAATAACACAAAAACATTATACTTGTTTATTTATTTATTGAGAAAAATGATCGAATATTGCATGTATTTATTGGGAAAAGTGGTTGATCCTCTGGGGTAATGCCTTCTACAAAAGTTATTTGCAGTCAGGTGTTCCAATCAATGAGAGGAGATTGGGGATGTGGGTTGTAGAGGTGCCCTGCCCTATATATTAAAAAAAGACACACAAAGTCATGTTACTGACTGAGCCTGCTCTTCTCAAGAAAGATCTGTTCATGTGCACCATGCCTCAATCAAAACAACTTTCTGGGGACCTTAGAAGAATTGGAGAGATGCATGAAGCTGGAAAAGGCTACAAAAGCATTTCTAAAGACCTGAGTGTTCATCAGTCCAGAGTAACAGAAATTGTCTACAAATGGAGGAAACTCAGTACTGTTGCTACTCGCCCTCAGAGTGGGCATCCTGCAAAGATCACACCAACAGCACAATGTGCTGAAGGAGGTGAAGAAGAACCCAAGGGCAACACCAAAAGACCTGCAGAAATTTCTAGAACTTGCTAAAGTCTCTGTACATGTGCCCACTATATAAAATAACACACTGAACAAGAATGGTGTTCGTGGAAGGACACCACTGCTCTCCAAAAAAAACACTGTTGCATGTCTCAAGTTTGCCAAAGGCAACCTGGATGCTCCACAATGCTTCTGAGACAGTGTTCTGTGGACAGATGAGACAGAAGTTGAACTTTCAGCAGAGATGTACTTTGCTCTGTTTGGAGGGAAAAGGGCACTGCACACCAACACCAAAACCTCATCCCAACTGTGAAGCATGGTGGAAGATGCATCATGGTTTGAAGCTGCTTTGCTGCCTCAGGGCCTGGACAGCTTGCAATTATTGAGGGAACAATTGCATCAAGACATTTTACAGGAGAATGGCAGGGCAGCAGTCCTTTACCTGAAGCTTAAAAGAAGTTGGGTAATGCAACAAGACAATGATCCAAAAGACAAGAGTAAATCAACAACAGAATGGTTTAAAAGGAGAATTCATGGTTTGGAGTGGCCAAGTCAAAGTCCTGAACTTAATCCTATAGAAATGTTGTGGAAGGACCTGAAGCAAGCAGTTCATGCAAGGAAGCCCACCAACATTACAGAGTTGAAGCAGTTTTGTAAGGAGGGATGGCCTAAAATTCCTGCAAGCCAACATGCAGGACTGATCAACAGTTACTGGAAACATTTTGTTGAAATTATTGTTGTACAGGGATTGTACATGTCACACCAGTTACTGAAAGCAAAGGTTTACACTTTTTCCAACAAATACATGTAATACTAAATAATTTTTCTCAATAAATAAATGAACAAGTACAATGTTTTTGTCGTATTTATTTAATTGGGGTCTCTTTCTCCAGCTTTAGGACTTATGCGGAGACCTGATCACATTTCAGGCTATATTTATGCAGAAATAGAGAAAATTCTACAGGGTTCACAAACTTCCTAGCACCACCGCAGTTGTACAGACAAAACATGAACTATTTGTTGTGAAGAAATTTCTGTGATTCTTCTGTTGAGATATCATTCTCATCTCCTAATTGCTACATAATTTTTTTTTATATCTTCAGCTGTTTTGAAGGCTAATATATAGTTTTAAAATGAGGACAGAATGTACTTATGTCTATTATGCCTCGAGTTCTAATATGTTTCATCTGAGAGCAACATTCATTCCTGAATCTCTGCACGTAGAGACGAACAAGTACAAAATAGCTATTACTTAATCCATTTAAAACACCAAGGGTTTTACTTTCAGCTCTGTATTTGTACCCACACTGAAAACCAAAACATAAAAAGTTATGCATAGCCAAAGCAAATCTTAACCTAGATTAATTTTTGAAAGGGTTTATTTTGGAATAGCATTCAACCAGAAATCATTGTAACTACAATGAAAGCAGAATACTTTAGACGGGAACGTGTCAGGACATGTTGCAGTGAACAAAACAATTGTCAGAGGTAATTCATGCAGCAAGGCCTGCACTTAACCATGTTTCCACGTTTGGCAACTGTGCATTCAGAAATCACATTCTGTGAGGATAACAAGGCTACATGTCTAACTGAAGACATCTCTGGTGCTAAAAATCCAATAAATATTTTATGTTTAATCTAGGCATTGATAATCCACTGGAATATAGCAAATGAAAAGGATCTGGAATTTGTTTGTTGCCTACAAGGACTTACTAAATGATTGCACATTACTGACTAGGGCGTGTTTCACTTGACGCATCAAAACCCAATGATGGCCTTGGTGCATGGATTCCAGCAATAATGGATCAGCCTCACACAGCAGAATTGTCTTCCTTGGCGGGCACAGCTCATAAAGGGTATCAGGCATATGCTGGGAATGGACTGGGCTCTGGGGAAAGAGGTCATTTGAATGAGAAAGGGGATTGAAGGGAGATTTATAGATAGAAAGCTGTAAGTGGCAAGGTGTAGCAGGAGAAATGGCAGATATAGTATGGTGCTTGAGTTGGTTGCTTTTATCAGTGCTAGTAGTGGGAGGGTGGGGGCGACAATGCTCATGATTGCTGGTTGATGTGGGGAAGGATGTGGTAAGGTGGGCGGAGCTGACAGGGCTACCTAGCTGGGTACAGTGTGCATGATTGAATTGAGACAAGGAAAAGTATGTAAATTGCAGGTCAGATTGAAGGTGGAGGATCACCTATGATGCACAATCACTCTCCAGGGCACAAGAAGCTTATTGCTGACCACAGCTTTCTAACACAGCAGTATGGCCTTTCCAAAGGGTCAGATTTGTTTGGGACAAAGTTAAACTTCGAACCAATGTTCTTTGTTCAGCTTCTTGGTGTAAATAAGAACCAGTCTTCAGTTCTTAATGCAAATTGTAAGCAGCAATCGGTTTGAAATTAAAAGCATAGCTTTGCAAACAACATTTTAATACAAAGCACAGGCTGTTGGCCTATAGCAGGGGCTAGCTGCTCAACAGATATGGTTTGCAAAGTGAAGTGGCCATGAAACCTCTTGACTGCATCAGCCAAATGCTATACAATGGGTGTTATGTCACTTACCACATCAAAATTGGTCACAGTCATAATAATCTATCAATGCTTGGTATACTTGTGTACTCAACAGACAGCTCTCACAGCATGAATCTTAGGTGTCTGCGATCTCTGTACCCAGAAATTTCTTTTAGACTAACTGTGTGAATTATTTTGCCACAGCAAAGGTATCTGAGTAACATCACATGCAAAAATGTCAACTAGTAGCAAAACAGTACAAATATTAGAAAGCACTAAGGATTGTTAGAATTGACAAGGAGAATGACAGAAAGACGGGGTGACAGGATGAAGAAGGAGAATTCAGTTTCTTATGATGGACGACTTGTTCGCCTGCAACTTGTTGGGCTATTCTCTTATTTTGTAAGAATTGTACCTATATTTGGAAATCCATTTAGAAGTCTTCTGTAATTCAAAAATCTTAAGTAAATCAGAAATCATCTGTAAATGTTAAATATGTATCAAGAACCATTTGCCTAAAATTGTGTATCATTAAAAATAAAATGAACTGATTTTAAACTACTTCGTTAGCTGGAAGTATCTCCTCCTTGGCCGGGCGGGGGGGACCAGTCAGGGTAGCAGGTTTTGGCACTAAACCTTGCTGCACACTAGTCAGGGAAGTAAGCTAGTCTTTGAAAAGTGGGTTGATACTGTATAACCTCCCTAATGAGGATACCCGTAGATATCAGAGAGGGCTTTAAATTTCCTTTTGAGTTTAGGGCTGTGCAGACACTATGATTTCACACTATTAAGTAAATTACTTAAAACAAGTTCTAACAGAGTAAGGCTCACAGATCTGGCTACCTTCCATTATCACAATTCATTTTTCAAGCATGTTGCTGCATAAACCATACCGAAACAGTGCCAAATTATCTGCTTTCTAACCATGTGATTTAACAACTCTGATTCCAAAGTCTTTTTTTTTTGTACGCAGATTGAATTCTGATTCCCAGCAGAAGAACCTGGTACTTACCAGCTTAAAGGTCTGGTTTTCTTAATCTCAAAGAACTGAGTTCCAGTGTGATTATATCTGTCATTTGTTAAGCTAAGGAAATGGCAGGAACCAGGTGTGCGCTATTGAGATAGATTTCAAATATCAAAAATTGTGTGAGCTTTCTTTTCTGTTATGTCTCATCAAAACTATTCCACAAATTGTGTTACCACCTTAAAAAGGTGTCTGCTGTATTACAAACAAAAAGCTAAAGTGTAATAGTTGTGTTGGGGCAGATCTTGCAAGTTTGTATTTTTAAAAATGAAGTCAAAGTTCAAGATTTCTACAGAACTGAATCCACCATGGAAAGTCATCACTGTCAAAATGATGCACCATCAATAACTCTCGGAGACGCGAGTCAAGGCAGGCTTTTATTGGCTGGAAGAAAGCACCGCCAGCAGCAAGCAACCACCACACAACATCCTGGAGACTGAGGGAGGAGCAGTGCCTCCAATCGCCTTTATACAGGGGTCTGTGGGAGGAGCCACAGGAGCAGTCAGCAGGGGTCTGTGGGAGGAGCCACAGGAGCTGTCAGCAGGGGTCTGTGGGAGGAGCCACAGGAGCAGTCAGCAGGGGGTCTGTGGGAGGAGCCACAGGAGCTGTCAGCAGGGGTCAGTGGGAGGAGCCACAGGAGCAGTCAGCTGGGGGTCTGTGGGAGGAGCCACAGGAGCAGTCAGCTGGGGGTCTGTGGGAGGAGCCACAGGAGCAGTCAGCAGGGGTCAGTGGGAGGAGCCACAGGAGCAGTCAGCAGGGGGTCTGTGGGAGGAGCCACAGGAGCAGTCAGCTGGGGGTCTGTGGGAGGAGCCACAGGAGCAGTCAGCAGGGGTCAGTGGGAGGAGCCACAGGAGCAGTCAGCAGGGGGTCTGTGGGAGGAGCCACAGGAGCAGTCAGCTGGGGGTCTGTGGGAGGAGCCACAGGAGCAGTCAGCAGGGGGTCTGTGGGAGGAGCCACAGGAGCAGTCAGCAGGGGTCTGTGGGAGGAGCCACAGGAGCAGTCAGCTGGGGGTCTGTGGGAGGAGCCACAGGAGCAGTCAGCAGGGGGTCTGTGGGAGGAGCCACAGGAGCAGTCAGCAGGGGTCTGTGGGAGGAGCCACAGGAGCTGTCAGCAGGGGGTCTGTGGGAGGAGTCAGCAGGGGTCTGTGGGAGGAGCCACAGGAGCAGTCAGCAGGGGTCTGTGGGAGGAGCCACAGGAGCAGTCAGCAGGGGGTCTGTGGGAGGAGCCACAGGAGCTGTCAGCAGGGGTCAGTGGGAGGAGCCACAGGAGCAGTCAGCAGGGGGTCTGTGGGAGGAGCCACAGGAGCAGTCAGCAGGGGGTCTGTGGGAGGAGCCACAGGAGCAGTCAGCAGGGTCTGTGGGAGGAGCCACAGGAGCTGTCAGCAGGGGGTCTGTGGGAGGAGCCACAGGAGCAGTCAGCAGGGGTCTGTGGGAGGAGCCACAGGAGCTGTCAGCAGGGGGTCTGTGGGAGGAGCCACAGGAGCTGTCAGCAGGGGTCTGTGGGAGGAGCCACAGGAGCTGTCAGCAGGGGGTCTGTGGGAGGAGTCAGCAGGGGTCTGTGGGAGGAGCCACAGGAGCAGTCAGCAGGGGTCTGTGGGAGGAGCCACAGGAGCTGTCAGCAGGGGGTCTGTGGGAGGAGCCACAGGAGCAGTCAGCAGGGGTCTGTGGGAGGAGCCACAGGAGCTGTCAGCAGGGGTCTGTGGGAGGAGCCACAGGAGCTGTCAGCAGGGGGTCTGTGGGAGGAGTCAGCAGGGGTCTGTGGGAGGAGCCACAGGAGCAGTCAGCAGGGGGTCTGTGGGAGGAGCCACAGGAGCAGTCAGCAGGGGGTCTGTGGGAGGAGCCACAGGAGCTGTCAGCAGGGGGTCTGTGGGAGGAGCCACAGGAGCTGTCAGCAGGGGGTCTGTGGGAGGAGCCACAGGAGCTGTCAGCAGGGGGTCTGTGGGAGGAGCCACAGGAGCTGTCAGCAGGGGTCTGTGGGAGGAGCCACAGGAGCAGTCAGCAGGGGGTCTGTGGGAGGAGCCACAGGAGCAGTCAGCAGGGGTCTGTGGGAGGAGTCAGCGGGGGGTCTGTGGGAGGAGTCACAGGAGCAGTCAGCAGGGGGTCTGTGGGAGGAGCCACAGGAGCAGTCAGCAGGGGGTCTGTGGGAGGAGCCACAGGAGCAGTCAGCTGGGGTAAGTTGGAGGGGCCACAGGAGAAGTCAGCAGGGGTCTGTGGGAGGAGCCACAGGAGCAGTCAGTGGGGGGTCTGTGGGAGGAGCCACAGGAGCAGTCAGCGGGGGGTCTGTGGGAGGAGCCACAGGAGCAGTCAGCAGGGGGTCTGTGGGAGGAGCCACAGGAGCAGTCAGCAGGGGGTCTGTGGGAGGAGCCACAGGAGCAGTCAGCAGGGGGTCTGTGGGAGGAGCCACAGGAGCAGTCAGCAGGGGGTCTGTGGGAGGAGCCACAGGAGCAGTCAGCAGGGGTCTGTGGGAGGAGCCACAGGAGCAGTCAGCAGGGGTCTGTGGGAGGAGCCACAGGAGCAGTCAGCAGAGGGGCGTGTCCAGACAGGTATATGTAGTTCACCACACAAAAACAATTGCACTTTTACAAATTAGGTATTGTAATATACCTTATTCCCCTGTATGTAGTCTCAGGTCACCGTGACACTGAAATGTTATAACTCATGTCCAGATGAACTGTGTTATTGAAAACCTAGCAGAATTTCTTGGCAACTACTGCATTACAGCTAGAGGTTCAATCAACCATGGCTGTTGCCTGGATGAAGGTAAGATGTTTTCGCTGCAACCACATGGATTTCCTCTGGGCTCGTCACTTTCAACCCACGTTGCAAAGTTGTGTGCTCGTAAGCTAGTTGTCTGCTGAAGTATGTTGCTGAGTCTATGTCTCTCTTAACATTGACCAGAATTGGTCTGCTACTAAACCTTAATCCTTCTCCAACCATAGATGGCTGAAGGATGCTGTGTACGGGTTTGATTTTGTTATAGATGCACAAATCATAAAATCAATAGGATTTCCAATACAAAAATGATTTCAAAGAGAAAATCAATTTTAAGATGTTAAAGTTAACAAATACAAATAATTGCAACGGCATTTTCCTTTTCTTCAGTAACATGCAACCAAAATTTAATGTTAATTTAACCTCCAGAAAATAACCTACTGTAAGTATGGCTGCTGGGTATCAGAAGTAAAGCTATAGAATTAAACAGTTATTTTCTTCCCTTAAATACAAAAGAGAATAATCTACTTTGTCAGCTTTTGATTTGATTGGTGATATCGCTGATGCTTTAACTATCATAAATAACATGCAGTGAAGGCTTAAACCACAAGGGGCTACATGTGGGACAATCATTATCAAAATGAAAGCCTATAAAACCGTAGACTTTTCTAATGCACCAGTGAACCACCTGTTAGATTGCAAGAGTGACACAGTCCAATTGCATTAAAAGATTCTATGCTACTAATATTTTTATAGTTACACATAAACAATCAAGTATTTTAAATTGGCTTCTTTATGACCATTTAGGCTTTTAAAATAGAACATTAGTTTTCTTGTATTGATAGAATTCTGATTAGTTGAAAGAAAAACTGAGCATACTTTTAGAGGTCCATTAGAATGAATACACATTTCTATCATTTTGAGGAGGGGTGGGTAATTGGTACTTTGACAATAAGTAGTCACAACAGATTCTCCAAGTTACGTAGACTAATTGAATATTTCTAAACAACCACAATTTAATTATTCATTATTCTCAAATATCATTAAAGAACACTCAAACCCCCAATATTATTAATTTTAATTAGTTATAGAATATAAACTATATGGTCTATAATAACAAAGTTAAAAACTAGGTACTGAATGAATTTGACACTTCAGCTAGAATGAGGACATAATGTTTGAGCGGACATCAAACCCAACAGCTAGAACAACCATACACACATCTACCGTAAATTGCTTCCTCACACTGATGAGCATCACATCTAGGTTGAACGAGTCCTTCCTTACAGCCGCTGGGCCCCAGGCTCCCCTTCCCTCGCTACCATTCTCCAACTCTGGGTCTCTCAGGCTCCCCTGTCACTTCTTGGATCCTAAGAACCCCATCTTCCTCCTGTCCTATCTTTCCTGAATACTCTAACCTTCCCCCTTCCTCTGACACCTCCAACTCTCCTCCTCCCTTCAGTCTCACCTCTAATCCCTGAAGTGCCTTTAGCATTCCTGCCGACCTTCCCTTCTCTGAGACTGAACATTTTGTCCTCAGAAAGAGCTTTATGTTTGTTCCACTTCACCCGCACCCCAGTGAGTTTCATGCCCACCACAGTACTGAGCACTTCTTCCGTCACTTCTGTCTCTGAGCCGTCTTCTTTGGCAAGAATTCCCCACCCCACACCAATGATCCAATCTCCCATCTCGTCCTCTCTCAGACACCCCACACTGCTTCTCTGCGTACCCTGGATCTTTTCATCTCTAACCGCCGATGAGACATCAACCAGCTCAGATTCAGAACTCCTTTGTCCTCCTCGAACCTTACCCCTGAACACATTGCTCTCCACTCTCTCTACATCAATCCCAACCTTACTATTAAACCCCGGACAAAAGGCATGCTGACAGCTACCTTGCTGAGGCCAAGTGTCGACTCTCCTCATACCTACCCCTCGAAGAAGACCACACTCTAGACCATCAGGAAACTGCCTCTGACACCATCACATACCTCATCAACTCTGGAGAACTCCCTTCCACTTCCACCAACCCCCCTTACCCCACGTTGCTCGCTTCTACCTCCTACCCAAGATCCACAAACCAGACTGTCCGGGTAGGCCCATTGTCTCTGCCTTCTCCTGCCCCACTAAACTCATGTCCTTATTTCTTGATTCCTTTCTATCCTACTTGGTTTAGTCCTTTCCCACCCACATCTGCGACACTTCTCACACTTTTGATCTCCTCCACAACTGCCAAGTCCCTGGTCCTGACCACCTCATTTTCACCATGGTTGTCCAATCCCTGTACACTTCTATCCCCCATCAAGAAGGCCTTAAAGCTCTCCACTTCTTTCTCAATAAACAAACAAACAAGTTCCCCTCCACCACCACTTGCTCCATCTGGTAGAACTGGTCCTCACCCTCAACAATTTCTTCTTCTGCTCCCCCACTTTCTCCAGCCTTGAGGGGTAGCCATGGGCACCCACTTGGCCCCAGATATGCCCGACTTTTCGCTGGCTACATCAAACAACCCATGTTTCAAGCCTTCCCCAGAAATGCTACCCAACTCTTCCTCCACTATATTGACAACTGCATTGGTGCTGCTTCATGCACCCATGCTGAGCTCATTAATTTCATTAACTTTGACTCCAACTTCCACCCTGCCCTTCAATTCACTTGATCCATTTCTGACACATCCCTCCCTTTCTCAATCTCTCTATCTCCGTCTCTGCAGACAAACTGCAAACCAACATCTTTATAAACCTATTGATTCCCACGGTTACTTCTTCCCACCCTGTCACCAGTAAAAATGCTGCTATTTTTTCCCCAGTTCCTTCAACTTCTCCCCATCTGTTCCCAGGATGAGGCTTTCCTTTCCAGGACATCAGGGATGTTCTCTGCCTTCAAAGTAAAGGGGTTCCTTTCCTCCACCATTGATGCTGTCCTCACCAGCATCTGCTCCATTTCCCAGACATCCACACTCCTACTCCATCTTTCTGCCAACATAACAGTGAACTTCCTGCCAACAAACTTCAACACCCAACATATCATTCTCCGCATCTTCTGCTGTCTCCAAAGAGATCCTGCCACTAAACACATCTTTACCTGTCCCCCACTCTGAACTTTCCACCAAGACCACTCAGTCCATGATTCCCTTCTCCATTCGTCCCTCCTTATTAATCTTCCTCCCAGCACTTAGCCCTGCAGGCAGCCACAGTGTTACACCTGCCCATTCACCTCCATTCAGGGCCTCAACCGTCCTTCCAGGTGAGGTACACTTTGCCTGTGAATCTGCTGGATTTGTTTATTGTATCCTTTGCCCCCAATGCTGTCTCCTCTAAATCAGTGAGGTCCGTTGTAAATTGCAGAATCATTTCACCAAGCACCTCCCAGTGGCCAAACATTTTAACTCCTTTTCCCTCCCTGACAGGTTAGTCCATGTCCTTCTGTTCGGGCCATCTTCAGGGTGGAGAAGCAACACCTTATATTCCATCTGGGTAGCCTCCAACCTGATGGCATGAATATTACTTTCTCTTTCCCTTCCCTTTCCCTCCCCCTTCTTCTATTCCCCATCCTGGCCTCTTTTCACTTGCCTATCAGCTCTACCTGGTGCCCCTCCTCTTTCCCTTTCTCCTATGGTCCACTCTCCTCTCCTATCAGATTCCTCCCTTTCCAGCCCTTTACCTTTCCCACCCACCTGGCTTCACATATCACCTTCTAGCTACCCTCCATCCCTTCCCCCCCCCCCCACCTTTTTGATTCTGACAGCTTCCCCCTTCCTTTCCAGTCCTGCAGAAGAGTCTCGGCCCCAAACGTCGACTGGTTATTTCCATGGATGCTGGCTGACCTGCTGAGTTCCTCCAGCATTTTTGTGTGCTGTTGCTTTAACACCGAAGGACAACAGAAAGGATACTGCAGAAGCTTCATATAGCTTTGTACCGTGTGCATCCATTCCAGCGCTGACATGGACTGCTTGTACTTCGGCGGTAATGGTATTGGAGGCTAAATGAAAATAAAAGGCAAGTGTAACAGTTGAAATATACATCATTAGGTGTCTATATTAGGCAAATATTTGGCCAAATCCTATAATTAGTTTACTTTAATTTGTACTAGTATAATAGTAGTAGTCATGGAATGTGAAAGTAAATTAATGAAGGTGGAGCTTCACATATAACAACACAATACAATATTGTATCATGATTCAGAGAAAGTATACCTGCAGGGGAAGATTTATGCACAACTTACAGATTTCCATTATGGCAATACATGACCCTGAATGCAAAGAAAGGGAATTTTTATGCTCAATTGGAAAATATTCATTTGCCCCTGAGATTGCAATATTAGGCCCATTATTAAATTACTAAAGTGGTAACAATTAGGCTAAGTATTATTAAATATGAAGTATACCTGTTCCACAGCCAACACAAATTCACAAGTACTCTCTTGAATTATAAGGTTATTGGCTGAATGCACTACATTGTACAAGGTACTCAATCACTGGAAAATATCTATACCCCTATGAATCAACTTACCACTGAGGATCAACCAACTTTTTGGGGTGAGATGTTGTACTTTGGGAGGTCAAATCCAAGAAGAAGCTGTACAATAAGTATCAGGATTTTTAACAGTTGTAGCAGCCAAACCAAAACAACTGCTGCTGCTGGTGACCCCACAGATTTGCTATTCTTGCATGACTCCCCCTCACTCCTGTGATGATGCTCCAAAAGTCAAGGACCTGCATTCGATCCTTTGTTAGGAATTAGCAAACATACAATCTTGAAGCGATGAAACTTAAGCGTAAACTAAACGTATTGAGTGGTCAGCAAGATATGGGTCCCAGCTACTACAAACTCCAATGAACAAAGCATGAAGACAGAACTTATTCCCTTCACTTTTACCACATCCCTCACACTTACGGGACTAGTTACCATAATAAGCACACAACACAGAATACAATGCAGATAGAGAACAGAGGCATGGCTCCAACAACAGTGTTGGGGTACTGAAGGATCTGGAGATCCGGGTCCATGCCTTTCCCAGGGACAGCTGCATGGGTTGATAGGGTGATAAAGAAGCCTTCTAGGAAAGGCAATGAATACAAGAATCAGGAAGTATAAAAAAAAACTTTGCTTAAGCCACATCATGACTATCGTGCACAGTTCCGGTCAGCCTGTTACAGGAAGGATGTTTAAAGGCTCTTAGACACATGGGCAGGCACAAAAAAAAGAACATGAGTAGGCAAATGGAATTAGCTAAATTTAGCATTGACATTGGCACAGACATGATGGGTTGAAGGGCCTGTTCTTACTCTACTGTTCTATGTTCTATTACAATTAAACTCTAAACTGCAATCTGAGGTCATTCGGAAGTTAAAGAAGAGAATCAGGATGTGTTGACCTTGAGAAGATAAAATTACAGTTCCTTATGCTTTAGAATACAAAGCAAGATTCAAGAGGAATTATTTGAGTTTCGGGATGCTAATTTGTTGGAGAGCTAACATTTAAAATGAAAGATTTTATCCGGAAATGATTAGGCAACATCCAAAAGACTAGCACTGTACAGTTGCAAAAATCAGATTAACTAGTCTTGCACACTTTCTGAGCAAGTTCCAGTCACACGGACACTTTGAGACACGCTAATGTTGTTTTGCTGGTATCTACAGTTGAAATATAAAGCATAGCAAAGCTTCATGCACCTTCATCTTGTTATGAGCTTCAACTGGTACAGTTTACCCAGGGCAGCAACTCTAAATGAAATTTCAAACTGAGTTATGCAGAAGATGAAAGCAAATCTCATTTGCAGTAGCTGGCTGAGTGTGACACATCTTGCAGCCAAACACACTTCAAACATCCTTGCCATCTCAGCCACCACCTTTGCTCTAACTATCTGAGAATTTGAGAAGGCATCCTGCAAGAGGAGAAATAGTTTCTCTTTGACAGATCAAAAATTGATTAACGAAAGGAAAAACCCATCTGACTAAAGGAATTTACACCAGAAACAAGACATTCCTCAACTCAACTTTTCCTCTGTTGCAAATTTCATCAAAATTAACTAGACTTGGTGCCCTTTAATCAGCGCTTTCTGCAGGAGAAATATCTTTGCATCTGTGACCTCGGACAACCACAAGTGCTTCCAGTGCTGACAAGTTTAAAGACTGCATCTGTCATCTTTAGAACCCTTGCTGAATGTCTACACGGATATATGCCACACTTTTCTACTTCCTGCTGCATTGCAGAAGTAAAACATCTCATCAATAAAATGGGCAGCTGACTATTATTAATGAAAGTAACTGCATTCCCTCTCTGAAGAGGATAACAGTGGGACCATGCAGCAAATTTTCATAGCTACTGCATTTACAGACCAAACAAAACATAGAAGTAAGCCCCAGGACTGGCCAAATGAATCTTTAAATACTACCATGGAGAGTGGTAACTGAGGGTTCAGCCTACTCTGAATTGGGAAGCATCTAGAAGTGCCCTCGGTGGCAAATGGAGGTTTAGATACCCAAGACTGATGTGATAAACCTGTGGAGACTGCTTAATTTTTTAGGGAGAGTACACGTGCCCGAAAATAATAGTCCTAGCTCTGGGTAATGCATAGAGGTCACAGAGCAAGGGGAAAAACAGGCTAGCAAGATTATTTGTTGCCAATTACTATTTATCTCCATTGTAAAAAAAGAGCATGTTTAATATTTGATAATTTAGGTAAATAATATACACTCAAATGGCCACTTTTTTTTTTTAGGTACACCTGCTCGCAAATGGAAAAGTCTAATCAGCCAATCATGTGGCAGCAACTCAATACATAAAAACATGCACACGTAATCAAGAGGTTCAGTTGCTGTTCAGACCAAGCATCAGAATTGGGAAGAAATGTGACCTAAATGACTTTGGCTGTGAAATGATTGTTGGTGCCAGATGGGATGATTTGAGTATCTCAGAAACTGCTGATCTCTTGGGATTTTTCACACACAACAGTCTCTAGAGATTACAGAGAACAGGGTGAGAAACAAAAAAGTGAGCAGGAGTCCTGTGGGTGAAAACGTGTTGTTACTGAGAGAGGTCAGAGGAGATCGGCCAGAAAGGCAACAGTAACTCAAATAACCATCTGTTACAATAGTGATGTGCAGAAAAGCATCTCTGAATGCACAACATGTCAAACCTTGAAGTGAATGGATGGGCTACAGCAGCAGAAGACCACCAATATACAGAAATACACTCAGTAGTCACTACTGGACACAGTATATTAATTTACAAATGTCCAGCATCTGTGGAAGTACACCACCAAATTAGGTACAAGCTTTTGATAAAAGAGTTCAAAATATGATGGGTATTTGCTGTCCAGGGCCAGGGGCCTTTTATTTTATAAACATAGACAACCTACAGCACAATACAGGCCCTTCGGCTCACAAAGTTGTGCCAAACATGTCCCTGCCTTAGAAATTATTAGGCTTACCTATAGCCCTCTATTTTTCTAAGCTCCATGTACCTATCCAAAAGCCTCTTAAAAGACTCTATCGTATCCGCCTCCACCACCGTTGCCGGCAGCCCATTCCATGCACTCACCACTCTGAATAAAAAACTTACACCTGACATCTCCTCTGTACCTACTCCCCAGCACCTTAAACCTGCGTCCTCTTGTGACAACCATTTCAGCCCTGGGAAAAAGCCTCTGACTATCCATGCAATCAATGCCACGCATCATCTTATACACCTCTATCATGTCACCTCTCATCCTCCGTCGCTCCAAGGAGAAAAGGCGGCCGAGTTCACTCAACCTATTCTCATAAGGCATGCTCCCCAATCCAGGCGACATCCTTGTAATTCTCCTCTGCACCCTTTCTATGGTTTCCACATCCTTCCTATAGTGAGGCGACCAGAACTGAGCACAGTACTCCAAGTGGGGTCTGACCAAGGTCCTACATAGCTGCAACATTACCACTCAGCTCCTAAATTCAGTTCCACAATTGATGAAGGCCAATAAACCATAAACCTTCTTAACCACAGAGTCAACAGCAGCTGCTTTGAGAGTCCTATTGACTCAGACCCCAAGATCCCTCTGATCCTCCACACTGCCAAGAGTCTTGCTATTAGTACTATATTCTGCCATCATATTTGACCTACCAAAATGAACCACCCCACACTTATCTAGGTTGAACTCCATCTGCCACTTCTCAGCCCAGTTTTGCATCCTATCAGTGACCCGCTGTAACCTCTGATAGCCCTCCACACTATCCACAACACCTCCAACCTTTGTGTTATCAGCAAACTTACTAACCCATCCCTCCACTTCCTCATCCATGTCATTTATAAAAATCACGGAGTAAGGGTCCCAGAACAGATCCCTGAGGCGCACCACTGGTCACCGACCTCCATGTAGTATATGACCCGTCTACAACCACTCTTTGCCTTCTATGGGCAAGCCAGTTCTGGATCCACAAAGCAATGTCCCCTTGGATCCCATGCCTCCTTACTTTCTCAGTAAATCTTGCATGGGGCACCTTATCAAATGTCTTGCTGAAATCCATATACATTATATCCACTGCTCTTCCTTCATCAATGTGTTTAGTCACATCCTAAACAAATTCAATCAGCTTGTAAGGCACAACCTTCCCTTGACAAAGTCATGCTGACTATTTCTAATCATATTATACCTCTCCAAATGCTCCAAATGTTCATATATCCTGCCTCTCAGGATCTTCTCCATCAACTTACCAACCACCGAGGCAAGACTCACTGGTCTATAATTTCCTGGGCTATCTCTATTCCCTTTCTTGAATAAAGGAACAACATCCGCAACCCTCCAATCCTCCGGATCCTCTCCCATCCCCATTAATGATGCAAAGATCATCGCCAGAGGCTCAGCAATCTCCTCCTTCACCTCCCACAGTAGCCTGGGGTACATCTCATCCAGTCCCAGTGACTTATCCAACTTGATGCTTTCTAAAAGCTCCAGCACATCCTCTTCCCTAGTATCTACATGCTCAAGCTTTACAGTCTGCTGCAAGTCATCAATCACTACAATCACCAAGATCCCCTTCCATAGTGAATACTGCAGTAAAGTATTCATTAAGTACCTCTGCTACTTCCTCTGGTTCCATACATACTTTCCCACTGTCACACTTGATAGGTCCTATTCTTTCACGTCTTATCCTCTTGCTCTTCACATACTTGTAGAATGCCTTGGGGTTTTCCTTAACCCTGCCCTCCAAGGCCTTCTCATGGCCCCTTCTAGCTCTCTTAATTTCCTTCTTAAGCTCCTTGCTATTAGCCTTATAATCTTCTAGATCTCGAACATCACCTAGCTCTCTGAACCTTTTGTAAGTGTTTCTTTTCTTCTTGACTAGATTTATTACAGCCTTTGTACACCACGGTTCCTGTACCCTACCATAACTTCCCTGTCTCATCGGAACATACCTATGCAGAACTCCACACAAATATCCCTTGAACATTTTTCACATTTCTTCCGTGCTTTTCCCTGAGAACATCTGTTCCCAATTTAGGCTTCCAATTTCCTGCTTGATAGCCTCATCATTCTCCAGTGCTTTTGTAAAGTAGATAGAATTATGATCACTATTTCCAAAATGCTCTCCCACTGAGAGATCTGACACCTGACCAGAAAAAGTGGGATCTCCCAGTAGTCATCCATTTTAATTCCCGTTCTGACATGTCAGTCCATGGCACCCTCCACTGTCACAATGAGGCCACACTCAGTTTGGAGAAGCAACACCTTATATTCCATCCAGGTAGCCTCTAAACTGATGGTATGAACATCAATTTCTCGGAATTCTGGTAATTCCCCCCCCCCCACACCCCATTTCACCTCATCTCCTTACCTCCCCATCACCTTCCTCTGGAGCTTCTCTTTCTTTCTTCCATGGCCTTCTGTCCTCTCCTATCAGATTTCCCCTTTTCCAGCCCTTTATCTCCTTCACTAATCAACCTCCCAGCTCTTTCCTCCACCCCTCCCCCTTCCTGGTTTCAACTATCACCTACTACCTTGCATTTCTTTCTCCCCTTCCCCACCTTCTTGCTCTGATTTCCTACCATTTTCGCCCCTTCAGTCCTGGTGAAGAGACTCAGCCTGAAACTTCAACTGTACTCTTTCCCACAGATGCTGCCTCGCCTGTTTCCAGCATCTGCAAATGTTCCCTTGTTTGTGATAAGGAAGGACACTATTGCATCTCAATAAAGCTCTCAAATGATGCCCTGGCCTAGAGGAAGCATTACAACTGTTGTAAAGAAATGAGTTGATTATCAGCATAAACATGAGAAAGTCTGCAGACACCGGAAATCCAAAGCAACACACACAAAAATGCTGGAGGATGTCAGCAGGTCGGAGGGAGGTGATGGGCAGGAAAAGAGATAAGGGGAGTGAGGGAAAAGGGCATGGAGAATAGTGAAGGGGGTGGGGGACATTACTGGAAGTCAGGAAATCAATGTTCATGCCATCAGGTTGGAGGCTACCCAGAGAGAATATAAAGTGTTGGATATACTGGAGGCCACACTGGGAACAAACAGTCGGAACTTCCTGTGTGTTGCAGTTGATTATTATCAATTCTTGATATTTACTCTGAAGCAGGGAGAATCATTTAATACTTGAAGATATTCAGATGATTGGAATTTCACAAATCTGAAGGATTCATTCAGAGGTCAAGTTTGAGTAATCCTGGAATCATGCACGAGGAGTGGCAGTATCACCATAGGTACTTGGATAATCAATTGACTAGGTCAAACATGACTTTCCCGTCATAATTTCCAACAATTTTACCAAGTAATATATTGATTTGCTAAGTGCCCTGTTACTATACCCCTTACAACTTTGGCTAAGACCAAATGTTATATATCCAAGATACAAAACTGAATGAGGATGTGATTGAGGAGGACACCATGAAGGTTCAAGAAGTCATTAAACAAGGCTGAGTCACTGATCAGTACAGCCATTAAACCATTTTGACTTATCCTATCACAGACACTCCCTTCGATCTACGCATCCCTCTCCTTCCCAGTTCTAATAAAGCAAAGTAGATCTGAAGCATCGACCATTTCTCTTTTTACAGGTACTGCTTAACTTGCTGAGATTTTCCAGCATTATCTGTTTTTGATTAAGGGTGTAGGGTTAAAGTAAATGGTCGGGCAAGAACACAACAGATTCAACACAATGTGAAAAAGTTTGTGGCTTTCCCCCATTTGGGCACACTGAACAGAAAGGCAGTTATTTATTAATCAGGTAATGTTGATGTTCAAAGGGAGCCAGGTAGCCCTGTACACAAATCACAGAGAGCCAACGTTGTTGTGCAAGAAGGCAGCAAATAGCATTTTGACAGTCATTAAAAATTTGAAGTACTGGAGTACAGGGGTAAAAAAAATTACATAGGGGTTTGGTAAGAGAGCACTCAAAGTATTGTGTATTATGCAGTTTTGGAGTCATTTTCTAAATAAAAAGGATGCTTTTGCTACAGAATAAGTGCAGTGAAGATTCACCCATTTGGTTGCCAAAGGAGAGAGACCGAGCTGACTAGGCCTGTACTCTTTAGATGATTGAGAGGATGCCTCATTGAAGCTTCCTACAGGACTCAACAGGCTGGATGTAGGAAGAATGGTTCTCCTGTCTGAGGAATCTAAAATCAGGAGTCTCAGTCTCAGAATGAAGGGTAGACCTATTAGAACTATGATAAAGAGAAACATCTTCACACAGCGAGCTGCAATAGCAGAGTTGCTGAGTTCATTTGAGACCAGCAGTTTTCTGGATAATAAAGAATTGAGAGATACCAGAATAGTGCCCCAAAATAGTGCAAGGCAGATCTGATACACAGTCATGAAAGGTTTAAAGCCTACTGCTGGCCCCCTTTCTTAGATTCCTGTATTTTGCTGAAAATAAATAATTAGCTTATGGTTCCTAACTCTTCTCCTTCATTTTCTCAAATTTATATTTGCTACCTTTCAATCATTTTCAGACACTAGAAATTTTTGAACAATCACCTCTAATCCAGCCACCCGTTTTAAATCTGTGGGATGCAAACAATGATAACCAAAGGATTTGTCCAGTTTTTGATACCCTTAATTTCTTATTAATAACTTCTATATAACTTTTGACTAAGAAATTCAGTAAACCTTTGCGTCCCATCCATTTTTGTTTTACTAATAACATCTTCTGCAGTGACCATGGGAACAAAACTTCTGGTTAATGCTTCAGCCAGTTACCTATTTTTAATTTCACTGGTCATGGCCCTCATTCACTATTGCTATGTCCTTCCATTCTAATTTTCTTTGTCTTTCTTGCTAGTTTACTCAGATACAGATCTCTTCCCTCCATCAGTTTTTTGATCATTTGTTGATTTCTGGACATTAAAATATATTGAGAAATCATCAAATGATCAAAAAAATTTAGTTGGTACTTCTGAAACTCTCTCAAACTTTAGACTTGCTGTTCACCTATGACAGGTCCCTTAACCTAATATTATCCTTAGCTACGGATTGGATAGCTTTTCATCTGGATTTTTGGTTTCTCAATGGAATACTGTATACCTTAAGACTGTAAGACATAGGAGCAGAATTAGGCCATCTGGTCTTTCGAGTCTGCTCCGCCGTTCAATCATGGCTGATCCTTTTTTTTGTCCTCTTCAACCCTCAGCCCCAGTTTCTGGCCTTCTCCCCGTAACCTTTGATACGATATCCAATTAAGAACCTATCAATCTCTGCCTTAAATATACCAGATATACCACCCACCTTGTAAAAACTCATTTCAGGGAGGTAGCACCATCAATTTGTGGGAGACTCACGGGAGAGGTGGGATGTCTGGAATAGAGTAGCTCCTTAGCAGCTAGCCAGCTAGTTTAAATAACGTTAGCTATGCTAATGAACGAATGACACCAGTTAAACTCACTTCAACATGTCTTTTACATTTTAACCCACAATGGGCAATAGAAAGGTCACTGTTCCAAACAGTGCAGCGAGCAACTCCGTCATTATTTGTGACCCCGATTAGGCAGGGGTACACTTCAGTGTAGTCTGGGGTGAAGTACATTTTATATTTTCTTTTTTTTTGGAACACTCTGCCATGGTTCTCGTTCCCTCTCCCTCTCTCTCTCTCAAAATAAAATCGATTTCCAGGATATTGTATATAATTTGCAGGCATCAGGGAGCCACTATCAATATGCGAGAGACTCCTGGAACTTCCGGGAGAGGTGAGATGTCTGAATATACCCAATGTCCTGGCCTCCACAGCTGCATGCAACAACAAATTCCACAACCTCACCACCCTTTGGCTGAAGAAATTTCTCCGCATCTCTGTTTTGAAAGGGTGCCTCTCTATCCTGAGACAGTGCTCTCTTGTCCTAGACTCTCCCATCATGGGAAACATCCTTTCCACACCTACTCTGTCTAGGCCTTTCAACATTCACAAGATTTCAATGAGATCCCTCCTCATCCTTCTAAATTCCAGCAAGTACAGACCCAGGGCCATCAAACATTCCTCGTAAGATAACCCTTTCATTCCTACAATCATCCTTGTGAACCTCCTCTGGACCCTTTCCAATGCCAGCACATCTTTTCTAAGATAAGGAGCCCAAAGCTGTTCACAATACTCAAGGTGAGGCCTCACCAGTGCCTTAAAAAGCCTCAGCATCACATTCTGGCTCTTGTATTCTAGACCTCTTGAAATGAATACTAACATGGCATTTGCCTTCCTCACCACCAACTCAACCTGCAAGCTGACCTTTAGGGTGTTTTTACCACAAGGACTCCCAAGTCCCTTTGCATCTCAGATATTTGGATTTTCTTACCATTTAGAAAATAGTCCACACATTTATTTCTACTACCAAAGGGTATGACCATGCATTTTCCAACATTGTATTTCATTTGCCACTTTCTTGCCCATTCTCCTATTCTGCCTAAGTCCTTCTGCATCCTTTCCTCAACTCTACCTGTCCCTCTACTAATCTTCATATCATCTGTGAACTTGGCAACGAAGTCATCTACTCTATCATCTAAATCATTTATATTTAGCATAAAAAGAAGTGGTCCCAACACCAACCCCTGCAGAACACCACTAATCACTGGCAGACAACCAGAAAAGGATCCTTTTAATCCCACTCACTGCCTACTACCAACCAGCCAATGCTCTAACCATCTTAGTAACTTTCTGTAATACCATGGGCTCTTTACTTTGTAAGCAGCCTCACGTGTGGCACCTTGTCAAAGGCCTTCTGAAAGTCCAAATATACAACATCCACAATATCCTTCTATACAACATCCTTTATCTATCCTACTTGTAATCTCCACAAAGAATTCCAACAGGTTCGTCAGGCAGGATTTTCCTTGAAGGAAACCATGCTGACTTTGTGCTATCTTGTCCTGTGTCACCAAGTACTCCATCACCTCATCCTTAACAATTGACTCTAACATCTTTCCAACCACTGAGGTCAGGCTAACTGGTCTATAATTTCCTTTCTACTGCCTTCCTCTTTTCTTAAAGAGTGGAGTGACATCTACAATTTTACATCTTTGGCACCACACCAGAGTCCAATGATTTTTAGAACATAGAACAATACAGCACAGTACAGGCCCTTTGGCCCACAATGTTGTGCCAACCCTTAAACCCTGCCTCCCATATAACCCCCCACCTTAAATTCCTCCATATACCTGTCCAGTGGTTCCTTAAATTTCACTAGTGTATCTAACTCCACCACTGACTCAGGCAGTGCATTCCACGCACCAACCACTCTGAGTAAAAAACCTTCCTCTAATATCCCCCTTGAACTTTCCACCCCTTACCTTAAAGCCAAGTCTTCTTGTATTGAGCAGTGGTGCCCTGGGGAAGAGGTGCTGGCTGTCCACTCTGTCTATTCCTCTTAATATCTTGTATACCTTTATCATGTCTCCTTTCATCCTCCTCCTCTCCAGAGAGTAAAGCTTATTAAGACTTATCCGTCCTAACGTATTTTAACAACTCCAACACCTCTTCTCCCTTAATATCAACATGCTCCAGAACATCAACCTCACACATATTGTCCTCACTGTCATAAAGTCCCTCTCATTGGTGAATATTGAAGAGAAGTATTCATTGAGGACCTTGCTCACTTCCACAGCCTCCAGGCACATCTTCCCACCTTTATCTCTAATCAGTCCTACCTTCACTCCTGTCAACCTTTTGTTCTTCACATAATTGAAGAATACCTTGGAGTTTTCCTTTACCCTACTCGCCAAGGCCTTCTCATGCCCCCTCCTTGCTCTCCTCAGTCCCATCTTAAGCTTGCTACCCTATATTCCTCAATAGACTCATCTGATCCTTGCTTCCTAAACCTCACATATGCTGCCTTCTTCCATCTGTCTAGATTCTCCACCTCACAGTCCTTCACCCTACCATTCTTTATCTTCCTCACTGGGACAAATTTATCCCTAACATCCTGCAAGAGACCCCTAAACATCGACCACATGTCCACAGTACATTTCCCTGCAAAAACATCATCCCAATTCACACACACAAGTTCTAGCCTTATAGCCTTATAATTTTCCCTTCCCCAATTAAAAACTTTCCCGTCCTCTCTGATTCTATCCTTTTCCAAGATAATGTTAAAAGTCAGGGAGCGGTGGTCACTGTCCCCCAGATGCTCACTCACTGACAGATCTGTGACCTGACCCAGTTCGTTACCTAATACTAGATCTAGTATGGCATTCCCCCTAGTCGGCCTGTCAACATATTGGGACAGGAACCCATCCTGGACACACTTAACAAACTCTGCTCCGTCTAAACCATTGGAACTAATCAGGTACCAATCAATATTAGGGAAGTTAAAGTCACCCATGGTAACAACCCTGTTATTTTTGCACCTTTCCAAAATCTGCCTCCCAATCTGCTCCTCGGTATCTCTGCTGCTACCAGGGGGCCTATAGAATACTCTCAGTAGAGTAACAGCTCCCTTCCTGTTCCTGACTTCCACCCATACTGACTCAAAAGAGGATCCTGCTACATTACCCACCCTTTCTGTAGCTGTAATAGTATCCCTGACCAGTAATGCCACCCCTCCTCCCCTCACCCCCCCCCCCCCCCCAGCCCTTTTAAAGCACTGAAATCCAGGAATATTGAGAATCCATTCCTGCCCTGGTGCCAGCCAAGTCTCTGTAATGGCCACTACATCATAATTCTATTTTTGTATCCAAGCTCTCAGTTCATCACCTTTGTTCCTGATGCTTCTTGCATTGAAGTACACACACTTTAGCCCTTCTACCTCACTACCTTTACACCCTTTATTCTGCTTCTCTTTCCTCAAAGCCTCTTTATATGTTAGATCTGGCTTTACTCTATGCACTATACTTGCAGCTCTCACATGACCTTTATTCTCCTCCACTTCACTATCTGCTCTAACACTCTGGCTCCCCTCCCCCTGAAAATCTACTTTAAACCCCCCGGAGCAGCACTAGCAAACCTTCCCGCAAGGATGTTAAGTTTGTAGTGCTGCTCTGGGGGGGTTTAAACTAGATTTTTTTGAAAAATAATTTCTAATGCCATCACAATCTCTAATGCAATCTCTTTCTGAACCCGAGGGTGCACTTCATTTGGACTGGGTGGCTTATGTACCTTTAGGTCTTTCAGCTTTTTGAGCACCTTCTCTCTTGTAACAGTAACTGCAGCCACTTCTCTTCCTTCACGCACTACAACATCAGGGACACTGCTAGTGGCTTCCACAGTGAAGACTGATGCAAAATACTCATTTAGTTCATCTGCCATCTCCTTGTCTCCGGTTATTATTTCGATGTTCATTATTTCATATACATTGGTTAGCAATTTTGAAATCTTTCTTCAAATGGTTCAATTCCTAAATAAGTTCAAACTATGGAGTGAGGGAATGAGTTTTCAGTGTGGTAAACAACTAGAGTTTTAAGCTTCCCAGTGGTTAACTGGAAGAGTGTTCAATTTGTGATGAGATGCAGGGCATGTAGTCTCTCAACAGTCTGGAGATCATGAGGGATCAAGCAGAGTGCCATTAAACACTCCGCTTTCGGATGATTTTGCCAAGAGGCAGCATATGGATGAGTAATAATGAGTACACCAAAGCAAGACCAACAACTTGAATTCACTCAGAACCTTTTTCCATAAAAAAAACATCACAAACTACAATGCAGTGAAAAAGCAAAACCCACAGAACTTCAGGTCTTCAACCTGCAAACTCACATGCTAAGTATAGTTCCAGCATTATTTGATTTTACTACAATGAATTGTTAGCTGAGAATATTTGATGTTGAGCCACAGATTTTTGTTGGGCAGGTAGAGTCAGAGTTCTACAGCACTGAAAATAGCCCTTCAACACATACTGACCAATACGTGCATTCAAGCCAAGCCCTGTATTCCAAGGACATTCTGTTCTACAGCAGATCCCAGGGCCTTTCCATTCAATGTAAAAGTTCTACCTTGCTTTGTCCTTCAAAAAATATAGCACTTGGCACTTAACCAATTAAACTATATTTGTCTTTCTTCAGACAGCTACCCAGCCAGTCAAGATCCCACTGTAATTCTTGATACTCTGCTTGATTGTCTATGACACCAAGTACTTTGTACAAAAGCTTAGTTAAACATTCATTTCGTAAGGAGTGGCTTAAAGAAGAAAGAGTTAGAGAAAGGGGACTTCAGAACTTAGTACCCAGGAAACCCATTTATGGAACACCAATGAAAATAAACATGAGAAAATCTGCAGATGCTGGATATCCAAGCAACACACACAAGATGCTGGAGGAGCTCAGCAGGCCAGGCAGCATCTATGGAAAAGAGTACAGTCGATGTTTCAGGCCGAGACCCTTCATCAGGACTGAAGAAACAAAGATGAGGAGTCGGACTTCCAACTCTGACTCCTCATCTTCGATCTCCAGAAAGGCCCGAAACAACAAGTATTCTTTTTTCCATTGACGCTGCCTGATCAAATAAAATAGATGACCAAGATGCCAGATGATTTGAGGAAGTTCATTTGAAAGATATAGGGCTGGAGGGGGGTTAGACACAGGGAAGTGTGAAATCATAACACTGTCTACGAAAGAAAGGAAGCAATTACATCCACTCAGAATCAGGTTCATTATCACTGACATGTGATGTGAGAATTTGTTGTTTTGCAGCAGAGTTCAGTGCGATACATAAAAAATACAACAATAAGAAAAATATACAGAAAAATCCTCTGAATATTACAGCCCAAGTTCAGAAAATGATATACAATGCATTCTCACTTACTAAAATTGCCCTTCTGGAATTTCTCTTCTTAGTAGCCTTTACCCTCTGCCCTAGTTGGATTTTAAATAAATAGCAATTGACACACAGTACTCAGAACATAATACAAAATAAACATATAATACAATGCAACATGCAAGGTAAAATTTACAGTGCAAAGCTTCAGTGAATCTCTTGATGACAAGGTTCAAAGTACAATTATCAATGTCTAGGTTACCAAATATTACCCAGAGATTCATTTTCTTGCAGTAGAACAAAGAAATACAATAGAGTCAGTGAAAAACTAGACAGAAAGACTGACAAGCAACCAATGTGCAAAAAAAAACCAAACTGCAGATAGAAAATAAAGAATACTGAGAGCACAAGTTGTAGTGCCTTTGAAAGTGAGTCGATAGGATATGTTTGATGATCATTTCAGTGTTGTGGTGAGTGAAGTTGCTCACATTGGTTCAGGAGTAATAACTGCTCCTGAACGTGGTAGTATGGGACTCAAGGCTCCTGCACCTCCTTCCCAATGGCAGCAGTAAGAGAGTGTGGCATGGATGGTCGGGGTCATTGATGATGGACGCTACTTCCTTGTGGCAGCACTCCTTGTAGCTCTGCTCAATGGTCGGGAAGGTGCTTCATGTGATGAACTGGACTGTATGCACCACCTTCGTAAGCTTTTTCATTCTTGGGCAATAATGTTTCCATAACAGGTCATAATGTAACTAGTCAGGATGCTCTCCACTGTTCATCCGTAGAAGTTTGTCAAGGTATTAGATGACATATCAAATCTGCGCAAACTTCTAAGCAGAGTCGCTGTTCTCTGATTCTCCGATATAATGACCAGGAACTTAAAATTACAGACCATATTCACCCTAATGAGCATGTGACAGGACTCCCAATTTCTTCTTCCTGTAGCTCTTTAGTTTTGCTGCCGCTGAGTGAGAGGGTGCTGTTGTAGCACCACTCAACCAGGTATTCAACCTATATGACGATTCATTACCACCTTTGATTCAGACAGTAACAGTGGTGTCATGAGCAAACTTAAATATGGCATTGGAGCAGTACTTAGCCACACAGTCGTAAGTATAAAGTAAGTAGAGCAGGGGGCTAAGCACACAGCCCCATGGTATAACTGTGTTGATGGTGATTGTGGAATACTTTTAAGATGAAAACTAGGAGGAAAATGCTGGATGAGATGAATGCAGCAGGTAAGAATTAAATTTTAAGAATAAAAGGTTTACTTAGGAGAAATTTATGGTTGTTCAAGAGACAAGGGAAACATTTGTATCATCAGGGAAGACACATTTGCAGCCTTACAACACATTAAGATGGATAAACCGCTGCAGGCTGATGCCGAGAATTCTTATTCTTTGAGCAGCTAAAGAGGAAATACAGGAGGCCCTTGTGGGTATTTGCTTTAGCATCAGCCGCTGAAGTAGTTCCTGAAGACTGGAAGGTAGCTGATGTTGTTCTGGATATAAAAGGGTATCAAGGACAAGTTATGGATCTACAAGCCAGTTGAACTTGCATCTGTGGTAGGGAAGTTAGTTTGAGGGACAGAATTTGCTAGCAATTGGATAGATAGAGTCTGATTAGGAGGAGTCAGCTTGTCTCTTTGTGTGGAAAGTTATGCTTGATGAACCTTTAGTTTTATTGAAGAGGTAACCAACAAAGTAAGAAGAGAGTAGAGCAGTGGATATTGTCTATTCGGATTTTATCAAAGCCTTCAACAAGATAGGCTGATCTGGAAAGTGAGGTCACATGGGATCAAGAGAGAGCTAGTTAAGTGGATTTAAAATTGACTCGGAGGTAGGAAACAGGGAGGTGGTTGAAGGTCAGGTTGATTGTGGAGATTAGGGGCTTAGCCTCTGAACAGAGATTGAGTCACCTGGGACTATACTCACAGAAGAATGAGAGGGAATCTTACAGAAACATAAGATTATGAAAGGGAATAGATAGGATAGAGGCAGGGAAGTTGTTTCCACTAGTATGTGAGGCAAAAACTAAGGAACATAGCCTCAAAATTTGGGTGAATAGACTAAGGATGGAGATAAGAAGAAAATGTTTTTTCCCCAGAGAATAGTAACTAGTTGGAATTCCCAGGGAAACAGTAGGGGCTACCTCATTAAATATACCTAAGACACAGATGGATTTTGCATAGTTGGGGAATTAAGAGTTATGTGAGAAAGGCAAGTAAGTGGAATTAAGTCCACAACTAGATCAGCCATGATTTATTGAATGACAGAGCAGCCTCGATGGGCCAAATGGTCTACTCCTGCTGTTCTTATGTTCCCATAAAGATTATTTGTCAGAATGATGTGCTTTGTTGGGAGCCTTGTATTCATGACTAACATGAATTATTTGTATATGAATGCACAAAGCTTGATCAGTAAGCTTCCAGATGATACAAAATTAGGTGTTGCTGATAGTGAAAAAAGGTTTTTGTAAATTACAGGGGATCTTGATCAGTTAGGGAAATGGGCCAAGGAGAGGCAAATGGATTTCAATGCAGATAACTGTGAGGTCAAAGTCAGATCAAAGTAGGATTTATACCATAAAATGGTATGTCACTGGGGAGGGTAATGGAACAGAGAGCCCTAGGAGTATGTGCATTAGCTGATTGAAAGTGGCATCACAGGTAGACAGGGTTGTGAAAAAGGAATGAGGTGCAACTTTATAGAACCATGAGAGGCAAAGACAAAGATGGATGGTACCACTCACCTTCCAAGGGCAGTGGAGACCAAAACCAGAGAGCATAGATTTAGGGTGAGAGCAGAAAGATTTAAGAACAACTCAAGGTGTATCATTTTACACAGGGAAGTTACATGGAACAAGCTGTGGATGCCATAGTCAGCATGAACTCATTGGTCCAGAAGACCTGTATCCCTGCAGTTTTGCTCTGTGATTCTATAATATGAATCCAACTGGTTACAACTGTGTCACAAACAGATCAGAAAGAGCAACCTAAAGAAACAGTCTGATTGGTTAAGTCAACGTTATCAATTTATCAGTTAGGAACTGAATTTACATCATAGGCCTAGATTTACTTAATCCAAGTACAATACAAGCTCTGCTGAAAATAACTGTGGAATGTCCCTTCACAACATTTTACTAATTTTTTTGGAAGAACCACTCTAGTGAAAGCTCATGCACAACATTTTGTAATTCTTAAGATTATCATAGCTTGTTCTAACTTTATCCATATGGCTATAAAGAAAACTCCATGGTGAAAAGTTTGTTGGGGAATAAAGGAAACAAAGAGACCATGGACATCAATGGCTCCAATAGCATCCATATTCAGATTGGCTGTGCTCCAGAAATAGCCCAAAAAAATCAATGCAGTTTTCAAGTTATGTAAAGAATTTCTCATTATACTTCATAATTTACATACTTGGGGTCCACCACTGATATAGTAGAAATTTATTTCCCAATTCACATGCATGTTTTCCCACATAACAAAATATTCACACATTCAGCACAACAGCAATTGTAAACACCCATTGTTCAGGAATGTACAGTAACATTTAACTGTGGAGCCAGACTTACACGGGGTATAAGTGCAGCATTCCGTATAGTCTCCTCCATCTCCTTCCCCTCAGGATGTATTTTTGACACATGCATCCACATTCTTTGCCAAGTTCGCTCATCAATGGGGAAGCCACTTTTATTCACATAGAAAAGCACTCCACCATCTTTTTCATCTTCCTCGCTGGTACATTTGCTGACGTTGTTGTTCGGAGCAGTTGTCGGGTGTACACCTGCACTGTTACCCGCTTTTGAGCTGCTTTGCTTGCCAGCTTTGCCACCAAAGCTATGGCCATTGGCGCCTGTCATGTTGGTAGTACCCTGCCCGTGATTCCCTAATTCCTGCCTTTCTGGTACTGTGCTCACTCACCTACGACGGATTCATCGCGAAGCGGTTATTTTAAATTATTGCTTCCAAATTCCATGGAACTGCTACGCCGACCATTTCTATTATTTCCATCTGTAATGCCCGTCTCCGCCCTGCCTACCGCTAACCATATTTTTGTTACTCCGTTACCGGCAGACTGCAAGTTTCACTCATTGAAGGAGGTAGGGGTGGTCACAAACCGTCCGCGTCGTTCCACTGGCTGCTGCCTCCAATTGGCAGGGCGGGACTTACATTCCAGACAATGTTATTGGCTGTGACTTGATTATAAGGCGGAGATAGAAGTGAATAACTAAAAATAAATTACCATCTCTTTCAAACCCGAGTGTGATCTCGCGACGCACGGTGGGTATGGCTGAGGTCTCCATATGAGGGTCGGCCTGAGTTGATTGCAATGGGTCTGTGCTACTGCCACCCCCTGGCATCCCCTTTAGTCAAGCGATTATTTTATGCAAGGCACCTCTCCTATATACTTCTGCACGTTACAAGTGCTATTGCCCCTCAGAAAGGAATAATGCTGGGTTTAGTCTGATGGCATTTCTGTGGACTGGAACTGCATTATTAAACCGGCAGGCGTAGATCAGGTTATGCCTTTTTTAAGTCTGGGAGAGTGTTTAAGTGACAGTGACCCAACAGGCAAAATAAAGTCAGGTTACACAGATACCCGTCGATCCACTGTGCCCTCTATGCTGTGGCGACTCAAAGTAACTTCTGAAATGTGAGAACACCCATTTGCACTAAGAGGCATTGCTTGCCAAATTAGAAGCACTCTATGGACTGGAGAAAAATCTTCCTCAAATCCCCTCTGAACTTCTGATCCCCTAATCCTGATTCTATGTGTTCTTGTTTGATGTCTATTATTGTTTCCTATAAAAAGTTTTCTACCATCTGACCTGGTTTGTAGGAATTTAAAAATGGCTTTCTAATCCACAGCAAAGAAGGTTTCTAATGTTACAGGTGCTACATCTGTCCATTCATGGATGAGGAAAAACTTGAGAGTCAAAGGCTTGACTGGAGAGGATTGGAACTTCTTACTTAAACCGCAAAATTACACTTTAGCTTGGAGAGCAGATTTTACAGACAGACAGACAGACATACTTCATTGATCCTGAGGGAAATTGGGTTTCATTACAGTCACACCAACCAAGAATAGTGTAGAAATATAGCAATATAAAACCATAAATAATTAAATAATTAAAATTAAATTATACCAAGTGGAAATCAGTCCAGGACCAGCCTATTGGCTCAAGGTGTCTGACACCCCGAGGGAGGAATTGTAAAGTTTGATGGCCACAGGCAGGAATGACTTCCTATAACGCTCAGTGTTGCATCTCGGTGGAATGAGTCTCTGGCTGAACGTACTCCTGTGCCTAACCAGTACATTATGGAGTGGATGGGAGACATTGTCCAAGATGGCATGCAACTTGGACAGCATCCTCTTTTCAGACACCACCGTCAGAGAGTTTAAGCAGTGAGAAACCATTCTAAATGTTTGCATTGCATTCTTTACAAAATATTGGGCAGTCATTGCCAGATGTGTAAGCATTTCTTCCAACTGAATATTAGAAAGACTAAAGCCATTATCATAGAATCATAGAAACATAGAAAACCAACAGCACAATACAGGCCCTTCAGCCCACAATGCTGTGCCGAACATGAACTTTCTTTAGAAATTACCTAGGGTTACCCATAGCCCTCTATTTTTCAAAGCTCCATGTATCTATCCAGGAGTCTCTTAAAAGACCTTATCATAGCCACCTCCACCACCGTCGCCGGCAGCCCATTCCATGCACTCACCACTCTGCGTAAAAAACTTACCCTGACATCTCCTCTGTACCTACTTCCAAGCACCTTAAAACTGTGCCCACTCATGTTAGCCATTTCAGCTCTGGGAAAAAGTCCCTGACTGTCCACATGATTATAGCCTAGCTGTGAACTAACCTTGTGTATAAAAAATTAGTACAGAACCACAGGGCAGTGGCTTATTGAACCTGCAGCAGCTCTCTATGAAACAAATCCATCCAGTTTCATTTCTTGGTTATTTCCCTGATATTTTTCCCCTTAAATGATCTGTTCAATTTTCTTTTAAAAGGCATGATTGAAACTGCTTCCATCACCTTATAGGCAGTAAAATCTTGATCATGGTTCCCAGCCAATTGCGAAAGTGCTTCGTCAGGTCAGCACTGGTTTCATTGGTGAACATTTGAAATCTGTGCTGCCTTCTTCTCCGTCATTCCACCATTATTCACCTTGCGTTTACCCTTGAAGGTTTTGAATATTTGTACTTAATTCATTCTGAAATTTCTTAGCTCCAATAACAACACTCCAAGTTTCTCTAATCTAACCACATAATTGAAATCATGAATTCCCAGGGCTATTTAACTTCATTCTTTTTCACAAATCCCATTCCCTAGCCATCTTCCATCTGGCAACTGTGTGAAAATGAACCAGACAGTCTGCAAGCTTGCTGTCATATTTAACACAGAATTGACTCTGAGACCAGGTAACCAGGCCTTTACTAAGATCACTCATTTCAAACTCTGTAACATCCAATGCCACCCCAACCTCAACTTACCTTTGTATCCCCACACTTCACTGTTCCATTGCCCAAGTCCCAATTCATATCAAGTCCACTCATCCATCAAACATGACAAACATTTTCAAACCTAGTTATTAGCTTTGTTTTCAATTTTCTTTCTGCCCCTCCTTATCAGATCACCAGTTACACCTGTGTAAGTCTCTGAGATTTTGGTTCTCTCTTGTACATTTGTGAACGCAATTGCTCCATTTTTGTTTTCAGTTGCTAAGGCCCTATATTCAGAAATTCCCTCCATGAACCTCTCCACTTATCTATTTCTCCTATAAAGTGCTCCTCCAACTTACTTTTTGACTACGCTCTTGATCATCTGTCCTAATGTGAGTCAGCAACAATTTTTTAATGCTCCTGTCTTCCATGACGTTCATTGGAATGTTATTACTACATTGAAAAGCATTATTTAAAAGTAATTGCTATTTCTGAATGGTACCAGGCATCTTTGTCGAATGATTCATCACAGATTATCCAGCCTTTATGTGCTTTTGCATGGTTTTTGAAAGAACAATCCATTTAGTCACCCTACCTGTTTTTTTTATTTTGTTCCATGCTTCCGTCTGTCTACAATATTTATTGAGTTACTTTTGAAATTTATTATTGGATCTTCTTCCAATATTCACGCGTATAGTGCATTTCAAGGCCCATCATTACAACTGATGCTATCCCCAAAATACACACAAAATGCTGGTGGAACGCAGCAGGCCAGGCAGCATCTATAGGGAGAAGCGCTGTCGACATTTTGGGCCAAGACCCTTCGTCAGGACCTGCTTCTCCCTGGCCTGGCCTGGCCTGCTGCATTCCACCAGCATTTTGTGTGTGTTGCTTGAATTTCCAGCATCTGCAGATTTCCTCGTGCTATCCCCAAAATAGTTCAATTCAATGGATGAATACATTGAATCTATTCACCAACCCTTCTGCCCTGGAAACATTTTCTCTTTCTTAAAGTTATCAAAACATACGATGCTGAACTCCTTACTTTGATAATCCTACTTTCCACACGTTTCTGGAATTACTTCTTTACATGGGAAAGGTTCTTCCATCTCAATTGGAAGTCATTCCAATTTTATAGGAATGGCTTTTTTAGGAGAGATGTTTTTAGGCAGAGATGTTAGTCTGCTAAAACAAGAGCCAATGCCCATCAGCTAGCCCATGGTATGAATTAGAACATGGGCAATGGAGCTTGGGATTAGATCCAGGAGTTCCCAACATCAATCTTCTAAATTCCAGTGAGTATAAGTCTAGTCGATCCAGTCTTTCTTCATACGAAAGTCCTGCCATCCCAGGAATCAATCTGGTGAACCTTCTCTGTACTCCCTCTATGGCAAGAATGTCTTTCCTCAGATTAGGGGACCAAAACTGTACACAATACTCAAGGTGCGGTCTCACCAAGTCCTTGTACAACTGCAGTAGAACCTCTCTGCTCCTGTACTCAAATCCTTTTGCTATGAATGCCAACATACCATTTGCCTTTTTCACTGCCTGCTGTACCTGCATGCCCACCTTCAATGACTGGTGTACAATGATACCCAGGTTTCGTCGTACCTCCCCTTTTCCTAATCGGCCGCCATTCAGGTAATAATCTGTTTTCCTGTTCTTGCAACCAAAGTGGATAACCTCACATTTATCCACATTAAATTACATCTGCCATGAATTTGCCCACTCACCTAACCTATCCAAGTAATGTCCTGCAAACCCTACCAGAGTTGATGTGTATCCAATATTGCCTCCAGCCTCACTCAGAACTGTTTCTTTGCTCTTGAAATAGCCCTCCGCAAGTCATACCTGGTTTTCCAGACTTAAATGCACAGATCTAAATGAACCCTCTGGTTCATCCATGGCTTTTGGTGTGGGAATGTAAGCAAATTTTCGTAGGCACACACTCATCCATACATGTTTTAATGAGGGAGGATTACTGAGTTAAGATCCCCCTCGGGGATAGTGAGCACAATATGGTAGTTTACAGAAGAACACCATAAAAAGTGTCTTCATTTGAATGAAATGTAATTATAATGGTATAAATGAGGAATTGCCTAAGGTGGACTGGGTAAACAAGTTAAAAGATACACTCAGTGAATGCTTTCTTAGGTACCTCCTGCCTGCGGTCTGATGCTTTCATACTCCATCCACTTCAAGGTTCAACGTATTGTGGATTCAGAAATACTCTTCTGCACACCACTGTTGTATCACAAGGTTATTTGAATTACAGTCACCTTCCTGTCAACTTGAACTAGTCTGACCATTCTCCTCAGACCTCAAACAAGGCATTTTTACCTATAGAACTGCCACTCACTAGATGATATTTTGTTTTATGCACCATTCTCTGTAGAGCCAGGTCAAAGTCACTTGGATCACATTTCTTCCACATTTGGATTTCTGTTCTGAGTAACAATTGAATCTCTTGACCATGTCTGCATGCTTTTATGCATTGAGTTGCTGCCACATGATTGGCTGAGGAGATATTTGCATTAGTGAGCAGCTGAGCAGGAGTAGCTACTGAGTGTAGGTTAGTGGCAGATATTCAAACAGCTAGTCTAGAATGCTCAGCAGGAGTTTATCTCTATCGCAAAAGGTGATTCCATGAGGAGAAGGCTATTATCTATTGTTAAAAAAAGAGGTAAAAGAAATGTTAAATTGAACACTTAGTTATGCAACGTTTAACTCTCCCACCATTCATTAAACGCTCTCTTCTATTTTGTACATTTACATGATACGCTGTCACAAGAAAGCAGCATCCATCATCAAAGACCCCAGCTTCCCGGCCATCCCTCTTCTCACTACTACCAAACGGGCAGGAGATACAGAAGCCTTAGGTCCCATGCCACCGGTTCAGGACCCTACAACTATCAGGCTCCTGAACCGGCATGGATAATTTCATTCACCACTCCCTTGAACCAGAGGACCGGGGAAATTTTAGAATCCACGGTATAGTGCCAGCAAGAAACTGCAAAGAGTTGTGGACACAGCTCAGCACATCACGAAAACCAGCCTCCTCTCCATGGACTTTGTCGACACGTCTTGCTTCCATGGTAAAGCAGCCAGCATAATCAAAGGCACAGACATTCTGCAGATGCCGGAAATTTTAAGCAACACATACAAAATGCTGGAGTAACTCAGCAGGTCAGGAAGTATGTATGGAGGGGAATATGCAGACAACATTTTGGGCCAGACCCTCCATCAAGTTGGAGGCTACCCAGACGGAATATAGGGCGCTAAGTTCGGCAAAATCATAGCAGTAGAGCAGGCCATGGACAGGTCTGTCAAAATGGGAATGGGAAGTCTAATTGAAATGGCTGGCCTCCCAGAAGACCCTGCCTTCTGCAGCAACCAAGGTTCTCGGCAACCTGGTCCCCAATCTGCGTCGAGTCTCACCAATGTAGAGAGCAATCAAAGACAGTCGCCATTTCAGGCCGAGACCCTTCATCAGGACTGGAAAAAAGAGGTGTGAAGTGGAGTAAGAAGGTGGGGGAGGGGAGGAAAGAGGACATGGTGATGGTAGGTGATATTCAAAATCAAAAGAGGGAGAACAGTGAACTAAAGAGCTGAGAAGACCTGGCTTGAACCGTCACTGTTCATTCTTTTCAATAGATGCTGCCAGGCCTGCTGAGTTCCTCCAGCCTTTTTTATGTATTACTCTGATTTCCAGCATCCGCGGATCGTCTCTTGTATGGAATGAATTGATTTGTTTGAACAGTATGCAAGCCATGTGACAATAATAAACCAATTCCAATTCCAAGACACCAAAGTCAATAATCAAAGAAGAAATAGTTAATCATTTAGAAAAGCTGAATGTAACTAAACCTCGTTAACATGGTTCATGAAAAGCTTATGAAATCATGTTTAACAATTGTTTGATTCCTTTGAAGAGGTTACAGGAAGAATTTATAGAGGGAACATCTTTAGATTTCTAAAATGTTGTTAACAAGGTATCTTATCAGAGGATGATGCTGAAATTAAAGCTGCATGGTATCACAGGGATTGGAAGCTGGCTGTCTCATAGAAACATAGAAAACCTACAGCACAATACAGGCCCTTCGGCCCACAAAGTTATGCTGAACATGTCCCTACCTTAGAAATTACTAGGCTTACCCATAGCCCTCTATTTTTCTAAGCTCCATGTACCTATCCAAAAGTCTCTTAAAAGACCCTATCATACCCGCCTCCACAACCATTGCCAGCAGCCCATTCCACGCACTCACCACTCTCTGCATAAAAAACTTACCCTGACATCTCCTCTGTAAACCTGTATCCTCCTGTGGCAACCATTTCAGCCCTGGGAAAAAACCTCTGTCTATCCACACAATCACTGCCTCTCATCATCTTAAACACCCCTATCAGATCACCTCTCATCCTCCATTGCTCCAAGGAGAAAAGGCCAAGTTCACTCAACCTGTTTTCATAAGGCATGCTCCCCAATCCAGGCAACGTCCTTGTAAATCTCCTTTGCACCCTTTCTATGGCTTCCCCATCCTTCCTGTAGTGAGGCGACCAGAACTGAGCACAGTACTCCAAGTGGGGCCTGACCAGGGTCCTATATAGCTCTAACATTACCTCTCAGCTCCTAAATTCAATTCCACGATTAATGAAGGCCAATACACCATATGCCTTCTTAACCAGAGTCAACCTGTGCAGCTGCTTTGAGCGTCCTATGGACTCGGACCCCAGGATCCCTCTGATCCTTCACGCTGCCAAAAGTCTTACCATAAATACTATATTCTGCCATCAGATTTGACCTACCAAAATGAACCACCCCACACTTATCTGGGTTGAACTCCATCTGCAACTTCTCAGCCCAGTTTTGCATCCTATCAATGTCCCGCTGTAATCTCTGACAGCCCTCCACACTATCCACAACACCCCCAACCTTTGTGTCATCAGCAAACTTACTAAACCATCCCTCTACTTCCTCATCCAGGTCATTTATAAAGATCACGAAGAGTAAGAGTCCCAGAGCAGATCCCTGAGGCACTCCACTGGTCACTGACCACCATGCAGAATATGACCCATCTACAACCGCACTTCGCCTTTGAAAAGGGAGCATTGGAATGAGTGGATCATTTTCCAGCTGGAAAAAGATTGGTTCGCAATTGTTCAACATTTATATTAATAGCCTGCAGGAAGGAGCAGCAGGTAAGGTTTCTAAATTGGCCAGTGTGTGATTAGGATACCGTGATCCTGCAATGGTATATAGATAGTCTGACTGAGTGGGGAAAAGACTGGCAAATAGAGTTTAATATGGAGAAAGGTGAGGTCATATACTTTGGTAGGAGAAATTAAAAAGCACACTATAATCTAAATGGAGAGACACAGCAAGTAAATAATTACAGAGGAATCCAAGAGTTCTTGTGCACAAATCACAAATAGCTGCCAAGCAGGTCCAACGAGTAACTGAGAAGCATATAACATTTTGGCCTCAATGCAAAGGGGTTGGATTTTAAAAATAGGGACATTTTATTGCAATGGTACAGCTGTAGGTGAGGCACTGCTACAAGGTTGACAAATTTGTTCCTCTTCCGTAAAGCAAATACTAATTTTAGAGACAAGAACAAAGGAGACTCACCAGTCTAATTCTTGGGGTAAGAGGGTTGTCCTACCAGTACAGACTAAGTAGCTTTGTTCTGTATTCATGAAGTCATAGAAACAGGCCTGAAACATTGACTATTTATTCCCCTCCATAGATGCTGCCTGATCTGCTGAGTATTTTGTATGTGTTACTTTGGATTTTCATCTAGTCTGTGCCAACTTGTTTTTCTGCCTAGTACCACCTACCCACACCCAGACCATAGCCATCTATACCCCTCTCATTTATGTACTTACCTAAACTTCTCTTCAATGTTGCAATTGAACCTACATCCTCCACTTCTGCTATCAGCTGATTCCGCATACACTGAGTGAAGAAATTCCCCCTGAAGTTCCTCTTAGGTATTTCAGCTTTCAAAGTTCTAATTGATTCAAACTTTCCATACTCCTTGGAGTTTAGAAAAATGGGAGGCGACTTCATTCAGAGTCAGAATCAGGCTTAAAATGGTATATTTTGGGGAAAGAAATAAATATATATACTAAAGCTATTATGAACTCCATGGAGCATGTGGGGATCTTCCGATATCCAGGCTTTCTTTCTTTCTTTTTTCTTTCTCTTTTTTTTCTCCTTCTACAGGGATATGTTAGGGGGGAGGGGTTAAGGGGAGGGGGGCAGAGTTGATAATTTTTTTTTCCTTCTGTAACCATTTGAAAATTCAATTTAAAAACTTTTATTAAAAAAAAGTCGAACACAATCACAATCCTCACTCAGAAGAGGACAAGATTATTGCTGGGTGATATTCTGGAACTGCCCCGCTAATTTTACTTCGGAAATATCTATACCTGGAGACCACATTCAAGATGGTCTGCCCTGTTTGATGTGTTTTTTAAAAATTGAATTGAACCATGGAGTACCCGAGCCAGGAGAGTTTCAAATTTGGTTTTACTTTAGATTACTAGTCCTGGGAGTGACCACTGCAGTGTTGTACTTGGGCTCAGCTTTAAGAGAGAAAGAGGGTCACCCTTTTGGCTCTTATTTTTGTTTAACTGATTCTTACTAGCTGGTTGTGTATGTTTTCTACCAGTGATTGAGTATCTTATCTAACACTGAATTGGCAAGGTATTAATAGATTTAAAGATCCTGGGATGTAATAGCCTGTTGGACAGGCAGGGGAATGAAAAACCAGCAGTCCATTCTTTTTGCAAACATGGTGCAAGTGAGTCACCTGACCCAACTGTTAATCATTAAGTGGTTGGTCATTTTTGTTAAGAATAAATGTCACTATCATAATGCCTGTGATATATGATACTTTTCATTGAATAATTGTACTTAAATTACTTTATTGTTGCATCACCCTTCCCCCTTAGACAAAAGTTCAAGTGTCGGGTTTTTGGAAACTGCTTTAAAAATAGACTTCTATTCTGTGAAGGAAAACTGATCAATACACATTTTGTCTAATTGTGACAGAATAAATGGTTAAAAAAATTGCATCGATATTTTTGGAAAAAACAACTCAATGCTGAAAAATAAACAAATTAACAGAGCTGAAAAAAAAGGTATATTTATTGAGATACAAAGAGGAATAGGCCCTTCTGGCCCTTCGAGCTGTGCTGCCCAGCAACCCTCAATTTAATCCTAGCCTAATCACGGGACAATATACAATGACCAATTAACTCACCAAACACAGTCTGTGGGAGGAAACCGGAGCACCCAGAGGAAATCCACACATTCCTAGGGAGAACATGCAAACTCCTTGGTGTGAAATGAACCCAGGTTGCCTGTACTGTAAAGTGTTGTGCTAACCACTATGTTACTTAACTGTCCACAGTATGTTGTGAAATTTGTTGTTTTGTGACAAGTAGAGAGTAATACATAAAAACTATACATTACAATAAGACACACTAAATGCTGGTGGAACGCAGCAGGCCAGGCAGCATTCATAGGGAGAAGCGCTGTCGACATTTTGGGCCGAGACTCTTCGTCAGGACTAACTGAAAGGAAAGATAGTAAGAGATTTGAAAGTAGGAGGGGGAGGGGAAAATGCGAAATGATAGGAGAGGAGGGGGTGGGGTGAAGCTAAGAGCTGGAAAGGTGATTGGCAAAAGGGATACAGAGCTGGAGAAGGGAAAGGATCATGGGATGGGAGGCCTAGGGAGAAAGAAAGAGGGAGGGGAGCACCAGAGGGAGATAGAGAACAGGCAGAGTGATGGGCAGAAAGCAAGAGAAAAAAACAAAATATGTCAGGGATGGGGTAAGAAGGGGAGGAGGGGCATTAACGGAAGTTAGAGAAGTAATGTTCATGCCGTCATGTTGAACCCTCCCCCTCCTACTTTCAAATCTCTTACTATCTTTCCTTTCAGTTAGTCCTGACGAAGGGTCTCGGCCCAAAACGTCAACAGTGCTTCTCCCTATAGATGCTGCCTGGCCTGTTGCGTTCCACCAGCATTTTGTGTGTGTTGCTTGAATTTCCAGCGTCTGCAGATTTCTTCGTGTTTACATTACAATAAGAAATATATTTATATGAAAATTAAATAGTTATGCAAAAAGAGAGAAGAATGGTGAGGAGTCAGATATAAACTAGTCAACTATATAATAACCAAATGGGTTTGACAGAGCAGATGTTGGGACATTTTCATTAATGGGAAAGTTGTGAACAATGAGGCATGGATGCCTCATGTATGTAAGAATGAGGTATAGTTACAAGACATGGGGCCTATCATTTTAAACTGATCTACACAGAAATTTCTTCCCACAGAGGCTGGTGATACTCTAGAATTCTCTCTGCTGGTAGGCAGTGGAAACAGAATCATTCAAAATATTTAAAGAGTTGGATAAATATTTGACAAGTCAATGCACAGAAGGGTATGGAGAACTGGCAAAGAAGAGTGTTTGAACATATTACATAGAACAGCACAACACTGGTCAGGCCATTCAGCCCATGATGATGTGCAGAACCTGATACCAAGTTTTATCTTATGTCCTCCCCTCATATATTACCCACCTCCCCACATTCCCCTCTTATTTGTGTGACTTCTAAAAGTTTCAAACTCCATCAACTGCCTGCTTTCCCTAATATCCTGATGACCTATCTCAGGCATCAAACATGCTCTGCATAAAAAAACTTGCCCCCCATACCACTTTTAAACTCCCCTCCCCACCAACCTTAAAATCATGTCCTTTAACATCCTTTAACATTTCTGCTTTGGGGAAAAGATTCTGACTGTGTGCTTCTCATAATGTTAAAAACACCTGTCAGGTCTCCCCTCAGCAACTGATGCTGGAGGGAGAAGAACTCAACTCTATCTAATTCTTCCTTACAACTCACTCCCTGTAATCCTCTTCTGTACCCTCTCCACAGACTCCATATCCTTCCTGTAATGGGGTGGCCAGAATGACAAGTGAAGTTTTATATTGCTGCAGCATGACTTCCTTACTTTTATACTCAACACCCCTTCCAATGGTGATGAAAGGTTCTCCACAGGAACTTGTTCAGGGACCTCTACTATAAACGTTTTCTGAAAATGCTTGGATGAGAGAGTAGAAGCTGGTTTAATAAGTTTGCAGATGACGCAAGGTTTGGTGATGTTGTGGACAGTGTAGGAGGTTGTCATAGGTTGCAATGCAACATAGACAGGATGCAGGACTGGGGTGAAAAGTGGCAGATGGAGTTCTATCTGGAAAAGGGTGAAATGATTCACTTTGGAAGGTGAAACTTAAAGGCAAGGTACCAAGTTAATGCAGGATCCTTAGCAGTGAGGAGGAAGAGAGCAATGTTCAGGTTTAAGACCATAGACGCCTCAAAGTTGTCACGAGAGTTGATGGGGTTGTTAAGAAGGTGTATGGTGTGCTGGCCTTCAGTAGTCAGGGGCTTAATTTCAAGAGCTGTGAGGTAATGCTACAGCTCTGTAAAACTCCAGTTAGATCACATTTTTGTGTGGTCTTGTGAGTATTGTGCTCACTTTTGGACACATCATTATAGGAAGGACGTGGAAGCTTTAGAAAGTGTGCAGAGGGTTTTTACCAGGGTGCTGCCTGTATTAAAGAACATACCTTATGAGGAAAGGTTAAGCAAGCTAGTGCTTTACTCTTTGAAGCTATGACAGCAGAAAGGGACTTGATAGAGGTGTATAAGATTCAGAGATGCTTAGAGTGGACATCCAGGACCCTTATAAACATGAGAAAATTTGCAGATGCTGAAAATCCAAAGCAACACACACAAAATACTGGACAAACTCAGCAGGTCAGGCAGTATGTATAGAAAAGAGTAAATAGTCGACATTTCAGGCCGAGACATGAGGCTGTCCTGATAAAGGGTCTCAGCCCGAAATGTTGACTGTTGACTCTTTTTCCATAGATGCTGCCTGCTGAGTTCCTCCTACATTTTGTGTGTATATCCAGGACGTTTATCCCAGGATATAAGAAACATGGAGGTTTATGAGCTTGGTAAGAGGGATGGGTTAGATTGGTCATGAAGTAGACTTATACAGGTCGGCTCAACATTGTGGGCCAAAAGGCGCATTCTGTGCTGTGCTGATCTGAAAAATATGTCTTCTTTGCCACCTTATCTATTTATGTAGCCACATTCAATGAATTAAGGACCTGAATTCCAAGACCCCTTTGTACCTCAGTGCTAATAATGGGTCTACCATTAACTGTAGACTGTCATTTTGACCTCCCAAAGTGCACCATCTCACACTTGACAGACTAAACTCCTTTTTTGCCCATGCCTGTCATTTGTCTATATTCCACTGTATTATTTGATAGTCTTTTATTCTATATAGAACTCCACAAACCTTGGTGTCATCTGCACATTTTCTATTCCACCTGTCCACATTTTCATTGATATAATCACGAACCCATTAAGCCCATTGAAAATCACTCATTAAGTGTACTTTTCTACAAGCTTGGTAAATACGTTCATAATCAGTTCTTTCTCTTTTCATTTTACCAACCTTATTATTACCTCTCAGCCTCCCGTTCTGATAAATGTTACAAACCCAAAATAACCCAAGTCATCTCTGCATTTATACTAAACTTCCATCTACTTCAAACAATTGCAATTTTTATTTCAAAGTTCTAGGTTTTGAAGATTTCATTTTATATGTGGCTTAAATATTTAAGCTCGCTGGGCATACTCTTAAACTCTATTTTATACAGCACGCACAGATAGACTGTGGGGCACTTATCAGTCATTTTCTCTAGTTATTTTGGCATCTTTCTAAGATACTAAAATACTGTAGTTCTCTTATTATGGAATAGTTGATAAAGGATAGATGTTCTCAGAATCAGAATCAGGTTTATTATCACTGGCATGTGACTTGAAATTTGTTAACTTAGCAACAACAGTTCAATGCAATACATAATATAAAATAAAACAAAATAAAATAATATTGATAATAAATAAGTAAATCAATTACAGTATACATACATTGAATAAATTAAAATCATGCAAACAAAAATACTATATATTTAAAAAAGTGAGGTAGTGTCCAAGGGTTCAATGTCCATTTAGGAATCAGATGGCAGAGGGGAAGGAGCTGTTTCTGAATCATTGAGTGTGTGTCTTCAGGCTTCTGTACCTCCTACCTGATGGTAACAGTGAGAAAAGGGCATGCCCTGGGTGCTGGAGGTCCTTAATAATGGACGCTGCCTGTCCGAGACACTGCTCCTTGAAGATGTCCTGGGTACTTTATAGGTAGAAAGCAAAAAGTAGGGCCTTGAAGATCAGTGCAGGGCCAATGTTATTCACAAATCATAATCTTAGAATTGGAAACAATAAATGCACTGCATTACAGGAAGGGGCTGGAGGCTTCAGAGAAAATGCCGTAGTGGTTTACCAGGATGATGCCTGAGTCAAAGGGCATGTGCTGAAAGGAGAGGCTGAATAAATTTGGGTTGTTTTCCCTGAACTGACAGTGGCTGAGGAGAGGCATGATAAATTTTATAAGATGATAAGTATAGATAGAATAGGCAACCAGTACTTTTCCCCCAGGATCCAAACACCTAACACTAAAGAGCTGTGTTTAAGATGAGAGGGGATCAGTGGGGATAAGTTCAAGGGAGACGCGTAGAGCAAGTTTTGTTACGCAGAGAGTAGTGGGTGCTTGGAATGCACTGGCAAGGTGGAGTGGTGGCAAATATGATTGAGGTATTTAAGAAGTTCTAAGATAGGCACATGAATATGCAGTGAATGGAGGGATATGGAGAATGCAGAAGTGTTTAGTTTAATTAGTTTGGCATAACTATATTGGTTAATATTCTCATTTCTAAATTTGCAGAATACACCAAATAAAGGGAGGGGAGGTGATGGTGACAGCCAGTTCATTTCCTATCATTGCCAGGGAACCATTATAAAAAAGAAGCTGACTTGTGCATTTGAATGTTGAAATAGTTTCATTATTGTGGGTGGCACAGCAATGAGCTGGTAGAGAGCCGGTCTGTCAGTGACAAAGATCTGCTTTCAACGCTGAACGTGGAGCTTGCATACTCTCCCCGTGATTCGGAGTTTGAGGAGATTTGGCATGTCACCTAAGACTTGAGCAAATTTCTACAGATGTACCATCAAGTGTATTCCTGCAGGTTAGCTCCAAGGCCCCTTCTCAGCATGGTACCTCAAACATGATACATATGGTGAGTCACAAGAATTTGTTTTTCATCGGTTGTTTCACATTCCTACTGGTGACATCACCATCTGGTGTGGAGGCACTAATGCGCAGGATGGAAAAAAACTGCAGAAGGCTATAGACCCAGCCAGAGCCATCATAGGCACTAGCCTCCCCACCACTCAGGACATCTTCAAAAGGCAATGCCTGAAGAAGACAGTATCCATCATGAGGGGTCCTCACCGTTCAGGACATGGCCTCTTCTGAGTATTATACTCAGGGAGGAGATATTGAAACCTGAAGACACACACACAACATTTTAGAAACAGCTTCTTCCCTTCTGCCATCAGATTTCTGAACAGTCCATGAACCGATGAACACAACCTGACTGTTGCGCTCTCTCTTTCCACTATTTATTTATATTTTATATATTCTTATTGTAATTTATGGTGATATTTAATATCTTGCACTGTACTGCTGTTGCAAAGCAACCAATTGCATGACATACATCAGTGATAATAAACCTGATTCTGATCATACAAATTTACCCCCCCCCCCCCCCCCCGTGATCAGGTTTCCTCCCACATCCCAAAGACATACAGGTCTACTGTAATGTGTAGGTGCATAATAGAATCTGAAGGGAATTGACAGGAATATGGGAAGATTAAACATGGATTAATAAATGGTTGATGATTGGCATGGAGTCAATAGGCTAAAGGTTCTAATTCCGTTTCTCTTTGACTCACAATATAATTATGAGATTTCTACTGGAAAATATGGGAATTATTAATAGAAAAGAACATAAGTAAGGATGAGGAGCAAAATGATCTAGAATGCAAGTGCAGAAATCTCTTCAGTAAGACCACACAAAATAACCCTGCAAAGTTAGCCTTGGTTAGGCAACTTTATTGCGTGGAGCGTTGGTTTGAGAAGACCGTAGGTTTCAATACTAAGCGGTAGTGTGCTCTATAAACAGTCATTTGCCATCACTAAGTTTTTGCTATCACTAAAAGACCTTAGAGTCATGGATATTGTTTTTTGAATCAAATCCACTCTGGCATACACTGGGTGATCTTTAACATATCCACTACCCTTTTAATAAAGAAGTGTAGCCTGATTTACTACAGGCAGTCTGTGAAGGTTACTGTTTCAGGCCACTGACCTCTCATCACAGCAAAGGAAACGTTTTATCTGAAAAATAATCTCTTCACTGAAGCAGCTAAGGCCGCAAAATGTTTTCACTATTTTCTCTGTGTTGTTTTAATTTTTCTGTCTTGTTCTGAATTTGCCATCAGGGCCAAATAATCTGTTAAATCTTTTAATCATCTTCAACACTCAAATTAGTTCACTACTTAATCTTGTTTACTCAAAAGAATACAAGCCCATTCTGCACAACCTTTCTCATGATTTAACCCCTTTATCCTCAATTGCATTCCTATGAATCTACACCAGTGATTCAATATAGTCTTTGACGTGACTGAGCTAAATGCAGTACCCAAGCTGCAGTCTAAGTAGAACTTCATGCAGCTGTAGCTGTACTAATTCTCTAAATGGAACACTGTTCTCCAATAGCTGTAAAAAGAGTTTTATGCATCTGTATCTGTACTGTCCAACTAAACAGAAGTTTGTACATCTGTAGCTGTACAGTCTTTCAAGATGAAGACTCAAGACAGATTGCACTGCTACAGATGTACTAGGTTCTGATTGATCATACATAAAAATAACTGTATCCATGATTTGTTTGTGCAAGAACCTCTAACTAGCTCTTTCCACTATTTATGGTTTAGGATAAAGTTTGGATCTGAAAAGGCCATACCTTGAACTCTGCCATAACTTAATCTGTCTGTCTCTTTATCTCTTTGTAACTTTTTATTCCCACCTGCAAATTAATTCCATAATGAAAATTATTTTTGGTACTTGGCTCATTCATCCTTCATCTAAATTCTGTAACAACTGTTGAAAAACTATGGTGTCTTTCTAGGTACCTGGTAGAATACCGCTGCCAGATCCTGCCAAGTGGTGTATCTATAATCCCAACTCATCTCCCATCTCTGCACTAACTCAGTTTTGTCACCTTTTCTATGTTCTTTTATTTCATGTGTGGAACCTTATCAAATGTCTTCTATAATTCTCCATGAGAACATCCACAGACATTAATTAACATTAATGGGATTTTGAAGAGAATTTCAACTCAGTAGAAAATTACGCCCTTCCAAAAAAAAAACAATGTTCTTTGATCAGTAATTAACTGTGATGAAGGAGATCACTCAACCTACCTTGGTCCAAGATTGAATTCTCCTTAATCTCAATGAACACTCTAACCTTCTGAATGAAGTTATAAGAAAAACTCACCAGGTACATCAGAAACCCAAATGAGAATGTGGAACTGAAGGATTAAAAGTAATTAGTATTATTAAAAAATACTAGAGACTGAAAGCTGGCAAATTACAAGGACTATATGATCTACATCCCAGAGTTTTGAAAGATATGGCTGTAGACAAAGAAGACTCATTCAAAACTCTATGGATTCCGGAATTACTCCTGCATAATTGGATGCTAGCATGTGGCCCCACTAGTTAAGAAAAGATGGTGATCAGCTAGGTAGAGGCAAGTGGCTCCAGATGCTGAAATCAGGAGCATAAGAACTCTGGAGGAACTCACTGGGCTGAGGAGCATTTACAGAGGCATAGGGACATTTGATGTTTCTTGGTTCTTTCTCCCTTTGTTCACCTTGCTCATTTCCATCTGCCCGAGTCTCACACTCCTATCCATACGGTTTCCTCCCTTGGCCTAAACTTCCTAACCCTCTCCATCTGGTTTTGTCTGCCCATCATTGCTCCCTTATTTGGTTCCACATCACCTTCCAGCCTTGATGAAGGATCTTGGCCCGAAATGTGGACTGTTTACTATTTTCCAGAGATGCTGCCTGGCCTGCGGATTTCCTCCAGCATTTTGTGTGTTTTGCTTAGATTTCAAGCAACTGCAGATTTTCTCATGTTTGTTGACCTTCTAGCCTTTCACTCTGCCTCCTCCCACCAGGCTCAATCTGTCATTTCTTTTGTTTTCCCCCTTATCTGTTTCTACTTCTCACCCATCAGCCTCTGCATTATCCCACCTCACCTGTTCCACATCTCACACACCAGCCCTTGCCTCTTAACTCTGCTCATTACACCCCACCTTACCTGATTCTGCCTGCCACCCACCAGGCCTCTCATGTCTTTATGCTAATCATCTTCCCTCTACCCTCTCTCCTGTGGCAGGGTCTGCAGCTGAGGTGGAAGGAGGGGCCTGCACCTGCTCTATTTCTTTCATTCTCAGGGTTGATCCTTTTGCTTTCATAAATCAAGGCAGTAGCCATCTCCAACAGAAGTATAACCGCCTATCTTTGACATTCATTAATATTACCATTGCCAAGTGTTCCTTCATCAAAATTCCAGGATCACCATTGACCTGATGGACCAGCCAAATAAATACAATGGCTGCAAAAGCAGGCTAGGGCCTGAGTATCCTGGGGCGTTAACATCCTAAGGCCTCTCGAACGTCCATACATCATGAGTGGAATGGTACTCTATAGTTGAATTAGTGCAGTACCAATAGCTCACTGATTCAGGACAATGCTGTGTGCTCACCCTCCACCAATGGCACATACAGACTCTCATGTGTGTCATCTATGACATGCACTGCTGTTATTCATCCACACTATTCTGAGGGTTCCTCCCAAATCTGCAACCTCTACCCACAAAATACAAGGGGAGGAAACAACTGTATCTGTAGGTTCCTTTTCAAGTTCATAGAAACTTAGAAAACCTACAGCACAATACAGGCCCATCAGCCCACAATACTGTGTTGAACGTGTACTTACTATAGAAATTACCTAGGGTTACCCATAGCCCTTTATTTTTCTAAGCTCCATGTAGCTATCCAGTAGTCTCTTAAAAGACCCTTTTATATCTGCCTCCACCACCATCACTGGCAGCCCATTCCATGCACTCACCACTCTCTGTGTAAAAAACTTACCCTTGACATCTCCTCTGTACCTACTTCCAAGCACCTTAAAATGGTGACCTCTCATGTTAGCCATTTCAGGCCTGGGAGAAAGTCTCTGACTATCCATACGATCAATGCCTCTCATCATCTTGTACACCTCTAATCCTCCACTGCTCCAAGGAGAAAAAGCCAAGTTCACTCAATCTATTCTCATAGGGCATGCTCCTCAATCCAGGCAACATCCTTGTGAATCTCCTCTGCACCCTTTCTATGGCTTCCACATCCTTCCTGTAGTGAGGTGACCAAAACTGATCACAGTATTCCAAGTGGGGTCTGACTAGAGTCCTAGAAATGTTACAGCTGTAACATTACCATTCGGCCCTTAAACTCAATCCCAAGGTTGATGAAGTCAATGCACCACATGCTTTCTTAACCACAGAGTCAACCTGCGCAGCTGCTTTGAGTATCCTATGGACACGAACCCCAAGATCCCTCTGATCCTCCACACTGCCAAGAGTCTTACCATTAATACTATATTCTGCCATCATATCTGACCTACCAAAATGAATCACTTCACACTTACCTGGGTTAAACTCCATCTGCCACTTCTCAGCCCAGTTTTGCATCCTATCGATGTCCCGCTGTAAACTCTGACAGCCCTCCACACTATACACAAACCCCCAACCTTTGTGTCATCAGCAAATTTACTAACCCATCTTTCCATTTCCTCATCCAGGTCATTTATAAAAATCACGAAGAGAAGGGGTCCCAGAACAGATCCCTGAGGCACTCCACTGGTCACCGGCCTCCATGCAGAACATGACTCGTCTACAACCACTCTTTGCCTTCTGTGGGTAAGCCAGTTCTGGATCCACAAAGCAATGTCCCCTTGGATCCCATGCCTCCTTACTTTCTCAATAACCCTTGCATGGGGTACCTTATCAAATGCCTTGCTGAAATCCATATACACTACATCTGCTGCTCTACCTTCATCAAGGTGGTTAGTCACACCATTAAAAAATTCATTCAGGCTTGTAATGCACTACGTGCCTTTGACAAAGCCATACTGACTATTCCTAATCATATTATGCCTCTCCAAATGTTCATAAATCTTGCCTCTCAAGATCTTTTCCATCAACTTACCAACCACTGAAGTAAGTCTCACTGGTCTATAATTTCCTGGGCTATCTCTACTCCCTTTCTTGAATAAGGGAACAACATCTGCAAACTTCCAATCCTCAGGAACCTCTCCCATCCCCATTGATGATGCAAAGATCATTGCCAGAGGCTCAGCAATCTCCTCCCTCACCTCCCACAGTAGCCTGGGGTACATCTCATCTGGTCCCGGAGACTTATCCAATTTGATGCTTTTCAAAATCTCCAGCTCATCCTCTTTCTTAATGTCTATATGCTCAAGCTTTTCAATCCACTGTAAGTCATCCCTACAATCGCCAAGATCTTTTTCCGTAGTGAATACTGAAGCATTCACTTCTACGTTAGATAACGAAGTTTCCATTTAAACTATTACATTCTCTTATCTTGATTGCACGTGTGCATGCAAATTTGAATGGATGTTACAGGTTATTGGTTTAGCTATTAACTTCCAGATTTGGCTCGATCATAAAAAGAATCAAATGTCCAAGTTCTTGTTGCAGAACTATTCATCATTTCAGGGTCAGCTTGATAACCCAAGTATTTTTTTTAAAACCACAAATAACCTTAAAATTTCTTTCCCTTTCACCTCGTGCAAGAAACCAGTAGGTTTTTCAGAGATCACATTGATTGTTTCCTTTACCTCTCTCAAGTCCGCAGATTGTAACACTGTGATGTACATGATACTCTTTCCTCAACACTACCATTCTCCTCAAGTATGTCCTTAAGACTTGTCTGCTTCTTTGGCCTTCCACAAATCCAGTGACTTCCTGAACTGTACCTCAGATGTTATGAAAATGATTCTGTTTGATCAAGCTCTCTTCATATCCCCCATTCCTTTAAACTGACCATCATCCCTTGTTGAAAATACTCTCACTCCCCCTTCCCACTTTCTTGCAAATGACAGTCCTCGCTTTCTCTCAAATCCTTGAGCATAACTTTGTCTCCCAATCTATGACCTGTCTTAATTAGAATTCCTTCATGAATGAGATGCCGGGGAGGCCTCTGATCAAATGAGAATCTGAGCTAACTGTAATAAGCATCTAATGGATACAAAGTGAATAGAACAAACTGAAAAAAGAACACTGAAGTAGGAGAAGAAAGGACTTCATAAATTGACATAGAATATTTTATGCTTGCAGGGAAATTATGCTAGAGAGCCTTTTCAAAGAGGATGAAATTGCATTTGAAAGTAAGGTAATGGAAAATTTGCTAATTATCAGAGAAAGGATCTGGACCTGACCCACTTCTAGTAAGATCAATTCGCTGTCCCTGTCTATCTGCACATTCAGTTGGATCTGATGCAAAGGTCTCAGAGATGACCAAAGCTCAGGCAACACTCTGTCCCCTCAGCGCTGACAAGCTTAGACAGAAGCCAGAGTTTTGGGTGAAGTTTACTCTTATGCCAAAGTTATCCCATTTAAAGATATAGAAAAGTAAAACTGATATAAAAATATTATGGAATCATCAGTGAACTTCCCAGCTTCAGACCTCATAACACAAAGAATGCTATTGGTGAAACAGATGCTGATGGGTTGGACTAGGACAAAGCTTGAGTAACTCTGCGAGTGAAGCCTTCAGGCTGAGATGACAGACCTCCATCAATTATAGTCATCTTCCTTTGTGCAAGGTATGATGCCAGCCACTGGGATCTTTTCCCTTTGATGTCTGTTGACTTTACTGTTACTAGGGCACCTCAATGACATATTCAGTCAATGTTGTCTTGGTAAATCACTCTCACCTCTTTGGTCCAGAGTTCTGTAGCCATGTGGTCCAGGTGAACTGAGCATTGGAAAGCAAGTGCTAATGACACACTTAACAGTTTCTGATGACTGGATGTAGACACATCAGGCAGTAATTGGCTAGCATCACATACAAAATACTGGAGAACTCAGCAGGCCAGACAGCATCTATGAAAAAGTGTGAACAGTCAACATTTCGGGCTAAAACCCTTCATCAGGGCTGGAAAAAAAGATGAAAAGTTAAAGCAAAAAGGTGGTTAGGGAGGAAATCTTCCCTTTGATGGGAGCTCAGTGAGATCCTCTCTCAATGCTCCCCCTCTATGATCTCTACTGCCCTTCCTCCCCTTTTCCACCCTCTTGCTCCAACTCTCATCTTATTTTTCCCAGTCTTGATGAAGGGTCTCGGCCCAAAGCAGCGACTGTATAATCTCTTCCATAGAATTTGCCTGGCCTGCTGAGTTCCTCCAGTATTTTGTGTACGTTGCTTGGATTTCCAGCTTCTGCAGATTTTCTCGTCTAGTAATTGGCTAAATTGGATTTGTCCTGCTCTTTGTGAATGAAGTGTATCTGGGCAATTTTTCACATTGTTAGGGACATACCAGTATTGTAACTGTACTGAAATAGCTTGGTTAAAGGTGTAGTGAGATCTGTTGTACAGCTCTTCGGTACTACAGCTGCAAGGTCGTCTGGTAGCATAGCATTTACTATATCCAGTGCAGTGAGACAATTGATACTGTGCAGTTCAATGACTTGCTTGGATTCTGTAATGGAATCTCAGGAGGAAGCAAAGATGGATTATCAGTTCACCACTTGAAGATGATATATGGTTCTGAATGCTTCAGTGTTTTCTTTCACACAAATGGTGCCACAGGCAATATAGGCAATAGGGATGTTATTAAACTGCCTTCCGCTCAGCAGCTGATTAATTATCAGGGAGCTATGCAGTAAAGAAACAGGTTTTTCAGTCCAAATCACCTATGCCAACTAGGTATCTACTGTACTGGAGTTAGTCCTGTTTGCCTGTGTTTGGTCCCTATTTGGGCCAAATTGAGATGGTGGAGCACCGGCCCAGATCCAAGAACAAGGTCTGGACAATTTAAATACCAGGCCAAATTGAAAAGGATAGGATATCGGGGCCTGAAGCGAGGCATGGCCTGATTCAAATTGCTGCTCCATAAGGTTTACTCGTCTCCACTCTGAACTTCAGTTCGTTACTCTGCATGGTTTACTCAACTCTGCACCAAACTAGGGTTGTGGAATACAACTATCACAGTATGAACTCACTTCTGTGAACCTCAGTTCTGAAAACTATTTGCTTACTTTTATTGTTTGCATGCTTTTCTCCCTACATTTTTTCTCTGCACATTGGGTGTTTGACAATGTTTTGTCTTAATAGGTTCGACTGGGTTTCTTTGCTTTGTAGCTGCCAGGAAGACGAATCTCAAGGTTGTATAAAGTATGAAGACTTTGAAAATAAATGTATTTTGACTTTTGACTATTTCTCTAAATATTTATCTATGTACCTACCCAAATAGTTTTTGAACATCATAATTGTACCCAACTCCGCCACATCTTCTACCCACCACGCACTGTGAAAAAAGTTGTCCCTCATTCTTAAAAATTTTCCTCTCTCACCTTAAAGATAAGCTCTCCAATTTTTGACATTCTGAACTCAGGAAACAGACCAACCATTTTACCTGTGCTCCTCGTGATTTTATGAACGTACATAAGATCTTCACTCCAGTTCCATCCTATGCATTCTCTTCCCACAACTCAAGCTCTCTGGTCCCAGTAACATCTTGTAAATCTTCCCTGTATCCTCTCCAGCTTGATTATATCCTCCCTATTGCCTGATAACCAGAAATGCACATAATACCCCAAGTGCAATCACACCAACATCTTCTACAGCTGCTACATGATATCCCCATATCTACATCATTTATGACCAGGTATGACATACTCCAACCTCTGATTTGAATCCTCAGGTTACAAGCTGAGGAACAGACATTTGCAATTTGGCAATTTAAAAAAAAATACTGCTAGTGAAACAGAAAAATGGGGAAGCATTATTTAAAAAAAGTTCAAAAAAATTCATTTTATTGTCAAAATGTACATGTACAATAAATCTCTGATATTTGACTACTCCAGATAGCCATGAAATACAGAAAGAACAATGGGGTTGTTGAAGACATCAACACCCCCACCACAAAAAAACAAAACTCGCAGACCCCCAAATTTCCCACCCTCTCCCCACAGAAAAAACAGCGACAGTACCACAAATCCCCCCCCCCCAAAAAAAAAACAGCAACAAAACACTCCCTACCCCCTCACTTGTAGAAAATAAAGGGAAGATGTTACATCTGGCTTGGATTTTGTTATGGTCATCTTGTCAATGCAATCATCTACAATGAATTTATGGATAGCAAGAATCCTAATCACAAGTGGTGACAGAGACTGCTGAGTTTGGAATCTGGAACTCAGCAGGTATCTCACCTGGATGGTCTGTTTAGGCCCTTGTGATTTCCCTCACCCTTTCATCACTCTTCACCCCCTCCAATGGTAGTGCAAAACATTTCCTCCACCACATCCCTTATAACTGTCCAGGACCTAAAGATGAGGCAGTGATTCAGCTACACCTCCCCCAGCCTCATCTATTTCATTTTGAGTTCCCAGGTTGCTCCTCACCATCAGCAAGACTGAACAATGAGCAACTGTTTTATGAATCGGCTGTACTCTATCCATACTCGCCATCTTGAATTTTTGATTGCATGGCCTTTTAAGCTCTTTCCCATTCCCATACAAGCTTCACACCGGGTGAGTAAGCCCAAACACAGATGAGAAGAAAACCTCATATTGCACTGTGTAGCCTATGATAAAACATGAATTTTCCATTTTCAGTTAAGTCCACACACTGTTCTTTCAGAGTCCAACTAAGCCCTTTCACTCCTTCTGTTCAGCTTTTCTACCCAACCAACCCTCACATTTGATTTGGTAACCTTCCCACCTGATTGTATCTACCCATTACCCAACACACCTACCCGTTCCGGTTTATTCTCCGTTAGTCTACACTTTCTATTCTTCCTCATCTACCCATCATTCATTCCTTATCTAGTTGCACTTATTACCTTTCATCCTCTCTCAAATCTCCCACCTGGCTTCATCTGCCCATTATTCCCCACCTCATCTGCTTCCATCCATTAACCCTTTCTTGATCCCTCCTACCTCCTTCAACCGGCAATTTTCCCCTTGCACTCTTAGCCCTGATGCAGTGTCTCTACCTGAAATCCCTTGCCTCCACAGAGATGGTTACTATATGTATTCTGGAGAGATTTGTTGTGAGGTCATTACAAAATCCACAGGGTATCAGTGAGCTAAGTAGGATTTGAATGAGATTGCCTAGATTAGCCTCAGTGGGTGCTGCTTTATTTCTATAAAATAAATCTTACATAGGGAGACGGTCTTTAATTGCAAACAAAAAATGCTGTTGAAAAGCAATCTGTTTAATCGGCAATGAAACAAGCACTAGGTAGCATTCTGGAATGCTGTCCTAAATTATGTACAAGTCTGGCACTGGGGTAGCAGAACAGACTTTTATCTGGGCCATATTATCTGTCATCTGAGCCAAGGTGACACCTTCCAGTTGTTCACATTCGCCACAGGGAACAACTAAAGATAGATCAGTGTCTGGAATTCAGTTTTACAAATGTTTGTTAAATGGGGAATCTTATGACGTTATCTTCTATTCACATGCCCATTAATCTTAGTCACAAGAGTGATTCGAATGGACAACGAACTACAACTAAAATTTTATCAAGTTATTATTTCAGGTGTTTTTAAAGCACAGAATGTTTCTGGAGTGAAGTCCAAATTCTGTTTTTCTAAAGGACACATGTAAAGAGTTTACTGGGTAACTTTAATAAATTTCTGGCAAGGTGTAAAGGTTTATGAACTACTGTCCCATTGGTTTCCACAAGTCTATTTGATTTGTAGTACAATAGTGGTTTTGACTGTACTACCTACTGAGCCATTACACTCAGTCTCTGCCACTCTGGAAAATATTAGACTGCTCTAGTTTGAAACTCCGATCCTACAACCTCCTTCCATGTATTATGTAATATGCTGTAATACAGGATATAGTCTAGTAACAAAATGAAGCTACATTTAATTTAAACGTGCATAAAGTCATTCTCTAAATAGCCTACAATTAAATATTACATTAACATAATTTGATCTATTTGAAAATGACAAAATACTTGATTATTCAACAATCCCAAAACAAATACCAGGTCTTTCACTAAATAATGAAATCTGTTACACCAGAAAGATAAAGATAAATCAAAAATTAATCCTCTGCATAGAAGATAAATTCCTTTGATGCAAGTACACCCCAAACCATTCAAAACAACCCCGAACTAAAAGGCATTCTAATAATACACGAGGCTGTTTAATATTGACATTTTATTTTGAAATGTTTTAGGCAAAATAAGAGATTATACAATATACACACAACAGAACTTAATTACACATAGAAGCAAAGAAAACTAGATATTCAGTTGTTATACACAGTTTGTTCACAGTGCTAAATCAGATAAATGATTTAAATGTACACATGGACGAAACTCTCCATCCAAAGTTGTAGAACCAAATGGTACTTTCAGAATCCTGGAAAGCATACTCATGGCATCCTTCCTGCACTGATGTCCATTACATTCTAATGATTTAGAGCTTTGCTACTCAAAGATTTGAGCACCATTAAGCATGAAAGGAACTTCAGATTACCTGTCAGATAAAATCTATTACACCTGAGTTGCAATCAAGATGTAGAATTACAACCATAAGCCATACAATAGTGATTTGCACTCCAGAAAACCTATCAAAAAGCACATAGAAGGTAATAAAACAGAAATAACCTAAACACTTGTGTTGAAACTCCATCTTCAACTCTAACTTTGACATAAAATCCATATGAACAATTTTACCCACAAAAAAATCCCCACTCTTTGCTCCCTTTCTTACAATAGCAAAGTAATAATTCCATTCCAGAAAATGCAGCAAATAAACTTTTTTTAAAAAATAGTCAACTGCTTTTGAAAAAGCTGAGTTCATTATTTAAACAAAAGCAACACCTGAAATTCAGGGAAGACACCAAATGTTTATTTTGGTTGGTTATTTCTTCTCAGTTCAAATTAACTAGGAAGAAATGACTACTTGTTAAGAAGACCGGTGTGCATTGATTTTCTTTAAATTTAGATGGCTCTCGATGTAAAATTAATGCAAACCAAAAATGTGGGATCAACCAAAAATGTGGGATCAATAGAAAACACAAACTTTAACATGAAAAGTAAGCAATCAAAAGTTGAGCAAATCAACACATTGCTGAATTCAATTCACCCAATGCAAGCAAAATTGCTCTCATGGCATCAGGCATCCATGCAGTGCAAGGATAACCAGATGGAAACCAAATTTGCTTGAGCACTGACATTCAAAAGCCCCATCATCTCAGCAACTATTATTTTTAAGTTACAATGAAGTAAATATATACATTGGAAAAACACCATTCACTGCAATTATTCATCCAATGAATGAAATCCCTTCTGAAAGGGTTACAAAGCTTTAAATGCACAATTGGTAACTATTGGAAAACTTGAAATCTTCTCCAGAGTTCAGTAAGATTTTTCTGTCGAAGTCACCTTTGTTTATCCCCCAAGAAACAGCACAAATTACACTGATCTTAAAATTGTTCATACCTTGAATACATGCACAATCCATTTTCATTTATCCAGATGAATAAGAAACAATGGCAGACAGGTGCAAGCAAATATATTAAATTATATCAGAGACAGACACAACGTTAAACAGCTTAAATATTATAAGAAGATATCTGAATCGTCTTAAACACCCTGTCCTAGACAATGTACATAGCTGAGGATACAACAGTTCTGAGACACAAGGGCTCAACATGTAACAAATTAATAAATGATCTGTTTTGCTTTGTAAACTATACTGACACTCATAGTTCTTAAGTCTAAAAAAATAGAATTTTGTCATAGATTAAAAAAGTCATTGAACTTTTAAGCAAGCTCTTAATTATGGTGAAATATTTGTTTAAACTATGTCAGGTACAGCAAACATGTCAACTTACTAGTTGAACAGTTGTGTAAAACAATTGTCAATATTCAGCTAAATGAATCCTTAGACATTCAGTGTTTGCAAGAGAAAAACAATTCAGTAGTTCCTCTTAATAGGGGCAACACTACAAAAATACCACTGGAAATACCTAGTCATTCATAAGAAGGATATCAGCAACTTTTAATACTTCACTGAATTAAAAATCTATTAAGAAATAATTTTAATCGACGATGATGATTCAACATTTCCACATTGCAGTCAACCAAGGCAGCTTGGTTGTGGAAAATGTTCATCTAATGGGGAACATTTTCATAGCCCAATAGTGTTTGCTGGATCAATTTATTCTACATTAGGTACTTTTAAACGATGATAATATACCCATTATATGCTGAGTAAGGTGGCCTTTTTAGAGTGTGTAGCTACAAAATGTAAAATCTTACTAACCTGGGCATTTTAAGCTGACCATCTCTACTTTGTAGGCAAAGAAGAAAACCACTTGAAGATATTGTATATAACAACCACACATATACATACATAATACAATCATTGTATTACAATATTAACAATTATGCAAGTTCAAAATCTTTAAATGAGATCCAATAAAAGGGCACCAAATCTCTTCATGTTGAAGTGTACAGACACACACAAGTACAACAAAATGATAAACTAGTTATGGGGAAAAATTACTGAAAAATAACAACTAGCTTAATGATTAACTATTCAAGCATTCTTCTATAGTTCTACAAAATGATTCCTACAATCTAGGATTACAATTTATTTTAAAGTATTATCGGAAATCTGAGTAATGAATAGGATGTAAACCATCCTTTTAGTACATTTTATCTTTCAAAAAAAAAAAGGAATGGAAACGTACAACTTCTTTGAAAATAGGACTTTGGACCAACTGGCATAATGACAGAAAACTAAAAAATTTTAGGGAAACAATGGCATGTTCACATTTCATGGGATGGAGGGATAAAGGGAAAAAGTGAATGTACCAAGTTCCAAATGGTTCTCCAATAGCATAGCTAAGATCAGGAAATATGGATGTATTTATACATAGGTATAGGTAAACTTGAAGACACCAGTTCAAGTTCTATTTCTCCTCATAGCATTTCATCAAAACCAACAACTTGCAATAATTGTACCGTTAATAAAAATAGCTATCAATTCACCCCTCATCACTAACACTTTTTCACTCTCATAATAAAAACTTAAGGCCAAAACTGCACAACTCAAAACAAGACATCTGTGATTTGTACACAATTAACTACTGGTAGCAATGGCTACTAACATTTTAACCTGAACAATAGCTCCAGGTAAGATCACCCATTTTTTTCTCCTTAAATCTAGGCGAAGGGGAAAAGCTGATAATGATTAGTCCTCGATGCAGGCTCTACTGTGAGTGAATAATCATGGGGACACAGGTAACATGGTAACATTTGGACCAGAAGGAAATAGTTATCATCCAAAATGGGAGTGGGACCGTATTAATTGATAGCTTAGAAAAAAGTTATATCATTGTAAAAGAAAGAAATAGTTGATAATTATGAAAAAGGTATCAGGGAGTAGAAATGGCCACTCCCATTCAATAAGATTCTATTAACTGAAACCAATGAAATGCCAATTGAAAGTACAAAATAAACAAATAAACAGATTGATTTATTTTCTTAGTGATTAAGCAAATAGAGAACAAGAATGGCATTAGAGGAGGAAAATGAGTGGCTCTGAAAACTACTCTCAAATCTGATAACTTGCTATATTTAGCAGCAAACTCTAGTCAGACCAGTGCTCTTAAGCTCAGAATATATATGTTGAAACATTCCATCAGACAGAACATAATTATAAACATTGCCCTGCCATTCAGTAAATATTATACCTTTAGATCCTCTCACGCAATACTTTTCAACAGTTGCTCCTACAGCGTCAGTTTACCTTGCTGCTCCAGTACACTGCTGTAATAATTATGAATAAAATTCCCCATTACAAGTTATGGAAGTATCTTCAACCACAATAAACATTAAACATAACTACTGAAATATGTCTCACTTCTTTCTTAAAAAGAGTGAAATTATAAAAACACTCAAATGATAATTTAAATTACAAGCATGATTAGGACACAGTGATTTCTTTAACTTCACCCCCCCCAAAAAATGATCAAATTGACAATTGCCAGTTAGCTGGAGAAATAATATTTAGAAATAGACATCTAGTATTGCTGAAATGAGCTATAGGGTATGCATTTTTATTTGCAGAGAGTACTTCAATTTTCATTTTTCAAGTAAGTGATGAGCTAGATTCATATTCCATTTGTCAAATATTGTAATTTTTTCAGTCAAAATACATATTCAAATTGTGTGCAAACTTGACCACAGATACACTATCTCCGTGATTAGACAGATTATGCAATTTACATAAAGTATAATGCTATTGCTGAAAATGGATTAACAATAGCATTAAATTCACACAAAGACAAATAATTTCAATGTAAACCATGTGGCAGGAAACAGAAAAGGTTTTGTTAGGAACTTCGAGTGTAGCCAAAAGAGTTGGAAATAACGCTGGGGCAGGGTCTAAATCACCACAAGAGAAGCTTGTTAATTGATGGAATAGGAAGATAGATCTTTAAGGAGATAACAAAGATGGCTGGAGTGATGAGGCACTTGAAGTGGCCTATAGTAAAGTATTTGACAAAGTTCCTAAGAACATATCGAAATAATCAGGAAATTAAACACTCACGGGATCCAAAAGAAAGCATTAAGTTGGAATACAAGTAAGATTTCAGGTAGAGGTAATTTTAAATGGAGGCTGGATAATCAACTGATAGGAGGATTAGATTCAAGGAAAAGGCTTTTATTAAAACAGTGAGTACCTCTCTGCCTGAAAGGGTTGGAGTCAGAAATCTGGGAGAGCTGTGACCTACAAGGCTACTAATCTCCACCACGAAACAAGGAATTTAAACAGCCAGAGTTTTGACTGACATAGGCATTGAGCAATTGGCATCCTTGTACGTTGGTATTTGTGATTCTATGTTAGTGGTCAGTTGAGCCATCAGTAGTTAAAACAATTAGACAAATTAAATCATGTGAATGATACAACCGTAGTTTTTTGATTTGTGGGTTGGGTCAGTCATCCCTATGGCTAACTGCCTGTCTCCTTACTCTTACTCCTCAATCAGTCGTTACTTACTGTCCCCTTACTGCAGGGTCCACTCATCACCTCTTGCCCATCTCATCACACCCCTTTCTTTATACCAGCTTTCTCCCCTTTCTTAATCATGATGTCGGGTTTAAATCCTAAACACTGATACTTCTTTTCCCCCCCTCAACAGATGTTGGCTGATCCAGCGTTTTGGTTCAAGCCATTCAGGGCAGATTTTGGGTCTCAGATGCAAAATATAATTTGTTAGCTGATCTGCACTGCTTACCACAATTACAAATAATATTTCATAATGAAAAATGGCTCAGTATGTGACATAAACACACTTGTGACGTTTGTCAATGGTTGCGATTGGAATAGCACAGCCAGGGTAGAAATAAAGACTCGAGTTGAATTCTGATTTGCACTAGTTGGTCATTCAGTCAACTATGTATCTACAGTGTGCCCTTGCTACAACAAACCCCGCTGGCTGAAAATGTATACCTGCTGAGAACATAGGAAGCAAGCACAGCAGTACTAAGATGATTTACCAAATTCAGGTGCCAAGGTTTGTATGATAATGTCTACCTAGGCAAAAAGTGAAGACAGTTGGGCTTCCAAAAATAATCAATAGGAAATAGAAAAAAAATGGTTAGATGAAAAAGAAAAAAGATCCCAAACACATTGGCTATCCAGTATCATAAGCAAATAAAGAAAGCTTTTCAATATACTCTATTAGAAACTGTAGCCCAAAAAAAAACTATGGCAAAATTTAGAGTTTTTATATATCCAATAGAGACTCAGGGTAATGACTCTAACTTAGTTTATCAATTACCTCTGTACACATATTTCAAAGATGCTTTTAACACTTCCCATGCACTCACTAGAAAACCCAGGAAACCTTCAAAGGACAGGTACAGTATCAATATAGTTTAATTATCTGCCATGGGTTTAATCAATATTTCTAATGTTTAATAATACACAAACTACAACGTGGTCTTACCGCTAACCACCGGTATCAGGGACACATTCCCCCACACTTCAGTTGCTTCCTGACCTGTGATTTAAAAATATTTACAGTTCCAGTGAGTCATGGATTACAAAAAATTAGGTTAATCCAGTGACAAAACAGAGCTTTCGGGAGCACTGGCTGATGACATCCAGCTGAGCAGACCTGCAAAAACTCCTGAACTCTACAACCAAATTCTGCATTAGGCTCTTTTGGTGGTGTGATGAGATACAAGCTCCATGCTGACCCAGCATGTTAAGATCTCACACTCCTAATTTCTTCTATGATGTTAATACCATTTCCAGCAACATTTTTGATTCACATTTCAATTTTGAAAGTAACAGAATAAATTTACCCCACATTGACCATAATCCAAATCACTCGTACACATTTCTTCTTGCCACGACTTTTACTGATCAACTTGATTTTCTAATTTCTGCCAACTTTGTCATATGGACTTGATCCGAATCCTGTGCTGAAGACAACACAGTTAGTTCTCAAGATCCATAGAACCTCCAAGTGAGATTTTCATTCCTCAGTCAGGGTATGCTTGGAATCCATTCCCAAAGGTGAAAGGACAGCGCAAAAATATTCACAAGCTAGTCCTTCCCAGTGTTCACGTAAAAGGTTTAATCTCTTCTCTTCTCAAATTGAAATATAAAATAAAACTTCAAAACCAGATTTAGCAGCAGCTTTAAAATACTGATTATAGTGCCTTAATTGCTGTTCATACAAATTGCCTCAGCACACAACCTTTGAAGTTTCAGGCTCAGCCCTATCCACCCATTTTCTTTTCAAATGCCTAAATATACCGGAGCGTTATAAAAGCACTATCAATTCCCTACAAAATTTCCTGATTCCAGCAAAGCTATCTGGAGACGGAAGGAGAGTGAGAGGAAAAAAAAACACAAACCACTGTGTGCAAAATAAAAATTTCATTGTGTATTAAAATCACGATGAAGAAAATGATACAATTATATACAGATATGTGAAACATGAACCAAAGTAACCACAACTATATGCACTCCACAGTGACAGGTTTTATAATTTCATGGTTATCATCTGGTAAAGTGACAGAACTATGAGTATTTGCAAGTGGATAACAGAATTGTCTCCAACTTTACAGATGCTCTGACTAAGATTATCAATGTATGAGGACAAGATAGGTGCATAATTAATAACTTTGGTTCTACATTGCCAATATATACAGTACCATCTGGCGGACTAATGATCTTACATGAGGTTGATCATATAGATCTTAATACAGTTCTTAGAATTTAATGCACCTACATAGTTAAAATCCGTTGCATCTTTTCATATCAATAATAAAGGCACAACTATTGTGATGAACAGATATTTGTTACCCCCAACATTTGGGAGCTTACAGTACATAGACTGCACTGGACAACAAACTTTACAATTTTACTCTCTAGCTTCTTATGAAGTTCAGGATAGAATATCACCTGTGAAACTTAAACCTACTGTATTCATTCCTGTGAAATGAATAGATTTAAGTGCAAACTGTGGTGTATGAATAACTTTTGTCCACTAATATTTTCACATATATACTAGTTGATATCCATAGCTGACTATGGATAAAAATGGAAAGTTCAAACTCGCAGTTGATATATATAACTATATATTACAAACATATCAAATTTGTGCGAGTTACTGCTAAGCACGTTACAGTTTTGACTACTTAAGTATCAAGTGCATTTCCATGGAAATTGCTTTTATGGATGTTACAAATTGTGCAAGAGCTATTTATACACAATTTAACTTAAAAAACTAAATTCTTCTTTGAACATTAAGAAGGCTAGAGTTTACATTTTTGGGAGACTGAATTCTCCCTCACTTTTCAGAACACTGACCCGTTTACAGAACTCATCCAACATGCCCAAGAGCAATAACTAAAAGAAAAACAAAACAGTTCTTTTTAGAAAAGTAATGAGAATGTCAAAAATACAGTGTGCTTACATTTGGAAAATTACCAGACACTGGTAAAGTAACAATTAAAAATAACACTTAAACAGAAAGTCCATATGTAAGACTGACGAAGATACTTTGCTCTCATACACTTTTACATATAAAAATGGAAATCTGGTCCAGTTTAAATCTTCTGTAGAAATGATCTGTCCAAACTAATCAAACTTCCAATCATTTATTTTGCAAAAATATTAATTTTACTGGAATAAAACAATCTAATGCTCTTGAAGTCAGTTAAAATGAGTCCATTATTTGAACTACTAATAAATATTGGTCACTGTTAATAAATTATCACATTTTTCTAACCATTGCACCATTAGCAGCTCTTCATATTTATTTCAGTGCCATTTACTAGTTGTGCGCTGTACCACTGCCATCTGTTCTCCCATATTAATTAGATTGTAGTTTCTTCTGGTGCATGAAGTTCATTTTGTGCAGTAGAAACTCTTTCTAGTGAATCACGATCAGCAAACTGAGGAGAGAAAATAAATACTTTTGTAAGTGCTCCCCTATTATAATTATGAAACATTTAAAAACATGAGAAGTAACACCACTTTGTGTTTCCAAGTTCTTATGGTAATCAAACCATAGAATATCACGCTGCAGAATCTCCAGTATTCATTATTTACAGATACGGCATGTAACAGGCCCTTCTGGGCCAATATCCTACCTAGCCTAATTACAGGAAATTTACAATGATCAATTAACCTACCAACTGATACCTATTTGGATTGTTATGAGAAAACCAAAGCACCCAGAGGAAGCCCACAGTCATGAGGAGAACATATAAACTCATTACAGGCAGCATTAGAAGTGAAGTCAATTGCCCAAGCTGTAATACTGTCATCTAACTGCTACACAACTGTAGCACCAGACCATTGGATAATACTTCATTAATACTAGGACAAAGTCAAACAAAAACCAATATCAGCTCAAAAACTCTAGATAATAGATATTAAAAGGCAGAGAAAGATGATAAACCAAAATAATTTTAATTGTTCACTTATGTATTTTGCCTGGAGGTCGGTGACTAGTGGAGTGCCACAGGGATCTGTCCTGGGACTCCTGCTATTTGTGATTTTTATAAATGATCTGGATGCAGAGGCGGAAGGATGGGTGAGTAAGTTTGCAGATGATACGAAGATTGGAGGAGTTGTGGATGGAGCTGTAGGTTGTCGAAGGTTACAAGAGGATATAGACAGGCTGCAGAGTTGGGCAGAAAAATGGCAGATGAAATTCAATCCGGACAAGTGTGAGGTGATGTGTTTTGGAAGGACAAACCAGAAGACTGAGTACAGGATTAATGGTCAGTTACTTAAGAGTGTGGTTGAACAAAGGGACCTTGGGGTTCAAATCCATACATCCCTCAAGGTCGCTGCACAGGTTGCTAAGAGTAGTTAAGAAGGCCTATGGGATGCTAGGCTTCATTAACAGGGGGATTGAGTTCAAGAGTAGAGAGGTCATGTTGCAACTCTACAAATCTCTGGTGAGACCGCACTTGGAGTATTGTGTTCAATTCTGGTCACCTCATTATAGGAAGGATGTGGAAGTTATGGAGAGGATGCAGAGGAGATTTACCAGGATGTTGCCTGGTTTGGAGAACAAGTCATATGAAGCAAGGTTAGCAGAGCTGGGACTTTTCTCTTTGGAGCATAGAAGAATGAGAGGGGACTTGATAGAGGTCTATAAGATTATGAGAGGCATAGACAGGGTGGATAGTCAGTACCTGTTTCCCAGGGCACCAATAGCAAACACCAGAAGGCATATGTACAAGATTAAGGGAGGGAAGTTTAGGGGAGACATCAGGGGTAAGTTTGTTGTTGTTGTTGTTTTTTTTTGTTGTTTTTTTTTACAGAGGGTTGTGAGTGCCTGGAATGACTTGCCAGGGATGGTGGTGGCGGCTAAAACATTAGGAGTATTTAAGAGCCTCTGGGACAGGCACATGGATGAAAGAAAAATGGAAGGTTATGGCGTAGAGTGGGTTTAGTGCTTTTTTTAAAGGATTATATGGGTCAGCACAACATGGAGGGCTGAAGGGCCTGTACTGTGCTGTAGTGTTTTATAGTTCTATGTGACAAAAACCTTGGGATATATTACCTTTTTAAAGACTTTCCACAAATACAGAATTTCCCTGAATAGCAGAATAACATGATCCAATCACAGCAAATGAAAAGAAATGTGAAAGAGAAGGCAGTCTAACTGATACAACATGCACCCATCCCCTTCATATCTTGTGATGCAATTCAGAATATTCAAAGAACTGATTATAAACCTTCTACACATCCAAAATAAGGATTTAATCAACATACATGAGCACTTGCAGCCAAATTTGCTTGTTGTCTTCTTAAGTCTGTTTTTATGAAAACTGTAAAGAAAATAAAAATTATGAAAAAATCTATTTGGATTACGTGCACATTTTATCAGAATAGGAACCTAAGGCAAATATGACTTCTCTTAAAAAAGTTGTTAGTTTGCCTATGCAGTCAATTAAGCAATAATCTCAGAAAAATTCAGATACAGCAAAGTTTGTTCAGAACCTTTTAAAAGCCAAAATAGAGCTTTCAAAAATGCACATATTAAAATGGAGATCCCGTTTTCAAAATAAGAATATTACAAAATACAATGCTAAATTAAGTAAAATTAGAATTACTGAAAGAAACTTCATTGACATTATTTAAGCAGAAGTTGTTCTATATAATAAAACAGATTTATCAGTTAAAGACACACCTTAATATCTTTCTACAGATGTTATACAATGGCATCAATTTATGAAGAAACCAGTAAGAAACAAATAAATTGTATTGATTTCTGTAAACCTTTTAAGAAAGTCATCATCCAGTTACATTTTAATTCAATTGCATTTTAGCACCATACAACAAAATATTGACTTTACAATTTTTTTTTGCAGAGTCCTTACCTCACACTGCTTCCAGACAGAACATTGGCTGAAAATAGCAAGACTAACCAATTTAGAAATAAAATCATCCAGCACATATTAGAAGTTATAATAGAAGGGAGTGATTTTAAGGCCTTAAAAACAGAGGACATGATCAGCAAATCAGAAATTTACCAAAATTATCTACTAGCCTTGGAAATGTGCAATTTAACTAGTTTTATTGGTGGTTTAGTTTCTTTTAAACATAAGCCTTCAATATCTATGTTTCAAAATAAATAAGAAAAAAATTGTTAGAAATTGTTAATTCTTAAATCAGATCAGACTCATTTTCCAGTAACAGTGCTATGACTTGAGCTTGGAACGAGCAGCTCTACAGAAAGCCAGGCTTGGAAAATTTCTTGTATAGATTCTGCATAGCATTACCATTCTGTGTGACTGCAGCACAAAATGCTTGCTATTGTCACACCCTTATTCAAGGACAACTGCACTGCTTAATTACCATTAAGGACAACACTAAGTAGTACAAAATATGTCAAAAATTGTGATGATCCAGAAATTAAAGGGAAAAAAAAACAGATGTTCAGAAGAATTGAAATCCATGCTTCATCTTGCAATTTTTGTCCTCCAGAAGCCCCCAAAAAATTACTGCCTCATAATCACTCCCAACTATTCTTTCTCCTCTTTTTGGTGTGATGCATTATAGCTAGGTCCAATATAAAACAGATGCTAATTCAAGATGTTAAAGTTGCATTGCCATGGGTAGTGCATGTAGATTTAAGTACATCAGTTCTGAGATGCTCCTTTTTTTGGTTTATATTTTAAAACTAATAAATGTATTAACAGATGCATGCAGTAAACTTTTTATTGCATCTTATAGATGTTTGAAGTATCCGAGGCCTTTGAGTAATGTGATTTTTGCAGTGGCCTAACTACTTACTGGAAACTCAAATGATTTGAGTGTGCATATATAACATCTACACATATTTACTTTTCAAAGTGGCATTTTATTATTAAGCCATACCCATAAATTAATTACCTTTAACAATAATCAACTGCAAGCCACGCTTAGTGGCTGGAGGAAATTATGTCACTTTTCCACATCAGAGGGTGGACAGACTAGAGCATTAACTTTCTGCTGAAGAAACAAAAACATAAACTGACACTAACTTGTCAAATACTTAATTTTTTTGTAAATCAGAACCAAATAGCTCTTAATTTGCCAGCCCAAGCCAGCATTATGCCCACCTAGCCTGGTACTGCCGATATTGGTCAGATGCAGAATAAAACTCTCTAATCTACCCCAATGCAATGTTTTAACTGTAAGCTTTGAACATCAACGTGACATTTTCCTCCACAGCTACTTTTATTTTCTGGCCTCTCAAGAGTTAGCTTTTTCTCCTAGCATCAAACCACTAGCTGCCCAGGTGGGGGAACTGTGTGAGTTAAAGAGGTAGATTATCAGTTACAAATTATGTATTTAAAACTACCTCATTCATACACTACATTGAGCCTCAATTCAATAGAGACCCCAGAGGTGAGGGGACAGTATTCCAATCCATAGTACCAATCAATCCCTATTAGAATTTCTTTTTCTCATAACACCATGGTTTTGTTTACTTGCAGCAGCATAATGCCGCCTTACCCTGTACACGATTGTCCATGGACAGTCACAATCCTGGTTCGTTCATGTTGAATGGTTACATTTCTTTCCTAAAACCTAAAGAGACTAGCTTCACAATTGACTTGTTAATAAAAACATGCCAGCAAACCAAACAAGAGCTATGTGTGCGTCGCAAAGCTGCAGACACTCAAAGAGTTCACAGGATGTAAACAGCAAGAATGAAAGCTTAATAGTTTATGACCATTATAATGTGTGAAGTGGTCAGATCCTTGAAAGATGTTTCAGCTAGCTTTATAATTTACTCTGTGAGCTTTTCATTCGCGATTATCCATTTAAGTGTACTTCTTCCCTTACCACTCTTTTGTTTTCTTACCGTCACTTGCATAGCCACCATGTTTTGCCACATGCCTTTATTTCAAGTGACAGAAGAGTGATGAGACACTGTATAAAGAAGAGATACTGGAAATCTGTTAAAAAGCTGCAATACATTTAGGTGGTTTTGCAGAATCAGTGTATGTTGTCAAGATTTGTGCACAACCTCTCCTAGGACTAACCATTAGCAGCAACCTCACACTGGAGAACAGATTATTATAGAACCTCAAACAAGTGCAGAGTTCCTTGCTCCGTATCTTATCTAAGCTTTAAGTGTTATGTATTTGTATGCACCCAGAGCTGCAACTGGATCACCAGAAGAGCATGTTGGGGATCATGTGATCTGCACTGCTACACGATGATAGGCCTTTTCCAATTTTAATTTAGTCAAAAATTCTTTAGTAATTATCCATCAAAACTTGGAGTGAAGTTTCATAAACATTCTATCTGAATTTCATTCTTAAGCTATGTAATTTAAGAAAAAGATCTAATATCATCCATCCAGATTCACATTTTATTCATTGGTTGATCCCCTCAGTTTCCAAATTCCATGTACTACTGATAACTTCCAAGACTTTCCAATTAACTAATTAACCTAACACCATTTCTTTTTTGCTAATTGATTTACATAAAATTTGTGAAAACCTATTGTAGTTTACTAAATGTATTTACAGTACTCAACATACAATCAAAACTTAGTACCTGTGGTTTGTTGAACTGGCTATATACTTCCTGTGCTGGAGAGAGGAGCAGCTGGTAAAAGGAGCTCTGCGATTTATTGGGAAAAAAACTGGGTAAATTGGTTAAGAATATATACAATACTTTGGGTGGAGAGTGTGCACAGTGTTTACAGTTACAGTCAGTTGAAAATTTATATCAACAAACGGTGTAGATATATAAGAACATAAGCCTTGAATTGGCAAAGTTGCTGCAGCCTTCTTTCCAGTGGGATTAAAGCCCAACAAATGCAACAAGGATGTTCAAAAAAGTTGCAAAAAGGCAATTTCGGAATTTAAGTAATCCCGACAAAAATTAGGAAGATATATAGAACCTCAAGGACATGGGGAATCAAAACCCAGAAGATTCTTAAGATGTGTAATATTTATAATAGAAATAAAAGAACAGGCATACTAGAGTTTGGAACTGTCTTATGGAAAGACTTTTGTTAACAAAGTTAATGACAGTGACCAACTGAGAAGTGGAAATAAAATGAAGGGTAACAGAAGTAACTGAAAGCCATAGAAAATTTTATTGCTGGCATCTAAGAAACCACCAGTTTCTTTGGAGAAAGTGCTTATTAAATTGTCATTGTAGAATAGCAGTTTTCAAAACAAAGTGAAGTTGATTAGCTTTTAATACAGAACTCTGAATAAAGTATAAAAGAAAGCTGGGCAGCAATGTACAAGAGGCACAATTTTCTAAAAACAGTGATTAAAGGCCATTAGCATTATTGGTTAATGTAACAATGAAGTGAGGTAGAGTGAATATATTAAAGTTACTTGAAAGGATGAGTGAATAATTTCCAAACAGAAAGGCTGTCACTATCCTTGATATACATATAATGAAGTTTTCAGGAATAAAATAAATTCCTTAATTCAGAAATAAGTGGAACGCTTGTCTTAAAGTACTAAATGAACAAACAGATTTGAAATTTTACTTGAAGAACTGGCAATAAAACTGATGCATAAAATGCAAATTTATGCTTTAGGCACAGAAAGAGTAAAAAAAAATGCTTGTGGAAGTTATATTCCCAGCACAAAGATTAGACTCTTGGTATTTTGGAATGAAAACAGAAATCTAAAACAATCCAGATGCAAAAAAAAGACTACTTTAAAACATAACAAGCAGCAAGTGAAATAGAATATATGATTGCAAAAATAGAAGGAATATTAGAGGTGGCAGTAAGATGTAACCTCTCCACTTAAGGACTCATTCACTTGCTTCTTATAAGAATGAGGCAATGGATGAAGAAATGGTGCTTGTTTCTATTCAACTTCATTATCAAAACTGTAGACATATTCCAAATGAAGCCATATTGCTTCTGAATGTGAGCGAGAGAAGAGGCTTATTAACAAAGGAATCAAATTCCGCAGTTTAATAAATCAAAGCAGCAGCAGCAAAATGCTAACATACACACTTCTGCATGGAGTTAACATGGATGCCCGAGAGAAAGGTTTCAGAGCAACAGGTTTTGTCTCATAAACATGTAATCATTTAATGTTGCAGTAAAGCAAGAGAGAAAGAAGAATGCCCAGTCTGAAGTTTATGTCCTATGGGAAACAACACTCCAAACACCGATCAAATTCATTCAAGTAATGCAAATAAGCTCAGGAAAAGGAGCTGGGCAATTACTGAGATCACAAAAGGAGGAAGGCACTTCAAGTAGTTTAAATTTCTATTGAGAATACCAAAGTAACAATCAGTTGAGTAATGCTCAAGCAGTCCTGAAAGTGTTGGTAAAGGTAAAATTCAAAGGAATGGTAGATTATGAAGAGGGAATAATATAACTAGGAAAATGAATGCAAAGGATGAATGATGGAAAATGACTTGCATAAAGAATGACTCTTCTCTGAAAAGATCACTTCATTGCAATGCCGTTACCACAGTTTAAGTATCAGGAAGTTTCTTGAATGATTAAACTGAAATAAAATTATTTTCACACAATGTAACTGCCCGGTGGTATCACAAACATCATGTGTTAGTTCAAAAATCTTAACCTTCAGAACATTTTTGAGGCACTGAAAAAATGCAAAGATATTCGGGAGGCGAAGATATTGTTTGGACAGTTTTTAAAAATGGAAGGAAATTAACAGCCTCATAAGCCAACTAAGAGAATGAAAAAAAAGCATCTTTCTCTCCTTTCTCCAAATTTAAATTCCCAGCAAATGCAGTTAATGCAATAGCAATTAACTCCATAAAACAAAAAGAGCTGGATAAATATCTGATAAATAGTGCAGAGGTTTCCAAGTTTTAAAAAGAAAGATGGATTTTATTCACCATGGAACTTTATGGTTACTATATTGTTGAAACCATAAGTAGCATTTAACTGAATAATTAGATTAATCCAAAGATTTTCCTTCAATACCCCTCAGGTATGGAGAAAAGAAAAAGAATGAAAGGAACAAGAGAGACCCTGGGTAAAAATTCAGAGCTTTATCTTCTTGGGAGATTTTTTTCCAGTCGATGGCTGCCTCCTGCACAAAATGACTGGGCTGAATGGAGTCCTGAAGAGGGAAGAATTTATAAGATCTGTGGAGGGAATGGCCTTAACAGGCCAAAAGGCCTTTTCATTGGTCCATGTTATTATTTACATTTAATAGATGGAGATGCTGTTTTTATTAAACAGCAACGCATTACACATTAAGTTTTAAATGATAAAAGCTGCTAATTACCTGTAAGAATGAGTCCCAGAAAGATCCAAGAACAAAGAAAGATATTTCCTGTAAATGTGTCATAATCAGCTTTCAACTTTCCTTGGGCCAGTGTGAACACAATTCCAAATAGCTGCAAGCACAAGAAAAATTGATATTAAACTAACTGTCCAAGATTAACAATGCCCTATACATTGAAGAGTTAACCTACATGTTCCAAAATAATCAATTTTTGCTCAATCAAATAATTATCCAAACTAACACATTAGTGTTAGTTGTACATTCATCTGCATTAGACTCGAATTCCCTTTCCTAGGCAATCAGTACACACACAATTACTTAAAACCGCCAACACATGAACAGTTGGAGGGTTACAGCACAACTAACAATTTCCACCACTTAACATAAAACCTTGTAACAAGCTAATTACAAAATTAGCATTAAACTCAGAAAATTCCCTAATCAATATACAGATTTTAAAATTAAGCTTATACAAGATTTATATTTCATCACAAAAAGTGATAAAATAAGCATCTATCGATATACAAATATTATTTATTAGATAAACTATGTAATATGCAGGGGCCACATTGGAGTCGTTAAGTGTTTTTCTGATAATCCTATCCTAATACTACTTGCAGGAGTAAACAAACGTCCGTCCCTTCCAGCCGAATGATTTATGATTTTGGCAGATGAACATATGATTCCATGCCCATTTTCTGAGCAGAAACAGGAGCACCGTTACATCCAATGTGGAAAGTGAGTTGATACCTCAAACTGGCAGCGTGCTTCTGGAGCGTTAGCAGCACCTTGCCAATGCAAATAATTATATTTAAACTTAACAAGTTTTAGATGTTGGCCCACCAGATTTTACAACTAGTTAATACTCAGATTTTGTGCTGAAGTACAATTATTCTGTATTGTCATGTCAAGAATTTACTTGACTAAAATTCTCCAAAACTAACTGGCATGGCTTTGTGTAACATAATTAGCCAAATCACACCTTCAGAATTAACATGTATAGTTGTCATTTTTTTTCCCAATGCATCTAAATATCTGGCACTCAGGTGTTGAGAAACCAAACAAATGAATTAAAATTAAATTTAATGAAATAAACTATCATAGGTTTCAATCCTCCTGAAACAATGGGTGCTTCCAATATTTTGGTGTTCCATCACTGGATTCAATTGTTAATCTGCTGGCAAATCTACAATCTGGCAGTAAGTTAAGGAAACACAAAGCAAGGCCCTGAAGATGTGGAAATTAGCAGGAACACAAAAGTAGTTTCCGTTATGTAATTGCCAATGAAACCACATCAATTTTGCCTTTAATTTGCTCGTGAAATTGCAAACTACAGTAAATATTATCATACACCTCCTTGTTCATAATCAATTGAAATTTGTAGCAAGGAAAATGATTATACTCAAAGATTTGCCAATTATACTGTAGTATAGTGGTTGCCAACCCGTCGATCGCGATCAACTAGTCGATCTTTGAGACTTTCCCAGTTGATCCCAAAAAAAAGAGAAAAATAAATACACAAATATTGTTGAGAGATTGTTTCCGGGTTGCAAGGTTTTAGTTCTGTTCTTTCTGCCCAGTGCGAATGCGTGTAGCTCTCCTGCACTGCACGGTGTAATTCAGTGATCCCCAACCACTGGGCCGCAAGGAAACAATGAGTCAGCTGCACCTTTCCTCATTCCATCACACCCACTGCTGAACTTGAATACACGCGAGGTCATCAGGCCACGAAACAGTGACACCCTCGCGCCAGGCGGGAAGTGCCGTCGCTACTGCCCTGGAGCGCTGCCTCTGAACTGGTTTACCACACCGAATGTTCCTGGGGAACCCGGTGCTAAAATATTCGCAGACGACCTGATTCGGACTCAGCGTTTCCTAAGTAGCACAGCAGCTACCGCGCTGCGATCTACTGAAACAAACTTTTGTTGGCTGACAGATCCTACGGGGGGGGGGGGGGGGCGCGTGGGTGGGCGCTCTGTCACACTCCCCGCTCGCTCCGGACTGTGACCGCCACGGCCCCGGTACAGGGACCTCCAGCCCTGACCTTGTCCTCTCACCCCACCCACGACCAGCTGCACCTCGCCAAGACGTCTGGTGATGGGTGGGCGGGAGGCTGAGTTTGGGCCCAGAGGTTGTCTAATGAGGCAATGTCTCAAAACTGCTTCAGTACCCTGAGTCCAAGCACCCTACACTTAAAGACAAACCTGCTGAGTTTTTTCAGCGGAAAAAACGTGAGCAAGTGGGACAGAAGCTGCGAGCCACAAAAACAAAATTGCGGAATAGGAACCTGCTTCAAGTATCGCTGTATTCCCATTGTGTTTAACACTCCCCCGCCCCCGTTTCACAAGAATATTATCAATATTAAACCGGTCTGCGATGCAAAAAAAGGGTGGGTACCCCCTGTGTTTATACATATTTCTACTTCTGGGTTGCGGGGTTTTACTTCTGGTCTTTTCTGCATGTAACTAATTGATGTGGGGTCGATCTTGCCTTTTAATAAGGCCAAGGTAGGGGATCTTGGGCTTAAAAAGGTTGGTGACCACTACTGTATATATTTGCAAAGATACTAAACCAGCTTTTATTGTTAGCTGATAAATCCTCTTCATAATGAATCATCCAGTTTCTTACTTGTGCAGAAGCATTGAGAAGTCCAGATGATGTTCCCTCGGATTCTGGATAGGTTATTTCTACACCAAACTCAAAGCCCAATGGAAGATAACCAGTCATGAAAAAACTGAAAATATAAAGATACATTTAGTCAATTTGTACAGAAAAAAGCAGCTTCTCAAAACTGTTTTGTATCCTTTGATCACTGAACTTGTGCACTGCCCAATTTAAATACAAGTTGCTACAAGTTGAATACATCTAAAACATATTTGCATACAAGAGCACTGCAACTTGTAAAAGGATTCATACTTAAAATAACACTAGTCATTAATTATTAAATCAGATCATAACATGTAGAAGATGTTAAGGCTCATCTCTTGGGGGAAGCAAAAAAAAAGGAAAATTTAAAAATGAAACTATAAAAATGAATCTTGCTGTGAAGTTCTGAATTCTTTACCTAATTTTTCAGCTTCACCCAAGTACTGCATCCAAGTACAGCTTAGGCTGTAAGGCAATTTAATTATTGGGACTATAAATGCATAAATACTGATCACAAAACTCAGAGTAATATTGGTGAACATAAGTCACTTGAAAACAGTTGATAGGAACATTTTTGTACCTTAGTATATATAAGCATCTTAAATTTGATTACTGTAAACTGGAAAAGAGCAACCTAGATCAGTATATGACAATTTCTACTGTACAGTCTTTTCTCTGGAACCACGTGTACATTGGAATTTATTCATTAAATCTTGTGATATATCCTTAATGGTATAACCACAGCTTTAGATTGGGTTTATATTGTACAGTAAATAAATGATTTCCCCCAATTAAATCTGAAAGTCAAGACTAGACTTCCAATGCTTAAAAATCTGTCTATCCCCAATAGATAGGCAAAACTCCTGGTGTTTGACAAAATCGGGACCAACACCACTAATTATTTCTTTAAATTAAAAACTCTTACAAGCTTCGCTCCAGGCTTATGTCAGTATGACAGCCAGCATTAAAATTATATCCTTTAAGGCAAAATTACAAGCAAATATGTTTCAGTTGAAAGCCTGGCTGGATCCAATTGTTAACTATTGTTATCAGCTAGATACATATTTGTTCTTATATGGGAAGAGAAGGAATTGGAACAGCAAAGGATAAGGGTAAAGCAGAACAGTGTTCTATCTAGCATATTGATTGCACAATAAACATTTCCTAGTTTACATTCTCATTTTATTCTTGACTGCTAAGGGACTTAGTACCACATTTATGTTTTAAACTTAACTGGCTTTTCTACACCCAATGTCAGAATAATTGAAATATTAAGTTTTAGCAGGGATATTGATAAAAATACAAGATAATCACAGAGCCAAGGCTATTTGTTTACAAAACCACAATTATTCAATCACAAACTGTAGAACCATTACTGACGACTGCCCTGCAGAAAGGCCTTCAAGAGCTAAAGCAACATGGAGAACATTTGATCTACATGGTTTTACTCTTTGCCAAGGTGAAAATTTAACTCACTGCATCGATCTAACTTAATGCCTACAATACTGATTTTCCAATATGAAAACATAAAGCATTGAACTACTCAGGGCAGGCTACATTTGTGGGAAGAGAAATTGAGCTAAAGTTTCATGTCAAAGAACCATACTCAAATGCTGTGTTTCTCTTTCCAAAGATGAGTATTGACCTGTTGAGTACTTCCAATTTTTTTATTTCCAACCTCTGAAGTTTTCTTGATTTTCACTGACTTCTATGGAACTTTTTGGTGATGCAACAAAAAGCAGTTAATCACATGTTTACAATTCCAACTTCCACTAGATACACACAGGACAGCTTAAGTTCAAGTAGTACCGTAGATGCTGGCTTCACTGAAGAGTTCCAAAAAAAAAACTGCTCTTTTTTGAAAACTGAAAAACTGCATTCATACAAAATATTATACATAGAACATGCTTGTGTTCCTACAGAATTTGACAAAACAGCAAGAGGTGATATGGGCTGGTTTAGGAGAATGGAACAAATCAAAAGGGGTCTACAAAGTTAAATCAATGTCTGACCCTCTCCAATTTTGATATGAGTGTTTCCAGAAAATCATCTTTTTCTCTTGTGCAGTTTATAGTCATGAAAGTCAAACTATTATTCAGCATGTGTTCACCATTAAAAATGGGGCATATGAAGAAAGAAGTTGGAAAATTGATAGTCAAGTTCATAATTCAACAGTATAGATAACTAAATAGTACATAAGACATGTCAGACATGACAGTTTAGAAAATGTTAGGGGTCAGAAAAATAAGGAAAAACAAATCTAGTCAATCTAGTTCATTGAATATTGAATAAAGATACTAAATTTTGACAGGAGAAAATAAAACAGAATATATCATTACACCCCAAAGTAGAAGGATGGAGATGACAATTAAACCAGCATACTTGGTTGCAAAATACAGAGTGGTACTGGATAAGTGAAACAAGACTTGTTGCAAGGCATCTAATGTGCATAGTATTATAATTTGTATTTTACATTTCAGAAATGGAAAGGAAGAATTTTCCAACAGTTTAATAAAAAAGCATCAACGATGAAACAGAACATCTTTAGTTCTTATTGTTGGGTCCCAGTAGATTAATCAATAACTCTTACAGACAGCTGTAAGGGTGTCTGCTGCAGTACAGGCAGTTGATAGTGTGCGCTATGGACACAACGCATTACATTTGGTTTGCTCACCTCTGAGTGAGAAGGTCAAACCTCAACAAGTCAAAGCTGGGACGGGAATTCAGTTATTCCACTCAGCCCCGAGAATTATCTTCTCAGCCTCGAACAAAAGGTGATGACCACCTCTTCCCAAGCTTTTGTTAATAGTGCTCTTGAACCAGCTGTTGGAGGTGTACAGTTGACTTCCCTCCCTTTCTCTGGGGAAATCTCTCCCCTAGACTAACTGGTTGAGATCAAGAACTCACCATACAAGGAATCGCGCGGTGAACCCATGTCCATTACTCTGTGGCGCAACATGTTAGTACACCACTGGGCCACCTACAAACATTTTAAAAAACATTATGTCCCTAACACGTATTAAAGAACAATAAAAAGCGGATACATTGTCACAATAAACTTGATAATGATCCCATTACATATCAGCAAAGGGCTCAAGGGGAAGCTCATTCCCATAAAGATTTAAAGGTTGAATTTGATGATGTTGATTAATTTGAATATAGTAAACTAAATCACTGAACCGTTAATAATATTCTTGGAATATTTATCATTCTGGCATTTTTGTTTTTAAAAAAAGGGCAACTCATGTTTTACATAAACCAAGATGTTTTCTGAACTCAAGGGTTGTCAATCCTTATGAGTGCTAAAGCAGAGGAAGCAACCATTAAAATGACAGCTCAAAGAACTGTAGCCAGTACCTTCCAACTCTAACACTGGATCACAATAATTAAACAGAACTATTTTAAATTATCAACAGATATCCTGATTACAGTTTCTACAAAAGATCCTAATCATTATCTTGTGTTACACTTAAACAGCAGGCTTACAGTGAAATCATTCTGTCCCCATGACATGTTTGGCTCTTAGAAAATATCAACTAGAATTTAAAAACCAAAAGATTAAAACTGCAACACAAGTCACAACTGTCAGAATTTGGTTACTTAATAATATAGACAAGCCAGAGGCACCAGACTCCCCTGATGGCTCAGCAAGTTTACCTAGACTAGCTTACAGACTCTGCAGTTGTTTTCAGTTAGCAACTCTTAGCCAATGCAGGGGCACAGAATGGATCTTACTCCATTGACAAGAGGTGAAAAGGGCAGTTCCCAATTCTGATTGCTATCCTAAAACCTTTACAGAAGATGTACACGAGCACCAGATCACAACAGGTAGGTCTCAAAGCGTAGCCCCTTGAAGACGAATATACCCTGTTGTTATTCAACAAGATTACACATCATCAAGATTAGTCTAAAACTGTACCCTAGTTCAGAGACAATACAAAAAAAAGGATCTAAGTTGCCAAGGATAAAAACACCATTGGAATATTTCTAAATTTTTCTGCAACCTAGTAGCTATCATATTTATATCTGTTTTATGTTGATTTGAAATGAATAGTTTTAATGTATCACTTTGAAAATCACCGACAACTATTATTTTCAATGTTGCAGCATATCCAACAATAGTTGCAGCTCTCAAACATATTTTACCCAAACACACAGAACAGCATTTCTTAACATACTTTACTCAAAGACATAATGGCCTCTTACCCCAAGACTCCAGCTGTCACAAACACTACTTCGATATGGCCAAGACTTATGGTAAAGGTGAAAACAAGCATTCCAATAAATGAAATAATGTAGACTGCAAGGGTGGTCTTCCTGTAAGAGGAAAGATAAGAGGTAGAACTCAGCATTTAAAGTAGCTTTTGGCAAACTAGTAATAAAGCTTGTTTCGTAAGAAAACTCCTCTTATGAAACTTAGTTTTCCAAATTTGATATTTCCCTCTTCATCTTTGAGGGGGAAATTTTGCATGAATTGTTAAAGAACCCTTTTAGAAAAACCTATAATGGCAAAGGTATTCTGCGGCCAACAGAACCAAAATATGAATACTTTAAATTATGAAAACTAAAGATCAATAGGCAGAGGAATGACACTGAAAGAATTGGGCAATTTAGGTGCAAAATAGAGGAGCAGGTTCTCAAAGTAAACCCAAATGTTCTTTCACAACTTTAAGCAGTCAGTGGGGATGCTACATTTCTTCAAGGAAACTCAAACAGTGAATCTTTTCCAGTATGTCCGCTAATTCTTTTTCACTTCAAAGCCCTAAATAAAATGGGTTTTAGGGTCTGATGTTAAACAGGGTTCAAAATATTTGCTTGCAATTGTTTGACTTTAGTGTGCTAAGGTGCTTAATCATTATTGGAAGTAATGAAAGAGAAATATACAAATGGTCATAATCTTAAATATTAATACTACTTTAGATAGTGATGTATGGAACTTCTCAAAAGGCAAAAGCTGCAATTGCCTAGTCTATTTAAATGTTTCCAAGACAGATTGATTTTTGTCAGCAACGTTTTCAAGGTATCTCGGTGACACACTGGTTAATAGTTTGGAGGTGTAACAGCCGTGAACTAATTGTAGGACAAACTGATGAGCCCAGGCCTGTTCTAGTACAGGTAGTGACTGATAAAAAGATTTAAAAATTTTTGTTATTGATAACATTAATATGAGGTGAATTGCACAAATATGTTCAAGCTGCTGTTTGCTTATAAAGAGTACAGCTGAAGTTGATAACTCACAATTCAATAGTTTCATAGTTAATTATGTTGATTTAAATTTGAAAACGTCATCCCAATCTTTAAATGTTAATTCGATTCACACCCTAAACAGAGAATGCTACATGGTAATATGACGAACTCTCCAGTGGACTAATTAAGTTTCAAGGGAATGCAGGAAACATTTTGTAGAGAGCTTGGGAAACATCACGTGGTGAGCTAGACACTCACCCTTTGGTTTCCAAACTAGAGTGCAAATTCTTTATTGTACTGTTTCAGAAAGTGCTAGATACTTTTGGGCCTCAAAGTTTACCAAGGTATAGGATAACTGAGTTGTACATACTACATACTTAATGAATAACACCCAGCTTTCCTTACAATTCAGGCACAGATATTACAACAATAAAATAATATTAAGTACTTGAACCAAAATGTGAACAGGTTTGTGTATCAGTTCATTCGTATGTGCCATGTCATATAATGTGGGCAAGTATGTGGGTACTTATTGTCATACTGGAAGTCCAGAAAATTTATACTTTCATACTCAGCACCTTTTAAGTAAGAGATTCCAGTTTAGCTTCCATTTCCACTTTTATAAATACAGTGGATTCTGGTAAATTGGACCAGCCCTTTATTTGGGACAGCTCTTGAACAAATGTTAAATCGAGAAAAGAGCCAAGATTCTGTTTAGTTGGAAATTATGCCGCTTAATTAGCAGAACAGTTTTAACTAGCTTCAGCTGTGTGCACTTGCTGTTGTCTGTATTCAAAAAGCAGTGCTTTTTGTTGCTGTTAATTGGCAGGATAAGCAGCAAGACAATTTGGAACTGTTATGCTCAACATGGTTTTGAGCATTCAGGCTTGGAGGTGCCAGAAATGGCTGGGAGTGAAAGTGAAATTATTTCACTACTTCAACAAGCTAAGAATTACGAAGGTATCTACAATCACTGAAGTTACAATGAAAGCGTGGATTTGGAGGATGCGATCATCCAAAATATCGTATGAAGGCAGCCATTATCTGCATTAGATGACTGCACTGATTTTTTTTCATTTAGTCAAATCAAAAGAACACAACAGATGAATTCCTTTGTCAATAACTATTAGGTACTAACATCATTTTATAGTATTGTAGTAGTATTGGTAGTGCTCCAATTTGTTCTATACTTCATTTAAAAACATATAAATTTATTCAGTTCAGTGGTAGTTTGTCTTTCCTTAACCTTTCAATGACTTCCATGAAACCGACTAATTGAGGAAGCCATTGAATTGGTCGAAAATGTACAGGTCCAGACATGTCCCTATTAACTGTAATCCACTGTACTTAGTTGATCTCCTTAGAAAATTCATTAATAAGCTAATAAAATCCAGATAAATTGATTCAAGCCAATAACAATTCTATAGATTGAGCTTCATAAGAATATCAAAAAACTTCCATCACACTTAAAATAGTCCCAAAGGAAAGGGGGAAAAAAAACACATTCCTCAGTTAGCTGGATGAACTACAAATACCTGTTTTGCTATGGATAAAATCTGGAATTGGACACAAAACAAAAAATTTACAGTTCTTCTCACCCAATCTGAAAATACTCAGCAAATCCTTTTATCCAATATTTAATGAACGGATGGTGAGAAAACAAAATGAAAGGAAATTTAAGAGAAATAAACTTGCTTCAAACTTTGCTGTCTGCATTGAACAAAAATGTAAAAGGAATAATAATTCCATAGCTTATAAATTCACTGCCTCAGAAGCAAATTTAAAATACGTGGCAATAACTGCCCGCTGAATCACTTTAACAATTGCTCATTAATTACTGCAGGGTCACCAACCTGTTTTGCACCGTGGACCGGTTTAATATTGACAATATTCTTGTGGACTGGCTAATGGGGGGGGGGGGGGGGGGGGGTAATCACGACCGGAATATAGCGATACTCGAAGTGAGTTCCTTATGTCCAGTCTATTCTGTAATTTCGTGGCTCTCATCACTTGCTTCTGTCCCGCTTGCTCACGTTTTTTCCCCCTCAAAAAACTCAACGGGTTTGTCTTTAAGTGCAAGGTGCTTGGACTCAAGGTACTGAAGCAGTTTTGAGGGCTTAATTGTCTCATTAGACAGCCTCTGGGCCTGAGCTCCAGCTTCCCGCCTGCCTGCCGCCAGACGCTGTGGCCAGGTGCGGCTGATCGTGTGTGGGGTGAGAGGACAAGGTAATGGCCGGAGGTCCCTGTGCTGAGGCCCTGGTGGTCAGTCCACAGACAGCAACCCAGCAAGGAGTGTGACAGGGCACCCATCTCACCCCCCCCCCCCCCCCCCCCCCGTAGGTAGGTAGGACCGATCGGCTGACAAAAGGCTGGCTCGAGGGATGACTTTCCATAGATTTCAGCGAGGTAGCTGCTCTGCTACTTACAAAACCCTGAACCCGAATTAGGTTGTCAGCGAATATTTTAGCACCAGGTTCCCCACGAACATTCGGTGTGCTAAATAGGTTCAGAGGCAGCGCCCATCTGTTCACGCTCCAGGCCAATAGCAACAGCACTTCTTGCCAGCCTTGTAAGGCGGCCGGTTACCCGAGGCCAACCAGTGATCCCTGGCGCAAGGGTATCACTGTGTTTAGACGACTGATAACCTCGCGTGGGTAATGGCCATGCGTGCGTTCAACAGTGGGCGTGACAGGGAACGAGGAAAGGTGCAGCTGACTCATATCGTTTTCTCTTGGCCCAGTAGCACATGCTTTGCAGCCCAGTGGTTGGGGACCACTGAATTACTGTTAATATTCTTGGTTGAATAAAATCAGTAGGACACTTCAAATTGGCATCAAAATGCCCAGAATATAACTAAAAAGAAAAAGGCGAGGCAGTCACTTCTGTTAAATGGAGACGTTATGTTAACTGAAGGTTCAAAAATCTAATAACAATGCTTAAAAAATCATCAGCGTACTTAAACAACATAATTAGGGCTCTTTACTCATGCTGCAGTGGGGTAACATACTTACTTGTATGCCTTTGTACGATCCACCCAGAAACCAGAGATGATGGAACCTACCATTCCTGCTACCACTAAAGTTAATCCAATTCTACCAGCATTCAATTCTTGTCCCTTAGCAAAAAAGAAAGTGACATTATAATGTATATTTCACATAATAATTACACATGTATGGCAAACTGCATCAATAGCTTCCAGTGAATAGACTGTAAGTGAATAACTTTATGCCTTCTACCAATGACATAGCTAGGCAAGGTGAGAAGGTGCTGAAGAGACTATAGGGAGATTACTGAAGAGAGAAAGCTGAGAAACAGGACCTCCAGGGTAGTAATCTTTGGATTGCTGCATGTGCCATGTACCAATGAGGTTAAGAATAGGATGAATTGGCAGGTGAATGCAAGGGCCGAGGGGTTCAGATTTATGGATCATTGGGATCTCTTCTAGCCAAGGTTTGAGCTGTAGAAAAAGGATGGGTTATACCTGAACCCGAGGGGGTCCAATATCCTTGTGGGCAGGTTGGCTAAAGTTGTTTGGGTAGGTTTGAACAAATTTGGCTGGGGGATAGGAACCAGAGTGATAATGCAGAAGTTGAAGTAGTTGGTTTACAAAGAGGCAACATAAAAGGCAGACAAAATTGAAAAGTATGAATATAGGATGCTGGAATGCGCACAGTATGGAGAACAAGGTCGATGAACTTGTAGCAGTTATTGATTGCCATGCATGATGTTGTAGGCAACACTGAATCATGGCAGAAAGATTAAGGATACACATTATATCAGAAGGTAGGTAGGCAGAGTGGTGGCGTGACTGTTGGTAAAAAATAAATCAAATCATTAGAAAGGGGTGTCATACGGTCAGAGGTGTTGAATCGTTGTAGGTAGAGCCAAGGAATTCTAAGGGTAAAAAGACTCTGATGGGAGACATATACAGGCAACCAAGCAGAAAAATGGGATAGAAAATTCTTGCCAAAAGGGCAAATTTACAAGTTATGAAGGATTTCAATCTGCAGGTGGATTGGGAAAATCAAGTTGGCCCTGGATACCAAGAGGGGGAGTTTCTAGAATGCTTATATGGCAGATTTTTAGAGCAGCCTGTGGTTGAGCCCACTAGGGGATCATTTCAAGAGGACTAAAAATATAAAAGGATGTAATGTTGAGACTTTGAGCACAGGTGAGGCCTCACTTGAAATACCATCAGCCGTTTTAGGTCCCTTTTCTTAGAAAGGATGAGCTGAGAATGGAGAGGGTTCAAAGGAGGCTCATGAAAATTATTCCAGGATTGAATAGCTTGTCATTTGAAGAGCATTTGATGGCTTTGGATCTGTATACACTGGAATTCAAAAGAATGAGGGGTTACCCAATTGAAACCTTGATAAGACTAGATGTGGAGAGGACACTTCCTGTGGTGGAAGTGTGCATGACCAGAGGACACAGCCTCAGAATAGATAGGCATCCTTTTAAACAGAGGAGAAATTTCTTTAGCTAGGGAATGGCAAATCTGTGGAATTTGTTATCACGGGCAGCTGTGGAGGCCAAGTTTTTATGTGTATTTAAGGGCTGACAGGGTTCTTGATTGGTCAGGACATGAATGGATATGGGGGGGGGGGGGGAGAGAGAGAACACAAGGATTGGGGGAGAGAGGAAAAATGGATCAGCCATTATGAAATGGAGCAGCAAACCTGATGGGCCAAATGGCCTAATTCTGCTCCTGTATCTCATTGACTGTAAAACTGATTAACTTCATGCATTCTACAAAATACCAATGAATCTATAAAAAAATGCAACAGTGTTTATGTTCTGACATCTACAAATCACACTGTAGAATAAAAAGTATGGATGGAGAATTAACTATAGAACTGTAACACTACCTCTAATTTAACTTTTAATTGAAGTAACAGAAATAGATCAGTAGATAGAAATAGTACAAGAACCGAAGGCAAATAGGCTACTCAATTAATTTATCTGGCATCAATATCAGATTCCGTTAGTAATCTGGACATCATTTCAATAACGATCCACACAGTACCTCGATTCACTTAGGGTATTTGCTAAATTCTATTTTAAAATCTCATTTCAAAAAATATAAAGGTTTACTTACCTCATAGTGAGCAATGATCATTTGATTTAATAGTGTTCCTACTGAATAATATGACCCTGTCAGAATACCTAGAAAATATTACAAATTCAAGCATTACTGTCAAAGATTTACAATTCATAAAACTGTACGTTTTGTTAAATTCCTAATTTTCTTGCTCATTTACTTTATCTGGAATGTCAGAAAGATTTGGAAATCTTAACTTCAGCATTCCAGCTAATTTAAAGCTATCGTTCATCAGAGTCTAAATTAAATCTCAACAAGTATCCCCAGCTGTGAAACATGCAGTGTAGGAGCTAGTCTGTCTTTTATGGTACTGTGAAATTGCAAACAGTCAATCCATTGACTAAAGCATATCAAACAGCAATTGATCCGAAGGTAATCCAAAATCGTTCCGCAGGACTGGAGAGCTGAGAAGTTGATTGGTGAAAGAGACAAGGCCATGGAAGAAAGAAAAGGGGGCAGGAGCAGAGGGAGGCAATGGGTAGGCAAGGAGATAACGTTGGGGGGGGGGGGGGGGAAAGAAGAGGATGGGAAATGGTGAAGAGGGGGGCATTACCAGAAGTTCATGCCATCAAGTTGGAACCTACCCAAACGGAATACAATGTGTTGTTTCTCCAGAACCTGTGTGTAGCCTCATCACAACAGTGGAGGAAGCAATGGATAGACATATCAGAATGGGAAGTGGATAAGTGGCCACTAGGAGATCCTGCTTTTTCTGCCAGAAAGACTTTGCTGTGGATACTTTTATAAGTGCTTTATGTATAGCTTTGGTTGCACCACAGTGTTCTGGTGAATCTCTTGCAATTGAAGCCCTGCAATTTATACATCTTTATACAAGTGATCTTCAACAAATGAAAGACCTGGACTATCAACACTAGAATAATGCTGGAAGCTTCACTTTCCTAACAATTATGAAAACCAGTCACCTCTGAGAACAAATCAATATGAAAATTACCATTTGTTACTCATTAAACCAAACTAAATGCTTGAGTGTTAAAATCACAAAGTAAAACAGAAATTCTTACCATAACTTAATAGCAGTAGCACAAATGGAACACTCTTAAACAAATTTACAATTGATTGTTTGTAGGAATACTGATCAGGGCTTTCCAAAAGCACTGCTTGGGACTGGCTTGGAGGAAGTGGAGGCTTGTCTTTAAATACTAAGTAGAGAAAAGATACCAAACAAAGCAAGTCAAATTTCAGATAACATAGAATTAAAAGTGGACTGTAAAGTCCAGCTTAGTTTTAAGCAACAGTATCACAAGAATGTAAAATACAGACCAAATTCTCATAAGCAACTTCATGACTTAACTATTTCACAAAATTTACAGGAGATTGAAATTCTGTCATTTCTAGACACTTTAAGAAACCTGTTACAATTAGTATTTACTCTACCCACAAATCAACAGAAGTTTCTGAAACCATAAGCAGTATGTCATTGGCAAGTCAGGTAGTTTAATTACCAATAGTTTCTTAACTTCTGTGAAGTGAGCAGAAACAAAGCTTACAGGTCAAGTTTAACCATATTCTATACACATGTGAAACTCATTGTAGACAGTCAGACATGGAAGAATATAGAACAGGAGTATAGGATGAGAAGATTAAACAATGAGGATAAGCTAAGGAAGTTTTTAAAATAAGAGATGGAGACTGCACGATTTAACAATAGAAAATTATAAATAAAATATTGAAATTGAAAGGGCTTTCCTACAGTCAAGAACTAAATGTTCAGAGACTATTAATAACACTGAAGACAACAGTGTGAGGCATGACAGACTCCTTGAAACCACCTTGAAGAATAAGGATCTTAAACAATGCTCTGGAGGATAGAGTGCCTCAAACAGGTTGTCAAAAATGGGGGGAAGAGTAAAGAAAATGGCATGAGAATAGATACATGTCTTATCCAAGATGCAATGCCTGACAATGAGTTTACTCGCAAATTCTTCCCTAGGTCTTTCTTTTTGGCATCTCCTGCGCCAACTTACTGACATTAATTTAAAGGGAAAAAAACCATAACCATAGAACGCCAATGTCAGGAAGAGACAGCAGTTCAGTGTGAATTCAGGTTACTGGATTTCAGATCTGCTGCATTTGCACAATTAGGTCATTTGAATTTATTCCTATAGGTCTATTTGCAGATTAAAACAAATATTTTCATTTTTACTTGGACTACAGATACTTCCAGCAGCAGACATCATCAAAGGGGTTAAAATGTCTCAGCAGGACCTCAATTTTTCTAATTCTTTTATCTGGAATTTACTTCTCCCATTCTTATCTCTTTCCATGTGGTAACAGGAGTCAAAAATTAAATGGACTTTAAGTCTAAGATAAGAACAATAAAATGCTTTAATGGTGCAACTGACTTCAAGGTTCAGTTCCTAATACAAATTCTTATGTTCTGATATTACTGGGGTCTGTTACAAAATGCAAGGCTATTTTTCGGTTATTCTACACAAAGAATTAATTATACTCTCCATAATATTCTATTTCTCCATTTCATTCAGAAATAAAGATGACATTCTGAGCATACATTTTGCATCAGTTCACATAATTAACTCATTCTGCTAAATATATATTAATATATTTTGCACTATTTTGCATAAACAGAGTGCCATGTGGGAAAACCCTGTTTTACAGTTCTAGAACTGCATCTACATTCAATAACTTTTGCAGTAATGTTGATACCTAATGAACGATGCTCAAATTGGACCTGGATAGTCGATTGATTATTATAGACTCCCACTGAATGACCGAATACAACAATGAATTGGAGAGATCATTAATACAAATAGTAGTATCTATCCTGTCTCTTAGTTTTAACTACTCCACAAAGTAAAGTTGCAGTGTGATTTTGCTGTGTATAAACTATATAACCTACCACTTGAAGCAGAACTAAATAAGCTTACCTGCTACAACCAGGATGAACAACATAGTGGCTATGGCAGCTGTTCCATAAAATAATATACTTATGTTGCTTGCCATCAGATCAAGATCATCTGGAGTATTAGGCACCAAAATTGGAGGCAAAAGAAAACCTAAAGCCACACCAAGCTGTGAAACAAAGGAACAAACCAAAACATATGTGAAAAATAGTGTTTACAACTAGTTAAATTTAAAATATCCATCTATAATACTCATAAGCATCAGAATTCAAACCCTAGCATTTAATTTTACCTGCAGTGATTTGAACAAACTGATAAAATCTGACATTTTTAATGAGCTACAGCTGAAATTGCAATGGAAAAATAAAAAAGGGAATTTCACTCCCCATTTTCACCCAGATACATCTCTAATCTGAGTGCAATTTAGATTTTGAACATTGCAGAGTTCTAGCTGTGCAGCTCAATCATTCAGATATATCCAACAAATTCTCTGCCTCCAATGGAGGAAACAAAGGATATTTGGGATGCAATTGACATTTCAGATCTTAGAAAATGAAGGGGTAAAGATCAGAGATATAGCAGGAAGGACCATGAAGGGATTCAAATACTGGAACAAAAAATTTTAAAAACAAAAGTATCTTTAAAGCAGAAGCCAGCATAGCCACAAAATAAATGGATGATCAGCAAGGTTTGGTGTAACTTACAATGTGTACAGATTTTGATGTTCTCATGTTTATGTAGAGTAGAAAAGACTAGCAAGGACAGCAACTGAATATTTAAATCATCAGGTAACAATAGGACAGCCGAGTGTTTTTAATCAACAGATATGTTGACACAGGCTTTGTTATGAAGGCAGTATATCATTTAACAAACATCCACAAAAATGTTAAATGACAACTAAAACAACATTAAAAACTTAACCAATAAAAACCTGATTTTCAAATGTTATCCTGGGCAATATCAGGAGGTGGAAAAAAGGCAGTTTTAGTAATAAAGTAATTCTGTGGATTAAAATTCAAAAGTATCAAAAATTACAAAGGGTAAAATGTCTTAGCCTGTCTTAATAATTCCCTGGAATAGAAATGATAAAGGATACAAGGTGGGAGACTGAAGGAAAAAGCTCAAGTTCTCCATATTTTGTTGTACAGGAAGTCTATTCTCATTTGTTTAACTAATCAGCATACTCAATCTGAAATGGTGGAGTTATCTTAGAAGGCATTTGAGGTGAAGCCAAGAAGACTTGACCAACATGTGGAATCCATTTGCACAATTAGAGAATGATAACAAAGCCAGCCATTTGACGAAGTTTGTTCTAATCTCTGCAACTGCAATGCAGCCAGTCCCATGCTTCTATCCTCTTCCCACAGACCGGCAATTACTTTCTTCATATCACCAAAACTGGCATGTAATCAAATAGGACAAAGAAATAACACCGAGGGAATGTAGAGAAGTGAAATGACATCAGGGCTTTACTTTTTGTGATTCTCTAAGAATTTAACCAAGCTGGAAAATAATCCAGTTTGACAACAGAGTAGATATGGGAGAAAATTGAGAAACTGGATATGTCAAGTTGAAGTCAAGAAAAGTGAAGAGGGATCGTTTAACATAATCAAGATGGCAAAGAATGCCACGTGTGACTTTTGTAAAAGGTAGCTTCAATACTGTGGTAGGTCATAAACCAGTGTAGTGACTCAAACCGCAAATGAGGGAAAAGGCATGAATGAGGATACAAGGTGCTCAAAGGGTTTGATAAGAAAGGGACTGAGTAACTTCCCTTTCAACACCAACTTCCTCTGAAAGGAGTTGTTAAGGAAATGTATGCCTGCCCTCTTGAGTAATGTATTGAACTTGTGTTCCAACCGAGACTCCTTCCTTTATTTGTAGCATAGACAAGTTGGGCCAAATGGTCTGTTTTCATGCTATATAATTCCTTAACTGCTTTATCAACAAAATGATTGGAGTGCTTTTTCTGTCCTTCTTCCATCCATCATTCACCTATTCTATGTTCTGACCTTACAGTACAAAACTACATCACTGGCTGTACAACATTTCTTCGAAAGGGAAAGGGTTACTCCAGGTGAGGCAGCAGTCTGTGGGTACAGAAACAATTTATGATTCAGGTTAGTGATCCTTCACAAGAAATAACAGAAAAATGAAAAGTTTGTTTAAATGATGAAGGGGAGGGTAAAAGAACAAGCCTGTGATAAAATGGAGATCTAGATTGTCCAAGGGTTATAATACCAGCAACATCTATGAAGGGAGTAAAACTGAGTGAAGTGGACAATCTTGTATATGAACTGGTCACTTCTGACTCAAATGGGAAAGGTTGATTATCTAAAAAGTTGAATTCAAGATCAACTGCAGGAGTGCAACATGCCATGGCCAGAGGTGCAACTCCCCAAGCTCTTGCTGGTCATCTTTAGAACAAAGTAGGAGGCCAAAGACAGAGCATGATAGAAAATAAGTGCAACAGGAAGCCAGAAGCTCAGGGTCATCCTTGATGATTGAACTGAAGTAAACCGCTTTTGGCAATATCATTTGGCAATAATATTTTAATCCCTTGATAGGTGTGAAGGCACAAGGGACATTGCATCTCTCAAGTTATGAGAGAACAACATGATATGAGGAGGGTGGTTTGTGGAGATGTAAGAGCAAACCAAATACATGTTGGGAACAATCCCATCAAAATGCAGAAAGATGAGGTGTGAAAGATGTGTTCAAAGGCAAAATTGCCCCCCCCCAAAGCAAAAATACATTTGTGCTTTTTATTTTTCAGTTCCAGTGGAAGATCAATGACCCAAAATGTTAACTATGCTTCTCTACACTGACCTCTTCAGTGCTGATTTTCACTCGACTTTCAGCACCTGTAGTGCATTAGATTTTTATCCACCATAAGTATAGAGTATACTTCTTACAATCATTCACTATTCTATGCATTTCAATTTCAGATATTCTGATGATTCTTCTTTCAAAACTTGTGTTTCAAGCATTTTCACCTGATGCGATTGACAACCTTCAGCCACACTTGTTCTACTTCTCCCTAGTCATTGCTCTTTCTTTGAGAAAGATGTCTGAGATTCTACTAACTTCACTTTCCACACTCATCAACTTCCATATTCAGTACCATTTATCATTAGGACTGCCCCACTGCCAAAACTGCTCCACTTGGGATGAGATACTAATATAAAATTATGGCATCCTCAAGAAAAACAAGGTGAAGAAAAGTCAACATTTTAATATTTTGCATCAATCACAGGGCAGTAAAATGGAATGAAAAGGCACCATGGTCTATCCCAAACACAAGAGATTCTGCAGATGCTTGAAATCATGAGCAACACACACAAAACGCCGGAGGAACTCAGCAAGTCAGGCAGTATCTATGGCAAAGAAGTTTTGACTGAGACTTTTCATCAGGACTGAAAGTGAAGGCGGAAGCTGCCAGAAGAAAGTGAGGGGGAAAAAAGAATGAGGACAAACTAAAAGGTGTTTGGTGAAGCCAGGTGGGTGGGGGGGGGTTGAAGTAAACAAGCTGGGAAGTAATCAGTGGAAAAGGCAAAAAGCCAGAGTGGGAAATTGAAGAAAGGAAAGCAATGTTCATGTCATCAGGTTGTAATATGAGGTATAGCTCCTCCAACAGAGTGGCCTCATCATGGCAGATGAAGAGGCCATGGACTGACATATCAGAACAGGAATGGGGATCAGAATTAAAATGGTTGGCCACTATAATTACCCCCCTCATTGATAATAAGTGTTCTGGATAGCAATGTTACTAGGTCAAGAGCATTGAGGTGACAACATGACTATTATTTCTACAAGGAACCCTAACCCTACCGATGCTGAACAGTGTGTTTATATCTTAAGAATGGCATGATAGCTCTCAGCTATACAGTCCAATAATTTTTTTGTCTATATCTATCCCAGGCACTTCAGGAAATTACAAGGAAATAAGAACTAAATGTCTGTTCAGTTGTAAGGTTTATTAAGTATCCCAGCAAAGTTGACAGGAAGTTATTTCAGGAGCGATCTCAAATCTTACAGTCATCGAACCAAAGGCAAGTAGTTAATAGATTATGGGACATTCAATAAACTCCAAAGACTAAAGGAATAAGGAGGGGCAAAAAAGGTGGGATTTGAAAATTGGAAATTAATCACCTGGAGCCACAAAGAGCTCATGATCAAATGCAAGGAAGAGTGCTGAATGAAAGTATATTTATGGTAACCAGGAGACAAGTAGGAGCATATAAACCAAGCAGATCTAGAGTTGAGAGATGTTACAGACAAGGAAATAATCTCCTTTTGCTATGTATCAAGCAGGAGATCTAGCTGGTAAAAATCCTTTACATGTCACAGAACAAACAACTGTGAGAAGTGGAATAAGTGATCAAGTGGTCTGCCAAAGTACTCCAACATAAACATTGGCTATTTTGCTGAGATACCAAGGAACATCTAATACAATTAAACATATCGTTAAGTACCTCAGCAAGCCACTTACGACGAACCTCTTCAAGGAAGCAACCCAGACTCCTGGTTGGGGGGGTGGGGGGTCACACAATATCCTTAAGAAACAGCAATTGAAAAGCCAACACCGATGAACAATTTTCATGGGAAAAAACAATGAACTGCAGTTCAGGGGAGTCCCAACCTAAAGAAATCCTGCACCCTAAAATCTGGAGACCCCTCCAACACAAATTTCCAAAACGGTGACACCTACAACATTCATTGATATAGCAATCTCATCTGAATGGTGCAAACAGTTGCTCCAAAGAAAGTTATGGGAAATATTTAATGCTGCATCCATGCAAAAATGATTTCATCCAAATGAAGATAATCAAATAACCCCATGTTCAAAAAAGTGAAAGCCTAAAATTCTACTTTCTGTGCCAAATCAGTGAACCTCAACCCAAGTGGCAGCTGCAGGTGCAAAAGAATTAATTTTATGGGTACCTAAAATTATTTTGTTATTTCTATCCAAAAATCCATACTGAATCTGAAAACCTTAACTAGCAAGACTATGCCTGTTGGGACAAGTCCTCCAGATTTTAAGTTGCGAAATGCCCACCAGTTTACTCATCAGAACTCTAGATGTATAAATGAACATTTTCAGGGCTCCATGTGTTGCCTAGTGTCTCATGTTGTATTTGTGAACAAATAATTGTTCAATGGATGCAGTATCCTTATCAAATAATTTAATATATAAACCATATCCTGAGATGAACAAAGGACAGCACTCAGACTAAATAGACTTGCTTTTACAGAACTTTCAGCCAACTTTCCTGAGCATGTGCCATTATCTTGTAATCGCTAATTAGTTTGTTGCTTCAGCTCTCAGCTGTAACTAACATTCTTTCTTGTCGGTACCCAGAATGGGTTGGGTGATTGTGGCATTATCAGGCATAATCGTTTACCATTCCCAGTAGGCTTCTTACCTCACTTGGGCTGCATGGAGCAATGATATCCAAGTATGTCAATAAAGTACACTGGGTAGCGATTTGGAATGCTGCTGAAGAAATTCCATTATTACGCCATTCATAATGTCCATGTTATAAAAAGATATACCTGGATTCAGCAGCCGACTCAATGATATTCTGCGATGAGGTCAAGTTTCAAAAGAAGTTGGCTCCAAACTTCAGTCATTAGCCGCAAGATGTATTAGTCAACCAGAATTCCCTGCCACCGAGCGAAAGACCGTAAAACATTATAGGCACTCTTGTTGAGTAAGTCTGTACTTACTCCAGTGTCTATCACTTCTTGCACAAGGACACTCAACATAGCCACTTGGCTTACCAATAATTTGGTTAGGTTACATGATATTGTTCACCTGTCACCTATGCTGAATAAAGATTTATATGGACAGCTTATCGTCCTCTGGCAGTATTACTTGGTATACTTTCTTCCAAAGACTTGAGTTGCAGTCCTTCGTGCCGAATACTTCAATGACTTAGCACCATCCCGCAAAATGACTGTTTACTGAACAATCTGCAGAGTTTACCTCTGGCGGGACATGATTCTCATCCTCCTCCTTGTAGGATCGTTAGTGCAAGAATAATTTGAAGATTCTATTTTGCTCCATGAAATTATGTGATCTGCTAGTCATGATATACGTTGCTAACTGATATAAGAGCTATCACAATTCTGTGTTTGTTCTATGCCTGAAGCTTGCAAATCAGAAGTTTCCAATGTTCCATCTATGCCCAGTATTATGGATGGTGTCACATTTGTAAATTCTCACAACGCTGCTAATTGATTGAAGCTGAAGCTACATATTTGATTGAAGCTACGTGTTTAGTGCCTCAGTGGATTTTTCTAGCTGGGCTAAATCATTCTATGATCTTCAGTAAAAGAATTTTTCAGATGCATCATAGTAGCTTGCCTCACCTGTTATTGATACTTTAACATTAAAAACATAATGGCACATCTTTTTAAAGTTTTGTCTATTATGTTTGAAGTAATTTCAAAACTCAAAATGTCTGAATCCACTTTCTCCTTCAGTGCGAGAGAATTGATCAACTTCTGTATGAAACTGATGGAAAACTGTAGAATTCCTCGTCGACGATTCCTTGAGAATTTTTTAAAGCATTTTTAAAGTTCAGTAGTACAGCACAGAAATTTTCTGGAATTTTCCTTTTTTTAAAAAATATTTTATTTGTCAGATTTTAAGAGAAAATAGAAGACATGTTAAAGCATACAAACAGCAACAAAAATGACTGCTTGAAGTGTACATCAAATACCTCAGTAATAATGGCAAAGACCCCCTTAAGCCAAAACAAAAGGGAAAACTGGGGTGAAAACAAAAACAAAAGATCAGAATAAATTAATTCTGAATGCATCTATGATCTAAGAGAGGGCATTCATGGGCACAGGCACTGTCACAGCCCTAACAGAAAGGGGAAAGGGTTTTGCAAATCTACTCATCAACCCTTTAAAATTACATCAAATCATGTCATACTGAAACAGGTACTAGGAAGAAATCCAACAAGTCAAAAGGCAAGATTTATATTTTAAAAAATGTAAAAACGAAGGTCATATCTAAAGCTCAACAATGAATCCTCACAAATCAAACGGACTAACAATGGAGACCAGAATTTCAGTGGTTAATGGTGGAAAGCATTGGCAAATTTGGCTGTGATTTGTCAGTTCTTTAGTGACCTTCATACCCGAGGGTAAGGACAGGGATGCTTATCTTAATGGAATTTTCTTCTAGTGAAGGTGAAGACTCCATTAAGAGTCTCATCTTGCGCAAAATTGATTGCGTAAGTGATCGCATTCCCAAAGTTAAAAATGGACCGAGATATCAGTTATAGCAGGTAATTAGGATACCGATGTCCTTAGCAAAGAGACGTTCATCTTTGCAATCACCTCTGATAGAAGCATGACGCATGCATCTCTCAGAACCTAGAATGAAATGAACTAGCGCATGCATACGATTAATCTACTTATCCCCAACTCGCAGGGCCAGAAAATTTAACTTGGACGTCCAAGTTGGGGCAGAGAATGCAAATAGACAGAAGTAAAAATAAAATCAATCTTAGGAAAGTGTTAGGAGTCTAAAATCTTTTTATAAGGTGGGAAGGGGGGAAATCGCCATGCACCGGGCCACGCCGGGATTTCAAGAGAACAGCAATCAAATACTGTTCTTCCTTCTAATTTACAGGCGGATGGAGCGCTTAGGTTTAAAACAAAATGTAACGCAACCGTGGAGGTGAGAGGCGCCTTCTGGAACATTCGGAGAACCGAAAAGTCACGGGTGGGTGTGGAAGTGGAAGGAAGAAGGCACCCAATAGCTGCCGATGCAGACAAAACCCCGGAGCAGGCGGCGCTGCGGAAGGAAGAGAGGGCGGGCGTGGTAGGGAAGCGGATGAGCGAAGTGAGGCTTCACCCATCTCACCGTGGCAACAGCGCCGCCCGCCAAGACACCCTCATGTCGCCTCATTGCAGCGTGAACTTGCGCCCCTCCTCGTCCCGCGGCGAGATGGAGAAACGCGAAGCGCCGATGCCCCTTACCTGATTGCCCAGGACGGCGCTGGCGCACGCCGTAGACACCTCTCGGGGCCCGAACCAAACGGAGGCCACTCGAGAGGGCAGCCCGAGGATAAAAATCTGAGCGATGGAACAGACCGTTTGGGCGAACATGGTCACCCCAAACAGGTCTCGCCTTACGCTTGCGATTTTAATCCACGCTCCGATGCAGTTGAGACCGGAACCCAGCAGCGCCACGATCCGCAAGCCTTTCTTGTCGAGCAGCCAGGCGGCGGGGAAGATTAGAGGGACGTAGACGAGCATGTAGACAACCGACAACCAGTCGATCTGCTCGTAGGAGACTTGGTAGAAAGTGCTGAAGATATTGGAGATGATGCTGTACTGGATCCATTGGAAGGCGTTGATCATCGAGTACAGACTGAACACGGTCAGGATCAGGAACCTGGTCCAGTAAACCCGGCACTCTATCGGCTTCACATCGCCAGTCAGCATGGCCTCTCTCTCTTCCGGAGACCGCGCACCTTTCTCCGTGGCTCCTTCGCGCTCCGCCGTCTCGACATGACCGTTAATACCGTTGATTATCACACTTTTGTTGCAAACGGCGGATGCCTTCTTCGTGGCAGGACATCCTGTTCCTTCGACGTCCATTGTCACCTTTTGTTTCATTCTCAGTGTTATTTCGACGTTAAATAAGATATATACCTGTTTTATTACCTATAAAAGCGGATTGTATATCTGCTTGACAATTAAAATCCTGTGTGTGTCTCGTTTGTGTAAAATTGTGTAAAATTTTCAAAAAAATTCTGATTACATTCACACTTGCGAGCGCTTCCTAAGTAATGAGACGAAGGCAAGGGACTAGCGGTTTTAATCAAGCGCTGACGTCGACTTTCGGAGGGCGGGGTGATGATTGGCAGCTGCTCTGGGCCAATTGAACAGGAGGTTAGGCTGCGGCAAGAATTAACGCGCTTTCTAACCAATCAGACGCCGAAGTAGGGGGAGCCCGCGCAGAGAAAGAGAAACCATTAGCGAATCAAGTCCCCGGCCAATGTCGTGCAAATACGATTGACATACCATTCAGCGAATCAGATATGCAGATTCAACGCGATTAAGACGAAATGATTGACATTCAATCTGTCCAATGGGTTGTTAGTAAACCGATGGGGGGGGGAAACGAACTTTTTTTTAATTGCAAATATTAACAAATAAACAGGTTAAATCCGTTTGGTGACAAGGACTAGAAGTTTTTTTTTAACCTTTGATGTTAATTTCATTTGAAAAATTGAAATACCGATTTGAGCTCGTGCCTCCGGCTTTGAGTAAGCCAATTACAAAATCTGCTGATATGACATCATTGTTCAGCGGAGGGGGGAAATGTGAAGTGTTGCATTCTGCTCGGTATTATGAGCGGAATGCAACTTATGATCTTATTCGCGAGTAATCTTTGCAATTTTATTCAGAATTACCTTTAGCTTTTCCTGTTGCTTTCAAATTAAAATACACAACATAAAGCTTCCGCGAGATCACCCACTTAGACTCATTTTAAAAATGGTTGTTACGAACGTATACCTGTCCCATGCGACCGTACCCCGTGACCCAAAACAGCAAAGCAACTAATATTCACGATATTTTGAAAAAATGCATCATACAATAAATTTTATTTGTTTGAAATTAAACATAAAGGGTTAATTTGAAGGAAAACGTTTTCCTAAAGTTCTTTGTGCAATTCAAATAATTGAAACCGGGGAGCTGAAAATGATAAGATGGAATCATCACATTTTCTGCCATCTCTGCGGTGACAATTTTTGGATGAATCAGCCATTCTCAATTCATATTGATTTTCTTATTCTGCCTTAAACAAAATTAGCACAAGAACGCTTAACAAAAAATCCACCATCAGTTCCACAATATGTTATTTTCAAGGTTATGTATTAATTGTCACATTTACTGTAGATAAAAGGAAGAAGTTGCGATGGAATATAGCTAGATTAGGTAGGTAGTGAAATTGTGTGGTAACTGTAATTTAGCGTTGAGGAAGGACAAGGTCATCTACTTTGGTCTGGAAAAAAAAAGCTATATTCAATAGATGAGAAGCTGGAAGCTGTGAAAAGCAGAGATTTAGGAGTCCACGTACACAAATTGCTGGGGGGAAAAAAGAGCCAAATAATAACACAGCAAGTATGGAGGCATCAGGACGGAGGTACAGAAGCCCGAAGGCTTCCTCTCTCACATCCAACTTCTAAATGCACATTGAACTCATGAACACCACCTCGCTACTTTTATTTTTATTTCTGTTTTTGTCCTACTTATTTTAACTATTTAATATAACATATGTACTTACTGTAATTCAGTTTTTTTTCTATATTTATCTTGATTTGCATTGTACTGCTGCCACAAAGTGAACAAACTTCTCAACATATGCTGGCAATATTATACTTGATTCTGATTGTGATGTGGAGAATCAAAAGGGGGCCACAGAGTGTTGTAGACTCTGCCAGCCCTATCACAGGCATAATCTTCTCCTCTGATGATGATGATCAAATTTTTAATCATTTGAAATTGTTAATTATATTTCAATGGACCATTCATTATCAATGTATAAACGTGTTAGCATATACTAACTTGAAATTAATTTTCTTGCTGGGATTTACAGGAAAAAGGAATACAATAAAATTTTATGTAAAACTATGTATTAACAAAGAATGGCAAACAAGCAATGAGCAAAAGACACTCCATGCAAATAAAAATAATACAGAGAACATGAGTTGCAAAGAGGCCTTGAATGTGAGTCTGTGGATCATAGAATCCGTTCAGAGGAGTGGTAAGTGACGTTAGCCAGTTCCTTGACTCTGTTTCTCCATTCAGTCAGCTGATGGCTGGCAGGTCCCAAACCTAACTTTGTTCAGTAGCTTAGATATGTATACACATGCTATGTAAATCCAACTCCAGCTTTGAAATTTTCTAGTCTTATAAGTTTTTGTATTTATTCCAAATTTCTATCATTTTTTTATGCAGGACTCTTTTTAAATTTCACCTCTGAAGCATCACGTAGCTGTGTAATCTATTTTGTGAGATGTTGCAACTACCTCATACTCCCGCACAGAGAATTCACACACTGTTCCTTGATTGTATTCAAACAGGAAAATTGCTGACTGGATGCTGGGGCAGATATGGTTCCAGCTAAAACCTTGACTCTCTTTCCGTCCTCCAACATTTTGATTTGTTTTGGGCATCCTTTGCTTTTTCTGCTGTTCATGTTACATTCTGAGGAGAATGTCCACTAATCCCTCAGAGCAAGTGTTTCAGGCAGTAACCAAAAATCCTTAATACCTGCCATTCAATCCCCTGTAAGCAAAATATTGCTGAAAACTTCAAACATTTATCAACAATCTGGAGAAATCTTCTAGCAAGTAGCATCTAAGGAATGGATGATCTGTGTAAATGGAATGGTTGCTAGGGTTGGGACTAGGGTTAGGGTGGTGTGTAGTCCTTTTTCTTTAAGGTGTAAAAAACTTCTATGTGATGAAGAGAGAGGACAGGCTTGAAATATGAATTTGAAAGAGTTAGGAATGGCATCACGTCAGAAAGGTACCCTGACTGACATATGATCTAGCTAACCAGTAGCTGCTGGAGATTTTCATGTGTACTAATTCCTTTATCAGTACGTGAGCAATCAAGTGTCACTTTGGTCCCCCAAAAGCAATTGCAGTGTCATTAAAAATAAACTAATTTGACAAGCAAACAAGATTTTTGAAGAAATTAATAGACTTAATAGAGGGAAGCAAATGCTTTCTGGTCAGAGAGACCAGAACAGTAGGCCATAGACCTCAAATTACAAGTGGCCAGTCAGGGTTAAAACCATAAAATAGGGCTGTGGAAACCTGGAATTACTTCTCCAAAATTCTGTGGGTTAAATCATTATGAAATCTCAGCACTGAAATGGAAATTCTGCAATGTATAGGGATCTTATATAGGGAATAAAGGTGGTAACTGGATTTGAGGGACAGAGTTGGCAAATAGCCAAAAGTACTGCAATTTACAAAATACAGTGTTTAATTTCTATCCCTGGTAGCTTATACAACTGCTTTCAATTATCATTTGAAATTTATATTTTGTCTTGTGTTATGGCAGACAGAAATCAGAACATGCAGTTACTGTAAATTTGTTCTGCCTATTGACCTTCCTTACTATCAGAGTAAAGTCAGTCATTGCCACTGGATGGGTAAAACATAAACAGTTTGTTGTGATAAGAAATAACCCAGCAATTAACTTGGCATGTTACTGTACTCCACATTCAACAAATTATTAGGCCTGTGCTGGCAGGCTGTGCTCCCGAAAGCAATATTTTGCTTATCTGCCTTCTGTGGCTATCTCTGCTAGCAATAAGACATTGGAGCCAAAGTCAATAAAGACAATCAAACTTGCAGCAAGGCACCAAATGCAGATGCATCTAACTTGCTTAAGAAAGTGGCCGTAATTTTTTGACTTTTCTACGTTTGATATCAACAATGTTCATCAAATCCCCTTACCAAAACCAAATTATACTCCCCTCAACAACATTGAACCAAATTATGAACAATCTGGCAAAAGTGCTTTTATAATTTTAAGTCACTCCACGTAAAACCTTGTGGAATTTGGATGAGTGGCTATTAAGGAAATTGGAAACTTGCTTCCAGCTGCACCAAGTAGGCCTGAGCCATTTTAATTTTGATCCATTTCAATCATATATGCTGGGGACCATCTGTTCCAGCAAGCTGAGAGAGAAATAAAAACAAAAGATGCTGGAAACATTCAGCAGTTCACACAGCATCTGCGGAGAAACACAGTTAACATTTCAGGTCAAAGACCCTTCGTCAAAGAGTGAGAGTAATAGTTTTAAATTACAAGGAGGATCAGGGGATAAATAGGATAAAAAGGATTTCTCTGATAGGATGAGACTGTGTTGCTACGGGGAATAAGCTGTTAATGACATCATCGGGTTGATGGGTAACAAAGGCACATAGACTGAAATAACATGAAAATCCTAAAAAAGTTGTGAGATGAGGATACTTAGAGAGAGAGACACAGATGGAGAAAAGTAAAATCTTTAAAACATGGCACTGTGGAGAGTGCTAACCGGATTTTCTATGTTAGTGAGGAGAGATAAAAGAGCCAAAATTTCACATGGGTGACCTTCAGCAGTGACAGTTCTGATGCAAAGAGAGACGAAGAGTGTCACTGAAAGCTGTTGGCTTCAATATTGAGTCTGGAAGTTTGCACATGCCCATATAGAAGAAAGACACTGTTCCTCAGTCTTACATTCTATCACCGCAGGCCATAGACAGATAGAGCAGAGTCTGAATGGGATAGAGAATTGATATGGCACTGTCATATTGACCCAGTTTTTCTCCCTTCATTAGTATGTTCAGACCTGCACAGCATTCACCACTGCTAGTATTTCAAAACACTTACATCCCTTTGATAACCATTGGAGAATTTGAAAACCCTGAAGTGTCCAGGACTCCTGAAAATGCCTCAGGAGAAAACAATATAATGAGAAGAATATACATTAAAAATAATTCTCTAACTGTTCAGCTCATATCTTTAAAATTTCTCTATTTGTATTGTTATTCACTAAGTGCCTTCTTTAACCCATCATTAAGATGATATTTCATCAGCTTATCACCCACAACAAATCAGTCCTCACCCAATTGGAAATATTCCCTTCACCTTCTCAAGCCATCCTCATTCCATCTGCAGTTTAAAACTAACATTTTCTCTTTTTCTTTGAGTTCCTGCAGCATTTTATGTGTGTTGGTTGGATTTCCGGCATCTGCAGATTTTCTCTTGTTTGCGATTTCCTCTCTTTCTCAGTTTTGACTAAGAGCCTTTAACCTGAAGTGTTCAATCTACATCCCCTGCAGATGCTATGTGCCCTGTTAATATTTTGTCACATTTTCTAATTTATATTAAGCATTTTGTTCTGATTTTCAAAATGGTGGCAGATTCATTTCTGGGAGCAATTGAAGTAACAGGACAAGGGAGATTTAACTTAACCTTTATAGGTCTAGATAGAGTTTTTTTCCCTGTCCTGACTCCTGACTGAAGTAAAAACATTGCCATATTTCACCACTTTTTCCAGGACTGATTCTATTTATGAAGGACCCCATGCACCCCTCATACAATCTCTTCTCCCTCCTGTCGTCTGGGAAATGGCTCCGAAGCATTCGGGCTCTCACGACCAGACTATGTAACAGTTTCTTCCCCCAAGCTATCGGACTCCTCAATACCCGAAGCCTGGACTGACACCTTGCCCTACTGTCCTATTTATTATTTATTGTAATGCCTGCACTGTTTTTGTGCACGTTATGCAGTCCAGTGTAGGTCTGTAGTCTAGTGTAGCTTTCTGTGTGTTTTTTTTATTTCATAGTTCAGTCTAGTTTTTGTACTGTGTCATGTAACACCATGGTCCTGAAAAACGTTGTCTCATTTTTACTATACACTGTACCAGCAGTTATGGTCGAAATGGCAATAAAAGTTGACTTGACTTGACTTGATTTCAGCATGGTTAATCCTGCTGGGCATGGCACAAAGGCCATATACAGTTGCTGTGAGTTTGACAACATGCACATGGAAAAAAAGATCATACCAACCATCCGTCTGGCTTCTGTCAGGCACAGAATATTTTTTCACATTCATTCAAAGCTTGCAGGCTTTGCAAGCCATCCAGTTTTTTAATTGGCCACACTTAATTGTCCTTGAGAAGGTGGTGGTGGTGGTGAGCTGCCTTCTTGAACTGCTGCAGACCATGAAGTGTGGGTGTACCCATAATGTTATTAAAGGAGAAAGTTCCAGGATTTTGACCCAGTGACAGTGAAGAGAAAAAAACATGATAATGCATTTCCAAATAAGTATGGTGTGTGGCATGGAGAGCAACTTCCAAATGGCACTGTTCTCACGTTTTTATTGCCCTTGTCCTTCCAGCTGACAGAGGTCATGGGTTTGGAAGATTCTGTCTAAGGAGCCTTGGTGAGTTGGTGCAGTGGATTCTGTAGGTGGTACAAACAGTGGTTACTGTATGTCACTGGTGGAATGAGTGAATGATTATGGATGGTACCTATCAAGTGGACTGCACTCATTCAGACAAGTGGAGATTATTCCATCACATTCCTGACTTGGACCTCGTGGGTGGTTAATGCAAGAAAGTCTGCGGACGCTGGAAACCCAGAGCAACTCAGACAAAATGCTGGAGGAACTCAGCATGTCAGGTGTCATCTATGGAAAAGAATAAACAGTTGACGTTTTGGACCAGGACCCTTCTTTCAGGACTGAGAAGGAAGGGGGAAGATGCCAGAATGAAAAGGTTGGGGGAGGAGAAAGTGACTAACCAGAAGATGATAGTTGAAGCGGGTGGGTGGAAAAGGTCAAGGGCTAGAGAAGAAATAGTCTGTTAGGAGAGGCAAACAGAGCAAAGAGGAAAGGAAAGATGGAGGGGACCCAGGGGGAAGTAATAGGCAGATGAGAAGAGGTAAAAGGTCAGAGTGGAGAACTGAGGGAATTTATTTTCCAGAAGGAGAAATCAATATTCATGCCATCAGGTTGGAGGGTACCCAAACAGAATATAAAGTGTTGCTTGGCACAAGAGGAGGTCATAGACTGACATGTCGGAACAGAGATGGTAGACAGGCTTTGGGGAGTTACTCAGTGCAGGATTCCTAGCCTTTGACCTGCTCCTGTAGCTATATTGTGTATTTGGGTACTCCAGTACTGTTTCTGGTCAATGGTGTCCCTGAGGACATTGACATCAGGGGATTCAGTGATTGTAATGCCCTTGAATATCAGAGTTGAGGTTAGTGAAATTATCCACACTGGTTCAGGAGCATGAAGGTTGAAGGGTAATAACTGTTCCTGAACCTAGTAGTGTGGGACCTAAGGACCCCGTACCTCCTTCCCAATGACTCCAGTGAGAAGAGAACATGGCTGGATAGTGGTAGCCTTTGATGATGGATGCTACTTCCTTGTGGTGGCGTTCCTTGTAGATGTGCTCAATAGTGGAGAAGGCTTTGCTTGTAATGGACTGGGCTCTGTCCACCACTTTTTGTAGGTGTTTCCACTCATGGCCATTGTGTTTCCATACCAGGTAATGTTGCAACTAGTCAGAATGCCCTCCACTGTGCATCAAAAGAAGTTTGTCAAAGTTTTAGATGACATGTCAAATCTGTGCAAACTTCTACGACAGCTGAAGCATTGTCATACTTTCCTTGTGATGGCACTTATGTGCTGGGCCTGGGACAGATCCCCTAATATGATAACACCAAAGAACTTTAAGTTAATGACCCTCTCCACCTCCAGTCCCCTAATGAGGACTGGGTCATGGACCTCAGTTTCTTCTTCCTGTAGTCAAAAAGTAGCTTTTGGTCTTGCTGACCTTGAGTGAGAGGTTATTGTTATGGCATCATTCAACAACATTTTCAATCTCTCTCCTATTTGTCAATTCTTTACCACCTGTCGTTCAGCCAACGGCAGTGGTGTTGTCAGCAAGAGCAGTTCCTCTCACCCCACCTCTGATTATCAATTGTGCTTTACTCGGCTGTATTTAGATAGATAGATAGATAGATAGATAGATAGATAGATAGATAGATAGATAGATAGATAGATAGATAGATAGATAGATACTTTATTCATCCCCATGGGGAAATTCAACATTTTTTCCAATGTCCCATACACTTATTGTAGCAAAACTAATTACATACAATACTTAACTCAGTAAAAATATGATATGCATCTAAAATCACCCTCTCAAAAAGCATTAATAATAGCTTTTTAAAAGTTCTTAAGTAGTTTACTTAAATACATTGAGTCCTAACCCCGGCACTTTAACATATCTTACTCCTGGCGGTTGAATTGTAAAGCCGAATGGCATTGGGGAGTATTGATCTCTTCATCCTGTCTGAGGAGCATTGCATCGATAGCAACCTGTCGCTGAAACTGCTTCTCTGTCTCTGGATGGTGCTATGTAGAGGATGTTCAGGGTTTTCCATAATTGACCGTAGCCTACTCAGCGCCCTTCGCTTTGCTACCGATGTTATACTCTCCAGTACTTTGCCCACGACAGAGCCCGCCTTCCTTACCAGCTTATTAAGACGTGAGGCGTCCCTCTTCTTAATGCTGCCTCCCCAACACGCCACCACAAAGAAGAGGGCGCTCTCCACAACTGACCTATAGAACATCTTCAGCATCTCACTACAAACATTGAATGACGCCAACCTTCTAAGGAAGTACAGTTGACTCTGTGCCTTCCTGCACAAGGCATCTGTGTTGGCAGTCCAGTCTAGCTTCTCGTCTAACTATACTCCCAGATACTTGTAGGTCTTAACCTGCTCCACACATTCTCCATTAATGATCACTGGCTCCATATGAGGCCTAGATCTCCTAAAGTCCACCACCATCTCCTTGGTCTTGGTGATATTGAGACGCAGGTAGTTTGAGTTGCACCATATCACAAAGTCCTGTATCAGTTTCCTATACTCTTCCTCCTGTCCATTCCTGACACACCCCACTATGGCTGTGTCATCAGTGAACTTCTGCACATGGCAGGACTCCGAGTTATATTGGAAGTCTGATGTGTACAGGGTGAACAGGACCGGAGAGAGCACGGTCCCCTGCGGCGCTCCTGTGCTGCTGACCACCGTGTCAGACCTACAGTCTCCCAACCGCACATACTGAGGTCTATCTGTGAAGTAGTATTCTGAAGATGAATGCAAAAGAGAGACAGAGATGGGAGTTCAAGGGGAGAGGATGAGGAGGAGAGGAAGGATGGAAAGAGGGAAAAGAAATGGGGAGTGAGAAAGGAAGCAAGAAGGGAAAGAAAGAGAAAGGGGAAAGTACAAATGAAAGGTGTTAAAGATGATCAGAAAAGGTACTAAAAGTTACAGTACAACTGTTTGAAGGCACTAAAATGATAGAAAGGCAAAGTCACATTAAAATGATTGTTTTCAATGATTTTGGAAGTACTGGTATTTCTTTTGGATATTAATAATGAAAAATAATGGAGACGTGGCAGATTATTTGTGTGAAACAATTGGATCATGTGTCTTCTTTTTGCTGCAGGCAGTGGTGACAGGGCTGGTTTTAATATAAATTTTATTTGAAAAGATTAACTATTGAAGTGCATGGCATTATATCTGTTGAATGGATGTTATCTTGCACATTCATGTTAAAGGATTGCTTTGCAAGGTAAATTTCATGTAAATTTAATAGTGCAATGGGCAAATGGTGCTTTAAGCCTAGCACTTATTTCAGTAAAACGTTAGGCAGTTAAATTAGTAAACAGGTAAATTGGTTTGTTATTTCCCCATGTACCAAGGTGCAGTGAAAAACTTGTCTTATGTATGTACAGTGCAAAATAAAGTTTACATTTACAGAGGAAGTGCAGTGCAGGTAGACAATAAGGTGCAAGGTCATATTGAGGTAGATTGTGAGATCAAGTGTCCATCATACCAGGAATCTATTCAATAGCCTTATAACAGTGGGATGAAAGGTGTGCTTGAGCTTGATGGTATGTGCTTTCAGGCTTTTGCGTCTTCTGCCCAATGGGAGGGGAGCAGATAGAATAGGGGAGTATAGAGTGGCTAAGGCAGGTGGGAATGTTGATTATACTGGCTGTTTTCATGAGGCAGTGAGAAGTGTAGGCAGAGTCAATGAAGTCAGGACTCTGAGCTGTGTCCATAACTCTTTGCAGTTTCTTGCGGTCACATGCAGAGCAGTTGCCATACCAAGCTGTGATACATCTGGATAGGATGTTTTCTATGGTGCAGTGATAAAAATTGGTAAGGGCCAAAGGGAACATATCAACTTTCTTTAGTGCCCTGAGGAATTAGTGAGTAAGGAAGTAGAGGCCCTGGTAAGTTTCTTGGCTGAGTTGTCAACTTGGTTGGACCAGAAAAGGCTGTTGGTGATGTTTACTCCTAGGAACTTGAAGCTCTCAACCGTCTTGACTTCAGCACCAGTTGACTGCTCACCGGGCTGTATTGTTTTTTGTTGAAGCTTTTAGAGTTAGTCTGCGTGGGGGAACCAGTGGAATAACAGTCATGTTTGTTCGAACTCATTAAATTTATTTATATATATATTTTAAAAAAGAAAGAAAAGGACAATGCAAAGCTCTTTGCTTTCTTAGTGTCATTTGGCCAATACACCTGGCTGCATTAAAACTTTTTTTTTAACATAGCACCATTGCCACTCATACAATTCCTTGGGGTATTACAACTACTCCTTGGTTGAGGGCTTCCTCACCAGACTCGAGACCTCAATGTCCAGTAGTGGAAGGACTTGAGGCTGTGATCCTTCTCCATGGAGCATTTGCATTGGCTCCACCAAGCTTCAGTGCATCTTTCAGGACATGTTCCTGCACCCTAGAAAATGCCAGTCGGCAACATTCCCTCATGGGCATCTCACTGTGCTGGAAGACCAATGAGTTTCAAGCAGACCTGTTTGAAATCCTCTTCTCGTATTTACAGAGGATTCAAAGAATGTGAGCACAGCTTCACTACCTATATACCCTTGCTCCCCTCAGACACCTAGAATGTATCCCACCAAGTCTGGGTAACGTTTCAATATAGACTGACAACCTTTTAATTATAACATCGTCAAAATTCTGCCATGCAGTTCTCAATAAAATAATTTTAAAGGAAATCAGTATATACGAGTTCGGCACAAAAGCTTCCATAATTGCTTTCAGACTTCCATCCAAATGCATTCTACACATGAAACAGTGCCACTCGTGAAGAAGCATGCTTTCCCAAATGAGTACGAGTACCGGTACTTTCTATTACAATACCTAAATTTGATCGGTTTGATCAGATCCCAGGAAGAGCACATGCAAAATATTCATTTAGTATCACAGCCACATCCTCCAACTCAAAAGCTGGTCATTTTCCTTGGGCCCGGTGTAAAATATGTTATTTGGCGAACAGAACAATTTAATTTAAAATATGTAAAACCTTTTTTCTACTCCAGAGCAAGTTTCCCATGCCATATGCAATTGATCATCAGTCATTTCAGTTTACCATGTGATTGTGTGTTTTCTTGTATTACTGTCTGAGGTTACTTTGGAAAAAAACTGCAGATTACTTTCTCTCAGTGGCTGGCTAGCAACATTTATTTCAATTTTATCTAGCTTTCACATATTTTACATGTTTCTCCTTTGAATTAACTGTTTTTAATTCATTTATATTTCTGTTCCCTTGGTTTAGTTGTATTTTCCTTTTCTTCTTTTCTCCACTTCTCGCTAATTTGCAACACAGCTTAAAGCCTAATTAGGATAAATCCAATCTGACGTACTTGCAGATTGTCAGAATTTGTTAGTTTTCACCTTGCATTTCAAAGTTTGCTGAGTTAGTAAGTCTGGAAATTAGAAGGCTACAAAACAGTGATAACACTTCAAGTATTATAGTGTTTTTACTGGCTTAAAGTAGGTCAGAGGCTAAGTTATATGTGTAAGGAATTTAGCTTCCAATGATTATTATTTAGAGATTATATGATTTCTCAAATTATTATCAAAGGATCAGTTTCCTTAATTATGGATTCAATAAATTGAATAATGAAATCAAAACTGATATGGGAATTTGAACTGTTAACGTATTTCCAGCAGAAGTTATTGTTTTATGATTTACAAAATTATTTCTTGAATCACAGAAAGCCAGGAGTCAGATACAGCAAATATGTAAGGGGGCAAATGGCACATTGTTCCTTTTAACAAAGAGTTTGGTGTTTGGAAATAGAGAAGGTTTCCTACCATTGTTCAAAGTGCTGGTGAGGCCACATCTGAAGTACTGTTAAGTTGGAGATGTATTGGAGCTGTCCGAAAGCAGACGTAATTTCTGGGAAGAGAGAAGAGGAGGGTCCTATCAAGGGAGATTGAACAGTTTGGAACTGTATTCTTTGGAATTTGGAAGAATAAGGGGTGATCTTTTTGAAACATATAAAGTCCTAAGGGGACATGGCAGGGTTGATAGCAAGATGCTTTCACTACTGGGAAAATCATAAAAAGGGAAGAAAGTCACTTAAAACCAAGCTTTGTGGAAAATTCTTCTTGCAGAGGGTGGTGAATCTCTGAAATTCTCTACCCCAGAGGTATGTGGGGGCTACCTCATTAGCTGTGTTTAAAGTGCAGATAAGTAAATGTTTGATTGATTGGATAGGGGGGTTGGGGGCTATAGGACATTGGTATAAGATGCATAGAGATGCAGTTGAGTCCTAAGGTAGTTAAACTATGACTATATTGAATGGTGGGGTGTCTGGATTGATGGGCCACTTGCTCCTGTTGGGTTCTTATGTTTCCCAACATACTTAATCTTTGAAATAACTCAGTATGTCTGATAGATGTCTATGGACTTAAGTTGGCATCTTAATGTTTAATGGTACAGAAGAAGATGACAATTTTCTAGAAATTCCAACATTCGTAGATTCGGCAGATAGTTCTGCATGGGTTCAACAGGATCTTGAGCAGACGATAGGCTGGTTATGGTCCAAGATTAGAGAGTGGAACTGCAAAGCATATTGACTGGGCTCAGACCATTTCTTGTCGACCTCCAGTCGAGGCTCTGAGGCTCGGCTGGCTCCAGCAGAGTGATGAAACACCTTCCTCATGCTGGCCCTGAATTCATCCGAATCTGAGCAGATCTCTGACTTATGTTCCCAATACATGGTGGCCCAGGCCAGGGCTCTTCCAGTCAGAAGAGAGGTCATGAAGGCCACCTTTCCTCTGAAGGGAGCCAGGATGGCTGGAGTTCAAATACTAATGAGCATTGGATGAGGAAGCTGTGGTACAAAGCTGGGCCACTGTCGTATCTCTCCTGGGTTGGAAGATGGACCGGCTCTGCAGAGCGACTTTGCCTTCCTTCCTGCAATCGTTGGCGCATGGCAACCTGGAGGTCGTGCATCTCCAGCCTCTGTCTGGAAATCTTCTTGCTGTGGTTGGCCACAGCTGACGAAAGGGACAATGCCCCACTGGTTCCATGTTGGCTCAACCATACTCTAATGAGTCCTTGATGAGGATGAATTGGACCCAAATGCTGGGAGATCCGAAGCAAGGTTTGAGACACAATATTACACTGGACCTGTGCTCAAAACAAACACTGGGCGCTATCGTGAGTCGGCTTACGACTGGGCACCAAAGCCACAGTTCAGGTGTTCTTTAAATACTTAATTCTTGGTGCTCGAAACATGATTACCAATTAGTGGGTCTGTCTTGAACTGTTAAAGGGGCTGTGTTAGCTATCTGTATTCCGGGAAGTTTGACTGTCTAAATCCCAGAAGCTGGAGCAGTTGGAGGGAGGGGGTGCGTCTCGTAATAGTGAGCCACAAATCTGTGAAGATACAGTTCTTTTACACAGACACAATTTGCAAACACGCAAAGGCTTCACATTTACAAAAAGTGTTACCCTGTTCACAGCCCTATGATCCCCAATCTTTCTATTCTAAACTGAAGAGATTCTGCAGATGCTGGAAATCCAGAGCAACACTCACAAAATGCTGGAGGAGCTCAGCAGGTCAGGCAGCGTTTATAGAAATGAATAAACAGTTGACATTTCAGGCCGAGTCCCTTCATCAGGACTGGAAAGGAAGGGAACAGAGGCCAGAATAAGAACGAGGGAAAAGAGCACAAGCTGGCAGGAGATAGGTGAAACCAGTTGAGAGAAGGTGGGTGGCTGGTAAGGGGGGATATAAGGAGTCAGAGAGCAGCAGAGATCACAAAGGGATCTCACTAAACTCCCATCAAAGAGAAGATTTAAACTTCTTCAGAGCAGCATACCTTTGCAATGGAGCATCAAATCATAAACAAAAGAGGTCCTGCAGATCAACACACACAAAATGCTGGAGGAACTCAGCAGGCCAGGCAGCATCTGCGAAAAAAAGCACAGTTGACATTTCAGGCCAGAACCCTCCAGCATTTTGTGTGTGTTGTTCTGATTTCTTGTATCTGCAGATTTTCTCTTGTTTGAGATCCTGAAGATGCTGAGACCCTTCATCAGGCTATCACCTGCCAGCTTGTACTCTTTCCCTTCCCCACCATCTTATTCTAGCTTCTTCCCCCTTCCTTCCCAATCCCAATGAAGGGCGTCTGCCTGAAACGTCAACTGTTCATCCATTTCCATAGATGATGCCTGACAAGCTGAGATTCTCCAGCATTTTGTGTGTGTTTTCCTACGTTATTCTCCTTGACAATTTAACCCCAGACACGTATATTAGCCCCTAACAGTTTAGACAATGAGGAAGAGAAGTGAGATCATGAGCACAGCTTCACATGGGCAGGAGGCGACCATCCTCCTCTTGACAGTCAGAAGAACCACAGAGATTAATAGCAATCCACCATCTATACTCTCTAACAAAATTTCATCCTGATTATTACAGGTTCAGTATGCTCTTCAACGGACACTTCATTCCTACCTGTGGTGCCACATTACGATAAAGGTTACAAGTGTAATGGTATCAGGGAAGGCCTTGCTTCCCCCTCCCTGGAACACCACCACCCTCAGTGCAGAAAAGGACACTGGAGTGGAGGAGAAGGACGATGATAATAAAGAACACATTCCACTATTGTGCCTGTCACCACACAGCAGACCTCAGGAGTGCCAACACAACCAATGCGTAGCTCAGATTAGACAGCAGCCAAAGAAAGGTGTGACCATAATATGAAAGAATTTTACATTCAGCTCAAAGCTGACAAAATCTCAACTAAAAGGAAAAAAAAACAATAAAAGCAATAAGAGCGAATTGATCAGCTGAGATAGATGGGGAAACTACAGTATATCTACAGCTAGCATTTACCGAAGTAATACAGTGAATTCCAGTTAATTGGGACACATTGGGATCAGTATATTTTGACCCAATTAAACTGCTGCCCTAATTAACCAAAGCTTCATGGAAATAGTTACTGTAAAAGCTATAAAAAACTGCTACTAGTTTATGTATTTAAGTGAAATACACAACAAATTAGAAAACTACCAATACCTCTAAAGTACTATAAGACTGTGTATTACTTCCCAATGGTTATTGACAGAGGAACTCATCTGCCGTGTTTTATTAATTGACTGTAAATGAATGAAATGAGCACCAATACTGTACCTAGTGTAGATAATGTACTGCCATTATACCTGCTTTAGATGACTGCATCCTCCAAGTCCTCATTTTCATTGTAACATTAGAGATGATTTGGTGATACCTTCATAATTCCTAACTTGTTGAAGTGAAGTAATCATTTCATTTTCACTCCCAGACATTTCTGGCATCTCCAAGTATGAATGCTTAAAACCGTGGTGAGCAAAACTGTTCCAAACTTTCAGTTTGTTTCTCATCAACTATCAGTGACAAAAATCACCACTTTTTGAACACAAACACATGGACCTGATGCTATTTAAAAACTAACCATTCTAATCACAGTGTAGTGTCTAAAGGCCATGCAAGTGCATGTGACTGACGCTAGTTAGTCGCCGGTCACATTTAAGCAGCATGGTATCCCAAATAAACAAAGGGATTCCTGGCTATTTTCTCAATTGAGTTTTTGTTCTTTAAGAGATATCCAAAATTAATAGCTGGCCAGATTAACTGTTTGCCCAAATAACCGGAATCCACTGCACTATCATTTTATTCAAGCACAAAAGTTCCTGTAAAGGTGGTTAGACCTGGTATTGGATGAGAAGTAATGGGAAAATAGAATATGAGAGTAACCTGGCAAGAAATGTTAAAACAGTTTGTAAGAGTTTCTAAAAACACAAAACGCTGGCAGAACTCAGCAGGCCAGACAGCATCTATGGGAGGAGGTAGTGACGACGTTTCGGGAGTGACTCCTGATGAAGGGTTTCGGCCCAAAACGTCATCACTACCTCCTTCCATAGATGCTGTCTAGCCTGCTGAGTTCTGCCAGCATTTTGTGTTTTTATTTATTTCCAGCATCTGCAGATTCACTCATGTTGCCTTGTAAGAGTTTCTATAGGCTTGATGAAAACATAGCAAAGACAATTTTGGGCCCATTATAAAAAGAGCACCAGCAATGGGAAATGGCAGACCAAATTCACAAATACTTTGAGGTGACCTTCCAAATATAATGGAAAAGCAAGTTTTGGTAAAAATGAGAAAACTAAAGAAATTATATTATTGAAGGAGTAGCCTGAGTGATGCACCATCAATAACTCACTCTGAGACGTAAAGGCGAGGTATCGGCTTTTATTGACTGGAAGAAGGAACAAGCAGTGGTTGACCACCATACTACATCCTGGAGACTGAGAGGCCGGGCTCAGACCTCCATCACCTTTATACAGGGGTCTGTGGGAGGGGCCACAGGAGCAGTCAGCAGGGGGCATGTCCAGACAGGTATATGTAGTTCACCACACTGAGAAAGGTTAATTAGCCCAAAAACTGATAAATCCCAGTGATCATATGAGCTGCATCACAGCAATTTAAAAGAAGAGGCCACGAAGACAGTGGATGCTCTTGTTTTTATCTTCCAAAATTGTCTAGATTGAGGAACAATTGCTGCAGATTAGAAGTTGTCAAATATGACCCCAGTATTTAAGAAAGCAAAGATCTTTTAGTATCTTGTTAGAACATAGAACATAAAACATAGAAATCTACAGCACATTACAGGCCCTTTGGCCCACAATTTTGTGCCGACTGTATAACCTACTCCAGAAACTGTCTAGAATTTCCCTAGCACTTAGCCCTCTATTTTTCCAAGCTCCATGTACTTATCAAAGAGGCTCTTAAAAGACCCTATCGTATCAGCTTCCACCACCACCACAGACAGTGCACTCTACACACCCATCACACTGTGTGAGAAACTTACCCCTGACATTCCCTTGGTACCCATTTCCAAACACTTTAAAATTATGCCCCCTTATGTTAGCCATTTCAGCCCTGGGAAAAAGCCTCTGACTATCCACACAATCAATGCCCCTCATCATCTTATACACCTGTATCAAGTCACCGCTCATCTTCCGTTGCTCCAAGGAGGAAAGGCCAAGTTCACTCAACCTATTCTCATAAGGCATGCTCCCCAATCCAGGCAACATCCTTGTAAATCTCCTCTGCACCCTTTCAATGGCTTCCACATCTTTCCTGTAGTGAGGCGACCAGAACTGAGCACAGTACTCCAAGTGGGGTCTGACCAGGGTCTCATACAGCTGTAACTATTAGCCTAACAACAATTATTGTAAGAGTGCTGGAATCTGAAACAAAGGATGTGACATACGGACACTAGGATTCAGATTCAGATTTATTTGTTTATCACATTGAAGCATCATTTGTGTTAAGAATCAACACAACCTAAGGATGTGCATGCAGCCCATGAGTGTCACCACACATTCTGACGAGCATGCATCAGTGTTCAGCAGCACAAGCAACAACAGCACTACAAGAAAAACAAAAACAGCAAGAGAAGTCCCTTTCTCCTACCCCCACCCCAGCCATTCACTCACCCACACACACAGTCCTTCATCTCCAGGACACGTTATATACAGGCCTCCAGCCTGCTGTCCCCGGCCTAGACTCGCAGGCTCACAGACATCAGGCCTCCAACTTCTGGACACACCAGGAGGCCTCCCACTTCTCTTTATCTTGGAGGGAGATTAATTTTTCAAAGATCAGGCATTCAGTGATGTTTTCAAAAGGTATAAAAGAGAAGTAGATCAGCCATGACTATTTGAATGGCAGGGAAGGCTAGAGAGTCCAAATGGCTTATTCCTGTCTCTATCTTCTTGACGAGCTGATCACTGGAGTTTATTGCTCAATATTACTATTATAACTCCTGCAAAGTTATTGCACTCACACTAAGTACCTAAATGCAAAGTTATTCATTTACCTTAAAACTTGACAATAAATTGTAACACATAGAAAAGCATAAACAAATCAAGTAAGTTTAACACTCTGCTTTATTACCCTATAAAACTATTTGCATATTGATGCACCATCAATAACTCACTCTGAGACGTAAGAAGCGAGGTATCGGCTTTTATTGACTGGAAGAATGAACAACACTACATCCTGGGGAATGAGCATGAGCAACAGGCTTCAGTCGCCTTTATACAGGGGTCTGTGGGAGGAGCCACAGGAGCAGTCAGCAGGGGGTCTGTGGGAGGAGCCACAGGAGCAGTCAGCAGGGGTCTGTGGGAGGAGCCACAGGAGCAGTCCAGACAGGTATATGTAGTTCACCACACATATAAAGATAATTATGAATTTGTTATAGTAATATTTTGGAGAAATATAGTAAAGAAATATTGTGTTATCAAATAACCTAATTGAAAATGAGTTTATGATAACTCATAAATTATAATTATAGAGTCATTGAGTAATAATGCACAAGACTGGCCCTTCAGCCCATCTAGTCCAAGCTGACCACAGAACCCTGTTAGTCCCAGTTGCCTGTGTTTAGCCCACAACTCTCTCGGCCCCTTACCTTCTACTAACCTGTCCAAATGCCTCCTAAATTTTGCATCTGTACCCTCTTGACCATTTCCTCTGACAGCTCATTCCAGGTATTCACTACCTTTTGTGTAAAGAAGTTACCTCTCACGTCTCTCTTAAATCTCTCCCTTCTAATTTTGTATCAGTACTCTCTAGTTTTGGGCGCTCCTACCTTGGGAAAAAGACAAATACATACACCTTATCAAGTGAAGTCAAGTCAAGTCACTTTTTATTGTCATTTCAACCATAACTGCTGGTAGAGTACACAGTAAAAATGAGACGATGTTTTTCAGGACCATGGTGCTACATGAAACAGTACAAAAACTACACTGAACTACGTAAAAACAACACAGAAAAATACTACACTAGACTACAGATCTACCCAGGATTGTATAAAGTGCACAAAACAGTGTAGGCATTACAATAAATAATAAACAAGACAATTGGCACTGTAGAGGGCAGTAAGTTGGTGTCAGTCCAGTCTCTGGGTATTAAGGAGTCTGATGGCTTGGGGGAAGAAACTGTTACATAGTCTGGTCGTGAGAGCCTGAATGCTTTGGTGCCCTTTCCTAAATGGCAGGAGGGAGAAGAGAGATCTCTAACCCTCATGGTTTTATAAACTTCTAAGAGATACCCCTTCATTCTTATGCACTCCAGGAATAAAGATCCAGAAGCTCAGTTTCCCCTATAACTCAAGCCCTCTAGTCCAAATAATGTCCTCATAAATCTCCAGCCTGACAACATCTTTCTGATTACAGATCAAAACTGTGCATAATTCTCCATATGCAACTTTAACAATGACTTGCCCAGCCTCAATAGATGTTTGGTGGACAGTATATTGACTGGTTTCATCACAACCTGGTTTGGAAGGGGAGAAGTCAGAGTAAGAAGGTGGGTGGAGGGGAGGAAGAAGTACAAGAGTTGTAATAACACACACAAAATGCTGGTGGAACACAGCAGGCCAGGCAGCATCTATAAGGAGAAGCACTGTCGACGTTTCGGGCCAAGACCCTTCATCAGGACTAACTGAAGGGTCTCAGCCTGAAACATCGACAGTGCTTCTCCTTATCGATGCTGCCTGGCCTGCTGTGTTCCACCAGCATTTTGTGTGTGTTGTTTGAATTTCCAGCATCTGCAGATTTCCTCGTGTTTGCTCAAGAGTTGTAATACCCTGGTTTAAGATCATGCTTTATTTTATTAATACAGTTATGCTGTTAGGTATTTTATTTTCCGCAGATTTTCTTAAAGTGCAATAAGTGTTCCTTTAATTACATTATATAATCGAGTATTTTGTTTCTGATGTTTAAAATAAAAATTCAGTTGATTGATAAGTTAGGCTTGTTGAATTAGCCAATAGGATTTATCTCGGGAACATTCTAGAAAGAACACGAGGAAAGGATGGGGAGTCAATTTATTTTTTGAGGAGAGCATGGGATCGAAGAAGGAGAATGGAAATGCTCTATGAACATTGGAGAAGAACATGGTGAAACGTTCACAGGAAGGACAGATACTGATATCAGGAAATCCTCATGCAGACAATGGTCTCACGGAGAATGTGCAATTTGAAATCGTACATCAAGTGGGCAGACCTCCAGCCTCAACAGCTTGAGGAGTCCGCAGCCGACAGGGCTGCGTAGCGCGCCCTGACCAGAAAAGCTGCATCTGAGTTTGAGGATGACCGAAATCAGCACCTTGCAGCAGCACAAGACTGGCGCCACAGAGCTGTGTATGCACTTGTTCCAACAACCGTCATTCCATGTCCAACCCGCAACCGCATGCGTGCTTCAGCCTTCGGCCTCTGTGGTGAACTAGATATACCTGTCTGACTGCTCCTGTGGCTCCTCCCACAGACCCTGCTGACTGCTCCTGTGGCTCCTCCCACGGACCCCTGTATGGAGGCGACTGTGGGCTGCTGCTCTCCCTCATTTTCCCCAGGATGTAGTGCTGTTTATTCTTCCAGTCAATAAAAGCCGATAACTCGCTTCCTAAGTCTCAGCGTGAGTTTTTGATGGTGCATCAGCCTCCGAAGCCACATGTGTATCCACAGATGACTGCACAATGTTTAGTCTTCCTCGGACCCCAAGACACAACCACCGCAGCTAGTTAGCACACGACGTTGAAGAAAGTTTGATGCTTTTCCCTTGGATGGTGTGTGAACATTAGTTTTGTGGGACAGGTTCTTCAGCACAAAACCGTTTTATGTTGCGAGTAAACGAAGTGAAGTAAATTGGATTGATTATGCAACAATGAGCACCAAAGACGAGGTGCACGATATATATATAAATATGTGATGGGTCCTTTTCTTTATTTTCTATAATATAGTATTATTGTGTTTGTTATAGTTTAAGAATTTTTGGTCAATATATTTTTGATCTAAATTTATAGTGGTGTCAGTTAAGTTATAGTTTCCTGGTAAGTGGTAAATTTGCATGGGCGTACCAGTATTCATACTGTAACTGCTTTTGTTTTCCCTTGGAAGGACCATTTAAACTTTTTTGTTTGTGCATACCCAAAATCACATTTATGCTAGACGAGTTTATTTAATGGAAATGATGTCTTCAGTCGTTATTCCCATGCATTGTCGAGTTATGTTGCTGTTAGCTTATTGCTAATAGCTAACTTATTGCAAGCCTATGGTGAGAGGGTTACACCTTGTACTTCATTCTCTCCTCCCCTCATCTTTTTATCCTGACTTCTCCCTTTCCTTTCTAGTCCTGAAGAAGGGTCTCAGCCTGAAAAGTTGACTCTTTACTTTTTTCCATACATGCAGAGTTCCTCCAGCACTTTGTGTGTGTGTCAATTAAAGGAACATATAATCACAATAGCATTTAAGTTACAACTTTGGCAGTTTAGCAAAGTGGTACAATCATCCTTATAAGGCATTCCAACGAGGAAACATAACAAATTCAAAAAGACTTCATCATCAAAATGCAATTGGACTTTGACGACCATCATAAATTGGTGTTCTGATAACAGTGGATTGTGTGTTCCTTGGCATTATACCTGGAGTAAGCCAAGATTTCAAATTCCCTTTGGGAATTCCAAACATTCACCACGGGGGGATATAAAAACCAAGGAGAGTCAATTAGGGATGGTAAAAACGAGACATAGGAAATCGTCAGAGAGAGAAAAAACAGCTGATCTGCGGACTGGGAACAGTTTAGAAAGAAGGATAAAAAATGATCAAGAGGGGGAGATGGAGCATTAGAGTAGCTTGCAGGAAATGTAAAAACTGTGAAATCTGACATGTGAAGGGAAAAAATGTGAATGAAACCAAATAAAGATCACCTGCAGTTAGAAATGGGATAAATTATAATTATAAGAAGTGGCAAATCATGTAAACATATACTTTGGTTCTCTCTTCATAAAAGGAAGACAAATAAATAACCTCCCAGATACGTTAGGAAATAAAAATCTGAAGAGAGAAAAATAAAGAAGCAAATCAGTATTAGTAAAGAAATAGTGCTTGGGAAATGAATAGGCCTCAAGACCGATGAATCCCCAGGTCTTAATATCTACATCCCAAAGTACTAAAGGAAGTAGCCCTGGAAATATTGGATGCATTGGAAGTCATCTACCAAAATTCATTCAGCCCTGGAACAGTTTGTACATATTGGAAGGTAGCAAATTTAACCACACACTTGTAAAAATAAAGGAAGGTAATATGAAAGTAATAAAAACAGAGAAATACTTTCCACAAAGCACTAAGTCTAATATCTTAGTAGGGAAAATGAGATAATCTAATATAAAATACTGAATAACAAAACACCTGGATAACATAGGTTCACAAAAAGAAAATTATGGTTGGCAGGTGATTGGTGAGACCAGGTGAAGTGGGAAGTTAGATGGGTAAGGATATGTCAGATAAGGTCTGATCTGCTTTAGTCTCGTGATGCCTGTGACCCCAGGGAACTCCGAGGCATGGGCTAGTAAAGGTGGCTCGTTATCTGAACGCAGAACTCAGACATGAATGTTACAAGAGACTGGCAACGTTAACAACAAGACAGATTTGATAACTCAGAATGTTCTCCTGCTTTCCCTGAGAGCAGTCTGCACTCAGTAGATCATGTTTTGTCTATTGTAAAGGAGTAACTTGGAAGTTATTAGGTACACTGTTGATGTCAGAATCCATTCCTGAAGGGAAAAAAATGAGGAAAGACAAATAAACTGAGGTAATATCACAGTTATCACAAACATTTTTTCCCTCCTGCCAGGTTCTGATGAAGAGTCTTTGACCTGAAATATTTACTTTGTTCTTTACCCACAGACGTGGCCTAATTCAAAAAATGCACAAATAAATCTTATTTCTAGATTAATCTACATATCTCGATATATCTGATAGAGAGCATGCAAGTATAAAGATGAGAAAATGACTCTAGCGGGCGGCACAGCGGCGTAGTGGTTAATGCATCACCTTACAGCGCCAGCAATCAATGATCAGGGTTCCATTCCCACCGCTGTCTGTAAGGAGTTTGTACGTTCTCCCCGTGATCAGGTGGGTTTCCTCAGGGTGCTCCAGTTTCGTCCGACATACAAAAAACATACAGTTAAGCTTAGTGAGTTGAGGGCGTGCTATGTTGGCGCAGAACAGAGGGAACATTTGCGAGCTGCCCCCAGCACAACCTTCTGCCTGTATTGGTTGTTGATGCAAAATGACATATTTCACTGTATGTTTCAATCTTTAAAAATGTTGTACAGAACATCAGGCTCCATCTCATTTCTGGCCTTTAAACCCAGCAGTAAAGCATCCAGGCAAGATGCTCCAATAGCTGAGGCCAAATCCCATAATTCCCCTGGTAACCACTAAACCCACCAGCCATCAATTCTTTGACGTGTGGGGAGGAAACTGAAGCACTTGGGGCAGAAAGCCAAAGTCCTGAGCAGAACGTGCAAACCCCACACAGACAGAACTGGAGGCCAGGACTGAATCTGAGTCACTGGAGCAGCAGCTGCATCTCCTGTGCCAAGCCAAGTTCAAATTCCTGCTGAGAAATGACTTAATTTCTCCAGATGGTCAACCAATGCCTTTTGGATTACTGGTCTGGTAACTTACCCTTGTGCTAAAGTACTCCTTAGAGTTAACGTTAAACCCTTTCAGAGAAGTTACTCTAAAGATAATTGAATGGGGGAAGAATTTCCAGAAATGGAGGAAAGAGAGTTAAGTGAAGAAAGCTTCTGACAGGGGGATGACATTTTAAAGCAAAGCTGCTGCTTCTCAGTATGCAGGGGACACACAGGGCCAGCTCCTCTGGGAGAATCAGATTGTCAGCATTAGCACGAACAGCACCTGCAGGGTCGGGGGTGGGGGGGGGGAACAGTCACTCAGGGCAGGGGCAGAGTGGTAGGAGTGGGCTTTTGGGTGCAATTGAAATCTTAGAGATCATAAGCAGCCACGATTATAAGGGAAGTCAAATCCCAGGGTCTGGCTGGAGCAGCAGGATTCAAGAAGCATGCTGGTACCTGATTCCAATAATAAAAACTGCTCTAAGTACACAGAGGTCTTTCTTTTCATTATTAAAGTCTTTGATACCCACTTCCTAAAGGCCCTGAATCTGTCTGGGCCATGACTTCACTTGCAATGGCCAGACTACCTAACCCAATTTTTTTCAAACCTTCGGAACTGACCTAATTCCTTCCTATACTGCAATGCTTTGAATGTTGTGAGATTTGTTTGAGAACGCTGCACAATGGGGTCATTGTCTGAAAGAGACCTGCAGATGGATCAGATTGCCCTTGGAGTGTTTATCAAAACAACTTGTTAAGTCCAAGACAGAGTTTGCTGTGAAGGACAATTTTCCTGTTTTCCGTCCTTACAAGAGACGGAAAAAAGATAATCAGCAATCTTTGGGAACATTGTGAAATTAGAGGCATACTGACAAGAACAGCATTTTAGTAAGTGGAGGTGGGAAGGGAAGAGCGATGGGAGAGAATAAAGGGGAAGGATTTGGATCCCAGGGCTTAGCTGAGACAATTGCCCCAAGAAGAATCATCCTACAGCACTGGCGGCAACCATGGTCACCAGAGGAGTCAAATTGCAGGCTTTGACAGTAATAGTATTCAGCAAGGGAGCCAGATCTCAGGGAATGGCAGTGACTGCAACGGCAAAGGGATTCAGCCTAGGGGGATTTCTACCAATGCAATCGTAAGTGGAATCAAACCCTGAAGGTCACCAGAAGGGAAGTCAGACTCTCAGGGTAGTACAGTAGATGGTGACATATCCAGTATGTACCTTGATAATAAATTTAGTTTGAATGTTGAACACTGAGGTAAAGTCTTCCACTCCTCTTTGGCTACAATGGACTGAAAGATGGATTCTATTTGTAAAATCAGCAAGAAATAAATCGAGTAACTACAGAGCAGTGAAGCTAACATCAGTGATAGGCGACGTAATACAACAAAATTCCGAGGGATAACATAAATCAGCACTAAAATGAGACACAAGTTAATCAAGGAGAGTAAGCTTTGTTTTTATCAAGAAAAAATCATATGTGATGAGTTACATTTACTCACTGGAGGTGGTAACACGGAACTCTGATGAAGTTGGTGTCACATGTAGATAGATTGTAGAGCATGGACATAGAACATAGAATGCTTCATTCAGCACAGTACAGGCCCTCAACACACAATGGTGTGCTGACTCTTTAACTTACTCAGAGATCAGTCTAACACTTCCCAGCTGTCCGAGTGTTTCCAGCATTTTCTATAATAAAATGTTGACATGCAATATTGTGCAGCACTTTTAAACCTCTGGCAAACTTCCTCCATTTTTGGCTGCTTTAGAGGCTCATTTTGGCTCTTGGTTTTCTCTTCTTCTGAAGAGATGTTCAGAGTTCGTGGGAAAGCATGCCACGATGAAGAAATTGGGACTCTGCAGCAAGATATAGATCGAGTAAGTGAGAAAAAACTCACTTTAATGTCATAAAGCATGAAGCCATATACCTCAGTCAGAAGTGTAAACTGAGATGGCTTGTAGATGGGTGGAGTGCAAAGGGATGAATTAGCCGGCAGGTGCAGCAAGTGGCTCAGAAAACAAATGGCTTTTTGATTTTATTGCAGGAGGCAGCTGATAAATACAGGATGCTAGTGAGGTCATATCTGAAGAACTGTGCACATTAGAACACTACAGCAGAGTACAGGCCCTTCAGCCCACAACATTGTGGCAATATTTTAACATACTCAAAGATCAATCTACCCTTTCCTCCTACATAGCCCTCAATTTTTCTTTTATCCATGTGCCTATCTAAGAGTCTCTTAAGTATCCTTAATGCACCTGCCTCTACTGCCACTCTAGGCAGCATGTTCCACACACCTACCACTCTCTATAAAAACTTGCCTCTGACATCCCTGCTATAATTACCTCCCAACATCTGAAAGCTATAGCCTCTTGTATTAGCCATTTCCCACCCTGGGATGGTCTCTAGCTCTCCTCTTGATCTGCGCCTCTTGTCATCTATATCAAGTCACCTCTCATCCTCCTTCGCTCCAAAGAGAAAAGTCCTAGCTACCTCACTCAACATATCCTCACAAGAAGAGCTTTCTACACCAGAACTGAACACAATACTCCAATGTGGTCTAATCAGAGTCTATAGAGCTGCAGCATTACTTTGTGGCTCTTGAATCCAATCTGCTGACTAATGACATGTTCTAAACCACCTTATCAATGTGCTGCAAATTTGAACAATCTATGGGCATGAACCCCCAGATCCCTCTGTTCCTTCACACTGTTAAAATTTCTGCTATTAACCTTGTGTTCTACCTTCAGGTTTGACCTTTCAAAATGAATTACTTCACACTTTACTGGATTGAATTCCATCAGTCACTTCTCTACCCAGCTCTGCATTCTATCAATGTCCTGTTGTAACCTATGACAACCTTCTGCACTATCCACAACACTACCAACCTTTGTGTCATCTTGGCAAGACATTCCCCCTGGCAGATTGATCAGAAAAGTGCAAATTGTATTAAAATTTTACTCTGTGGGTGAAAGCAATTGACAACGTCTGATGGGAATTTAGGAGACTGAAGGATAGTGTGCCAGGGTTCCACAGACTCAGAATGGCTCCTTGCTTTTTGTGATATGTCTTAATGACTTGAATTTAAATGGCATGATTAAAGATTTACCAGTGTAATTAATGGGAAGCAAGGTCTGGCTGGGGAAGGTCAAGCTTGGGCAGAACAAAAGTTGTATATCAAATTCAATTTAGAGAACTGTGATTGGCAGAGGAGAAGCAGATTCAGGAATTCCTGGGCAAATGTAGGACAGGAATAAAAGAATCCCAAAACTTTGGCCCACAGATCTCTGAAGGATTTTGTGAATGTATGCATAAAGTCAAAGAAAGATGGCAAAACCTGATGAAGAAATTGTATTGGAGGGAAAAGAAGTAAGAATATGTCAGGTACAGGAAATAGTTATCAAATGAGTTACTTGAGGTTTAAGGGGCTATAGGAGAAAAGTTAAGAAATAAATTAGAAGGGCAAAAAGGAGTCATAAAATGATTTGACTAGTAGAGTTAAGGTAAAACCTAAAACCATTTATGTCAGAGGCAAGAGGGTATCTAAGAAGTAGGTGCTTTTAAAATCAAAAAGGTTATCTATGTGTGGAAATCCTGAATTAATAGTTCTCATTGGTATTCACTGGAAAAGGACGAGGAGCTGGAGAGTTAAGGAAGGGATAAACTGATATTCCGGAGCATATTCATATCATAAAACAGGGAGTGCTAGTAATATTGGAGCCCATACATAGATAAACCCCCAGGACCAGTACCTTTGTGTCCTCTCTAGCCACAGGTGAGGTCCTGGAGCTGGCAAGTGGCTAATGTCATTCCTCTATTTGAGAAGGGAACAAGGGGAAATCCTGGAAACTAAAGACCAGTGAGTCTCACATCAGCTGTAGGGAAATTGCTGGAGAAAATTCTTAGGGATAGGATGTATGAATATTTGGAAACTCGTGGCCTAATTAGGGAGAGCCACCAAGGGTTTGTGCGGGGCAGGTCGTGCCTTACCAACTTGATTGAGTTTTTTGACAAGGTGATGAGAGAGATTGATGAGGGTAGGGCAGTAGATGTTGTTTCCATGGATTTTATTAAGGCATTTGACAAAGTCCCTCATAGGAAGCTAATCCAGAAGATGACGGTGCATAGGATCCGTGGCAAATTGGCTGTTTGGATTCAGAACTGGCTCCGGCATACCATAGGATAGTGTTTGAAGGGACTTTTTCGGTCTATAATTAATAGAGCTCCACAGTGATCTGTGGCGGGACCTCTTCTGTTTGTAATATACACTGGATAAACTTGGGTTGTTTTTTCTGGAGCGTTGGAGACTGAGGGGAGATCTGATGAAGCTTTATAAGACTATGAGAGGCATAGATGGAGTGAACAGAGAGTATCCATTTCCTAGGGTTGAAATGTCTAATACCAGAGGGCATGCATTGAAGGTGAGAGGGGCTAAGTTCATGGGGGATGTTGGGGTAAGTTTTTTACACAGAGTCATGGAGACTCGGGATGCGCTGCTTGGTATGGTGGTAGAGGCAAATACATTAGAGGCTTTTAAGAGACTTCTGGATAGGCACATGGATGTAAGATGGAGGGATATGGACATGGTGTAGATAGGAGGGATTATTGTGTGGATGTTTTTGATTTCCTTTTTAACTGGGTTGGTACAATACTGTTGGCCAAATGGCCTGTTCCTGTGATGTACTGTTCTGTGTTCTATGTTCTATGAATTTAATCTCCTCTCCTACAACAACCATCTCTCCCTCCAAGTTCAATGTAAAAACATTATTGGATGCCTTCTGTTGGAGGCAAGAGGTCCAGAGTTGTATGTAATATTCCAGATGCAGTCTTACCAGTGGTCTATTGTTTCCTGTTTAACATTTTTACTTCTGTCTTTCAATCCTCTTGACAGGGCAATATATATCATATGGCCACCTACTTGTCTGCTCCACCTGTACATTAGCTTCCAGTGATGATTTCTCCGAACATCTTTCAGTCTCTCACCTTTTAATGTATGCTCCACTTCTATTTTTTCCTACCAAGTTGAATTGTTCCACATTTTTCCATGTCATTTCCACTTGCCATCTTCGCCCTTTCACTTACCTTGTCTCTATCCTGTGAAGACTTCCCTGCAACCTCTTCTCAATCCACAATAGCATCCAGATTTGTAGTAACAGCCTCAGAGACTTCTAGCTACAGCACCTTGTGCTTATCCAGGTATGCTTTAAATGTGATGAGAATTCTTACACCCTTATCACTAGGATTCCAGTCCCCATTACTCTTTTGTTCCTCAATCTACTCTCTGATAGTCAACTTAAATCAATTCCCTGGCTTGTCTGCTAAAATAAGTTCTTCCTCTTCTCAGTGTTATGCAGCTCATTAACCTTCCCTTCAATATCCTCTTTTTTTCTGGAGGAAGTACCTGTAGCCCAACCAGTTTTTCTCATAACTAAACTTCTCCAGCCCCAGCAGCATGCTCTGAAATCTCTTCAGAATCCTCTTTGTTGCTGTCATATTCTTTCTAGTGCTGCACTGAGCAAACCTGAGGTGGTACTAGACTTGTAGCTTAATTATGTTTTATTATGTAATAAACCAAGTATTCCTTATTACCAGCTTTTCTCCCTTGCTGTGATCTGTGGATATTCACTCTTAATACTGGGCATGGGAGCATAGTGGTTAGTGTAACTCTATTACAGTAAGATCAGGTTTCAATTTCCTCCACTGTCTGTAAGGAGTTTGTACATTCTCCCCATGACCACATTGGTTTCCTCCCACATTCCATGGTGTATGGTTTGTTAGTGAGTTGTGGGCATGCCATTCTAGCACTGTAAGTGTGGTGACATTTGTGGGCTGCCCTTGTACATTCTTCACTGATTTGATTTCACAAAATGATGCATTTCACTGTATGTTTTGATGTTCATGTAACAAATAAAGCTAATCTTCTTTCATCTGTAATACATCTCTTTTTCTTTACACAGAGTATCTCATATACCATACAAGACCTCATCTTGTTTCCCTCCCCAGATACTATACCTAACATATCTTCAGGTCAATTTTCTTCTGCCACTTTTGTGCTCCATTGATATCTTCCTGAATCCTATGATTTTTTTTCTCACTATCAAGCACACACCCAATTTTGGTACACCTCAGCTTTGGTTTCATAGAAAGGCCCTATTTTCCAGCATAATAACAGCAGTAAGCTCAACAGTCAAGCGGCACCTGTGGAGGCAAAAGGACAGTCAACATTACAGGTCCAGATTCTGGACTGAGACTTGCAAAGGGGAGAAAACGTTTCCTCTCTTACAGCTTCCTCTCTGTGGGTCCTACAGCTTTTTACGTTCTTACCCAGATCTCCAGCAGTCTGTTTTGGCTTTGGATTGCAGTACCAGCAGCTTATTGTGTGCCAATTTTGAAAGCACGTGCATAACTTGGCCACATCATCACTAGAAAAATATATCATCATACAGGTTCTTAAAAACACAAAGGACATCAGCAAGAGCAATCTACTGTGACAGAGCTTTGAGCAGCCTGCTACTTTCTCTGCTGAAACTGCACAGGTCATGCCATATTAAAATAGGTACATTTTTGCATAAATCCATGCAAATAAATGTCCTTGAAAATGCTTTATCTTCAGCTGCCTGTTGTTCCATCTTTTCAGCTCAGCACTCCCTTGCAAGACAGATAAAGGTACATTTTCACCACAGGCAGGAAGACAGATGGAGAATTTAACACTGGCTTTGAAAATTACTGAGACGTTAGAGGAAACCTAAGGCATTTTATTATTTATTTAAGGGTCCCTGTACTTTAAGCTCCCAAATCAAATCTGGGTCATCACATAACACTGAATCCAGAATTGCCATTCCCCTAATGGGCTCAACCACAAGCTGCTCCAGAAAGCCACCTTGTTGATATTCTACAAAATTCCTCTCTTGAGATCGAGCATGAACCCAATTTTTCCAATCTACCTGCATATTCAAATTCCCCATGATATTCACAACATTGCTCTTTTTACATGCCTTTTCTATCTCTGTTGCAATTTGTAGGCCACAACATGGCTACTGTTCGAAAGCCTGCATATAACTCCCATCAGGGTCTTTTTACCCTTGCAGTTCTACCCACAATGATACTACATCTTCTTATCTTATGTCTCCTCTTTTTAAGGATTTTATTTCTTTTTTTAACCAACAGAGCCACACCACCCCCTTCTGTCTATCTGTCTGTCCTTTTGACACAATGAATGTCCTTGGATGTTAAGCTCCCAGCTATAATTTTCTTCCAGCCGTGACTCAGCGATGTCCACAACATCATACCTGCCCATCTCCAATTGTACTACAAGGTCATCTACCTTACTCCATATACTGCATTCATTCAAATATAGCACCTTCAGTGCTATCATCCTTTTTGATTTTAGTCCCCTGTTACACTTTAACTCAACCCACTGACTGCAATTTTGCCCTATCACCTGCATGTCCTTCTTTACTACACTACACACTCTATCTACTTGTATACCAACTGCCACATCATCAGCCCTATCAGTCTGGGTCCCATCTCTCTACCAATTAGTTTAAACCCTGCTCCACAGCTCAAGCAAACCTGTCTGCAAGGATATTGGTCCCCCTTGGGTTTAGGTGTAATCCGTCCATTTTGTGTAGGTTATGCCTTCCCCAGAAGAGATCCCAGTGATCCAGAAATCTGAAACTCTGATCGCTGCACCAATTCCTCAGCCACACATTATCTGCCAAATCTTCTATTCTTACCCTCACTGGCATGTGGCACAGGCAGCAATCCAGAGATTACTACCCTGGAGGTCCTGCTTTTCAGATTTCTGCCTAAATCCTTACATTCTCTCTTCAGAACCTCCTCTCTTTTCCAACCTATCATGTTGGTCCCAATATATACCATGACTGCCAGCTGTTCATCCTCCTCCTTTAGAATGCTGTGGACCCAAATCAAGACATCCCTATCTGGGAGGTAACGTACCATCCGGGTGACTCTTTCATGTCCACAGCATCTGCTTTCTGCTCCGATAACTATGGAATCCCCTATAACTCCTGCAGTCCTCTTCCTCCCCCTTCCTTTCTGAGCCACAGCAACAGACTCAGTGCCAGAGACTTGGTCGCTACTGCTTCCACCTGGTAGGTTGTCCCCCACATAAGTGTCCAAAGCAGTATACTTATTATTAATGGCATTAAACACAGGAGTATGCTGAAATGGCTGTCTATTCCCCTTCCCCCTCCTGACAGCCAGCCAGGTACCTGCCTCCTGCACCTTAGGGGTGAACCTCTCACCTCCTCATTTTCTTGTATGAGCCAATGGTCAACCAGCTGCTGCTTTAGTTCCTTAACATGGTCTCTAAGGAGCTGCAGCTCAATGCACTTCATGCAGATGTAGTTACCAAGGAGACTGGAGGTCTTCCAGAGTTCCCAGATCTCACGCAAAGAACATTCCTCTGAGCCCATTCTCAGTGCATTAGCTATATATTAACAGGAAAAAAACACTTGCAAGAAACTTACTTACTTAGAACCTCTAGCTGTACTTGCCCAAGCCTATTCTTGCCACTCTGACCCCTCCAACAATGGCCACTCCACTTGCACCTCCCTTCCTTTGAATGGCTCCATGGTGATAGCAGCCCATCGAAAAGTGCTAAAAGCACCGGAGCCCTTTTTAATCCTTGCGCTACGTCACCAGCAAACGACTTCTCGTGCTGATTACGCTCACCAAAAAGAGCCATTGGTGACAGTCCTTCCACTCTCTGGTCAAAAGAGGAAATACATAATGTTCAATTCCAATTGCAGCTTCCTAGACAATGAACCAGTCCTTGCTTGCTTTCAATTAACATTCAGTCATGGATTGACAGTAGCATATGTTCCAAACAATAATC